>NC_082669.1:41066905-41691905 GCF_025265405.1 Mesoplodon densirostris
TATACTACAAAGCTACAGTAATTAAGACAGTGTGGTACTGGCATAAAAACAGAAAGATAGATCAGTGGATCAGGATAGAAAGCCCAGAGATAAACCCACGCACATATGGCCAACTTATCTTTGATAAAGGAGGCAGGAATGTACAGTGGAGAAAGGACAGCCTCTTCAATAAGTGGTGCTGGGAAAACTGGACAGGGACATGTAAAAGTATGAGATTAGATCATTCCCTAACACCATACACAAAAATAAGCTCAAAATGGATTAAAGACTTAAATGTAAGGCCAGAAACTATCAAACTCTTAGAGGAAAACATAGGTAGAACACTCTATGACATAAATCACAGCAAGATCCTTTTGGACCCACCTCCTAGAGAAATGGAAATAAAAACAAAGATAAACACATGGGACCTAATGAAACTTCAAAGCTTTTGCACAGCAAAGGAAACCATAAACAAGACCAAAAGACAACCCTCAGAATGGGAGAAAATATTTGCAAATGAAGCAACTGACAAAGGATTAATCTCCAAAATTTATAAACAGCTCATGCAGCTCAATAACAAAAAAACAAACAACCCAATCCAAAAATGGGCAGAAGACTTAAATAGGCATTTCTCCAAAGAAGATATACAGACTGCCAACAAACACATGAAAGAATGCTCAACATCATTAATCATTAGAGAAATGCAAATCAAAACTACAATGAGATATCATCTCACACCAGTCAGAATGGCCATCATCAAGAAATCTAGAAACAATAAATGCTGGAGAGGGTGTGGAGAAAAGGGAACACTCTTGCACTGCTGGTGGGAATGTGAATTGGTACAGCCACTATGGAGAACAGTATGGAGGTTCCTTAAAAAACTAAAAATAGAACTACCATATGATCCAGCAATCCCACTACTAGGCATATACCCAGAGAAAACCATAATTCAAAAAGAGACATGTACCAAAATGTTCATTGCAGCTCTATTCACAATAGCCCGGAGCTGGAAACAACCTAAGTGTCCATCATCGGATGAATGGATAAAGAAGATGTGGCACATATATACAATGGAATATTACTCAGCCATAAAAAGAAACGAAACTGAGCTTTTTGTAATGAGGTGGATAGACCTAGAGTCTGTCATACAGAGTGAAGTAAGTAAGAAAGAGAAAGACAAATACCGTATGCTAACACATATATATGGAATATAAGAAAAAAAATGTCATGAAGAACCTAGGGGTAAAACGGGAATAAAGACACAGACCTACTTGAGAATGGACTTGAGGATATGGGGAGGGGGAAGGGTAAGCTGTGACAAAGCGAAAGAGAGGCATGGACATATATACACTACCAAACGTAGGCTAGATAGATAGTGGGAAGCAGCCGCAGAGCACAGGGAGATCAGCTCGGTGCTTTGTGACTGCCTGGAGGGGAGGGATAGGGAGGGTGGGAGGGAGGGAGATGCATGAGGGAGGGGATGTGGGAACAGATGTATATGTATGACTGATTCACTTTGTTATAAAGCAGAAACTAATAAAAAAATAAAAATAAAAAAAATAAAAAAAAATAAAAAAAAAAAAAAAAAAAAAAAAAAAACTTAACAAGAAACAAGAAGCTCATCTGGGTAATACAGACAGTGAAGGTTCCATTTCTCAAGTCTAACCTCAAAGGGTAAATGCTTATTTGGAAGGTTTGTGATATCACCCTGAGAAAGAAAAAACCCAAAATGGTCTTTCACAGCCTGCCTTTTGGCTAACTTACCCATCATTTTAATCATCAGACTTCCCATAAGCTTTAATCCATATACAATATACTTTATGAAAATGTATTTTTGCAAAATGTTTTCTAGCCTCCATCCTGAAGATGTGGAAATAGACAATTGAATCGATCTGTAAAATCTTCTGCAGTTACTCACAACTCATTCGTGACACATTAGTCATTTCTAAAGTGCAGCTAGGCTTGGCCTCATTTATCTTTGATATTTTCTCATTTTTCTCACAATAATTCAGAAATAAATACATACTTATGGAATATTAGAAAACTGGGTGGAGGTCATTTCCCAAATAGTTATTTGTGTTGAGTCTTTGTTTATAATCTACAAATAGTGGGTTAAAAATTACCATGCTTGTTTTTTAATAAATATTATAAAAATAATATTAACATAGCCATATTACTAAAATGTTTGAAAAGCAGAAAAGGAAAAACATTCACAAAACATTACCCCCAAACAGCAGCTACCATTATTTTGGAGTATTATTCCCCATCTATTTATCTGCATATTTCTGAGTATCTGTAGTGTACACACAATTTTCATCCTGCTTTTTTTCTCCCCTAACATTAGTTCATAAGCTTTTTTCCATGTTGGTGTATGAAATTTATAACCATCACTTTAATTGTTGAGTAATATGCAAGTAGTTGATGTGTCTTTAATTAACCATTTGATTATCATCAGATACTTTCGTGTTATCAATTTTTGGCAATTATAAATAATGTTTTTCTAACCATCTCTGTTATTTCTCTTTGACAGATAACCACAGATGGGATTGCCGGGTATCAGTACTGGTTGTATAGATATATTGTGAAATTGGTTTCTGAAAAGTTATGCCCCTTGTTAATACCATGAACAGTATGTAAAAGTACCAACTTTATTGGCATTGGTTATTATTTATATACTTTTGAAATAAATAGGTATAAAATGGTTGTTCAAGGATATCATTATTCATATTTCCCTAATAACTAGTGAGATAGGATATGTTTCTTAATTTTTTCTGTATTATTTTTCCGATTTTATGAACAGGCCAGAAACCCTTTCCTTATTTTGTCAACACAATACGATACAACTGACAATTTTTTTAAAAATTTCAGCTAACTTACTTGATGGTTGAATACTGTGTGACAATAATTAAACTTTTTGAATTAGACTTCAAAATAAAATAATTAGTCTTCTTTTGTTTCATACCATGGCATGATCTTTGCGGGACACTTTTTTTGAGGTTCATAAAAGACATCGCTTAAAAAAAAGGCATTGGTTAAAATCCCAGGGTGATGGCCATGTAATATATATCGTGGCCCTTGTGGTTGCTCTACAAGTGACCTGGACTAGCGGTAAAGAGCTCATTCAGCCCAGCCCACAACAATACTCATGTATCTGGAAGATGGAATGTGTCCAGATGGACTAAATTTACTTCAAATGATTAACCAACACTTGCCTTTCCATCTGCATCTCAGTTGGGTAAAGGTTCAGTTTGAAATAAAACACTGACTTATCTTAATATAAATGATAACCCAGTGCTAACACAACCACAGAGCAAATTGAGTTCCCTAACAATATCTCATAGAAATTCACGATAAAAAGGAAGTTATAAAATTTCAATAGCATGCTGTCATTTCTGATCAAATATTGAAGGGTTACATACCCCCTTTTTCATGTTTTAATTTGTCCATTATTCTCTTTGAAAAACGTGCATAATCTGTAATAAGCTAAGTAACCAAGTTATTAGATTTTGGCCTAAGGAACTGGAGCCAACATGTAATCCTGTGAATTTTGAGGGGACTCTTTTCCAAACCTGAAATGCTAAACACGTCTAAAAATGTATCCAGTCTAAATGAGCAGTTGGTAAAGCAATCAGCCTTTCACACTGGAACAAGCAACAAACATGTGCAACGACCCTAGCATTTCTCCTTTGATTTATAACAGTCTTGGAAAGAAGCTTAACAAGATGGCATAGAGCTTCAAGGGCACTTGCAGTCAATTTATTGTCTGAGTTGTTAAAGATGTTAATTAGATTAGGAATTTGCTGAGGCCCTTTTATTCCTTGCAGAAAGAAGAGTGTTTCTCGTGTTTCTCTTTGAAACTCAGTTTTGTGGCATAAAAACACAGGAAAGAAGAAATCCTACACTCAAGGAAATTGCAGGGTCCCATTGAATTCCATAAAATTGTAAAAATTCCAATAATAACAGTTACAAAATAGCCAAGAAAGTACCAGGCCTGTTTTAAAAATAATATACTCCAACGATGCCTGCATTGTTTGATGTATATAAGACAAGAAGTGGGCAGATAATGGATGGTATGTCTAAGAAGTCTGGGCTCAAGGAATAAAAGTCATATCAGGAAGCAAGTCCAAGTATGCATTGAGACGAAGCAAAGAGTTTTTTCTGGAAAAACAACAGGCAGGGCTTTTTACTCCAGAGCAATAAACATCACTCTGTATGTCACTTTAATGCCCTGGACAAATGTTTTAATAGGGAGCTCTTGCATAGGCAGTGATGAGGGTATTAGATACTTTGCTTTTGACACAATTCCTCTGCAATAGCCCATTCCAGAAATATGTTTTGTCTTAAACAAAAGAAAACATGAAACGGTCCAGTAAGTTACTTCCTCGCCTCAAAAAAAACTACATATATAGAAAAATCTCTCAGAAATGTAACTGGGAAGGTTAAAAAACAAGAGTGCTAGGTTTAGGAGGAATATTAGGATAATTAATTAATTAATTAATTAATATCAGTAAAGATTAAGTTATAAAATTTGTCAAGATCCACGGTTCAAGGCAATTTTCATAAAATTATTCTAGGTAAAGTGTGAAACAGAAATATGCATATATAAAGTTCACAATGGCGCTCAGAAAACAACTACATAAGGCAATAGCAAAGTTAAATATTTTAAGCATGTAAAATCCAGGCAAGCTCATCCTTAGGAAAACGAGGTTGGATACTTATTCAAAGGTGAGAGTACTTCAAACAAGATACTTATATTCTAACTACAATTGTAACTGATATTTTTGGGAAGAGGGACTTAGATTTTGCAAAACAGCTTTTTGGCCTGTCCATGGGATAATTCTTGGTCATTTAAAAGGATTTGATGGACAGAAATAGAGACACAGATGTAGAGAACAAACGTATGGGCACCAAGAGGGGAAACTGGCAGGGGGGTGGTGGTGGTGTGATGAACTGGGAGACTGGGACTGACATGTATCCACTAATATGTATAAAATGGATAACTAATAAGAACCTGCTGTATAAAAAAATAAATGAAATAAAATTCAAAAAATAAAATAAAATAAATAAAGGGATTTGAGTGAGCCACTTGTACGGTATAGTCTTGGATTTTCTACCCTCCACCTCTATTTCTGCCACCTCCCTGGCAGATCATGGAAAGAGGGTAGGGTGAAGCTGAGACTCAAGTCGGCTTCAAAGAGGTCCTAAGCACTGGGAAGATGCTAAAGCTGATTTAAACTGTGGCTCTCATTAAGTACTTAGAATTTATTTAAATAGCTCCAAAATGGCGCATTTGGAGGGGATTACTTTTAAATAAAGCTAAAATGTTTTCCAGCAATTCCATTACATGGATGGTGTATGGACTGAATGAATGTCTGTGTCCCCCTTAAATTCATATGTTGAAGCCCTAAACTCCAAGATGACTGTATTTGAAGATGGGGCCTTTAAAGAAGTAATTAAAGTTAAATGAGGTCATTAGCATGGGGCCTTGATCCTATAGCATTAGTGTTCTTACAAGAAGTGACAGAAGACTCTGTGTGTATGTATACATGCACAACACCCCCCCCCAAGGAAAAGCCAGTGAGGACACAGCATAAAAGGCAGCCCTCTATAAGGCAGGAAGAGAGGGCTCACCAAAAATTGAATTTGCTGGCATCTTGATCATGTACTTCCAACCTCTAGAACTATAAGAAAATTAATTTCTAGTGTTTAAGCCACTCAGTCTGTGGCACTTTGTTATAGTAGCCCAAGCAGACGAATACAGATGGTCTGTATGCAGGACACTACCAAAATATAGCTAAGGATTTTTCTCTATTTTCTTTAAAGATTGTGATACCTGTTTGGGGGAAGTTCTAGTGAAAATCATAATTTCTACATGTCTAGTTATTACCTGGCACACTGGTATACCCCAGAACAGCTACAATTTTAGATCTAAATTTATGATATCCTTCCATCTTGTCATTATTTCTCTATGTTCATGGCATTCCTTTCTGCTTCTTTATTCCCCAGATTTTTGACCTACAGAACTCAGTAAATCTGTAAGTTCTTTAGTTTTGCCTTGAGTTAGTGTGCAATAAGGCAAGATAGTGCATAGATCTTTTCACGCTTTCTAGTAATCTTAAAAAATACCTGAAAGGGCCTCCCTGGTGGCGCAGTGGTTGAGAGTCCGCCTGCCGATGCAGGGGATACGGGTTCGTGCCCCGGTCTGGGAGGATCCCATATGCCGCGGAGCGGCTGGGCCCGTGAGCCATGGCCGCTGAGCCTGCGCGTCCGGAGCCTGCGCATCCGGAGCCTGTGCTCCGCAACGGGAGAGGCCACAACAGTGAGAGGCCCGCATACCGAAAAAAAAAAAAAAAAAAAAAAAATACCTGAAAGGCATGAAGAGGTTATCATTACATCATTACATATCATTACATTATTTTCTATGACTACCATAAAATTTACTATATATACACATACATATATATGTATGTGTGTGTGTGTATAAGTTTGGTTAATTTTATGGAGCAGCTTTTGGTTATGTTTTTTAAGTATAAATAATATAATCCATAACTTAAGAGCCATATGTATAGTTACTGTAACTGTCTTTGAAACATTTTTCTAGATATAAACCAAAAAGCTCAGATTAAATAGTAATTTTACCCTCAGATATATGCAGTGTTATTTGGAAACAACTGCCAATTTAGGAAGTCATTTTCTTCTCATTTATTTATGCTTAAATTTGAAAATTAGAAGCTAAAGGTATTCAGGATGCAGGAACAAAATTTGTTCATAGTCTACATTTTAAAATATATAAAAAATTAAGTAAATTTAGATATATCTGATCTGAATATGAGTGGTAAGTTTATAAGAAAACTTGTCAGCAAGTAGATGGGCTGGTAGAAAGATGTGATCATGCTTGTTATTTTTTACAAATTCTTGATGGAAGAAGAAAATCCTTCTCCTTGTATATTTGGGAAGGTCTAATTAGCATTTTAAAAGTCTGAGTAATATACGTATCTGTACTGCTTATTCACAATTATGCACCATTGTACATTGTTTGGGTTGTAATGCTTTGAGTACTATTCATTTTCCTAACTGGATTCTATGTTCTCTGAGGGCAGAAGCCACAAATTTATGGTTCTCAGTTTCAGCCAAATATTCTATCTTGCTCAGCTCTTCTTATTCTTGTCTTAGTTAATTTCCTTTCCATTCGCCTCTAGAACTATGTCATTACTTCTCTAATCTTCTCAAATCCTCTATTCATGCTTGCCTACCTTAACCATCAACAGGTATCTTGTCTCCTACTTCACAGAAAAACTTAGAGGCTATTAGGCAAAATGCCATAAACTTTCTATTCTTCACTGTAAAAAAAATTAAAAAGTAGTGGACAAAATTAAATAAAGTTTGGAAATACTGATAATCACACAATATTTCAGAATAAGTGTCAATAAAGAAGACAAATTCTGGAAAAGACTGCCAAAAGGAGAAGAAATTACATAAAGAAATAGAATATAACAGAAGATAAACTAATAGAAGGCAAGTCATAAAATTCCAGGTTACAAAATATGGATGATTCTGAAAAACAATGCAAATAGGTTAGAAACATCAATCCACTGTATGGGGAAAGAGAACTTTCCAGATCACAAAAAGATCTAATTTGGGAGCCTACAAATGGCAAAACTGTTCAAGGAAAACCAATGTACTGAGTTCAATAGCTCATGCATACACACATACACATTGTAAAAATGTTAAATTTCAAGATTAAAGAATTCTGCTAGCGTCCAGAAAGAAGAAAAGAGGTAACTTTCTAAGAAGCAAAACCAAACCAGTCTCATATTTTTGCTTTTCCACAATAAAAAGTCCATAAGGCAATGAAAAAATATCTTTAAAGATTTGACAGTGGAGAGGATTATAACCCAATGATTTTATTGTAATATAAAGACATCCTCAGATTTACAAGGTTTGGGGAAATGCTCTAATATAGTCCTTTTTCCTTCCAAAGCTTTCTATGTGGTCATATGACTCAATCAAGAGCAGAACCCAAGAACTGGGGAGTTACAGTAGAAATGGACTGACAGTGAAGCCCAAAACAAGCTAAAGATCAGAAATAAAGTGAAAGAGAGAAAATAAACACTGTTTGAACACTAACTTGTGCCAGAAACCTTCCATTTTTTAAAAAGCCCACATAGATTTTATCTGGTTGCTTAAGCTTATACTATCAATATAAGCTTGAGCTAGTATATATATCCAGATTTGTTAGTTTCCAGAAGGCAGAAGGAAGTGAAATAACTATTTGTGAAAAAGAATTTATCTGATGTCTAAATAATTGTCATCATACCATCAAAATAGAATGCAGGGAGAACACAGACATATTGATAGTAGAGAGTTTAGTAGGCATATGTATAGGATTTGCAATTCCAGTTTAAATAAATGAAAAAAAAGCAAGAAGAAAAAAGAAACAGAAGTCCCAAAACACTTATAATGTTTGCTCACAAAATAGAGTTAAAATTATTGCTTCCTTTTTACTTCAGTTATATAACTGGGGATTCTGTATGTTTGCATATAATGCTTGTATTATCATTAATAGAATCAAAATCATAGTAAATTTCTGACAAATCAATGCAAAACAAAACAAGCAGTTCATATATAGTCTATATAGCAAAATATAGCAAAAGAAAACAAAAAAAGGAAGAGATAAAACATATGGCAACCTGAATGACCTATTTGTGATTGAATTCACTGTAGAATTATCCTTATTTTACTTGATATCTCATCCAGAAATTTGTGCTCTCCTATCTCTTTGGTTGCTTTTTCTCAGCCTTCTTTGCCAACCTTTCTTTTTATACCCAACTATTAAATGATGGAGAACATCAAGACTTGGTCCAAGGTCTTTTCATCACCTTTACCCTCTCTTCTCAAAAAATGTCGTTCTTTTACCTTATTAGCTCTGTCAATGACCCCTGCTTTTATATCTCTTGTCATACAAACCTGTCTACTGAACAGTTTTGAACTGAAAACTTTCCAGCCCCTCAAACTCAATGTGACACAAACATCACCTTCTATTGCCACCTCCTCAAATCGGGATTCTCCTCCAGTGTTCCTAATTTCATAAAAGTCATTACTATACACTAGTTGCTTAAACAATAACTTGGAAGTGATCCTGGACTTCTACCTCTTCTCCAACCCACTCTCTGAACCCCCTCAATTCCACCTACTCTGGTCTATTATACTTCCTCTAAATGAAGGTGCATCTATTCTACTCCACATGGCCAAAACTATCCTAGCTCAGGTCATGATCATCAGTCATCCAAGTTAATCTAGAACCTTCCTAGCTGGTCTCCCTATGCCCAACTCTTATATCTCCCCAAACCATTTTCTATTAAATGGAATTTTTAAAAATGCATATGTCAACATGCCATCTTTCTGTTTAAAATTCTTTCTACATCTTTTCAATAGAATCACTATATGTCTCCACTTATGCCTATGTTCTGGTATAATTATTAGCAGTGCCTCCTCTCATTCTAGAAAGTATCCCAGTTTACATCACTCTCATAAGGGCTTTCCTGACCTGACCAGCTTCTCTGCCTTCCTCTCAAGACTCACCTCAGACTACTCCCTGCCTTGCCAGCTGTACTCTAAGTATGATAAACTGTCTTTTGCATTTTCTCCCCCATCCATCCTTTCCCCCTTCTTCTTGCCTCTGGACAGTCACCTTTTAACAATTAAAAACAAAAACAAAACACTTGGCCCCATTTTTCACTGGGCAACTCCTACTCATCCTCCTTCTCTTAGTAAAAATGTCACATGTTTTAATTTTCCTATTACCCTTAGACTGAGCCAGGCATTCCTGCAACACCTTTCACAACACTTATTACCTCCCCATCATAACATTTATAACAGTTTATTGTGATTGGGTTTTTTTGCCTATATTCCTCAGTGGACTATGAGAGACATCAGGCCTGAGTCATTTTGCTTGTCATTTTATCCTCAGTTCTCAGTCACCAACAGTTAATAAACATTCCTAAAAGTCATAAAGATGTAAGTACACCCTTGAAAGTCATAAAAGAATTAAAAGAATACCAGTCATAACAACGTAGATCATCTTTCAAAGTTCTCTCTAGTTCATAAGTGATTTTCTTTTCTCATTAGTCTAGAAGGTTTCAAGTAAAAAGTTATGTCTAAATCCTTTGAAGAAAAAGAATATTTCTTTAAGGAAAGAGCGACATATTCTACGCTTTGAGTGCACCAAAAACGTTGCTTCTCTCCTACAGGTTTTATTCCTATAGCTAAATGTCTTCTAAGGTAAATCTGCTTTTGTAATAGAACTCTAAATCTTGAAAGGCTTGAAGGGAAGCATTCCTCCTTTCCTTCTCATCAAACTGAGCTGCCTGGTGTTACCTGCCAGGCCTGCTCTACATTTTTCGTCTCGTCCTTTTTTGCCTCAAGCAGCTCTAGGTGTTCTTTCAATGACTTCCTCTCACCCCTTCTCCTTTCACACCCACCCATTCCACACTCTGTTTCTGCTAACAATCACAGGCTGAAAGTACTTTGTGGAGATGTACTGGATTGGGAGTACATAGATTGGGAGGCTAATTGTGGCCACTGAGTAGTTATAAAGCCCTTTCCCCCTCTGTGTCTCAATTCCTTCTCTGCTTTCGTTCATATGTCAAGGTGATATTCCACTCTCCTGCTTCTTCATCTGTGGCTGGGGTGTTAATTGATGAGATAATTCTTGGATCAAATCCAAGGAGTGCTTTAAAAATTTAACGTTATGTGGGTACCAAACAATGATCTCACACTGTGTATGACCCGGAGTACTCATATGTGTCATGTTACTGAATTACCCTTAGGTAACCATTCCTACGTCTGGGTGGTCATGGGTAGGGAAGGAAGGTGAAAGATGTCTCTGAGTGTGTGGGGGGTGGAGGGAGATGAGGGAAGAAAGGGAGGTGGTCTGCTGCATTGCTCCCAACACATTTGTAATTGTAACTGAACTATCACTTACATAATTTTATATATCTATGTGGAAGCTTTTTAAAATTTTTATATGTATATATTTCACTACTCCTCAAATTGCTAGAATTTCTACTAAAAAGTCTAATATAGTTTTACTACCTGTGTGGCTTTTGAAACAAAAAGGATTGTAAAATTTCCAATATTTTTCAAGCTTAACCAAATTCCTGCAATGTTCATTTAGAAAGGAATTTCATTAATAATTCATTATTACTTTGAATGGAATGTATGTATAAGATGAACTCTTTACGGGAAAACACTGATACTGAAAAGTAGTTAATATGATTGAAAGGCTTCTAACAATAATTGAAGATTTCTCCACTTACTAAATGGTTCTGCACGTCCAAGGGATTAGGGGAGATCTGAAGAAGGAATGAAAAATAAAATTGTGTTTAGTTTAAAAGTGTATACACGGGCTTCCCTGGTGGCGCAGTGGTTGAGAGTCCGCCTGCCGATGCAGGGGATACGGGTTCGTGCCCCGGTCTGGGAGGATCCCATATGCCGCGGAGCGGCTGGGCCCGTGAGCCATGGCCGCTGAGCCTGCGCGTCCGGAGCCTGTGCTCCGCAACGGGAGAGGCCACAACAGTGAGAGGCCCGCATACGGAAAAAAAAAAAAAGTGTATACAGAATGCTCGAAATGTAGAGCCTTAAAATTTTATTGACATGAAAATAGACTAGAAATTACTGAGGCCAATCCTTTGCTTTTGCATTTGAGTATACTCCTGAACAGAAAACTAAATGTGCAAGTCTACGCAAGGAACTATTTATGTCTACTACAGAGCTGCAGCTCAAACCCGAGAATCTTCACTCTTGCCTAATATACATTAATTATTCCTTAATTTAACAATCTAGTACTGAATGCTGACTCTGAGAAATAGGGGCTTAATAATGAGAAATAGGACATAGTGGCTGTCTGAAAAAGCTCACCTTCCCATGAGGGAGACAGACACATATACAGTGATGTTCCGATAGGGTATATGTAATAATAAGCATATACACTGAGAATTGTAGGAGAGAGGATATACAATAAGACCAGTCTGGGTGTCCAGGGAAGGTTTTATACTGGAGGAGACACACGTTTGAGCAAAAACTTAAAAAGTGTAAACAGCACATGGCCTGCCATGGCACACAAGCAATTTAGCATTTCTGTTGCTTACAGTATGTTTAAGAGAGTGATGAATGGATAGACTGGAGAAAGGAAAAAATAATGGAGGATCCTGCACAGCAAGACAAGAGGCTAGGGCATTATTTTCTAGTGACTGGGAGTCACTGATAGAGTTGTTTGAGCAGAAGAGGAAGACAGAGCAGTTGGGTCAGTTATTTTCAAACCATTTTTGTTGGACAAGTTTTTGTTTATTCCTTTTGTTTTGCTTTAATTCCCAACTGGCCACAGATCAATATGTAGTCATACTGGTCATCACTGGTACCCAGCTTATGCCACAAGCCACTCACTGGAAGACTTAACAACACCCTAAATGGTCCACAACCTAGTCAGTGGGACAAATCCAATCTTTACATGCTTGGAATTCCCAAACATGTCAAGATGCTATAATAGCTTCTAAATGTTTAACCTCAATTTCTATAGTACTTACCTCATTACAGTCCATCAGCCATTTGAATAGCACTGAGTTAGGGAGACTACTGCAGTGATCTAGTCTGATGAATATAAAGGCCTGAACTAGGATAGTGAGGATGTAGAAGATAAAGAAGGCTGGCGAAAGATTTGGAAGAAAAAATGAAATGGTCAGGACTGAGAAAAAGAGAAACAAGCTGAGACTAAACATAAAAGCAAAACCATGCTGCCACTTTTCTGGGACTATTTCATAAAAACATGGATCCACATGAGGTCAATTACCCAAATTTAGACTTTACTTAAAATATGCTTAATCAGTGTGTCTCAGTTCTAAAATATCATGTAATATAATTAGCAAGTTGCTGACTTTGTGAAAGGATTTTGTGCTAATGTGGATGTCTGAAATGAAGATGCTTTTGATAGAGATGCTTGCTGATCTCTTTTAAGAGACTCATACTTCACGTATCACAGCCAAGGATGCATTCATCTAATACTTCACTTCCTGACTGTAAAAAGAGTTCTCTATATGTGTAAAGATCTAAGAACTTAGCAAAAGCTAAGAGAATTCAGCACCACCAAACGAGCTTTACAACAAATGCTAAAGAAACTTCTCTAAGCAAGAAACACAAGAGAAGAAAAAGACCCACAAAGACAAACCAAAAACAATTAAGAAAATGGTAATAGGAACATACATATTGATAATAACCTTGAATGTAAATGGATTAAATGCCCCAACCAAAAGACAGAGACTGGCTGAATGGATACAAAAATAAGACCCATATATATGCCATCTACAAGAGACCCACTTCAGACCTACAGACACATACAGACTGAAAGTGAAGGGATGGAAAAAGATATTCCATGCAAATGGAAATCAAAAGAAAGCTGGAGTAGCAATACTCATATCAAATAAAATACTTTAAAATAAAGACTGTTACAACAGATAAGGAAGGACACTACATAATGATCAATGATCAATCCAAGCAGAAGATTTAACAATTACAAATGTTTATGTACCCAACAGAGGAGCACCTCAATACATAAGGCAAATGCTAACAACCATGAAAGGGGGAATCGACAGTAACATAATAACAGTAGGGGACTTTAACACCCCACTTACACGAATGGACAGATCATCCAAACAGAAAACAAATAAGGAAACACAAGCTTTAAATGATACAACAGACCAGATAGATCTAATTGATATTTACAGAACATTCCACCCAAAAGTAGCAGAACACACTTTCTTCTCAAGTGCACATGGAACATTCTCCAGGATAGAACATATCTTGGGTCACAAATCAAGCCTCGGAAAATTTAAGAAAAGTAAAATCATATCAAGCATCTTTTCTGACCACAACACTATGAGACTGGAAATAAGTTATAGGAAAAAAACTGTAAAAAACACAAACATATGGAGGCTAAACAGTGAACTACTAAATAACCAAGAGATCACTGAAGAAATCAAAGAAGACATAAAAAAAAAAAAACATAGAAACAAATGACAATGAAAACATTGATGACCCAAAACCTATCAGATGCAGCAAAAGCACTTCTAAGAGGGAAGTTTATAGCAATACAATCTCACCTGAAGAAACAAGAAAAATCTCAAATAAACAATCTAACCCTACACTTAAAATAACCAGAGAAAGAAGAACAAAGAAAACCCAAAGTCAGTAGAAGGAAAGAAATCATAAAGATCAGAGCAGAAGTAAATGAAATAGAAACGAAGAAAACAATAGCAAAGATCAATAAAACTAAAAGCTGATTCTTTGAGAAGATAGACAAAATTGAAAAACAATTAGCCAGACTCATCAAGAAAAAAAGGGACAGGAGGCAAATTAATAAAATTAGAAATGAAAAAGGGGAAATCACAACTGGTACTGCAGAAATACAAAGGATTATAAAAGCTATTACAAACAACTATATGCCAATAAAATGGACAAGCACAAAGAACTGGACAAATTCTTGAGAAGGTAAAATTTTCTAAGACTGAACCAGGAAGAATTAGAAAATATAAACAGACCTATCACAAGTAATGAAATTAAAACCATAATTAAAAGTCTTCCAACAAACAAAAGTCCAGGACCAGATGGCTTCACAGGGGAATTCTATCATTTAGAGAAGCACTAACACTGATCCTTCTCAAACTCTTCCAAAATGTTGCAGAGTGAGAAATACTCCCAAATTCATTCTACGAAGCCACCATCACCCTGATACCAAAACCAGAAAAAAGGTTATCAGAAAAAAAGAAAATTATAGACCAATATCATGGATGAACATAGATGCAAAAATCCTGAACAAAATCCTAGCAAACAGAATCCAACAATACATTAAAAGGATCAGACACCATGATCAGGTGGGATTTATCGCAGGGATACAAGGATTCTTCAAAATATGCAAATCATTCAATGTGATACACCACATTAACAAATTAACGAATAAAACCCATATGATCATCTCAACAGATGCAGAAAAAGCTTTTGACAAAATTCAACACCCATTTATGATTAAAAAAAACTCTCCAGAAAGTGGGCATAGAGGGAATCTACCTCAACATAATAAAGGCCATACACGACAAACCCACAGCATGCATCATACTCAATGGTGAAAAACTGAAAGCATTTCCACTAAGACCAGGAACAAGATAAGGATATCCACTCTTGCCACTCTTATTCAACATAATTTTGGAAGTCCTGACCACAGCAATCAGAGAAGAAAAAGAAATAAAAGGAATACAAATTGGAAAAGAAGTAAAACTGTCACTGTTTGCCGATGACATGATACTATACATAGAAAATCCTAAAGATGCCTCAGAAAACTACTAGAACTAATCAATGAATTTGATAAGGCTGCAGGATACAAAATTAATGCACAGAAATCGCTGGCATTCCTATATAACAACAATAAAAAATCAGAAAGAGAAAGTCAGGAAACACTCCCATTTACCGTGGCAACAGAAAGAATAAAATACCTAGGAATAAACCTGCCTGAGGAGGCAAATGACTTGCACTCAGAAAACTATAAAACACTGATGAAAGAAATCAAAGATGACATAAACAGATGTAGAAATATACCATGTTCTTGGATTGGAAGAATCAATATTGTCAAAATGACTATACTACCCAAAGCAATCTACACATTCCATGCAATCCCTATCAAACTACCAATGACATTCTTCACAGAATTAGAACAAAAAGTCTTACCATTCGTATGGAAACACAAAAGACCCCGAATAGCCAAAGCAGTCTTGAGAAGGAAAAAAGGTGCTGGAGGAATCAGGCTCCCTGACTTCAAACTATACCACAAAGCTACAGTAATAAAAAGAGTATGGTATTGGCACAAAAACAGAAATATGGATCAATGATACAAGACAGAATGCCCAGAGATACACCCACGCACATATGGGCACCTAATTTACAACAATGGAGGAAAGAACATACAATGGAGAAAAAACAGCCTCTTCAATAAGTGGTGCTGGGAAAACTGGACAGCTACATGTAAAAGAATGAAATTAGAACACTACCTAACACCATACACAAAAATAAACTCCAAATGGATTAAAGACTTAAATGTAATACCAGACACTATAAATCTCTTAGAGGAAACATAGGAAAAACACTCTTTGACATAAACCACAGCAAAATCTTTTTTGACCCACCTCCTAGAGTAACAGAAATAAAAACAAAAATAAACAAATGGGACTTAATTAAACTTAAAAGCTTTTGCACAGCAAAGGAAACCATAAACAAGACGAAAAAACAACCCTCAGAATGGGACAACATATTTGCAAATGAAACAACAAAGGATTAATCTCCAAAATACACAAACATCTCATGGAGCTCAATATTAAAAAAAACAAACAATCCAATTAAGGAATGGGTGGAAGACCTAAATAGACATTTCACCAAGGAAGACATACAGATAGGCAAGAGGCACATGAAAAGATGCTCAACATCATTAATTATTAGAGAAATGAAAATCAAAACTACAATTAGGTATCACCACACACCAGTTAGAATGGTCATTATCAAAAAATCTAGAAACAATAAATGCTTGAAAGGGTGTGGTGAAAAGGGTACCATCCTGCATTGTTGGTGGGAATGTAAATTGATACAAGCCCTATGGAAAACAGTATGGAGGTTCCTTAAAAATCTAAAAATAGAACTACCGTATGACCCAGCAATCCCACTACTGGGCATATACCCTGAGGAAACCGTAATTCAAAAAGCGACACGTACTACAATGTTTACTGTAGCACTGTTTACAATAGCCAGGACATGGAACCAACCTAAACATCCATCGACAGATGAATGGATAAAGAAGATGTGGCACATATACACAATGGAATATTACTCAGCCATGAAAAGAAATGAAGTTGAGTTATTTGTAGTGAGGTGGATGGACCTAAAGTCTGTCATACAGAGTGAAGTTAAGTCAGAAAGAGAAAAACAAATACCATATGCTAACACATATATGGAAACTAAAAAAAAAAAAATGGTACTGATGAACCTAGTTGCAGGGCAGGAATAAGGAGATAGACATAGAAAATGGACTTGAGGACATGGGGTGGGAGGGTGAAGCTGGGGAGAAGTGAGAGTAGCATCGACGTACATACACTACCTTATGTAAAATACTTGGCTGGAGGGAAGCAGCAGCATAGCACAGGGAGGTCGGCTCTGTGCTTTGTGATGACCTAGAGGGGGGGGATAGGGAGGATGGGAGGGAGGCTCAAGAGGGAGGGGATATGGGGACGCACAGGGCTGATTTTCTTTGTTGTGCAACAGAAACTAACACAGTATTATGAAGTAATTATACTCCAATAAAGATCTATTAAAAAAAAAAGAGACTCCATGCTTCCAATGCAGAGGGCCTGGTCAGGGAACTAAGATCCCATATGCCATGCCGTGCAGCCAAAAAAAAAAAAAAAAAAAAAAAGCCAAGATATCACTTAAACAGATGGAGAGGAAGAATTAAACAATGCTACTATAGCTGAATGTTTAATCCCATAGAGAGATGATGGTTCTGGTTAGAAAGATGTATGGTTCAGAACGTATGGGTAGGGAATTGGAATTTCCAAGAAATACTGTTTCCTGAGAATAGGAAAACTGTAAACTTTGTGAGAAACAAAATGTTTTAAGTGTTTTCTAATAAGGTATTTCTTAAAATGAGATAGAAATGAAATACTCCCTCCTAGAGATATCACTTGAAACTTGAAAGGCAGGTATGTTAGATTTGAGCATGCTGGGCAGAACAAAGACCAGCAAGCTGTAAGGAAGATACCTCACAGATGTCCACAGGTTACCACTAGTGTCTGAGCTAGAATCTGAGGGTAGGAATTTTGCCTGTTTTGTTTTCTGTTCTGTCCCAAGCACTTAGAACAATATGATACATGGCAGGCACTCAATAAATCTTTGTTGTCTGAATGGTCAATTTAACAAAGTCCAGAATCTTGATTTTATCACCACCTCTAAAGTATATCTGCCTCTTAGGAGTGTACTCAACTTCTTGAGTTGCTAAAGCAGCTCAAGGTAGAGCTGTATCAAACAAGAATGACCATTTATTAATTTAAGAGAAAAACTATCACATGAACAAGAATAATCAAGTTTACAACATCAGAATAGATTTCTTTGTTGTCAAGCTAAATGCTAAGCTCCATCTTACCCAGAAAGAAATTTTTTAACCTGCAATGAGAAACATAACTTTCCTGGGAATTTGAATGTTAATACATGTTTGATTAGTATGCCATTTCTATAAAAGTCTAATAGGAAAGTATAATATAGAAGTTTCCTCAATATAAATGGAACCAAATTAAAAGAAACTTAAAGTAAAATTTTAGTGGAACCTGATAAGACAGGCTGGTGCACCCATCTCATAACAGGATAGAATACCAAAGTTCATCGTCTACAGTCTCCACCATTCTGCACGTGTTGACTTTGCAAAGGAGTGTAGAATACATAAAGTCCATTTGCAAAGACTCCCTTCTCCCTTGGACTTTCTGACTTGAAGAGCTGACATTTGTCTGTATGCCTCTCCTTTTTTAACTCGTAGATGAAAAAACTATACCCATTGCACCCTCCTCCAATGAACCTCTTCTTTCTTTAGATAAGTTTATTAAAGTTATGTAACAGCAAAGTTTAGAAGGCAAAGATTTACTCTATTTCTAAATTGATTTGGCACATAATACTCTGATCAATTATGTGTTGGTCTTAAACATTAACTCTCAAAACCAATCCCAATTACTCTCAATACTAAGGTTAGGGTGGATACTTCACTAGCAAAAGGAATTTCTTATCTCTGTGTATGTGTGTGTATATATATATATATATATATATATATATATATATATATATATATATATATATATAAAATATATTTTCATATTTTAGTCAGTTCTTGGATACCCATACAATGTCGGTATTGCAGAGCCTAATGTGTAAAATCCCAAAGAGTTGAAGTAACAGAGGTATTTGATAGCCACATGGAGTCAAAAACCTCTGAACAATGGAGGGACCTTTTTAAAAGTCAGTATTCAACATGCAAGTTATCCTTTTTTTGCAACAACAAAATATCAGGATGGTCCATTTATGAGTAGCAATGAAACTACTCACATTCCTTCTCAGTGCAGATTTCAGAGAGGAAAGGCTTTTGCACAGCATATGCACTTGAGAGCATCATCGTTCTTGCATGCATGCACATTTGAGAGCAACACCAACAGTGAAAGCAATGGAATTACAAAGATTTTAGTTGACATATGCTTTACCTTGACTAACTGTATAAAAAAGTAATTGACTGTTCTGCAGTTAATAAAAAATTAAAACAATGATTTCAACAAAGACTGCAGTGCAAAACACAATCACTGAATTGTGTAAAATGAGGATGATGAAAAGAAAAAGAGGATCTAAGGAAGCAGGGTAGAAAAATTTCTCTTGGCCAAACCAAACTAAGGGATTCATCAAGGGAGAAAGATGATTGAATATACTGTGTTTTTTGTAAAACTGTGTTTACATTTATTGTAATAAACTTTATAAGGTTTATTCCACACTACAGACTTTCAACTCTAAAAACTGTAATGTCTCTCAAAATATTCAGAAATCCTATTCATAAAGAGATAAAGACAAAAAACTTTGGTTAGTACATTTCCTTTCAAGAATTCAAAATACCAGGGCTTCCCTGGTGGCACAGTGGTTAAGAATCCTCCTGCCAATGCAGAGGACACGGGTTTGAGCCCTGGCCGGAAAGATCCTACATGCCACAGAGCAACTAAGCCCATGCTCCACAACTACTGAGCCTGCGCTCCAGAGCTCATGAACCACAACTATTGAAGCCTGCGTGCCTAGAGCCTGTGCTCCACAAGAGAAACTACTGCAATGAGAAGCCCATGCACCCCAACGAAGAGTAGCCCCCGCTCGCCACAACTAGAGAAAGCCTGCATGCAGCAACAAAGACCCAACGCAGCCAAAAATAAAGGATAATAAAAAAATATATTATAAAAAAGAATTCAAAGTATCAGCTATGAGTGAGATAAAATGATGAGATAAGGATTGTGTAACTGACTGTGGGGCTGTTTCCTCTAATTTCTAGTCCTTGATCTGGGCAGGGTAGACACAAGGCAAAATAGTTAAGCAGAATGGATCACCAAGAAGTCCATGCTATACTTTTAATCATGCTTCATTTGTAGATAAAGCTTTTAGAAGCTTTTGTAGTGCTGCTGATTTAGAAAAATAGGTCATTAAATTAATTTTTTATAAAAATGTACAGAAGCTATTGTAATAGAGTTTTAAAAGTTGAAAATGCATAATAAAAGACTATACGAGAGCTATGTTACTGCCTTTGAAGATGAAGGAGGGAACCATGAACCAAGGAATGCAGGCATCTCCTATGATCAGGAAAAGGCAAGAGGATGGCTTCTCTTCTAGAGCATCCTGAAGGAATGAAGCCATCAAGTGAAGCCCATTTTAGATTTCTGACCTCCAGAACTGTAAGATAATAAACTTATGTTGTTTTAACTCACTAATTTTGTGATGCTTTGTCACAGCAGCAATAGGAAAATAATACAGACTGTAATTTTATTTGCAAATATTTGCAACCATTTGACACTTGTCTTTTATTATAATGTTTTTCTTCCATGACATATTTAAAATTTTTTATGTAATCCAATATATCACTTTTAACCTTTATATTCATGAATTTTTAGTGCTAGTTAGTAAAGTTTTCCCCCTACCCAGAATATAGGGGAATTCACCCATGATTTTATTTTTCAAGTACTTAGATGGGTCTATTTCTTAAATTTGAATTTCTGATCCATGTCAAATTTATCTTGACATATGCTATACAGAATAAATCCAGTTTTGCCTTTCTCTATAAGGCTGTTCATTTATTCCAGCAAAACTTATTTTGAAAGTTTTGTTTTTCTTTTCCCTGGTGATTTGTTTTGCTACCTATAGCATATTCTAACTTTACATATGTAAAACTAGTAAGACACAGATAAAAGAAAAGACTGAAAAAGACACAAACAAATGGAAAACTATCTTATGTTCATGAATTAGAAGAATTAATATTGTTAAAATGTGCATACTACTTAAAGTGACCTACAGATTCAATGTAATCCCTGTAAAAACTCCTATGGCACTTTTCATGGAAAGAAAAAACTTCGTAAAATTCACAGCAGCCCACAAAAGATCTCAAACAGCCAAAGCAATCTTGAGAAAGAAGAACAAAGCTGGAAAGGATCACACTTACTGATTTCAAACTATCTTACAAAGCTATAATGGTACTGTAATGGTATGGTACTGTGATAAAAGAAGACCCACAGATCAGTGAAACAGAATAGAGAGCCCACAATTAAACCTGTGCATATACTGTCAACTAATATTTGACAAGAACACTAAGAATATACAATGGGAAAAAGATAACCTCTTCAATAAACGATGTTGGGAAAACTGGATATCCACATGCAAAAAAATTTATTTGTACCTTTAACTTACACTATACACTCAAATGGACTCAGTAAGGAATAAAGAGTCCTAGACGAAAATGCATGGGGGAAAAAAAAACCCAACTCCTTGACATTGGCCTTGGTAATGATTTTTTTGGATATGACAACAAAAGTAAAGGCAACAAAAGCAAAAATAAACAAATGGGACAACATCAAACTGGAAAAAGCTTCTGTATAGCTAAGGAATTAATCAAAAAAATGAAAAGACAACCTATGGAGTGGGAGAAAATATTTGCAAACCATATATCTGATCAAGGGTTAATGTCCAAAATATATAAGGAACTCATATAATATATAAGGAACTCAACAGCAAAAAAAGAAGGAAGAAAGGAAGGGAGGGAGGGAGGGAAGAGAAAGAAAGAGGAAGAGAGAGAGAGAAAGAAAGAGAAGAGAAGAGAAAAATAAACCCCCAATAACCTGATTTTAAAAATGGGCAAAGGACCTGAAAAGATATTTTTCCAAAGAAGACATACAAATGGCCAACAGGTATATTAAAGGTGTTCAACACCACTAATCATCTGGAAAATGCAAACCAAAATCACACGAGATATCTTTACATGAAGTATCTCTTCACACCTCTTAGGATGGCTATTATCAAAAGGCAACAAATCACAAGTGTTGGTGAGGGTGTGGAAAAAATGGAACTCTTGTACACTACTGGTCGAAATGTAAATTGGTACAACCACTGTGGGAAACAGTACAAAAGTTCTCAACCAAATTAAAAATAGAACTACCAAATGATGCAGGAATTCTACTTCTGGGTATATATTCAAAGGAAATGATATCACTATCTTAAAGAGATATCTGCACTCCCATGTTCATTGTATCATCATTCACAATAGCCAAGCATTGGAAACTACCTGCTACTTTGTAAAAAATTTCAAAATCTAGATAAATCAATATTTTTCAGAAATAGAAAAAATAGAGAATGTATTTAAAGAGTCTGCCCACAGGGCTTCCTGGTGGTCCAGTGGCTAAGGCTCCATGCTCCCAATGCAGGGTGCCTGGGTTCGATCCCTGGTTGGGGACCTAGATCCCACATGCATGCCGCAACTAAGAGTCCGCATGCTGCAACTTAAAGATCCCACATCCCACAACTGAAGATCCCACATGCCACAATGAAGATCCTGTGTGCTGCAGCTAAGACCCAGCACAGCCTGAATAAATAAATATTAAAAAAAAAGAGTCTGCCCACATAAAAACACCAGAGTCATGTGGTTTCACCAGAGAATTCAATAAAATATTAAAAGATCAGATAATCTTAATGCTCCTGAACAATTTCAGAGCACAGGAAAAGAAGAAATACTTTCAAATTAATTTCATCAATCATTATATCAATCAAAACCTGATGATGAAGTAAAAAAACTATATGCCAATGTCACTTATCAGTGCAAAAAAATCTTAAATGTTAACCTATAGAGTCTAACAGCACATCCAAAAGTAGTACATCATGGCCAAACAGGATTTATTTTAAAGTTCAAAGGTGACTCAGTATTAGGAAATCCATTAATATAATTAAAAATATGATCATCTCCATACATGAAGCAATATATATATACACATATATATACACACATATATATGCACACATATATACACACACACATATATATATATACACACATATATATAAAGTTTTCTTTCTCCATTCATCTGTTGCCAGACACGGGTATATCCGAAAAATATTAATTTATCTAGATTTTCAAATTGAGTTGTTCAAAGCAGTCTCTTTGAATTAACTCTCTTTTGATAATTATGTCTCCCGTGTGATTGCTAATTTTGTGTATTTGGTTTTTTTTCTTTTTCTTTTTCTTTGGTTTTGTTAATGGTTTTTATATTGTGTTTTTCTGCTTCTATTGGCTTTTCATTTACCAACTTGCTCATTTCTTTTTTTCACCTTTATTAAATACTTCTACTTTCCTTCGGTTTAATCATTGTTTTTCTAGATTTTGAGGTGAGAGTTTAATTTATTCATTTTCTTTCATTTTTACTGATATAGTTATCTCAAGTAATAAAATTTTCACTGATAATTGTTTTAGCTGTATCCCCAAAATTCTAATGTCATATTTTTATCATCTTTATTTTTCATTTTGACTTTGAAATTGCTCTTTAAGAATTCACAATGTGTTTTTCTTTCTATATCTAGGTGGAGAAAATTTTTATATCTTCTATTATTAATTTCTAGATTTATTGTTGTTGACTGAAATAAAAACATACAACATGAGAGCTGTGAGTTTCAGTTTTATTCGAGGGACTCGCTGAGGACTACAGCCCAGAAGACAGCCTCTCAGATAGTTCTGAGAAACTGCTGTGAAGAGGCCAGTGTGTATGTTATTTTGGCTGGGATATATTCAGTCAAGCATACATCTTGGTAAAAGATTACTGCTAGTCATCAGGATCACATATCTCAGCTAATGTTAATGATTTTAATGCTTTTCTATGCATGGGAAGATGCAAGAATCTAGGTTCATTAAAATTTCTCCTGTAGTATAACTATCTAAAGGGCCTGTTTTGTCTGTTTTCCCAAAGCACAGAGTGCCTCATTCTGTCCTTCAACCTGAATTCCTTTCAGGGTGTACTGTGTGTCAGAGACTGCAGTGGCCAATGAGTTAATCTTTGTAGAACTGGATGGCAAGTGACATTCCTTACTTTACATTGTGCTATCGTCAGAAAAACTCTTTGTGTTATTTCTATTTTTCCAAATTTGTGAGATTCTTGTGAGAATAAGACGCATTCTCACTAATGGGTTTAGTATGTATATTTATCTATCAGAATCATCTTACTGATTTTGTGATTTAGGTCTTCAATAACTTTTTTTATGTCCATTTCATCTGCCTTTGAAGGAGTGACTTAGGTTAAAATCTTCCTTTATTATTGTATATGTTTGTTTCTCCAGATACCTTCTGTTGTTTCTGCTTTACTTTATTATTGTATATGTCTGTTTCTCCAGATATCTTCTGTTGTTTCTGCTTTATGAAATTTGCTAGGTTATATTTATTTACTTATGTATGTATGTATGTATTTGGTTTTTTCTTCATTTTGAATTGTGGCCAAGCATTAAAATAAATGTCCTTTGTGTCTTTTAACTCTATTTGTCTTCTACACAATCATTTATCAATTTTGTGAGCCCTACTGTATTTCACTTAAATTTGCCTAGTGTATTATTGTCCTCTCAGTTCCTTTCTAGTTTCTTTGTTTTATATGTCTCTCATGTAAGCATAGTGTTAAATGCTGATTTTCAGACAATCTAAGACTCCTTGTCTTTTCATAGATGTGTTAATCTGTATACGTTTATTGATGTGATTGATATTCTACACTAAATTCTGTCATATTTTACATTATATTTGAATGTACACGTCTTGATACATATAGTCTTTTACTGTGTGGTCTATTTTATTTACTCTTGTTTCTTCTCTTTATCTTACTCCCTCTTCTCCTCCTCCTTTTCTTCTCCCTTCTCCTTCTTTTCTTTTCCTTTCTCCTTCCCTTCTTCTTCTTCTTCTTCTTTCTAATATCCTTCTCTACAAAGCAGAAGAGAGAACTCTTCATGAATTCAGGTGTCAAAATAGGATTTCTAATCAGGAAAAGTCAACAATTCTGTATCGTAATAGAGCATATCTATAGATGGCTGCATAGAACACCAGATATGGCTGCTCCTACCTTGGTCATTGAAATCTTGCTACTGAGTAAGACTGTGTTCCTTGGTGTTACACTGGTCTTAGATGTGGTCAGTTAAAGGATTGCTTATTTAATTCCCTGAACATACTCCTGCAGTATCATGAAGGCACCACACTCAGAATTTAGGAAGTGTGGTTGATGCGTGGCTCACCTCTCCAGGCTCGTTAAAACATTTCAAATTACCAGTACTTTGTACTCGCAACAGTCTCTTTCAGCCTGAGGAAGAGCAATGTGCAAGGAAGTAGAATGATTTTACTCCAGTGCTGTTGTGGAGAGGGGAGGGAAGTGAACATTAAAGAAACAAAACCAAAACAGTCATTTGTTACCATTTCAAAATGCGGCTGGATTTGCCATCAGTGTGGCAGTGCAGCTTCATATGCAAACACAAGCTTCTTTAAGAACAATCTTTGTATCTGAACAGAAAACATTTTGTCTTTTCAGGCAGGAAACCTAATGCAGGGCTTACCCAGAGATATATTTTCCACCATGTGGCCGGGACAATAAACATGGGGCTTTTGATCTGGGTGGTAATAGTGGCAGAGCCAGAGTTCTAAAAGGAGAAAAATGGGAAACAAATCTGCCAGAGGTGAGTGTGTGCCCTCAGGGTATTTTTGTATGTCTAGAGTTCACCAAGCAAAGCCAGAGAGATTTCAAATAAACATGTCTAAAGGAGTCATAAAAATCCTGACCAGTGTGATAGCTTAAATCCCAATGTCAAAACACAGAAATGCATGGCCTACATCACATGAAACTTCTTTGGCCCCGGGTTTATAAATTAAACTTCTTTCAAACTCCTATTTTTACAAGCATAAATTTATAAATATCCCTCCTCCCTACTACCATCTTCATATTCTAAATAACAGCAATATTATCCTCTGGTGCTACAGGTGGAATAACTTTGTAACTAAAATGGAGGCAAAAAGTATGCTAACAGTGAACCTTTTCTAATTTTCATTAGGACACAGTTGCATACCATTGTCATAGTATAAGCGTCCTTTTTATTTGTTGCTTTAAAACTTTATCCTAGAAATCACTGCAATTCATTATTTTACATGCTCCCTTCATTTACAAATCCAAATGCCAAAGAGAAGCTCAGTTTATTTCAGCACTGTTGGAAGAGAGTGCTGTTATTAGGAAATGTGAGTGGGTTGAAGCGGGACTCCCTGTGGAGTTAACTTGGCAGAGTTTGAGTTCCTGGCTCAACCTGATATTAAAAGTGAGTCATCAGTTTACCCACACAGCAGGGTCTTCACTTTGTACTTCTCAATCTGAGCAACTCAGCAGCGGGTCCAAAGATTGAAGGTTAGTTTCTATAATTAATAATCAAGTGAAAGAAATTAATCTCATTTATTTTGAGAATAATTTTATTATCCATAAATTCCTAATGTTAATGTCTGAAAAATAATAAGAACACAAATAAAATCTATATCAAGAAATTCAGTTCACATGTTCAGTGTGATTTATTTCCACCCAAGGCCAAAGGCATCTCCATTCACATGAAAGTGATTTTTCCCCCCTTTACATACACTGAGACATTTGAAGGGCAAAAGTTTCACGCACCTCTATCCTGTGTTAGCTCATAGTTTTACAAGAAAAATCCAGTAATTGCTGTGCACTCATACAGAAATACATATTAGAGCTATTATGATTATAATTAATACTTCCACCTTTAATAAAGGACACAAACAAAATGATTTAAGGATAATTCCTCACTTTAAGAATTAATAGATGAATGCAATTTAATTTTTCTCTCATTTCATGTACTACATCTAAAAAGTGTAAGTATTGTTCTTAAAACTCAGTAAACCCCTGGTATACTTTTCAATGCAGCCTCAAAGTCTTTTGGTGAAATGACATGAACATATTCTGCTCCTCATTTGAGAGTGTCTGCTCAAGATGAAATGAAGTATATTATTTAAAAAATAATAACAGTGGGCTTCCCTGGTGGCGCAGTGGTTGAGAATCTGCCTGCCAATGCAGGGGACACAGGTTCGAGCCCTGGTCTGGGAAGATCCCACATGCCATGGAGCAACTAGGCCCATGAGCCACAACTACTGAGCCTGCGCGTCTGGAGCCTGTGCTCCATAACAAGAGAGGGCGCGATAGTGAGAGGCCCGCGCACCGCGATGAAGAGTGGCCCCCGCTTGCCACAACTAGAGAAAGCCCTCGCACAGAAACGAAGACCCAACACAGCAAAAATAAATAAATAAATACATAAATAAAATTTTTAAAAAATAAATAATAACAGTGACAATTCTCTTAAAGGTTGGTGCAAGATAAGTTGCTGGTAGAATAAGCAAAACTGAGCACTTTAAGTTCTGTTCATACATCATGTACACATACAACCCCCCCCATCCACACAGGTATCTGTTTAAGACATGCTTTCTTAGAATTAGCAAAATCTTTCATAAATGAGATCTCATTCGCATTTCCAGCCTTGGCTCTCACTATCTGTATGATGAACTCCAGCTACAGAAAGCTAATCTTGAGCAAGCATTCTCATGATCTGCTTGTTTGCATACACTGATTTACCTTCCAGAAATACTTTTTCCCTCTTTTCTAATTGCAGCACTGAAAAGTATCTACTTTTCAAACGTTAAGTACCCACTCATTTGTTATTGTAGTCCTTTCTGTGCCAAAAACACACATCTATTATAATAGTCATTACAATTACAATCGTATTTTAATTAGTTGTTAAACATTTGTCTCCAGCATAATACAGAGAGCTCCTAAAGGCAGAAATGGCTTCATATTTATCTTTGTCTTGCTTCATTCTACTTCCTGGCCTTCACCATTAAGAAGCACTGCACATCCTGTAAGAGATGTTCTATTCATGTCAAAAGCCTACTGGTATATGGTGACAGCGACCTTATATGTCACTCAATTTCCTTTGGGACATCTCTTAATGCTTGGTTTGTACTCAGCCTACCTAGCAATCTATTTAATTTAACCTTTTATATGATTTCTTTCTAGCTTTACAAATTCTCATCCTTAAAAAAAAAAAAAATCTTACTGGCACTTCTACTGGGATTGAATTAAACATGTAGAATAGTTTCAAGAGGAGACTGACATCTTGGTAAAACTTGTCAATCAGTAAATCTTGTTTACATTCATTCTAGTCTTCCTAAAGTTCCCTCCTATAGATCCTACATATTTCTTGTTAAAATTATTCCCAATTATTTCATACTTTTATTGTAATTCTGAATTGTACCTTGTTAGCTTTGTATTTTCTATCAGGACAACTAATGTCCAGAATTTTGTTTAAATTAAAACTCTGTTTCAAAAACAAAAGGAATTAGGAAACAGATTCTGAATATTTTGATTTTTAGTTTTTACATCTTATATAGATATTTCACGAGCATCAAAAAGTAAGAATTTTTATTAAAAATTTTTTCTAGTTTAATTAAGTCACACCAGAACCTATGGGTAAAAGTCAAATTTCCGACTGAATTTCTAGTCCCATGTGATAGTGTCTTTCAGGAAACAACACAGTATTCTGTAGAGTTCCTGGCACACCTTCAGTAAAGGTCATAGAAGTTAAGTGTTCCAGCAGTGAGCCCAACTTTTAGTAGCCTTCAAAGGACTTCACTAGTGTTTATCCTGTACATTACAACAGAGAATATCAAAGGCATCCCTTGAAAACGTTTGTGCAGTGAATTTTGACTACCTTTCCATGATAGTAAAGGCATTCAAATACTAAACTTTAGGCTACTATACCCTGTATGGAGTAAAAACAGATAAAAGCATAAATGCTAACAAACTGTAACTCTCTCTTCCCTCTGCAACTACACACTCTCTTTTAACTTTAGTCCAAAAAAGAACAAGAAGCTTATTTAATTCATTCTAATTTTCTTATTTTTTCTAAGTTTATGTGTCTTAAAATTTATTGAAGTATAGCAGACTTACAGATAAATGCACTTATCACAAGTGTATGGCTTGATACATTTTTAATGAACTGTACACACCCATATAACATTTTCAGGACACAAAGCCCTTATATGCCCCATTCCCGTCATGACCCACCCCTCAAAGAATATCCACTTTCTACAGTTCTGTCTGAACCAAACAGTTCTGCCTTATAATTTTTTTTTACTGTATGCAAATAGAATCATATGGTATGTAGTCTTTTGTGCCTCACTTCTTTTGTTTCTCGTTTGTGAGAGTCAACATACTTTCCATGTACTTTTAGACTATTCATTCTCATTGCTATATATCATTCCATTGTGTGACCATAATCAATTATTTAGCTGTTTTCCAAAATCAAGTGTTCATGTATATGGAGTCTGTATGCAGAATCCGTATTCTGGTCCAATTATCTATTTGTATATATTTTTTCCAATTCTATATTGCCATGACTAATGTAGACTTATAATAAAGTTTGCTATAAATATTAATTTAAGTTTCCCTCTTGCTTTTCTTGTACACAATTGTCTTAGATGTCCTAGTTTTTACATTTCTATGTATATTTCAGAAAATATCCCTGTCCCTGCCATCAAAAGAAAACCATACTGAAATTATCTGGGATACCTTTGAATTTATGGATGGCTTTGGAGATGAATTGGTAAAAATCTTTGCAATAGCAAGTCTTCTAATCCATGATTATGTTATATCTCTCTTTATTTTTATATTCTTTAATTTCTTTCAATAACATTTCATAGTTTACAGTATAGAGAGCTTGCACATATTTCTTTAGATACATTCCTGGGTAATTCATGTTTCTTAACTCATTTTTACATTGTATTATTTTTAAATTTTGCATTTTTTATATAGAACTAACATTGGTTTTGGACTATTATAATTATATACCTTAAACTTGATAAACTAATGTATTAATACTTACATCTTTTCTGTAGGTTCATTTAGAATTTGATGTAAAAATATCAAATGGTCTATGAATAATGTCAGTTTTATTATTTTCCTCAAATATTATGCATTTACTAATTTATTTTTTTAAAACATATCTTTGTATTTGAAACATAACTAAAAATTATAAGAATAAGAAAGTCTAGTAGGCCCTTTACACAATTGAGTGTTTACATTTTACCACAATTGCTTTATTATTCTTCTCCTATCCTCCCTCTCCTTTCCTCTCCTCTACTTTCTCTATCTTTTGTATATGTGTGTGCACATACATATGCATGTATACACGTACAGGGACACACATTCATGGATACATACATGTATACATATATACTAACATATATGTATTAATATGTTTGGAGAAACCATGTCTCTTTAACAACAAATACTTTAGTAGACATTTCCTGAGAGCAAGGATATTTTCTTACATGGTCACAGTAAAACAATCAACATCAGGAGCTTTAATATAATTACAATATTATTATTTATTTGTATATATATGTATGTATATTTGTCTACATATCTAACTAGTTAATAGCTCCTATTCCAATCTGACAGCATAGGGTGTATTCTAGTTTCTCTCATTTTGATATATTTAACTTCCTTCTTCAAGAGCAAGAAAACTGCCTCCCATTATCATCAATATATTTTACACATTTTCTTTAAGCCTAGAATATACAATAATTAATTTCAAAATTGCTAACCCACATCACTCTTAAAAGCAAATCAACTAAATTCACTTTTGTTAATATTTTTGAGGTTTAATTTACATACAGTGAAGTACACAAATGCTATATAATATTAGCCACAAAGTAAAAAAATTTCCAACCTCTTTACTTCCTATTTATTGCATATTATTATTATCTATGATTTTGAGGTTACTTATGTCTATTATATCTGTATGGTGGAAATACTATATAATGAAGTGTTATTGAGTATCTCTTCCCAACTTTGTATTCAGGGATGGCATATTGATCATGGTGGGAGTATTTACATCACAAAAGTGGGCAAATGGTAAAATCATCACTTTATGTTTTGCTGATTGTCTTAGAGGATGATGGAAAAAATGTTAATTAAAACGAACCAAATTTAAAATTATGTTGCGCCTGTGGCCTTTACATTATAAATAGCACAAAAAATGAGGAAATGCTATTCTAGTATTCAAAAATTAGTATCTGATTTAGCAAAGAAGATGCTCATGTCACTGATGAACAAATCAGATATCAAGTACGAACAAATTCAAGGATGGGGATGGTGAAAGACAGATGCACATTACAGATAGTCCCTACTCTCCACAACATGCTGGTTTCCTTCCCGACTGTCATTCTGGCTGACTTAGAGAGACTTCAGGATCAACACTAGATACAGAGGCAATTCCCAAAACTGTGTAAGTTCTAACCCTTAGGAGAAATCCTTTGTTCTGTATTATACACAGTAGTTCTGATTCTCTGATTAAATTCCAAGTGGAATGCTAGGTTTTGTATGTTTTAAGGCAACATATTTCTGATGAGTTTTGATCACCTATAGGAAATTTATGTTGATTATTTTCACCTTTTCTTATATAGTATCTTAATAGGATGCTAAATGTATCCCTTTGCCTTACTTTTTTTTTAAATTAGATTTTCCAGAACTATTGTCAAATGGCTCCTATAGGGATGAAGGATGGACTAAGATTTATTTTTTAATTAATTAATTTTATTTATTTATTTTTGGCTGCGTTGGGTCTTCGTTGGTGCACGTGGGCTTCTTCTAGTTGTGGCAAGCAGGGGCTACTCTTCATTGCAGTGTGCAGGCCTCTCCTTGCAGTGACTTCTCTTTTCGCAGAGCACGGGCTCTAGGCATGCAGGCTTCAGTAGGTGTGGCACATGGTCTCAGTAGTTGTGGCTCACAGGCTCTAAAGTGCAGGCTCAGTAGTTGTGGCACATGGGCTTAGTTGCTCTGTGGCATGTGGGATCTTCCTTGACCAGGGATCAAACCTGTGTCCCCTGCATTGGCAGGCAGATTCTTAACCACTGCTCCACCAGGGAAGTCCCATGGACTAAGATATTTTGTCCAAACTTCACAGTTGAAGAGATCTCGTTTTTGTTTCTACAAGATGACCCATTTTCTTAAAACAGGGTTCAGACACAACTTAACCTGCTTGAAGACGATTGTTACCACCAGTTTTAAACTTCTCTATTTTCTTTATAAACTATGTCACAGGCTGCTGTCATCAAAGGACACAACCTTTGCCTTCCAAGTTGATAGGACCACTGTTAAATGCTTATTTGGTTGGTGCTTTTGAGATTTGCAACTTCTTTCTCCCACCAGGTACTTTCTATGCCTTCTTCCTCCATCTCTCAATACCATGGTCTTGTTAGGTATCAGCCCTGCTGACAGCATATCTCCTCTACTGTGGACCCTTTTCTATAAATAAATATTTGTCAGAGCTTTCTGAGATGTGGCACCAATTGATCTGATAACTGACCAAGACAGAGAGAACTGGCATCTGATGACAAGGGAGACTGAGACATTAAACCAGTCAGCCCTAAGCTGGGGAAATATTATTCTCTCTCTCATAAAGAATCCTTCATAGTCTTAAGAAATCGAAGATGGTACAAACAGATGGAAAGATATACCATGTTCTTGGACTGGAAGAATCAATATTGTCAAAATGACTATACTACCCAAGTCAATCTACAGATTCAATGCAATCCCTATCAAATTACCAATGGTATTTTTCACAGAACCAGAACAAAAAATTTTTAATTTGTATGGAAACACAAAAGATCCCAAATAGCCAAAACAATCTTGAGAAAGAACAGAGCTGGAGGAATCATACTCCCTGAGATCAGACTATAATACAAAGTTACAGTAATCAAAGAAGCATGACACTAGCACAAAAACAGACACATATATCAATGGAACAGGATAGAGAGCCCAGAAATAAACCCATGCACTTATGGTCAATTAGTCTATGACAAAGGAGGCAAGAACATACAATGGAGAAAAGGCAGTTTCTTTAATAAGTCGGAAAACTGGACAGCTACACGTAAAAGAATGAAATTAGAACATTCTAACACCATACACAAAAATAAACTCAAAATGGATCTAAATGTAAGTCTGGACACTATAAAATTCTTAGAGGAAAACATAGGCAGAATACTCTTTGACATAAATCACAGCAAGATCTTTTTTGACCCACCTCCTAGAGTAATGAAAATAAAAACAAAAATAAACAAATGGGTTATAATTAAACTTAAAATCTTTTTCACAGCAAAGGAAACCATAAACAAAATGAAATGAAAAAACAACCCACAGAATGGGAAAAAATATTTGCAAATGAAGTGACGGATAAGGGATTAATCTCCAAAATATACAAATAGCTCATGGAGCTCTATGTCAAAAAAACAAAAAACCCAATCAAAAAATGGGCAGAAGATCTAAACAGACATTTATCCAAAGAAGACATACAGATGGCCATAAAGTACATGAAAAGATGCTCTACATCACTACTTATCAGAGAAATGTAAATCAAAGCTACAATGAGGTATCACCTCACACCAGTCAGAATAGCCATCATCAAAAAGTCTACAAACAATAAATGCTGGAAAGGGTGTGGAGAAAAGGGAACCCTCCTACACTGTTGGTGGGAATGTAAATTGGTACAACCACTATGGAGGACAGTATGGAGGCTCCTTAAAAAACTAAAAATAGAACTATCACATGGATCCAGCAATCCCACTCCTGGGCATATACCCTGAGAACACCATAATTAGAAAAGATGCGTGCACCCTGATGTTCACTGCAGCACTATTTACAATAGCCAAGACATGGAAGCAACTTAAATGTCCGTCAACAGAGGAATGGATGAAGAAGCTGTGGTACATATATACAATGGGATATTACTCAGCCATAAAAAAGAACAAATTAATGCCATTGGCAGCAACATGGATGAACCTAGAGATTATCATACTAAGTGAAGTAAGTCAGACAGAGAAAGTCAAATATCATATATCATTTATATGTGGAATATAATTTTTAAAAAACGATATAAATGAATTCATTTACAAAACAGAAACAGACTCACAGATTTCAAAAACAAACTTATGGTTACCAAAGGGGAAACATGGAGGGGAGGAATAAATTAGGAGCTTGGGATTAACATACACACACTACTATATGTAAAATAGATAACCAACAAAGAACTGCGTAGCACAGGGAACTCTACTCAGTATTCTGTAATAACCTATATGGGAAAAGAATCTGAAAAAGAATGAATACGTGTATACGTATAACTGAATCACTATGCTGTACACCTGAAACTAACACAACATTGTAAACCAACTATACTCCAATAACATTAAAAAAAAAAAAAGAATCCTTCATAGTCTTAAGTAAATGCCTGCTAGAATTTGTTGCAATTAATTTTAAACTCTACTTTAATCCCTAAATTCAATCCCTTAAAATGTGTTGGGGAGTGGCCTGATTGTATGTCTTGCATTCTGGGTTTCTATTCCCATTCCAGTGCTCCCATTTCAAAGTAGCCACTTACAAGGAGCTCTGTCTCTATGCTCAACACCACATATACATTTTTCGTGTTCGTTCAGACATCTTAGCTGCTTGCTGCCTGTTCTAGCTATGAAAGAAAACATGTACAACTGCCACCCTACTGGTTTTGTCTGCAGTGCCCTGAGACCCTGTCTCCCTACCCATCAGCAACCCCACACACCCTCATTTATAAAACTATTATCACCCCTGCATTACCTCCTCCACGCATCAAAGCAGAAGGCATGGCGTTTTTCTACTTTAGCAAAATGGTATGGTTCCTGTGTTCGAGCTGGGAAATTTCACAGTTGGCCAAATTTTACATATCAGCAGACCCTGATGCTAAATTAACTAACAATGATAATGATAATACTATTACTAATGATAAATTAGCTTTGGATTGAGTTTGCAAACTTTCCTGAAAATAGCTATGGAAATATACAATTTGAATTTAATGATAGCTTTCTGGTCACGCTGTGGTGGAATTTGTTCAAGCTTATTTTTTGGAACTATCTAGACACATAGGTAGAAAATAATCTGTAAATCATATGAAAAATAATCCTTGTATTATCAAAAATATTGACCAATAAAGTACAAAATAAATTCAATTTTAAAAAAGAAAAAAGTAATTTTCAAACATTTTAAGTCTAGTTTTCCTTGCTACAGGCCAACATTTTAACATTTCTTTAATTGCTCATAAGTTCCAAAGATACACCTGATATTCAGTTTACTTTGGTATGTATGTTCAAAATATATTTGATCGATTAATAATAAATTAAAGGGCAAAACTCCAATCCATTTAAATTATTCCTGCCATATTTAAAAAGTTATTATGTTAGACTGGGCTATATGAACAGTAACAGAATTCCAAATTGAGTGTCTTCCGTGTCAAATATACTATTATTTTAAAGTGATTTCAAATTCATATATCAAATTAGCACATATGACATTTATTTTGAGAAGCTGACAATTCCAAATTAGCTAACTGGAAAAAAGAGATGTTCTCATGTATTTGAGAATAATTAGAAGATACTGAAGATTTCTGGTGTTTCCTGATCTAAACATACCCTTACCTCTAAAAGAGAGCTGTGTGAGCTTGGGTGTGATTTTCTATTGTTTTGAGTCAGGAATGTGCAGCTTCCCAGAATCCCCAAGGGGTCACCCCAAAAGATTAAGAATTACAGTTTTTCTTCTCCAAAAATGGTATAAATTCACAGATTAAGATATTAAACACTGTGATGGTTTATGAATAACCGTCCTGGCTCTAGACAGGAAGAAGGACCTTTTAGTTCTATCTAAGTCAGTTTCCGTCAGTCCGCAAGGGCTACAAATTTAGAGTTAGAATTATCTTGTTTTTCAGATGCAGAAAAATAAATACACATAGCTGAAGTCTTTTTCACACTAGAACAGAAAATTCTGTATAACTGTATATTCCTACTATTGGTATCCAATCAAAATAAAAATAATTTCCCCACTCATCTACAGAACTCAGAGAGTGAGGGCAAATCAAATATAAGACAACTGAATGTTTGATCAAAAATTGGCATTGACGTTCCACACAGAAGTCATTTTCTCTAAGAACCTTTCCCTAAACCTCCTGATTGAATTAAGCCTTGTTTCTTATCCTTCGAAGCACGCTTTGAATCTCTCCACTATTGGAATCTATCACTACTGAAAATATTATTTCTGTAGTTTTAATAACCTCAAACATTAGAATTAAAACTTCACCAAGCAAAACAGTGCTGTATCTCAGACCCTAAAACAGTTTCTAGTACACAGTAAGTACTTAATAGTTATTAGTTAAGTAAACAATCCAAATTTCAATAAGCAATAGAGCAACTAGTAAGCAATCATGCTAGAAGAAGACTATAGGCCAAGTTATATTGTAAAAATGAAAAAATTTCTTTACCCTATTAAGACTTCCAAATTGCAGCCAGAAACTATGGGGCTACTAGCCACTTCTGTCACAGTTAAATTTCAGTTTGGTCTCTAGCATAGGAACTATTGATGCCGATAATTCCATGGAAGAGGCAAGCAAAGAGAGGAGACTTCAGAATGTTACCAGAGCTATATATAAGTAAATGCTCTGCAGGAGAAAACTGGAAATATATTCTTTGAGAGGAGCTCCCCAAACTTAGCCGCCCACCAGAGTATCTCCCTGGCAGTTTTTTCTTTTGAAAAACAAATGTTTTTCTTAAAAGAGATATCAAAAATAAAATTAAAAATTTTCTCCTGATAGTTAACTGATTCCCTATTTTTTTTTATATCAAACAGTAAAAAATAGAACTAGGATCTACAGATATTGATGCATGATGCACACTGACTGGTCAGTATGTGGGGTCAGCATCCAATTTATAGGATTCAATAACAGAGGACCAAAAGGAAGCAGCAGTATTCCTTGCTTTTCACCTTAAAGTTAATGAGAAGTTAGAAAACCTCTGGAATTTTTGCTACATTATTTTAGTGTATATTTATTATCAAAGTAAAGGCTTGAAATGCAGAATGTTCTAATGAAACCACAAACAACTAGTTTCATGAGAGTGCACAGATAATGTCTTATTGGTCTTTGGAATCTAAAGTATCCACAAAATGCTGGACATCATGCCAAGAAGTGGTATATTGCCATTCATAAAGACACTGATGCAGACAGAAATCTTTGCTTAGGGAGGTAAGAAGGGGAAATGTATATCATCTCAAAACCCACTCTGCTTCAGGGATTGCCATAATCATTCCCACATGCAAGGTATGTGCATGCAAAATAAAAATGGTAAAGCACTAGACAAGGGCTAGGTGGTTCCAGCAGGAGAGCTGAGAACCTGGGGATTCTGGGTGCTCTTTGAATTCTCTCAGAACAATTAAAAGTTTGAGTATCTACCTTCCCCTCACCCTCCCCAAACAAAACAAGTTTTACTACCAACGTTCCAGTTGCTATCAGATGCTAGTAATTGTTATGATAAATTTATTTAAAGGTAAATCCTTTTATTCATTTTAAGAACTTTAAAAATTAACTTTTATCCCATCATAAATTTTATTTATATCACTATATCATATTTTATCATAATTTTAGTTTATTCCACATGCCATGCCACTCAAGTTTCCTGTTTTAGTCCTACTTTCTCTACCTTGACAGGGAATTTTTAAAAACCCACTGTTTTAACACAGTTAAAACACACTTTGAAATAATTTAGACTTGGATTATTTATATGCTTCAGTTTTCTTTTAACACTTACAGGTGGGCATATTAAAAGTATAAACATACACACACAGCTATACAAGGGAATGAAGTGTAACTCCCGGTAAAATAGCAACACAAGTAGGTTCAAAATAGAAGCAGGATGTCTAAATATTTTCTAACTTTGCCTTTTTAGATGAATCACACAAACATAAACTTCACACTCTACAGCAAGCTTTATGGTTAATTTTGACGTGATTTGTAGTTAAAACACAACTATTTTTGGATCTTGGCTTCCCTCTAAATATTTTTATGAAGACTATAAAGAGAAGCATTACCTTAAATACTGTAACACATTTCCAATTTGTTGCTTTGAAAGATAATTCCTACCACCACTGGCTATGCCTCATTATTTGTCTTTTTCAGAAATATTTTCCTGACCATAATAAAAAAAATAAAACAAAAAGCAAAGTAAAGAATCCAATTCAATACGATAGAAGTTTAATAGCCCTGCGAAGTCTTGTCACTGATATTCAGAATACAGTTTTACTGCTACGTAAACATAAGCCCACATTTAAGGAAAAGTTTCCTGGTTAGCAGTATGTGTGTTATTTTAGCCGGTGGCTAGAGGGAGCCCTTTTGTCTCAGAGCAATTATCTAAAGGAGAAATAAACCCTACGCTTAAAAAAATTAAACAGATTTAAAGAAAACAAAAAATAAAGGCAACAATATTAAAGTATGGATAGCTGGCATGTGATTTAAAATATGTGTTCTTGTTTTTGTTTTCCTTTTGCATAAAAAGAACGGATAAAGACAAATCAAGCCCAAGTTTAATGCTGGGCAAGGAGCCAAGTTCTGAGGCAGCCGACACCTCAGATTTACTGTTTAGAAGTTGCTAGTCAGTTTATGTGAGCTTAAAGAGTAGCTATCAAGAGCGCAAAGTTTCATTTTAGAAAAACGGGAAAGTGGGAGGAGATGAGCTTTCACATGCAGAAGGACAAGGGTTCTCCTTATGTGGCTGCAGAACACGTGGGAACTTTGAGACTTGTGCCGGACAGATTCTGCCTCCGGCAGGAGCAGCAACACCTCAGAGCTGCGCGACACCTGCGGTCCTCTCCCTTCCTTCCCTTCCTTCCACCGCTGTGTGGGAAAGTCAGAGGCATATGTGAAAGAGACAGTCACAAGGAGGGATGAGGAGGGGAAAAAGCTTATCCTCTTACCAATTAGTTTGTTTACTTCTGCCTTTTCTGTCTCAGACCACTGTGTGCCTGGAATTAATATACTGAGGGCCAAAACCACTCCAACTCAGCCACAGTTTGGCAAACTGAGCTTTTGCTGGGTGGTTTGGTGTGCCTTTGGCCTTCTTTGTCTGCTGGTCAGGTAGTTAGTTCTCTCTAACCATGAAATTTGTGGGCTAGATTCCTAAGCCTTCTCCTTACTCTTTCCATAGCATAGAACTTGGGGCATTAATATTTATTTAAAAATCAGAATCCTTGAGTGTTGGGGAAAAATTGATGGAGCTTAGATGCCCTTCCTCTGGAGGTATATGCTGGAGAGACTGATTTCCTGGGACCTTTGCCATTGGACGGTTCAACTTAATCATAAAAAGCCACTGGTGTCATTGAGCCCATCCCTGGTATGAACTTTTAGCTGTGAGCCTAGAGGTCCTGATCACACGCTAGGCCTTCTATAAACCTGAGGTAGGCTCTGAGGGTGTGTGGTCTGTACACTGCAGACTCCAGTGTCCGGGTTAGAAAAATAGGCGGCAGCTTTCTTAGAACGTTACAGTCATTTTTTAATTTACTCTTGCCTAACGTTAAAGGCCAATATTTTATTTTTTATGTTGCACATTTCAAATATTAACTAAGACACTAACATGTAGAAAAGGTACACTTTGTAGCAAAAGGAGAATAAGTTAAAAACAAAACAAAACAAAACCCAGCTTCTGATTTTTTATTCAGGGATCTCAAAGTACCGCCAATAGTAACCTAATGAAGCATCCTGCTGACTTTCACGATGTGGCTCTTGGATAACTAGAACCCATGAAGGTGTTCCAGGTGGTCTGGGACAAGGCCAAAATGCAAGTTACATACACGCAACAACATATTCTTATAAATGTATTTTCCACTGCGGATCTGAGTCTGTGCTGGAAAGCATGAAAATGAATGTTTAAAAAAAAAATCTAACCACAATAATGATTACAGAGCCAAGCAGAAACACCACAAAATGGTACTGAGGGCTTTGTGATAGCAAAGAAAGTAATACACTTGACTAGGTGGTCCTCAGGGCCTTATGCCCTGCCTAAGTGGTCTGTGGAAACTGCTGCAGAGCAGGGGAACCACCATAATTTTCCCAAAGTCTCTTACAGGTGAATATTTGTCTCGGAGAAAGAGCCACATTTTCCATTTTGGGGAGTTTTTCTACACTCTTACTACAAGCTTTTATGGTGAATTACAAATTCTGAGCACATGATATGCAAAATTTACTCTTGAAACCCTTCTAAACTTAAAAGAATGTAGAAGTGAAGTGTTTTGAGTTAGGGGGGTCCACAGATATATGCAGACATCAATATAATTTGGACTCCTACATTCATTTATCATATATAGTCATGCTAAATTTGAAGCTAATTTTGAGAGGTATCTTGGTGCACAGTGGTAGTGTTCAACAGATGGTACCTATTGTTTTTTTGTTTGTTTTTTTTTTTTTTTTTTTTTTTCTTTTTGCGGTATGCGGGCCTCTCACTGTTGTGGCCTCTCCCGTTGCGGAGCACAGGCTCCGGACGCGCAGGCCCAGCGGCCGTGGCTCACGGGCCCAGCCGCTCCGCGGCACATGGGATCCTCCCAGACCGGGGCACGAACCCGTATCCCCTGCATTGGCAGGCGGACTCTCAACCACTGCGCCACCAGGGAGGCCCTACCTATTGTTTTTTAGTGAATATTTTTGGAGGATTGAAGCTGTGGTGTTCTATCAGATCAAAGGCAGGTGTCTGTCAAATACTTCATATTTGGATATGTGTAGAGTTGGAGAGGGGACCGGTGGAGAAACATCTGTGGGACATGTACTATAAACACAAATTATAAACACAATGCTACTAGCTTTACAACAATTATCTCATTCATATCTCTCAATAAATCTTTAGAATAGGTACTATTATTTTCATCAAATAGATTGAGAAACAGAAGTTCAGAGAGTTTCTGAATCATCTGTCAAAAATCACACATCTGTAGAGGTACACGGCAAACTTGGGCACCCTACTATAATGTAATGCAAGGTATTTCCATTATATCTCTTTTTAACCTGCCGTCCTGAGCTTTATCAGAGATTTTGACTTGACTCTTGTTTGTCAATATTATTATATAAATGGTAGAGACTATGCTCCAACCACCAATATTGTATAGAATTTGATCATCAGACTTATTTCTACTCCCCTCCCTCTTTACTGAAATTCAGGGAGCACACTTTTCACTGTAACTGAAAGTCTGATCCAGAAGACATCTGGCCTGTGTATTCATAGATTCAGGGTTAATTTGTCATTTGGGGTTCCTGAACAACTTTGGGAGTTAGTTAGAAGAGGGAGTCCTCTCTGGGTCTCCTGCTTCCTACAGTCCTTGCTAACTGTGCCAGGAATGGAATGTTCTGGCCAGTCTTTACATGAGTAGTTTCTCAGGGTTGTGTTATGCAACTGAGAGATATAACATTGAAAGATGAGGTAGTGTCTCTCCACTAAACAAAGAACAGTCTTTCTTACTGCCACCTATAAAAGTGGATTCCTCAAACTCGGAATTTCTCACCCAAGATGTAAACCCACTGCATATGAGCACCCATCTGAACCGTATCTTACTGTCTCAAAGGATCTGGGGCAAGAGCACCTGTGGCAGGAAGAACTATGTTGCCAAGAAGATTCCACTCCTAATCCCTGGGACTGGGACTATGATGAGATATGCTCAATATGTTGCCTTACAAACACACACTGAGGTAATTAAGGTTACTAAATAGATGGCTTTAAATTAGGAAGATTATACAGGATGATCAGTGTGAGCCCAATGTATTCATATCAGTCCTTACAAGCAGAGGCAAAAGAGGTGATCAGAAAGAAACAAATGAAGAGAAAGTCAAAGAGGTTCAAAGAGAGAAATATCGGCTGTGTCATTACTCACCTTGAAAATGGAGGGTCCCACAAGCCAATGAATACAGGTGACCTCAAGAAACTGGGAGCAGCCCCTGGGCAACTGCCAGCAAAGAAACGAAGGCCTCAGTCCTATAATCCCATGGATTTGAATTGAATTCTGACAACAAATATCTAAATGTGCCTGGGAGCAGATTCTCCCACACAGCTTCCACAGACACCTTGATTTTGGTCTTGTGAGACCTTAAGGAGACTACCTGCCAACAGTACTGAACTCTGCCCTACAGAACTGTGAGATAATACATGAGTATTGTTTTTTTTTGTTTTTTTTTTTTGCGGTATGCGGGCCTCTCACTGTTGTGGCCTCCCCCGTTGCGGAGCACAGGCTCCGGACGCGCAGGCTCCGGACGCGCAGGCTCAGCGGCCATGGCTCACGGGCCCAGCCGCTCCGCGGCATATGGGATCCTCCCAGACCGGGGCACGAACCCGTATCCCCTGCATCGGCAGGCGGACTCTCAACCACTTGCGCCACCAGGGAGGCCCATGAGTATTGTTTTAAGCTGCTGAGTTTTTGGTGATTTAAATCAAATCCAAGACTCACCAGTGCCTAGAATTAGTAGATCTTAGTAATAATACCCCTGTCGTGCTGATACAGGCTGCATGGCATAATGAAGAGTATTAGAGCAAAGAAGACCTGGATTCCAACCCATTCTCCAACACTCAATAGCTATGTGATCTTAAAGTACTTAATTGATCTTTCTGAGCTCCCTTTTTTTTTTTTTTTTTTTTTGCGGTACGCAGGCCTCTCACTGTTGTGGCCTCTCCCGTTGCGGAGCACAGGCTCCGGATGTGCAGGCTCAGCAGCCATGGCTCACGGGCCCAGCCTCTCCGCGGCATGTGGGATCTTCCCGGACCGGGGCACAAACCTGTGTCCCCTGCATCGGCAGGCAGACTCTCAACCACTGCGCCACCAGGGAAGCCCCTAAGCTCCCTTTTTTTAAAAATAAATAATTGGTATTATAAGACAGCTGTGAGCACTAAATGAAATTATAAATATATAATGCTTGCACAGTATCTAACAGATTATAAGGTATCCCCTCCATCACTTCTTGTACCTTGTCCATATGCCTGCCAAGATGACACTTTAGCGGCCAAAGCATAAACAATCAGTAAACTTTCTGAACTAAAAATAAGAGATCCCTCAAGAACACACACACAGAGTTTGCTCTGATAGCTCATCTGATAAAACCACAGATATAGACTGTTAGTCTATTCTTAGATAATTTTCAAGTGAAAACTTTTTAGTGCCACAGTTGCACTGATGACTTTCAGGCATTCTTATTCTTCTCACTTCCTTTTCATCCTCTCAGTGTCCTCCCGCCTACTCTTGCTGCCCATGGGAGCCCCAGCAGGCAGAGGCAGCCTTTCCTCCTGTTCCTTTCCAAACTCTTATGTTAACTGCAAATATTCACTCAAAGTTGCCAGGCAAAACCCATAACCGCTAGTTGGAGCAGCTTTGGGCTCATTGAGGACTAAGTGAGATCAATGAGGAGACATCTAGAATAGCACTCATTAGAAGACACTGACCAGATAATGTCTGGGATTCATGGGCTTCTGGCTTTGTCACACCTTCAGCCAACAAAGATTTGTAAAATAAGAAAGAAGCTTAGAGTCAAGCTCCATTTTCCATGCTGTAAAATGACAGCATCCATTTTACAGTTGAGGAAACCACAATGCAGCAAGACTACAGATACAGTATTAGTGCCCACACTGAGACGAGAATCCAGTTTTCTAGGTTCCCAAAGCAGTGGAGTTTTCATTCTACCTCATCTCTAAACACATGGACAGACAGTGGATGTCCTTTTTGATAAATGCTACAGGGAGACACTGGGGGATACAGAAATTAGTATTTTCTTTCTACTTTCCTATTGCTCTTTTATTTATTCCTTTGTTCCTTACCTATCCAAAAGAGAAGCCACAACATATACAAATATATTCACAGCAACAGATTCTAAAGGATTGTCTTCTCTGCCAGAATCTTGGAATTATTGACCTAGCAAGTGGTTGAGGGGGCAATAAAGGAAAGAAAGGGACAAAATAAACTTGAAAATTGAGGTCCTTGACAGGTCACAGTTTGTAGAATGTTGCCCAGAGGCCATCTTGCTTTCCTTTTGTACCTAGACTAAGTAAGGAAAACATTCAGGCTTCTATTGATGAGATTTTTCTCCATTTGCCCAACCATCCCTAGTGGCAAAGAAACTCTTAAAGAAAAAGTCTTATTACAGGGACTTCCCTGGTGGTCCAGTGGCTAAGGCTCTGCACTCCCTGTGCAGGAGGCCCGGGTTTGATCCCTGGTCAGGGAACTAGATCCCACATGCATGTCACAACTAAGAGTTCTCATGCCACAACCAAAAATCCCTCATGTCGCAACTAAAGATCCCGAATGCCTCAAGGAAGATCAAAGAGCCTGTGTGCTGCAACTAAGCCCCGGAGCAGCCTAATTAATTAATTAATTAATTAATTAGAAGAAAAAAAAAAGATCATGGCTGTGTATTTAAAAAAAACAGAAAGAAAGTTTTATTACTTAACCAACATATAATTGAACTTGAATTATTTGGTGGAACTAAATTAAAGTGTCATGAAAGGAGTAAAAGAAATGTATTAGGAATTCTGCTGGTGGAGAAACTTTCTGAATGATGTTAAAATAGCCCAGGATGCAATACATATTTCTCACATCATTAACTTACATAAAAACATGCCATTGTCAAATTACTTTTCAAATTAAGTAGGCTGGATGACTCTAAAAAATGTTTAGCTTGACCCACTCCATGAAACAGTCAGGTTCACCTCTGAAGTTGTAAATATAAATCATGCTTGATTTGGTGATCTCTACTGACTGAAAACATTTTTGTATAAATGGGGAATGGGTAGTAAAAAAAAATAATAAAGGAAAATAAAAATGAAGAAACCCAAGAAACCCAAAGCATGGAAAGCTGGCTCCCTGCAGTAGTTTTGCAGATTTGGGAAATCAAGACCTATCAACATCCTTTATTCATTTCTTCTACAAAGTTCTTAGTATCTTCATTGACCTCACCTATATTTGTACCTCATATTCATTCTTATTCATATGTATTTTGCCTGAATCTTTCAGAGACTAGCAGATTAATAACAACAAAAGAATAGCCTAAAAATTAGTTTGCTCAATACCACTTCCCAGAGATCTTAGACATACGCATAGTCAAGAGCAGAACAATGAAGTCTCTATTTTTAAAAATCTGCCAATTTTCTTTGAACCTCACTGAAAAATAACGCCTCTCAGTCTTCTTTGGTAAAACATTATAGCTTTAAGATGCTAACATTTTTGCTTATTCTAATTCAAATCCACATTTTTTAACCAGACTGTTCTGGATGTGCAATGGAATTCTTTTAAATATATAAAACTTTTCCATATGATCTTTAAATAATCATTTGTTTTCTAAGCTTTTATGTGTTACATTTTCCCTCGTAGGACACAATTTCCTGTGTTTTTGCCACCTTTGTTTCTGTCCTTTGCACACCTTTATGGACACTAATATGTAACTGCATTCATCAGTTAAAATAAAAGGACTTCAAAAGTTCTCACATTTGGGCTTCCCTGGTGGCGCATTGGTTGAGAGTCCGCCTGCCGATGCAGGGGACACGGGTTCATGCCCCGGTCCGGGAAGATCCCGCATGCCGCGGAGCGGCTGGGCCCGTGAGCCATGGCCGCTGAGCCTGCGCGTCCGGAGCCTGTGCTCTGCAACGGGAGAGGCCACAACAGTGAGAGGCCCACGTACCGCAAAAAAAAAAAAGTTCTCACATTTGATACCTTTCAAAAAGTTAAGGGAGGGTAGGGGAGATACATCCTATGCTTTAGCATACTGTGTATGTTGTTGGTTAGAGGTGAAAGTGGTATGGGTGTTGATAAAGAAAAATGCACAGACTCAGCTTGATGTTTTCTGAGACAGTAGATAAGCTTATCACACATACTTCATCAACGTTAATTTACCAAATGAATATTGCTCATAGAAATAGCTAATGATTTAATAAACAGTGGGCAGTATATTCCTTCATGACAGTAATGAATAACTGATTCATAACTTTCTTTCTTTCAAAGTATATATTCAGAGCCCTATCATATGCCTGATGATAGAAGAATATGTATTATTGTCTTTTCTTTGATTTTTCACTAACCTCCCCTTAACCCATTCTCATAATTTTACATAAACAGAGAATGAATGATTTAACTAAACTGAATTCCATAATTATGTTGGCACTTATTGCCAAATCTCGATTACTCACATATATACAGGTCTCTTATTTTTCTATCACATCTTATTATCCATCATCATCCATTGTTACTTCATATCATTAGCTAAGGACAGGACAATGAGAGAAAAGAAAATAACATTTATTGGCTGGTTAATATGGATCAAGTATTTGATACTTTACCATAGAATTTAATTAATCCTCACAACAAACATATGAGCTAAGTCATTTTACATTTATTTAACAAATAAGAAAACTAAGCCTGGAAGAACATAACTAAATTATTTAAAGTCACGTAACTACTAAGCAAAGAAGTGAAAGAAGTAAGATTCAAGCATAGATTTATCTGACTACTAATTAAGTTAGTAATTTTAAAATAAGTAATTCTTAATGGCTTAAGTGAGAGATGTAGAAAGTCTGAAGTAAAATTTCTTAGCCAACATGCTCCATCAGTTTATCAAATAAAAATAATATCAGAAACAATTTGATAGAACTGTGGCTTAAATATAATTTAAGAATTAAAGTACATATTTCAATTTCTCCTTCTGTCTATTTTATCATTTTTGGTATAAAGCAAACAACCCTTAGGAAAGCCAAATAACACCCCTCCTCCTGACACACACCCACAAAGTTGGGTATATAGGAGAAGTGATGGAGTGGTCAGAATTGGAAGGGCCAAGGTCTGGGAGAGAAGGGGATTTCAGAGAGATGAGCAGACTTTCTACCCACTTTTATCCTTGGATGATCTACTGACTCTTGGTGGTGGGAGAGGTTGAAAATTCTGGCAGAGAATCACTACTAAAATAAAGAGAAACCATTAGGTTTTAGAAATCCTACAAACTGGGAGGAAAAATAGATTTTGAGTCTCTCAAGGCAGTCAGTAGTTATGGGATCAAGATTTCAGAAATTAAAACAGTCAAAGTATGAGCAGAATACTCAATGGATTTCCCCTTAACACACTAGTGTTAGTCAATCCCCTCAGCTGCACAGGATGAAACACTGAAAAGACTAAAAGAAATTTAATAAATATGTAATGAAGTTTTAAGCACTCCCAAAGGGCTCAGGAGATTAAATATAGGAGCTCAATACCCAATAATGAGATGGACCACTAGACATCCCAAACTCTTAGGATGCTTAAAAGGTGGGGGCTAGAACAGAGATAGATCAAGCCTTAAAAAGTCTACAAATAAACCCTATTATAATTGGTTATCAGAGAAAATATTGAACTTTCTTTGAAGATGGGAATACTAATCCTCATCTTCTGTAATGTTTCATACAAAATATATGGCATTCAATTGATAATTACTGAGGAGACAAATAAAAGAATAAGACAACAGGTACATAAGTCACTAAATTATTGGAGTTATGAGACAGACTTTAGACCTAAAATAGGTAACAATAAGAAAAATTTCTCTCGATAATGAGAATATATAGAAAATAAAACAAATAGGAATTATAGAATTGACAAATACAATATTGATATTCAGTACTAAATACACAAATTTCATAGCAGAATGCAAACAGCAAAAGAGATATCAGTGGAAAATATCCAGGCTGAAGTGAGGAGAGAAAAGAAACTGGAAGATATAGAAAAACTCTTAAGAAAACATGTGACACAATTAAAATAACTAATGTATGTGTGATTAGTTACTCTTTAGAAAAATAGGATAAAAAATAAGGAGACAATGGCTCAAATTTTTCCTAAACAGAAATACAGCAAGCCAGTGATTCAGTAGGCACTACAAACATCAAGCAAGATACATACAAAGACAAGAGCACCTAGGTACACTGCCTTATAATTGATGAAAAACAAATCTTAAAAGAGAAAATCTTGAATGTACCCAGATTATAAAGACTCATTACTTGCAAAGAAGCAACAATTAGATTTACAGCCAACTATTCTACAGATGTGGTGAAAGCCAAAAGTCAATGGAGCAGCATCTTAAAAACATAGAAAGAAATTAATTTCCAATGCAGAATACTATATCCAGTGATAACATCCTTTAAAATAAAGGATACATTTCCAAAAGAATAAAGTGAGAGAATTTTCTATTTGGCAGAACTATACTACAAGAAATACTAAAGGGAGTTCTTCAGGCAGAAGGAAATGATCAGTCAGAAACTAGGTAACACACGAAGGAATAAAGAGCAATTAAAGTAAATGTGTGGGCAAAATAATAATAAAGTCTTCTTGTGTTGTTGGGGGTAAATACCTGACAATGATAACATAAAAGATAAAAAGGGGTGAATGGAATTAAAGGACTAAGGCGCCAGCATTGTCAGAAGGGTTATAAAAGTACCAACTATATTACACCATGAGAAATCAAGTGTTTCATTTTTTAATCTCTATGGTAACCACTAAAGAGTAGAAAATGAATGTGTGCCTAATAAGTTAACATATGGGAGAAATAAAAAATAGTAAGATACTAGATATAAACTCAAATATATCTGAAGTTGCATTAAATGTAATTTCTTAAATTATTTTTCTTAAAAGACAGAGATTCTTAGATTGAAATAAAAAAAACTTCATGCTATTTATAGAGACCCACCTTGAATATAAGAATATAAAAAGTTTAAAGGTAAAAATATCATTAAAAATACATGCAGAAGCTCAATATCAAAAAAACAAACAACCCAATCCAAAAATGGGCAGAAGACCTAAATAGACATTTCCCCAAAGAAGATATACAGATTGCCAACAAACACATGAAAGAATGCTCAACATCATTAATCATTACAGAATGCAAATTAAAACTACAACGTGATATCATCATACACTGGTCAGAATGGCCATCATCAAAAAATCTACAAACAATAAATGCTGGAGAGGGTGTGGAGAAAAGGGAACCCTCTTGCACTGTTGGTGGGAATGTAAATTGATACAGCCACTACAGAGAACAGTATGGAGGTTCCTTAAAAAACTAAAAATAGATCTACCATATGACCCAGCAATCCCACTACTGGGCATATACCTTGAGAAGACCATAATTCAAAAAGAGTCATGTACCACAGTGTTCACTGTACCTCTATTTACAGTAGCCAGGACATGGAAGCAACCTAAGTGTCCATCGACAGATGAATGGATAAAGAGGTTGTGGCACATATATACAATGGAATATTACTCAGCCATAAAAATAAATGAAATTGAGTTATTTGTAGTGAGGTGGATGGACCTAGAGTCTGTCATACAGAGTGAAGTAAGTCAGAAAGAGAAAAACAAATACCATATGCTAACACATATATATGGAATCTAAAAAAAAAAAAAAAAAAGGTCATGAAGAACCTAGGGGCAAGACGGGAATAAAGACGCAGACCTACTAGAGAATGGACTTGAGGACATGGGAGAGGGAACGGTAAGCTGGGACAAAGTGAGAGAGTGGTAGTGTATATATGGACATATATATATGTGACCAGCTAGAAGCGTGGGATAGGGAGGATGGGAGGGAGGGAGACACAAGAGGGAAGAAATATGGGGATATATGTATATGTATAACTGATTCACTTTGTTATAAAGCAGAAACTAACACACCACTGTAAAGCAATTATACTCCAATAAAAATATTAAAAAAAGTACATGCTGATACTAACTAAAGTAAAGCTGGTGCCCTATACTATCATCAGCCATGTAGACTTTAAATTATGAAGTCCTATATATAAAAGAAATTTGTAAATATTAAAGTGGCAATATACTACTAACAAGTAATAATTGTAAAGGTACATTATCTTAAAAACTCCAAAATGCATAAATTAAAAATCGGTAAAACTAAAATGAGACATTAACAAACCCACAATTTAAATGGAAAAAAAAATGCATCCTACTATGTAACTGAACAGCATGATTAATAATCTTGGCCTGGGCTTCCCTGGTGGCGCAGTGGTTGAGAGTCCGCCTGCCAATGCAGGGAACATGGGTTCATGCCCCGGTCCGGGAGGGTCCCGCGTGCCGCGGAGCGGCTGGGCCCGTGGGCCGTGGCCGCTGGGCCTGCGCGTCCAGAGCCTGTGCTCCGCGGCGGGAGAGGCCGCAGCGGTGGGAGGCCTGCGTACCGAAAAAAAAAAAAAAAAAAAAAAAAAACTTGGCCTGATTGACATATATAAAACAGTATACCCAGAAAGTATTTTTAAAACTTAGTTTTTAAAGTAAACATGTTATCACATATTGAACTTCTAGCAAGTGTCAACAAAGGATTGAAAAAATTCAACATATTTAGATAGACTCAAACTAAAACAAATAATTCTAAAAAAATTATTGCCAAAATATCTGGAAAGTAAAGACTATATTTTCTAATTTACATTGGGATGAAGAATACTTTTAGTAAAAATCATACAAATCAAAATATACAAATTTTAGTACAAATCATACAAATCAAAGCTTAATGAAAAATTATTTTTCAAAATGAATACAGGTGTAACTAGTACCTAAATCAAGCAAAAGAATGTTACTAGAAGCTTCACTGTGCCTTAGACACACACTTTAGCAATTCAATAGTCAAAAAGAAATTATCATGGATGTTAGACTAAAATTTGAACTAAATGTTAAAAACATGACCTACCAAAATTTGTGGGATGTACCTAAAGGTAAAGTTAGAGAAAATTTATATCTTAAATTTACATTAGTGAAAAAATGGCAGAAAATCAACGATCCATCTCCATCTTATCCCAATTATCTATTTCAAGAAGTTACAAAAGAATACAACAAATAAAACAATAAAAATAGTAGAAAAGATTTATAAAAATGAGAAGAGATATTAATGAAGTTGAATAAAATATACAATAAAGAAAAATAAGCCAAACATTAGTTCTTTAATGGATATATAAAATTGACAGTCTTCTAGCAAAAGGAATAAAACATGAAAAAAATTATTTTGAATATAAAAAATGAGGATGAGGGTATCACTACAGATCTTAAATGCATGAAAAAATTATGGGAGGATTTATGAACACCTTTCTCATAATGAATATGAAACTTGTTATTGATTTTAAAAATATTCAACTCATTTTTTCTACTTTTAAAGTAATTTTTCCCAGCTTTATTGAGGTAGGATTGACAAATTAAAATTGTATATATTTAAGTCTACAGTGTGATGTTTTGATGTATGTGTACATTTGTGAAATGCTTAACACAATCAAGCTAATTAACATATGTATCATCTCAGATAGTTACTCCTTTTCTTTTTTTAATGGTTAGAACTGAGAGCTATTCTGTTAAAAAATTTCAAGTATATAATACATTATCATTAACTATAGATTATGCTGTACATTAGTTCTCCAGAACTCATTCATCTTATAACTGTAAGTTTGTACCCTCTGACCAATGCCTCCCCTTTTCTCCCATCCCATAGCCCTTGGTAATCCCCATTCTATTCTGTATTAATATGAGTTTGATTTTTTACTTTTAGAATCATGTATAAATGAGACCATGCAGTATTTGTCTTTCTGCACTGGTTTATTTCACTTAGCATAATTGTCCTACAAGTTTCATCCATGTTGTTGCAAATGGCAGAACTTCCTTCTTTTTTAAGGCTGCATAATATTTCAACATATACACATAAGTATTTCAACATACATATATATATATATATGACACAAGAGGACATAGAAAATCTGAAGAGTCCCTAAATGCATTAAAAATTAAATTTGTAATGTGAAACTTTCCCATAAAACAATGACCTTTGGTGAATTCTTCCAAACATTAGAGAAGGGTCAATCATAGAAAAATAGAAATAGAGGAAACACTTTTATGAAGCCAACTTAAACCTAAACAAAAAAACTGACAAGAATACTACAAGAAAGGTACATTAATGGCCAAGTTCTTTAATGATTATAGATAATAAGTCGTAAACAAATATTAGCAAAGAGATCCCAGGAAATATAAGAACAGGAAAAGAAATCATGAAGTTAGGTTTGATTCATGAATGCAAAGTGATTTTAACATATGAAAAATTATTAATAAAATTCACCAGCTTAACTATGAAATGGAGAAAAATATTATTTTATTAGTTGTAGAATAAACATCTGATAAAATTAAATACTCTTTCATGATAAAAATCATAGCAAGCAAGGAATTAAAAGGACTTTTTAAACTGTGATGTAATATTTACCAAAATCCTATAGCAAATATTATGCTTAATGATCAAATATTAAAAGCTCCCCTATGAATTTAGGCATAAGGCTTTTACTAAACCCTGTCTTCAGTGCAATTAGATTAAAAAATATTAAAATGTTCAAAAAGAAGAAAGAAAACTGCAGTTATTCATGGATAACACATTTTTAAATGTAGAAAATCCAAATGAAAATAGAGTGTTAGAATTTACAAGTTAAATTTAACAAATCACCAGTGTAGGGATCAATATAAAAAATCAACTGCATTCCTGTACACTAGCAATAAATACACAATTAGAAAAGAAAATTAAACAAAATAAAACCATTTTGTTTCTAGTACTGAACAAATTTAAGTAGATATATTTCACCCTATTTCATCCTGCTTATTATACCTAAATCAAGGATAAAATACAAACAGAGGACTCGAAAGTTGGTAAAAAAGAAGGTAAGCTCTCTTGAGACGTCAGGACTCAGAGCTGAGTTTCCTATTTTGTATTGGTTTGTTTGTTGTTTGTTTGTTGCAGTTTATTGATTTGTTAGATTTTCCCTTCTACATATCCCAGTCTAGGTGATGAAGAAGCTTTTGCAGCCAAGATATGTCAGTGGGCACAAGCCAAAAAACAAAAAACAAACAAACAATCACTCACACACACACACACACACACAAGCAAGTTATGCATAAAGTTCTAGCTATAGGCCTGGGAAAGGAGCCGTTCTGGAGGACAAAAATAGTTTGACTACACCAGCTCTACTCTAGCCAAAGTGAGCACAGCTCTGACTTCCATTCCATATTACAGCGAGGAAGGAGGTCTGCTCCTGGTTGGTGGGGAATCTGTAGAGACTCTGTGTGTAAGCACAGACTCACTACTATCCTAAGATGGCAGTAAGGAGACAAGTTTCCTTTTCAGTGAGTGTGCATCCACAGAGGTGTACAGGCAGAGCCTAACTATCATCACGCACAAGAAGTAAGGATACAGTTCCCCTTCTGACCAGGGGGTATCTTTAGAGATTATTTGTGTGAACACAACTCAGATTACCATCCTGGTTTGGCAGTAATGAAATTTAAATAGGAACCTGAGTCACATATAATACTGCCCAAAATATCCAGGATACAATAAAAAACAACTCATCATACCAAAAACCATCAACTCAAATAAGGAAGAACAAGAAGAACAATCAACAGACATCAATAGTGAGATGGCACAGATATCTGAATCATCTGAAAAAGATTTTAAACAGCTGTCATAAAAACAATTTAATGAATATTTATGAACACTCTTGAAACAAGTGAAAAAGTAGAAATTCTCACAAAAGAAAGTAAAGATATAAAGAGTAAGCAAATGAAAATTTAAGAACTAAAAATACTATAACCACAAATTTTTCAAAAACTCATGTGGAGGATTCAAGAGTAAAGGAAAAACTAAAAAACTTGAAGATATAACAATAAAAATTATTCAATCTAAACAACAGAGAGACAATAGATTTTTTTTAAAAAATGAATGATACCTCAGGGATGTGCAGCACAATGGAAAAAAATCTTACCTCTATGTCATCAGAATCCCTAAAATAGGAGGCGTACGGAGCTGAAAAAAGTGTTTAACAAAATAAAAGCTAAAAAGTTTACTAGTGTGATCAGAAAGATGTCAACTAAAAACATGAGATACCACCACGCATCTATTAAAATGGCCAAAATTAAAGATGGCAATACTAAGTGTTGACGAGTTTGTTCATAAATTTAAACTCTCATACGTTGTGGGTGCTAGTATTCATTGGTACAAACAGTATGAACACTCTTTGACAGTACCTACCAAAGCTATACTTACTTCAAGACCATGCAATTCTACCCCTCTGTATATATCTAACAGATAGGTACCTATTTGTCACCAAAGAACATACAAAAGAAAGTTCACAACAGCACTGCTCTTAATACCACTAAACTGCAAACAACCCATATCTTTATCAAATGAGTAAGTGTGGTGTATTAATTTAACACAGTACTATACAGAAATAAGAAAAAAAAACTGTTGCTGCATGCAACAATTACATATCCCACAAACATAATCTCATCTAAAAGAAGCCAGCCAGACATAAGAGTATAAACTACGTTACTTCATTTCTATAAAGTTAAAAAACAGGTAAAAGTAATCTATTGTGAGTGTGGGCTTCTAGAATGTAGTAATAGTCTCTTTCTTCATCGGAGTGCTGGTAAAGTGGCTGTGTCCACTACACAAAGATTCATTTTGCTGAGCACTTATGAGTCATGTTCTTTTCTATAATGATGTTATACTTCTATAAAAAGTTTATAGTTTATGTATACTTTACTTTTCAAGTTATCTTTACATTCCCACAAATTTATCAATCAACCTCTAACAGTAATTTTAAAGTTTCAGAATTTAAGTACTGACAAATCAGTATGTTAGGTTATGAAAAGGAGAATATTTCAACTTTAATCATTTTTCAAGAAAAATATCAAGGAAGATATTAATATAACCTGAGTTAAATAACATTAAACAGTGGGCTAGTTAAGTAAGTTTTGTCACTTAATATTGATTCTTAAAATTCTCTTTTGGAGAAACTCTAATATCATTCAATTTTGTGTCAAAACAGTTGAAAGTAAAGCTTGGCTCTTTCTTTAATTTTATGACAAGTCATTTGTTGACCGTATGAAGACTCAGGTTCATCAGTATTTTTTGATGATCAAACAAGAAATGAATTTGACATCTTATTTGTGAACTGAAGTTCGTCATTACTATAATTTTTAAATTAATTTTTAAGATTTCAATATATTTTGGAAATAATCCACAGGTAGAAATTTTCATCAAAATAAATTCAGTGTTTTTTAAGGAAAGAAGAGAGTACTACAATTTTCGGAACACATACTGGAGCCAAAATTGCTCGGGGTGAAGGCAGCATGGGTTGTTTTCTCTGGATGGAATTGGGATTTAACTGAAATTCTCCTTAATGTTTTTCTATATTAACATTAAAATGCACTCAAATGTTAGCCTCAAAGGTTTATATTCAATTTTCACTTAGATCACTGAAATAGCGTTTTCAAATTTCTTGCCAATACTATTAACATCAACATTAAAATTTTTTTCTCCAAGTTACATATATACATAGTTCAGAAAATCAAATAGTACTATAGAGACTATAAGAAAAATAACACCCTTCTTTCCCATAGTGTATCAACGGGATCCTGCTTTCAACTTTTTATGCTAGCATTTATTCCCATATTTCTAAAGACCATAATACTGTTAGGTATTTTTTCATTTTAGCCATAACTTGACTTCCTGGTATGGAAAACCAACTTCCACACACTTTTCCTCCAATATGATATCACAATTTGTAATCAGATTCAAGCTCATCAAGAAACCCAAGAGTTTGGCTATTGTGCGGTTCTCTTTGCAGCATTATCGCATGCCCTGTTTCTTCTTTCTGCTTCCTCCCGTATAGATGCTGATATCATTAAGGTCTTGTGGCTTTGGGTGGGTTATCCCCACCTGCTTGTATGTGAGGGTTTTGGAGTTTGTAGGGAAACCCTGTCACCTCGTTTTGTGGTAAATATACATAGATTTGGCAGTTTGTAATTTAGTTGCTCTGTTTTTATGTGGGGATTTAGAGAGATACAAAATCTCTTCTTCCATCTCCACTGCCATGCCATCTGCCCAGTATCCCTAGATTTACATCTAAAGCTGAAATAATGACACATGTTCCTACTTAATAAGTATATTAAAATTAACGTACATCACAAATAAAAATAAATACTGCTATTGAGGGAAACAAAGAATAAAACATTGAAATTAGGCTTTACATAACAAAAACGGATCTCTTCCCAATGAAGACTTATATAATCATTACAGCCAGGGTAAAATGTTTTTCAACATAATTTATTTCTCCTCTCGACTGTATGTTCATGTAGGGCAGTGGCTGTCAACTGCTCTTCACTATCGTACTGACCCTCTAGCACTATCCAAAAGTGGTACTAATGGTGATCAGTAAATGTTTGCTGAATGAGTAAACAAATAAATGAACACACAGGTTCATTAAAATGATATTCCTCTGATTAAAAGCAAACTCTTATACATCAATGGGCAAGTTATATATAAATCTTGGAATTATCTTGTGTAACAGTCCAAAAGCACTTCACTGAAATATCTGTTTTATTGATATATAACCTCTTATTTTCTCTGAGCACAGAGATTCCCAAACAACTGGGTAGATATTATGTTACAGATAAGAATTAAAAGAGGATAGAACTCGAAGGACTCTATTTTCTTCCTGGAGGCACTTACAGAACAAGATTGAGTCTGGAATTGGATTGTGGAAGTGGGCTCCTTTCCAGTTACTCCTGTGTCTGTGGCTTTATTATTCTGTTCAAAGTGAATTCTCACCCTACCAAATAATACACATAACAACATACATATCTAAAATGTTATGCCTACTGACTGAGATAAATTAATTTTGTATTGTTTTAGATTAATCATTTCCATGATTAATAGAAAGGTCACTGTCCGTGGCACCATTAATTGAAAAAAACTGATTAGCTTATTATTCTGTCATACTCACTGGACAGATAAAAAAAATAAATAAAGGAAGCACCTGGACTCCTAGGGAAAGGAAGAAGATGCCTGCTGTAAGAGGAATATGGTATCTAAATGAACTCATATGTCATGATTGAAGAATTTCAAGGAATTTGGAATCAAAGAATATGGAAACTAGTAAGGGCCTTAGAACTCATTTGTTGAAAAACATTATTTACAGATCATATTTTGATTAACCTTCTTCTGGTCAGATTATTAATGCCTGAAAACCAGACAGGAAATATACCAGAAAAAAAATTCTACAGGGGTCACATAACAAAAAGTGCAATAAAAAGTCCACTGAGTTTGAGAAGAGTGCTCAGTAATTGAGAGGTGGCATGATCTAGACCTGTGCCACTTATGATCTAGACCTGTGCCACTTATGCTTTCCACTTTGCACTGAGCTATAAAACTCAGCATCTCCCTGAATGTTCCTGTGCTGCATAAAAAATTCTATTGATTTTAATTCTCAAAATGCATCATTTACAATTACCTTTATCATGCTTACTCTCAAAATATAATATATAATTCTATCATCCCTAAGTCCAACATGAATCTAGATAGCAGTAGGAGGTTACCATTCATATGCATTTTCCCTTGATTTTATCACTTCACTTTAATAGATGTTTTATACACACACACACACACACACACGTATATATAGCACAAAGCTGATGGATTTTGAAATCTAAAATCTAAAAAGACATATTCTTTCAGCTTTAAAAAGATTTATCATTCCACTCGTAAAGATAATGTTTACTTGGCCTACTTGTGACCACTAAAAGAAAATCTATTTTAAAGGAGAATACTTATTTTTTTTTAATCTTGACTAAAGTTTAGAATTTACAACACAGCTATAATATTCTCTATTTTAAGGTAAGTTACTAAGCTGGATAATTTACGTTATTAAAATATTACACAAATGAAATGATCTATGGCTCATCATGGTTTTATTTGTTTTTATTAACACAATCTTAAAATGTTTCTTTAACTCACTTTTATTTTAGAATTAACCATACTATTTTTAAAGGTCAGAATGAAAAAAATATACCTTTCTTGATAAAGATTAATATTAAAAGAGTTCACATCATTTTTCCTTCATCTGTTTTTTGTTTTTATTTTTTCTTCCAGACAAAGAAAAAAACACCTGATTCTCCTTCTAAAATTCAAATAGTACAAAAAACATAAAGTAAACGTTATAACTTACACTATTCTCACTCTCCATGTTTCCAGCCTATAAATAACCACAATTAGTACTTCAGTAGGTATCCTTAAATACTGCAAACATATGTATGTCATTTCCCTACAAATGGGATCCTACTATATACATGAATCTATAACTTGACAATCCACTTATCTCTATTTTGAGAATACCATTTTTGGAATGACCTTATTTTTTATTGCAAGAGCAGGCATACATTAAAGTCTAACTGAAGCTAAATTTAAGATGCTGAAGACACATCAGAAGAACATAGTACTGAGGGTAGTAGGTGAGCAATTTGAAGTTTCTATTTAGTTAACCATACTTTTTCACACTGGAAAATTGTGACTGGATTTGGAATAATGATGTTAAATCAGATCACTCTGAATCATCAAAAACACTAATCCCAAACTCTCTTGCCCAAATCTAAATTGGTGTACTTTATGTTGTACCTGTGGTCTTTTTTTGAAAATTTTCCTATGTTTCTTCAGATGATATTACTATCACTATATCTATCACTAAAATCGAGACCCAGTTAATGGTTTAATATAAAAATCAGAAACGGAGCTCACCAGAAAACAGGAGATAGTACAATTGATGAAAGAAGATCCAGTGAAGAACATTTTCAACTTTTAGAGTTGTGGAATAACATTTGAGATCCTATTACTATATTTGTCACACAAAAAAGGAGGTAAAAGAAAATCAGATTAGTACCTTTAAGCTTTAGTCTATGGACCAATTGGTGTGCTTAAGCACTCTTTTTCACTTTTATTGTGAAAAGAATTTGCTACTGGCCAGAAACTCTGGCAACTACTTAGTAGCTGGCATAATGGAAATGCTGGGATTATGAAAAGCAATGGAGGAAAGGAACTGTGAGAAGTTTCATGGCCAGAAACTCACCACTCTCATTTGAGAATCTACTCCATATTTTTTATATTTTTTTAAACATACTAACCTTATAATATCCCTTTTGCAAATACTTGTTTTCATGTCACTCAGCTAAATGAAAAGTCACCAGGTTAAATTGAAAAATTAAGGAAAAACGTATTTTCTCATCATATAGATGTCCTCAGATTGCCCAATTTCATTTAGAATATTTTTATTTTATGTAAAAATGTACTCTGGGCCATTGTTTTAAAAGATAGAACATTCCAAAAATCCCCTGGTAGAGATCATGTTATTAACCAATTGGTGCAATGTATACAAGAGACATGGGATTATTTGTATAAAAACTTACAGCCAAGGAATTTATGGCAGTAATATAAACTCATGAATGTCCTGTTCTGCCAGGGGGAATTCTCCGCAGTAGCTAGATGACTGATGATGTGGCAGAGTGTGATAACAAGTACAGCTGCTTCTATAAAAATGAAATCATAACAAGCTAAAAAATAAATCCTCCATAAGAAATCTCTTAAAGTGACAATCTAGTTTACTTGTTTTCCTCTAATGGGATTCTATCATCTACTTTTTCTACTCAAAGTACAAATCAAGTTTACAGTATTTCTGGTCCTGGGTCTTCAAATGCTGTAAACAAAGTAATTTTACAAATGTGATATTTTAAAGTAAAACATTTTGCAAAGTAATAATATAAATTAAAGACAGGTGTACAAAATGGGGGTCTGTGACGAGCACATTCAAGGAAACTATTTTCAGGTACAACTAGAAAAATGTATCACTAATGACGGAAGCATCCATGTTTCCTGAGTTTACTGTAAAGTTTGATGATTCCACATCCCTTTGGGGGATCACTGGATATGAAATGTTTTGAACCTTTAAAGTTATGGGTGAAAATTCTCTTCATGGACTCAAACATCCTATGAACAGAAAATTAGGGAATGTTTACACATATAGGGGAGAATTCTAACTTCTGCTGATATACTGAAGATCTTTGGTTGGCTATGAAGAAAGAATACTTAAGTATGCCCTAGAAAATTTGAGTTCTAGCATTTGACTTCACACAATTAACAGTACAAAACCCATCTCTTCAAGTATACTCAACTTAAGGTTGATTTACAGTTTAATCCTGAAAGAGACTTCAACAAATATTTTCTTTATAGCTGTCAAAATATGCTTGTCTAGGGTGAGAAAGTGTTACTATTAATTTTATCTGACCACTTGGCTAGGGTGGATGAGAATTAAAATGTTACTATTAATTTTATCTGACAACAATTATGATGCAGTAATTACTGAGACTTGAACAACAACAATAAAAAAACGTGATCTGCCTAAGCCAAGGGAAGAAATAGCAAGGTGTCTGGCAGTAGAAGCTGGAGTGTTTAGTAATGGTGCCAACTTCCAAATAGAGGGTAGAGGTGATCTTTGAAACCTCTATCAGCAACAGATGCTCCAGTGGAAGCAGTATGAGAATGGCTGCATCCATTAATTTATCCAGTTAAAAAAATTTCCATCACTTGCATATACTGTATTAGTTGTTATAACTGATCTTATATTGTGCAAAACTTACTCCTTAATTCTCAAAGGTGTTAAAGCACATGCATCACTATATGTTAATGGTAACCTTTAATTTTAGATCATTTTTCAGCATATCCTCACTAAACTGAAATGCTATCCTATTCAAAATAATTGGATTTTACTACACCATAAATTAGCTTGACACCTTCATGTATGTGAGGATTTCTTAAAAACTTGGTGCCTATGTAATAAGTAGGGTAACAATATATTCTAGTTTGTCAAGGTCCAACTATTTAATTGTTACCCTGACATATTTATTAAGAGTATCCCTTTCACTCTCAAACACCTTTGAATAATTAAATAATGTGGTTCCTGATATGAATACATACTTGGATATTTTTGGTTCCTTTATATTTACCTGGCTTCTCATTTCAGAATTCAAGCAACTTATTTTTTTTTTGAAATTTAGAAACAAATTTTATTTAAGATCTGAAATACAATTCCTAAAATATCAACTTCTCCAGAAAACCGTGGCTACACAATAATGCATTGCCTCTATCATGTTAGACCGTGCATTAGACTCAAATACAAAAACCATGAAACAAACCACCATCCTTCAACAATCTGGGCAAAGATAGAATGCCTAAGGAACAACATAGATGGACTTGCAGAGGATGGGCTGTTTTACTTCAAGCACCATAAAAAAAGAGCACAAATGCATGGGTTTTCGGGTATATACATTAAGTTGAACCTTTGGCACTAGGAATCAGGGCATATTTTTCAAGTAGCATTAACACATATTAGAAAACTGTGTAGTGTCAAAGGAATAGAACCACCAGTATTCAAGCAATGTTGTCAACTAGGCAATAAAATGTTCTACTGAATGTTTCTTCTTTGTCTAATTACTGCGTACACTGGTAGCAACTTTGAAATGAGAAAAGGAGCTTGCACTCCTTTTATTTTCTGTTTAGAACAAAACAGAAAACAAACTGAAACATAAGCCCTGTTATACATTAACAATTTTAAAGAACATCAATTATACAAGAAAAAGACTAAGAACAAAAAGAGTGTTTACAGATACCAGACATGACAGTGGTCACATGTCGGCTGCTGGAGAGAGCTGGATTCTCGTTTCAGGCTACCATCAGAAAAGCTAAGTTTGCTGAATAGTGAGGATCAGAAGATCTGATCCTGATTGCAGAACATCCCTGATTACAGAATCTTGGGTTGTGTCTCCCACCTCATCTCTCAAGCAACTTACTTTTAAGGCTGAAGTCTTTGTTATATACTGAAAACACTCTCTGAAAACAAGAGTCCTTTAAGCCATGATACCATGTGTTAGCTATTCCATGTTAAATATCACAGGATTACTGCTAGTAAAACATCTAACTAAAACAAAGATGTTAAATCAGATAGGGGTGTCAGAAAATCTTACATACAGATGTACAAAGTGCCAGGTTACAAAACACACACACACACACACACACACACACAGAGTTATGAGAATAGAAATTGCTCCCTTCTCCAAGCAACTCCAACAAGGTTAATTTAGGTAAAAAGAGATGTCTAAGGAAGTATTTCATTGAGATGAATCATATAGGTTCAAAGTCTAAGACCAATGGACCTTAGAAAATCATCTGTTCCCATATTACTTATAAGAAAAGAGAATCGGGGGATTTTTCTTAGGCACTGGTGAAAGTTTCTGAATACAGAATATTTGTGGTACATTGCCCATGTACAGAAAGTACTCAATATGTGATGAATGAATGAATGAATGAATGAACTGAGTAGGGATAACATTTTCAATCTGTATCTCCACCTGAAACTTATAATTTTTCCCAACAGAAAAAAATACTATCAAAGGTGCATCAGTTCCACATTTCTTTGTTATAATGTGAATTAAATAAACTTTCCCTTTAGACTTATTGTATATTAATCTTAAAATGACTATACTTGACAGAACTCTTGAGAAGAAGTTACAAAACACAGGAGGGATATATGGAACTAGATTACAATAACTGAATGCTTAGAGCCAAATAATCATCTTAAATACAAAAATAATTAAAATTAAAGAAAATACATACATATTCTATTTTTGCAGATGTTTTGTTTTTCCACTTAATTTAATAAAGTATTGTCTTCTATCCTCAAAATTTGGTTGTAACTAGTCCTTTAGAATCAGTTAAAAAGCTAACCTATTTCAGAAGAGGTTGTGTTAATATCAGTGACAAGTCAATGCATTTAATCTGCCCTCAAGGGCTATAAAGGAACAACTTATTTTATTATGAGAATCCAAACAAAATAGCTAGTACTGTATATTTTTTTCTTTTACTGGCAAGTAATAAATATAAATTATAAGCATGCTGATGCAAACCTGAAATTGAATCTCTAATTTCCCTATAGTGCACAACCTAATATAGCATCATCTCTTACAGTCAAGTTTTACAAATATGTTAACCTGAAGTATTAGGGTATGAATTACCTAGTAAGTATTTCTTATATTTGAGTGGGAGGAAAAGTAATTGTACCCATTCTCTACGGCCTTTCTTTTTATCTGTCAGGGATATTATGTGTTTTAGAAAAAGGATCATGTTCGAATTAAACCTAGGCCATCTCTTTCCAATAACCTGGGCTTTATTTATTATGGGAGAGGGGATGTAGAGTCATATTTGGTTTGTGAAGTCTGCTTCAAGATTTTTCACTTTTTCTTTAGTTATTTTTTTGGTTTGGAGTATTGGTTTATTTTCATGCTTAATTTTTCTATGTTTACCAGCTGAAAGGCCCAATTCATAATGAAATATTTGTAAGCAGTATGCATAGTACCAAAGGTTTTACTAAGTGGCTGCCAAGGACTGCATGCAAAATGGTCCAAGATAAAATGAGCCTTTTGGAGGATATTTGGTGCCATGAAAATGGAGGTTAATAAGGAAATGTGTTTCCATAAATGATAACATGAATACTCTGCATTTATATAGCTCCTTTTCTTCAAATAATCAGAACATTTAACCTCAGCCTCCATTTCCTGATATTTGTCATATATTTTGAGTGGTTTTTACATGATTAACAGATAAAAGAGAAATGCTCCAAATTTACTATTTCTCAGATATCAACAAGAGCAACCAGCCTCAGGGTCCAGGAAGCTAAGAGGTATGGCACAAAAATTTGTATGTGGATTCAGACTTTTTCCACTTATGGACATAACTCTTGGAGCTATGATCAAATAAGAAATGCTAGTCTAAGTATGGTTGTGTTGGGTCAGTAAGGATGAGAGGCCTCCTAAAAATGCCTGGATGCCTGAAGAAAGGAAAGATACAGGCTGGTTATATAATTCAGATCTCACCAGTGGGAGTCCCAGTTTCCTCATCTACTTTCCTGGCAATTTTTCTTTGTTTCCAACTCCAAAAGGAGAAGTTTTCTTATAATGCTTCACACACGTGTGCATCAAGACTGTATGAACAAAACTCATACCGCAGTCAAATTCCCTAGAAACCATGAACCCATAAAGAGCAATCGTTTGCAGCCAAAAGAAAATCCACCTAGTCTCGAAATTAACTATTGTTCAGTTGTCGATCTTCTCAGTGTGCCACAGAATATTTCATGAAATGAATACTATATACATATATATTTTTTCATTAGTACTTACAAAGGCCAATCAAAACCTTGTGAGGGAAGAGAAATCATTTAAAAAGATATATTTTTTAAAAGATGCTTTGGAAGATCACAAAGAACACCTTTTAAAAAAACAGTTAATAATGCCTCTTGAGGGCCTCCCTGGTGGCGCAAGTGGTTGAGAGTCCGCCTGCCGATGCAGGGGATACGGGTTCGTGCCCCGGTCTGGGAGGATCCCATATGCCGCGGAGCGGCTGGGCCCGTGGGCCATGGCCGCTGAGCCTGCGCGTCCGGAGCCTGTGCTCCGCAACGGGGGAGGCCACAGCAGTGAGAGGCCTGCATACCGCAAAAAAAAAATAAAAAATAAAAAATAATGCCTCTTGAAACCTCTGGGTAAAAGGCAATGTTCTTGCAAACTCATCACCTGAGATTAAAAAGGTTAAAGTAATTTCACAGGAGCGCACTAAGAAGTCATGGTAAGATGAAGAAGAAACAGGCATTTCAACCTCCAAGCGTTGCTTTCCAACAGAGTTGCACTCTCTCCTGAGAGTATAGGAAAAAGCACCTGACCCTTGTTTTTCCAAACAGCTTTATTACACTATTATGTACTTTTTTCATAATTGGAACGAAAGATATTTTCTACCAAGGACAACTCTGCTTATAATTAACCTTTGGGATTTATATTTTTCAACTCTAGGGATAAAGTTAATACAATGTTAAAAATCTGGTGCCAAAGGAACACAGGAATATAAAAGCTGGAGTGAATTCCCACCTAGCCAATCTGGATATTAGAATTCATTGCTTGCCTTCTCTTGGGGCAAGAAGTACACTACTGCCATGACCCAAAGGTCTCCTATTTTATTTGAATTTCTCTAGGTAATTCTGTAGTTGATGCATGTTCACAATACAGACAGAAGGGCTGGGAATACTGGGCTTATGTTTATTAGGAGTAGGTCTGTAAAAGGTGAAATGCACACTTTTTTTGGTACTGTAGACCACATTTCCAACAATTAAGTAGAAAATGTTGATTCTCTTTGATGTGACAATAGATTTCTTTTAAAATTACTTAATCTTCTTATGCTAATATAGTTGCTTATATTCTGTTTTTATGACACAAGACTACAACCAGTTGAAATTTAAAATAGAGTAATAAAATGGAACCTTAAATCTAAGGAATGTCTGAACTACCACTGGGGCAAGCCAATGTTTATAAAAGAGCAGAAAGGCTTGGACAGACTGATCTGCAAGCAGAAACAACGACTGAAAAGTTACATGTACTTATCTTCTTTTATCAACTGCACGGGTCAGAGCACTGGGGTCAGGTGGTACAAATATGGCCCGCCTGCCTCATATATTTTTAAATAAAGATTCCATATATATACGTTAGCATACGGTATTTGTTTTTCTCTTTCTGCCTTACTTCAGTCTGAATGACAGTCTCTAGGTCCATCCATCTCACTACAAATAACTCATTTTTGTTCCTTTTAATGGCTGAGTAATATTCCACTGTATATATGTGACACATCTTCTTTATCCATTCATCTGTCGATGGACACTTAGGTTGCTTCCATGTCCTGGCTATTGTAAACAGAGCTGCAATGAACATTTTGTCACATGACTCTTTTTGAATATGGTTTTCTCAGGGTATATGCCCAGTAGTGGGATTTGCTGGCTCATATGGTAATTCTATTTTTAGTTTTTTAAGGAACTTCCATACTGTTCTCCATAGTGGCTGTATCAATTTACATTCCCACCAACAGTGCAAGAGAGCTCCCTTTTCTCCACACCCTCTCCAGCATTTACTGTTTGTAGATTTTTTGATGATGGCCATTCTGACCGGTGTGAGATGATATCTCATTGTAGTTTTGATTTGCATTTCTCTAATGATTAATGACGTTCAGCATTCTTTCATGTGTTTGTTGGCAATCTGTATATCTTCTTTGGGTAAATGTCTATTTAGGTCTTCTGCCCATTTTTGGACTGCGTTTTTTTTTTTTTTTTTTTTGATATTGAGCTGCTTGTAAATTTTGGAGATTAATCCTTTGTCAGTTGCTTCATTTGTAAATATTTTCTCCCATTTTGAGGGCTTTTTGTCTTGTTTATGGTTTCCTTTGCTGTGCAAAAGCTTTTAAGTTTCATTAGGTCCCATTTGTTTATTTTTGTTTTTATTTCCATTTCTCTAGGAGGTGGGTCAAAAAGGATCTTGCTGTGATTAATGTCATAGAGTGTTCTGCCTATGTTTTCCTCTAAGAGTTTGATGGTGTCTGGTCTTACATTTAGGTCTTTAATCCATTTTGAGTTTATATTTGTATATGGTGTTAGGGAGTGTTCTAATTTCATTCTTTTACGTGTAGGTGTCCTGTTTTCCCAGCACCACTTATTGAAGAGGCTGTCTTTTCTCCACTGTATATTCTTGCCTCCTTTATCAAAGATAAGGTGACCATAAGTGTGTGGGTTTATCTCTGGGCTTTCTATCCTGTTCAATTGATCTAAATTTCTGTTTCTGTGCCAGCATAATACTGTGTTGATTACTGTAGCTTTGCAGTATAGTCTGATGTCAGGGAGCCTGATTTCTCCAGCTCCGTTGCTCTTTCTCATGATTGCTTTGGCTATTCAGGGTCTTTTGTGTTTCCATACAAATTGTGAAATTTTTTGTTCTAGTTCTATGAAAAGTGACAGTGGTAGTTTGATAGGGATTGCATTGAATCTGTAGATTGCTTTGAGTGGTAGAGTCATTTACACAATGTTGATTCTTCCAATCCAAGAACATGGTATATCTCTCCATCTATTTATATCATCTTTAATTTCTTTCATCAGTGTCTTATAATTTTCTGCATACAGGTCTTTTGTCTCCTTAGGTAGGTTTATTCCTAGATACTTTATTCGTTTTGTTGCAATGGTAAATGGGAGTGTTTTCTTGATTTCACTTTTAGATTTTTCATCATTAGTGTATAGGAATGCAAGAGATTTCTGTGCATTAGTTTTGTATCCTGCTACTTTACCAAATTAATTGACTAGCTCTAGCAATCTTCTGGTACCACCTTTAGGATTCTCTACATATAGTATCATGTAATCTGCAGACAGTAACAGCTTTACTTCTTCTTTTCCAATTTGGATTCCTTTTAATTCTTTTTCTTCTCTGATTGCTGTGGCTAAAACTTCCAAAACTATGTTGAATAATAGTGGTGAGAGTGGGCAACCTTGTCTTTTTCCTGATCTTAGTGGAAATGGTTTCAGTTTTTCACTATTGAGGATGATGTTGGCTGTGGGTTTTTCGTATATGGCCTTTATTTTATTATTATTATTTTTTTCATTACGTGGGCTTCTCACTGCCGTGGCCTCTCCCGTTGCGGAGCACAGGCTCCGGACATGCAGGCCCAGCAGCCATGGCTCACAGGCCCAGCTGCTCCGCGGCATGTGGGATCCTCCCAGACCGGGCACGAACCCGTGTCCCCTGCATCGGCAGGCGGACTCTCAACCACTGCGCCACCAGGGAAGCCCTGGCCTTTATTATGTTGAGGTAAGTTCCCTCTGTGCCTACTTTCTGGAGGTTTTTTATCATAAATGGGTGTTGAATTTTGTCGAAAGCTTTCTATGCATCTATTGAGATGATCATATGGTTTTTCTCCTTCAATTTGTTAATATGGTCTATCACGTTGATTGATCTGCATATACTGAAGAAGCCTTGCATTCCTGGGATAAACCCCATTAATCATGGTGTATGATCCTTTTAATGTGCTGTTGGATTCTGTTTGCTAGTATTTTGTTGAGGACTTTTGCATCTATATTCATCAGTGATATTGGCCTTTAGTTTTCTTTCTTCATGACATCTTTGTCTGGTTTTGGTATCAGGGTGATGGTGGCCCCGTAGAATGAGTTTGCGAGCGTCCCTACCTCTGCTATATTTTGGAAGAGTTTGAGAAGGATAAGTGTTAGCTCTTCTTTAAATGTTTGATAGATGTTGCCTGTGAAGCTGTCTAGTCCTGGACTTCTGTTTGTTGGAAGATTTTTAATCACAGTTTCAATTTCAGTGCTTGTGATTGGTCTGTTCATATTTTCTATTTCTTCCAGGTTCAGTCTCGGAAGGTTGTCCATTCCTAAGAATTTGTCCATTTCTTCCAGGTTGTCCATTTTATTGGCATAGAGTTGCTTGTAATAATCTCTCATGATACTCTGTATTTATGCAGTGTCAGCTGTTACTTCTCCTCTTTAATTTCTAATTCTAGTGATTTGAGTCTTCTCCCTTTTTTTCTTGATGAGCCTGTATAACGGATTATCAATTTTGTTTATCTTCTCAAAGAACCAGCTTTTAGTTTTATTGATATTTGCTATTGTTTCCTTCATTTCTTTTTCACTGATTTCTGATCTGATCTTTAAGATTTCTTTTCTTCTGCTACTTTGGGGTTGTTTTGATCTTCTTTCTCTAAATGCTTTAAGTGCAAGGTTAGGTTGTTTATTTGAGATGTTTCTTGTTTCTTAAGGTAGGTTTGTATTGCTATAAACTTCCCTCTTAGAACTGCTTTCGCTGCATCCCATAGGTTTTGGGTCATCGTGTTTTCATTGTCATTTGTTTCTAGGGATTTTTTGATTTCCCCTTTGATTTCTTCAGTTATCTCTTGGTTATTAAGTAGTGTGTTGTTTAGCCTCCATGTGTTTTTATTTCTTACAGATTTTTTCCTGTAACTGATATCTAGTCTCATAGTGTTGTGGTTGGAAAAGATAGTTGATATGATTCCAATTTTCTTAAATTTACCAAGGCTTGATTTGTGACCCAAGATATGATCTATCCTGGAGAATGTCACATGAACACTTGAGAAGAATGTGTATTCTGTTGTTTTTGGATGGAATGTCCTATAAATATCAATTAAGTCCATCTTGTTTAATGTATCATTTAAAGCTTCTGTTTCCTTATTTATTTTCATTTTGGATGATCTGTCCATTGGTGAAGGTGGGGTGTTAAAGTACCTGACTATGATTGTGTTACTGTCGATTTCCCCTTTTATGGCTGTTAGTATTTGCCTTATATACTGAGGTGCTCCTATGTTGGGTGCATAAATATTTACAATTGTTATATCTTCTTCTTGGATTGATCCCTTGATCATTATGCAGTGTCCTTCTTTGTCTCTTGTAACAGTCTTTGTTTTAAGTCTATTTCGTCTGATATGAGAATTGCTACTCCAGCTTTGATTTCCATTTGCATGGAATATCTTTTTCCATCCCCTCACTTTCAGTCTGAATGTGTCCCTAGGTCTGCAGTGGGTCTCTTGTAGACAGCATGTATACGGGTCTTGTTTTTGTATCCATTCAGCCAGTCTATGTCTTTTGGTGGGAGCATTTAATCCATTTACATTTAAGATAATTGTCGATATGTATGTTCCTATTACCATTTTCTTAATTGTTTGGTGTTTTTTATTTTAGGTTTTTTCCTTCTCTTGTGTTTCCTGACCACAGAAGTTCCTTTAGCATGTGTTGTAAAGCTTGTTTGGTGGTGCTGAATTCTCTTAGGTTTTGCTTGTCTGTAAAGGTTTTAAATTCTCCATCATATCTGAATGAGATCCTAGCTGGGTAGAGTAATCTCGGTTGTAGGTATTTCTCCTTCATCACTTTAAATATGTCCTCCCACTCTCTTCTGGCTTGCAGAGTTTCTGCTGAAAGACCAGCTGTTAACCTTATGGGGATTCCCTTATGTGTTATTTGTTGTTTTTCCCTTGCTGCTTTTAATATTTGTTCCTTGTATTTAATTTTTGATAGTTTGATTAATATGTGTCTTGGCGTGTTTCTCTTTGGATTTATCCTGTATGGGACTCTGTGCTTCCTGGACTTGATTAACTATTTTCTTTCACACATTAGGGAAGTTTTCAACTATAAATTCTTCAAATATTTTCTCAGTCCCTTTCTTTTTCTCTTCTTCTTCTGGGACCCTTATAATTCAAATGTTGGTGTGTTTAGTGTTGTCCTAGAAGTCTCCGAGACTGTCCTCAATTCTTTTCATTGTTTTTTCTTTATTCTGCTCAGCAGTAGTTATTTCCACTATTTTACCTTCCAGGTCACTTATCCGTTCTTCTGCCTCAGTTATTCTACTATTGATTCCTTCTAGAGAATTTTAAATTTCATTTATTGTGTTTTTCATCACTGTTTGTTTGCTCTTTAGTTCTTCTGGTCCTTGTTAAACATTTCTTGTATTTTCTCCATTCTATTTCCAAGATTTTGGATCATCTTTACTATCATTATTCTGAATTCTTTTTCAGGTAGACTGCCTATCCTCTTCATTTGTAAGGTCTGGTGGGTTTTTGCCTTGCTCCTTCACCTGCTGTGTGTTTTTCTGTCTTCTCATCTTGCTTAACTTACTGTGTTTGGGGTCTCCTTTTCGTAGGCTGCTGGTTCGTAGTTTCCATTGTTTTGGTGTCTGTCCCCAGTGGCTAAGGTTCATTCAGTGGGTTGTGTAGGCTTCCTGGTGGAGGGGACTAGTGCCTGTGTTCTGGTGGATGAGGCTGGATCTTGTCTTTCTGGTGGGCAGGTCCACGTCTGGTGGTGTGTTTTGAGGTGTCTGTGGCTTTATTATGATTTTAGGCAGCCACTCTGCTAATGGGTGGGGTTGTGTTCCTGTGTTGCTTGTTGTTTGGCATAGGGTGTCCCGCACTGTAGCTTTCTGGTCGTTGAGTGGAGCTGTGTCTTGGTATTGAGATGGAGATCTGTGGAAGATTTTCGCTGTTTGATATTATGTGGAGCTGGGAGGTCTCTTGTGGACCAATGTCCTGAACTTGGCTCTTCCACCTCAATGACACAGCCCTAACGCCTAGCTGGTGCACCAAGAGCCTGTCCTCCACACGGCTCAGAATAAAAGGGTGGAAGGAACAAATGAAGGAAGGAAGGAAGGAAGGAAGAAAAGAAAGAAGATAAAATACAATAAAATAAAATAAAGTAAAATTAAATTAAATTAAAAAATTATTTAAAAAATAATTAAGAAAAATAAATTTTTAATTAAAAAAAAGACAGAATCCTGGGACAAATGGTAAAAGCAAAACTCTACAGAGAAAAATCACACACCAAAGCATACACATACACACTCACAAAAAGAGAAAAAGGGAAAAAAATATGTATATCTTTGCTCCCAAAGTCCACCTCCTCAATTTGGGATGATTTGTTGTCTATGCAGGTATTCCACAGATGTAGGGTACATCAAGTTGATTGTGGAGATTTAATCTGCTGCTCCTGAGGTTGCTGGGAGACATTGCTCTTTCTCTTCTTTGTTCGCTCAGCTCCCAGGGTTCAGCTTTGGATTTGAACCTGCCTCTGTGGCCAAATTTTATTTTATTTTATTTTATTTTTTGCACTGTGAGCTTTATTTGAAAACATTAAATCAGCCTGACGACTCATAATGAATTATAAAACTTTGATAGTTAAATTGTACTATCATTTATGAAGCTTTTATTCTTCATTATTTTGTAGACCTGAAAGAAACTTTGCATACTTGTGTTTTCTGTTCTCCATTTAAGAGGAAGATTGTGAAGAGAAGGTCTAAAATATTTATAAATCAAAACCCAACAGAGAAGTGAAATATAGAGAGACCAAAATCTATACACAGCTGAGCATAGGTGTTTTTAGCTCATGTTTTGGATATGAAAACAATTTAGCTCATGTCACACAAAACAAAAGCAGGTGCAGTAGTAAAGCTGAATCATGAAAACCCCAATCAATTATTTTTAGCATGCCTCTTAATTTTTCTTTTCCCTGGTTTCTTCTGAGGGCATCTGTTTTTTGTGCAGACAGGACGGGGTTAAAGCAGCAGCTGATTCGGCGGCTCTGGCTCACTCAGGCTGGGGTGAGGGAGGGGTACGGATGCAGGGCGAGCCCTCAGCGGCAGAGGCCGGCATGACGTTGCACCAGCCTGAGGCGCGCCGTGCATTCTCCCAGGGAAGTTGTCCCTGGATCACGGGACCCTGGCAGTGGCGGGCTGCACAGGCTCCTGGGAGGGGAGGTGTGGATGGTGACCTGTGCTTGCACACTGGCTTCTTGGTGGCTGCAGCAGCAGCCTTAGCTTCTCATGCCCGTCTCTGGGGTCTGCACTGATAGCCGTGGCTCATGCCTGTCTCTGGAGCTCATTTAAATGGTGCTCTGAATCCCCGCTCCTCACACACCAGGAAACAAAGAGGCAAGAAAAAGTCTCTTGTCTCTTCGGCAGCTCCAGACTTTTTCCCGGACTCTCTCCCAGCTAGCTGTGGCGCACTAGCCCCTTTCAGGCTGTGTTCATGCCGCCAACCCCAGTCCTCTCCCTGTGATCTGACCTCTGAAGCCCAAGCCTCAGCTCCCAATCTCCACCCGTCCCGGTGGGTGAGCAAACAAGCCTCTCAGGCTGGTGAGTGCCCGTCGGCATTGATCTTCCGTGTAGGGATCTCTCTGCTTTGCCCTCTGCACCCATGTGGCTGCGCTCTCCTCTGTGGCCCCGAAGCTTCCCCCCTCCACCACCCACAGTCTCTGGCCATGAAGGGGCTTCCTAATGTGTGGAAACCTTTCCTCCTTCACAGCTCCCTCCCACTGGTGCAGGTCACATCCCTATTCTTTTGTCTCTGTTTTTTCTTTTTTTTTGCCCTACCCAGTACGTGGGGAGTTTCTTGCCTTTTGGGAGGTCTGAGTTCTTCTGCCAGTGTTCAGTAGGTGTTCTGTAGGAGTTGTTCAATATATAGATGTATCTCTGATGTATTTGTGGGGAGGAAGGTGATATCCATGTCTTACTCTTCCGCCATCTTGAAGCTCCTCCTCTGAAAGTATTTGTTTTAATTGAAGTTTTTAGCCCATTTATATTTAATGTAATTACTGATGTATATGAGCTTAAACACACATTTCAGTATTTGCTTTCTATTTGCCTCACTCTTTTTTTTCCGTTTATATCCTTGTCTACCCTCTTTTAGAATAAGCTATATTTTCATTCTTCCAATCCCTCCTTTATTAGCTTTTTTTTAAAATACATCTTTATTGGAGTATAATTGCTTCACAATGCTGAGAACATTGTTTCTGTGGTACAACACACTGAATCAGCCATATGCATACATATATTCCCATATCCCCTCACTCTTCAGTCTCCCTCCCACCCTCTCTATCCCACCCCTCTAGGTCAGCACAAAGCACTGAGCTGATCTCCCTGTGCTATGCTGCTGCTTCCCACTAGCTAGCTATTTTACATTTGGTAGTGTATATATGTCAGTGCTACTCTCACTTTGCCCCAGCTTCCCCTTCCCACGCCCCGCGTCCTCAAGTCCATTCTCTATGTCTTCGTCTTTATTCTTGCCCTGCCACTAGGTTCATCAGTACCGATTTTTTAGATTCCATATACATGCATTAGCATATGGTATTTGTCTTTCTCTTTCTGACTTACTTCACTCTGTATGACAGACACTAGGTCCATCCACCTCACTACAAGTAACTCAATTTCGTTTCTTTTTATGGCTGAGTATTATTCCATTGTATATATGTGCCACATCTTCTTTATTCATTCATTTGTTGATGGATATTTAGGTTGTTTCCATGTCCTGGCTATTGTACATAGTGCTGCAAAGAACATTGTGGTACACGTCTCTTTTTGAATTATGGTTTCCTCAGGGTATATGCCCAGTAGTGGGATTGCTGCGTCTTATGGTAGTTCTAATTTTAGTTTTGTAAGGAACCTCCACACTGTTCTTCATAGTGGCTGTATCAATTTACATTCCCACCAACAGTGCAAGAGGGTTCCCTTTTCTCCACACCCTCTCCAGCATTTGTTGTTTGTAGATTTTCTGATGGTGCCCATTCTAACTGGTCTGATGTGATACCTCATTGTAGTTTTGATTTGCATTTCTCTAATAATTAGTGATGTTGAGCATCTTTTCATGTGCCTCTTGGCCATCTGTATGTCTTCTCTGGTGAAAGGTCTATTTAGGTCTTCCATTCATTTTTTAATTGGGTTTTTTTTTTGATATTGAGCTCCATGAGCTGTCTGTATATTTTAGAGATTAATCTTTTGTCCATTGCTTCATGTGCAAATATTTTCTCCCTTTCTGAGGTCTGTCCTTTATTAGGTTTTTAATGGTACATTATTTTATTTTTTATTTATAGTTACTTTAGATATTTCAACACACATCTTAGAATTGTTTCAGTTTTTCTTAATTTGTACTTTAAATATTTCTGCAGCAAAATAAGGAACTTATCAAATTTCAATGCCTTCCTTCTTTTGTGCTATTATTGTCATGTATTTTAATTCCACATATTCCTAAACCTCAGAAGATTTTATTTTGTTTTAAACCAAAAAAATCTATTATTAGTTATTCATGTATTTAACATGTCCAGAGATCTTTACTGCCTTCTGCACTACTAAACTTCCATCTGGAATCAGCCTGTGTCATCACTAAAAATAATACTAGTCATTGTCATAATAGTCATTTTATCTATCATGCCCCAACATTCAATGATTTCCCACTTCCTATATAATAAAATCCAGATGCCTTAGCCTGACATTCATAGTGCTCTACTAAACTAATTTCCAATTTTATCAACTTTCCTATCCAACTCTTCCTTCTGAGCTCACTGAAGGAAACTTAGTGAGCTTCAGTATTTTTATCCCGATCATAAAAATATATATACCTGATATACTGACCAAGAAGGACTCATAACATGCAAGCAAAAAGCATCTTTATTTTTGTTTCCCATTGATCTTTGAAATTTTCTTCCAGGGTGGTCACCTTGGATGAAAACCTAGGTAGGTTCTATAGTCCTATAGTCACTTTTACACATCTATAGAGCATAAATTCAATAATGTGAATATCAGGATAATATATTAATCCACACTCAATCTTGATGCAAAGCTACGACTTCTTTGCCTCTTCCCAGTTATGGCCCACTAGCTAGTTGTATGCAACATAAAGACGGGGTGGGGATGGGAACTGTAATTGGCTTCTTTTCCCTTTTTTGTACACTCATTCCCCCATTCCTAGCTGCTATTTCAGACCTATTCCTGGCTGGGATTGAGGAGTGGCATAAAGGATATTTAAAGCAGACCTCTTCTCTCATGGGGCACTTTCAGACCTCTGTTGCTGGTGATCTCACCTGCAAGCTTCTTGACCATTTTATCTATCACAACTCACTCTCCGCCTTCAGCTTCCCCTCTAGATGGCCCTATTGGACAAGCTCTAAGATGGACTCTAATTATGCTCTGCATCTGGTCCTCAAGAAGCACTTGGGCATTCTTCACCTGCACAAACTCTGAAAGCACAGCCCAATCACAACACAGTAAGCACATTCCTCACACTGCCATCAGGTGACTGGGTGGCCTTCTCTGCCTTAGAGTTTCTTGACAGGCATCAGCAAGTAATGCAGTTCACTTCAGGAGACCCAGGAAGCTCTCTGAGTGGTACCACTAACAGTCTGCACTTTTGTCTTGACCAGAAGGGAAAATTACCTTCCTTCCACCTTACAAACTTAGAGAGTAGCACTCAAAACTCAGTTATATTTAAAGAAATTCTTTTTGCCAACCTCCCTACTTTTCATCTGTCTTAATGTGTATGAGATTTTTAAGGTGTATAACAGTTTTTGATTTGGTGTTTGTAAGCTGTCTTTGGAATCAGCCTTGATTGTATCTAGTGCTTAACTTAAAACTTCTGAGTTAGTATCTGGTTATATACATTTGGCACTTGCTCATTATCAGTGCTCTTTCCAACCCTGTCCTTTCTCAGTCTGCATTGTATTCATACTTCTATGTTGTAATTACAGTCTTGTTTGACTACAGCAACAACATTTAGGAAAGAATCTTCCAAAATGCAAAACACCTGAAGTTTATGAATTTCTAACTGCAAAAGAATGTATTCTATTTTGCTAGAAACACCACAGCATGGGAGCAATTTTCATTCCAAAATGTAAATGGTGTAAGTTAGATGGATGCAATCCTTGCTTGAACAAAATTCAGAATAGTCATCGCTAACTCACTCCAAATACATATTTTTCACTAGCCTAAGCTCTGAAGATAGATTTAGAAATCTGTTTATCGTGTTTCTTTTTCTGAAGAAAATATGAATCAAGCATCTTAGCTGGGCTGCAATTAAAATAAAGTATAGCAGCAACTGTTTTTCTTTTTAGGTCTATCTGCATACTTTACATGTTTTCAATGTAGTATAAACGGGGAAAATAAAAACATTTACAGTCAGAATGAATTGGATTAGAGTCTCAGTTCACTATTGAATAGTTTTGTGACCCTAAGTAAACTACTGAACCTCCCTGATCCTCAGCTGCCTTACTATAAAATGGTAATCAGCAAAACTCACCTTATAGGGAGTTAGTGACTAAATGATTAGCCTATATAAAATGCTTTACAGGATCACTAGCAATAGAAAGTGCTAAATAAATGTTACTTCCCTTCTATTCTCTAACCTCTTTTTATCCTCTCTCCTAAATTTAACCATACCCATAGTAATTTTATGTAAGACTTTTAAATCATTTGGGAGAAAGTAATTTGGGAAAAAGTGACATTTCATTTACATGCACTTTCATTATTCCTCTCCTAGATCATCTTATGGTACACTGTTAACTACCTATGCAGTTTCCTCATCATCCATTGGGCAATTCCTATTTGTTAGGAGGAATTAGTTTTCATTTCTCATCTCTATATCTGAGTTTTAAACTCGTATGGAATGCAAATTTGATCTCGTATTTGCTTCTTGTTTCCCCAATGTTCCACACAGCTCATTTTGAAAGAATGAATTTGAAGATTTATTTATTGTCTCTTCTGGGGGAGATTTAGGACTTTCAAGATTGGTAAGGCAATCTTTTAGTGCCCCTAGACACCAGTATAAACAGATGGTGCTTGCTCTAGAAATTGTGAGAATTGTGGGAACCACGAAGCGATATAAATGGTAAGCAACTAGTATGGTTATTGAAGATCAACTGTAATAGATAAGCCTTATCGAGTTGGAAAGACAAAAGGAATCCACATGGACTTCTAATAAGAGGACTAACATTCGAAATCATACTTCATAAGGTTAGCCTGTGTATCAGGTTAGTTAAAGGCAGGTAAAACTTGAACAGATAATCATTAACATGGACAAACTATAGCCTGGAGACAAATCTGGCAACATGTTTTTATAAATAAGGTTTTATAGGAACATTGTCATGCCCATTTATTTATGTAATGTCTATGGCTGCTTTTGTTCTACAAGGCAGAGTTACATAGAGACCATAGGACTTACAAAGTCTATAATATTTATTATCTGGTCCTTCACAGAAAATGTTCACTGGCCTCCATTCTAATACACTCTGAGATTTACAGGGGTACGTTATTAAGACTGATCTTCAATATACAAGTTATAGTGATCTGGGCTTCTCTAATTTTACTTTTTTGTGAAACACGCCCACACACTGGAGACTGTGTTACCCTTGATTCTAAATCACATACCACCTCCTAATTCTATAATGCTCACATTACAAAGAATTTTTCTTTTAAATACCTTTCAACTACTCCATTTCATCATTATCATCATCATGATGTAAGCTAAAGAATTAACATGTGTTTAATATAACTCTAGATAAATTAGGTTTGGTTAATATGGTGTAACATATTAATTAATGGTTAGATGCCATCCTAGATGAAAATATTCTGTGGTGTTCCATAACGCTTTATACTCTTTTCAACATTTTATCAGATATTTGAATGAAAACAAAAAGCATGTTTATCCAATCTGTGTACGACACAAAACTGTGGAGTTACTATAGTGAATGACAGAAACTGTATTCAAAAGGATTGCAGAAGGTTGGAAATATGGGCCAAAACTAACAAAGTGAAATTTAACAGGACTCAATATAAAGTTCTGTATTTGGATTAAAAAAATTGAAACACAATTGTACAAATACAGGATGGAGAACACATGGCTAAACAGCAATAAAAGGTGAATGTTTTAGGGTTATAGTTAACTGCAAGCTTAATTATGAACCAGCCCTTTGATGTGGATCTGAAAAATGTTCATATAATCTTAGTATGTGCTTTAATATAATTATGTATTCTGTCCAGATGAAGAGGGTTAATTGTGCTGCATACTGAATACTGCATAAGTCATCTGGAATGATGCATTCAATTTAGGGAGTCACTTTGTAATAGGGATCTTGACAAATGCAATGGCTGTTTGACATTTTTTCCCCACCATAGACATTAGATACCTGCTTGCTCAGACCTTTGAAGCTAGGATGCAGGCATAAAGCTAAGCTCTAATCAGAAGCACCTGCAGTGGAGTTAGGTTTGGGAGCCAGAAATGTAAAGCAGCAGGGAATACTTAGAATTCATTCTAGCAAGGATAAAATCAGGGGCTGTAGATCCAATTTCTTGAGGCATCACAGTAAAGTCATGCACTAGGTGTTGTCAGCAATGAAAGTCCTGGTACCTGCTGAGAAGTTATGTTTTCCCAAGGTCAGTTCTATGTGCAATTTCAAACCTTGTTCCTGGCTATATATCTCTCAGGCATTATGAGGGATGGTGATCCAGATCACCTCTAGGGGCTGCCTCAATTCTAAATTTCTCTCTGCTCTATTTTCTACCAGTTACTCTTTACAGCCTGACAAATGCGTGGGGGTATATACGGAAAGGTTATAGGGTCAGGGATAAAGCAAAATTAATGGAAGTAGAATAAGGAAGGGAAGTGGGTAGAATCTACCTACTGTTAAATGACTAACACTGAGTCCTTATTTTATAAAGAGACATTCAGGTTTTTAATTACCTTGCTAATAAAATCTCTCACAGAAAAAAAACTTTGTGACACATGCCATAAAGAGACAGCATGATTGGGAATTTTAAAAAGCGAGAATATAGTGTAGAAGCAGGGGTGGTTATGCTATTTGTAGCCTGGAATGTGATATGCCTGATGAAAATGCCTATAGTGAGAAAGAGGGAAAGATGTCAGTTTTTAAATTATTTCCATTTTATTTAGGCATATATGTTTTGTTTATTAATCTGGTCTATTACCTGCAGTCCTTTACTTAGTATTCTTTCCATTTGCATTTACTGGTTTCTGAGTGGCAAAGTGGTCTTATGAAAACAGCATGGGCTTCAGAGTCAGGCTAGACCTGCATTCAAGCCCCAACTGTTAACCATTAAGCCTGACTGTCACCTTGAGAAATTTACTCTAGCATTCTGGGCTATGTTTTTTGATCTGTTAAATAACAAAGAATGTGTCTTTGTTATTTTACAGATGTCATCAACAACGATGCTGTCATGAAGTATACATAAGTCAGCATGGGAAGGTACACAGCTAATGTTAGCTCTCATGCCCACCTTCATATTTTTGCCACTGTCTTCATTTTTTTAATTTGTTTGCCCAAAGAAGATGGAAAATCAATAAGCTTTGGATAAAGTAAGTTTATCTTTTTAAAATTTATGTTCCCTGTACTCCAAAAACTATAAGATACTGATGAAAGAAACTGAAGACAACACAGACGGAAAGATATACCATGTTCTTATATTAGAGGAATCAGTATCATTAAAGTGACCATACTACCCAAGGCAATCTACAGATTCAATGCCATCCCTATCAAAATACCCATGGTATTTTTCACAGAACTAGAAAAAATAATTTTAAAATTTGTACGGAAACACAGAAGATCCCCAATAGCGAAAATGATCTTGAGAAAGAACAGAGCTGGAGGAATCACACTCCCTGAGTTCAGACTATAATACAAAGTTACAGTAATCAAAGTATGATACAAGCACAAAAACAGACACATATATCAATGGAACAGGATAGAGACTTCAGAAATAAACCTTATGGTCAATTAGTCTATGACAAAGGAGGCAAGAATATACAGTGGAGAAAAGACAGCCTCTTCAATAAGTGGTGCTGGGAAAACTGGACAGCTACATGTAAAAAAATGAAATTAGAACATTCTCTAACACAGTATACAAAAAGAAATTCAAAATAAAGACATAAATGTAAGACCAGACACTATAAATTCCTTGAGGAAAACATAGGCAGAACACTCTTTGACATAAACCGCAGCAATACGTTTTTGGATCTGTCTCCTCAAGTAAAGGAAATAAAAGCAAAAATAAACAAATGGGAATTAATTAAACTTAAAAGCTTTTGCACAGCAAAGGAAACCATCAATAAAATGAAAAGACAACCTACTGAATGGGAGAAATTATTTGCAAATGATATGATTGATAAGGGGTTAATATCCAACATATATAAACAGCACATACAACTCAATATCAAAAAAACAAACAGTCCGATTAAAAAATGGGCAGAAGAACTGAATAGACATTTTTCCAAAGAGGAAATGCAGATGGCCAACAGGCACATGAAAAGATGCTCAACATCGCTAATCATCAGGGAAATGAAAATCAAAACCACAAGGAGATATCACCTCACACACATAAGAATGGCTATCATCAAAAAGAACACAAATAACAAATTCTGGCAAGGATGTGGAGAAAAGGGAACCACTGTGCACTGTTGGTGGGAATGTAAATTTGTGCAGTCACTGTGGATAACAGTATGGAGGCTTCTCAAAAAACTAAAAATAAAACTACCATGTGGGGCTTCCCTGGTGGCGCAGTGGTTGAGAGTCCACCTGCCGATGCAGGGGACATGGGTCGTGCCCCAGTCTGGGAAGATCCCACATGCCGTGGAGCAGCTGGGCCCGTGAGCCATGGCTGCTGAGCCTGCGTGTCTGGAGCCTGTGCTCCGCAACAGGAGAGGCCACAACAGTGAGAGGCCAGCGTAATGCAAACAAAACAAAACAAAACAAAACAAAACAAAACAACAAAACAAAAAAAACTACCATGTGACCCAGCAATCCCACTCCTGGGCATATATCCAGAAAAGATAAAAACACTAATTCGAAAAGTTACATGCACCCCAATGTCCACAGCAGCACTATTTACATTTCCTAAGATATGGAAACAACTTAAGTGTCCATCAACAGATGAATGAATAAAGAAGATGTGGTATACATATATAAACACACACACAAACAAACATAATGGAATACTACCCAGCCATGAAAAAGAATGAAATTCTGCTATTTGCTGCAATGTGAATGGACTTGTAGGGCATGGTGCTAAGAGAAATATGTTGGAGAAAAACAAATGCTGAGTGCTATCACTTATATGTGGAATCTAAAAATCACAACAAACTAGTGAATATAACAAACAAGAAGTAGTCTCACAGATTTAGAGAACAAACTAGTGGTTACCAGTGGAAGGGAGAGGCAATATGGGGGTGGGGAAATGGGAGGTACAAACTACTGGCTGTAAGATAGGCTCAAGGATGTATTGTACAACACAGGGAATATAGCCAATATTTTGGAATAACTAAATGAAAAGTAACCTTCCAAAGTTGTATAAAAATTTTTTAAATCAATGAAATAAAATTTATGTTCCTATTCTACTACCTCATCTCCAAACCCTACCCTACTCCACCCCCATCCCATCCAGAAAATTACTTCCCTATTTTGTGCCATTTTTATGCTAATATTCAAACCTGGCATTGTGAAGAAGACAGTTACTTATTTATATAAACATAACTTCATAAACCTTATCTCATAAAGAAAGGCTCAAAAGTTAAACATTTTTGGACATAGTAGGGGTGTGACGAAAGAAAAGAATAGTGGTAAATCCTTGCAGCATATCAACAGCTTTAGGCTAACTCAACCACAAGTGTTTCTTTCTAAGACTGGCACCAACATACACAATCTTTTTTTGAACAATTCCTATGTGAACAATTACTGAGAAGAGATGAAAAAATTCATTTAACTTTTACGAATGCAGTGTGTTTCTTAGATTATTTCATGGCATATTTCCACAGAATGGAATTGCTTCTATTTAAAAACAATGGGAAATAATATTTCTAGAAATAAGATTTATATGTATATACATGCATTATGCATATGAATTAAGAAAAAATTGAAACTCTTCTGAAAACAGAATGAGGTGAGAATTCAAACTATATTTATTAATAGAAAAACAGTATTTTAAGGAGATCATTGTTTTTTCACAGATGTAGTTTATTAGTTCTCCGTAAGTTCACATGTTAAATGGTGGAATTAAACATATAAGACAGTTTAAAAAAAAGATATCGTTTTCTAAATTACTTTAGAAATTTGTAAATATGATACTAATATTCTTTTTCTTTAAATTTTTTTAATGAAGTATAGTTGATTCACAACGTTGTGCCAATATCTACTGTACAGCACAGTGCCTCAGTTATACACATACATACACATTCTTTTTTATATTCTTTTCCATTATGGTTTATCACAGGTTACTGAATATAGTTCCCTGTGCTATACATTAGGACCTTATTTTTTATCCATTCTAAATGTAATAGTTTGCATCTACCAACCCCAAACTCCCAGTCCATCCTTCTCCCTCCCCCCGCTTGGCAACCACAAATCTGTTCTCTATGTCTATGAGTCTGTTTCTGTTTTGTAGATAGGCGCATTTGTGCCTTATTTTAGGTTCCACACATAAGTGATATCATATGATATTTGTCTTTCTCTTTCTGACTTACTTCACTTAGTATGATAATGTCATGTTGCATCCATGTTGCTGCAAATGGCCTTATTTTGTTCTTTTTTATGACTGAGTAGTATTCCATTGTATGTATGTACCACATCTTTATCCATTCATCTGTCGATGGACATTCAGGTTGTTTCCATTTTTTGGCTATTGTGAACAGTGCTGCTATCAACATAGGGGTACATGTATCTTTTTGTTTTTAACATCTTTATTGGAGTATAATTGCTTTACAATGGTGTGTTAGTTTCTTGAGATATGAGGATATATGTTTATGCATAGCTGACTCACTTTGTGATACTAATATTCTAATTGTTCATCAATTGTAACAAATATTCCACATAGTGAAAAGTGTTAATAATAGGAGAAACTGTTTTAATATAACTGTTACTGTCAAGTTCATGTGAAAAAAAATATGCTAAAAGAGTCAGGAAAATATTAAAAAGTAATGAAAGAGTCTAGCTCTACGAGTATTTACAATAAAATATAAAATAATTCTTTACAAAAAATGAAGTAGAAAAATTTAATGAACATAAAGGAATATTCAATCTAACTCCTGATATAAACATAAATTTGAAATGAAACAGATGCCATTTTTCACCTAATGGATTGGTAAAAATGGATGTGGGAAAACTGATGTCTTAAATTTGGAGAGTAATTTAGCAATGCATATTGAAATTTAAAATACACAAGCCCTTTGTCCTAACAGTCCCACAGCCTGGAATCTATGCTGTACATATACTTATAGAAGTATGCCAAGATATTTATAAAAGAACTCTTATGGAAAACTGCTTGTAATGGGGGCAGAAAAGACAACAATGACAAGAACAACAAAAACTTAAATAATCATCAGTGTTGGACAAATGTGACTTTTTTTTTTAATGATGAGATATCCTACATGTGCTGATAGAAGGTATCTTCAAGTTATATCCTCAATAAAATCACTGTTAAATTATATAAATAAAAGAGGTATAGATATCCACATACATAAACGTACACATGAACATGGACATATACTCAAGTTAGTGAGTAGACAATAATGTTCTGAAAGGAAATAGAAGAACATTTCAACAATGGGAAGTAGGACTGTAGGTCTAAGAGGAACATATTTCCATTTTGTTTTTATAGTGAGTGCACCTTTTACATGTGCATATATTACAGTTTTTATTAGTAGATTTTATTTTTAGAGTAGTGTAAGGCTTACAGAGAGGTTGAACAGGAAGTGCAGAGTTGTCATATCCTACTACCTATTCCCACCCCCCAAAGAGTTTCTCCTATTTTTAACATTTTTGCATTAATGGTGTTCATTTATTACAACTGATAAACCAATACTGATACATTATTATTAAGTAAAGTCCATAGTTTGCAATAGGGTTCACTTTTTGTGTTGTACAGGTCTATGGGTTTGACAAATGCATAATGTCATGTATCTGCCATTATAGTATCATACAGAATAGTTTCATTTCCCTAAAAATGCTCTGAGCTCCACCTATTCAACCCCTCTTTCCTCCTCCTGAATCCCTAACCACCACTGATCTTTTTACTGTCTGTATAGTTTTGCCTTTTCCAAAATGTCATGTGGTTGGAATCATACAGTATACAGCTTTTTCAGATTCGTTTCCTTTACTTAACAATATGCGTTTAAGTTTCCTTCATGTCTGTTTTGTGGCTTGATAGCCCATTTATTTTTATTACTGAATAATACTCCATTGTATGGATGTTTGTTTGTTTATTCATTCATCTTTTGAAGACATTTTGTTTGCTTTTTCATCATTTATAAATAAAGCTGCTATAACGAATCATGTGCAATTTTTTATGTGGTCGTAAATTTTCATCTCATTTGGCTGTACAGTACAGTAAGCCTATGTTTAACTTTATAAGAAACTGCCAGACTGTCTTCCAAAGTAGCTATACAATTTCACATTCCCATGAGCAACAAATCAGAATTCCAGTTCTTCCATATCCTTGCCAGAGCTGACGCTGAATGCGTTTTGGATTTTAGCCATTCTAAAAAACACGTACTGGTATCTCGTTGTTTTAATATGCAACTCCCTAATGATATATGATGCTGAACATCTTTTCATATGCTCATTTACCATTTCTTGCAATAAGGGTGACAGTGATGACTTCCAAACCTTTTATGTATTGGACCAGAAAGCTGAAATCCATATATTACATGTTATTCATTAATTAAAGACTGTGGATATATAATATCTATAAAGTTAAAGAAAATTGCTCTCTCCCTCTCTTCCTTGCCTTGTCTTCCTTTTAGGTTTCTAAAACTTTCTTGCCTTTCTAAAACTTCAGTTCTAAAACCATTAGTGAGACAGAACAAGTCAGGCTGAAGAAGACATCCACATTGAAGGGTGGTCCAATGTGGGGTGTCGCTAGAGTGGGATAAGAGTATATACACACTGTGGAAATGGCACAAAGGCTAGTATGGGGAGTCAGCTTGAGTAGGATGATCAAAGTCAGCATCAGCAATATTGGAATAAATAGAAATCATGAGTCACCTGACAGTATGTAACATGAAGACTCCAATATCAATACTTTTGACACTGATGCATAACTGGAATCTAATCATGAGGTCACATCAGAAAGACTCAAATTGAGGAACATTCTACAAAATACGTAGCCTCTAGTCTTCAAAAGTATCAAGGTCATGAAAATCAAGGAAAGAAGCTGCAACTATTCCAGACTGAAGAAGATTAGAGGCATAACACCTAAATGCAACTTATACTGCTGACCTGAATCCTTTGCTATAAAAGACATTATTGGAGCAATTGGTGAAACTTCAGTGGGGTCTGTGGATGAGTTAGCAGTAATATATTGATGTTAATTTTTTTTTATTTTGGTGGTTGTGGTTATATAAGGGGTCAGACCTGGTATTTAGTAAATAACAAAGCAAAGCATTTGATTTGTATATCATGTTGACAGCTTACTCTCAAAAAAACGGGAGAAAAAAGAAACAGTACTATGTACTGGGTTTGCAAGCTTTATGTGATTATTTCAAAACTTAAAAATTAAAGAAAAAAGATGATTCCAGCAAGGGATGAAAAATACAAAATTAAATGTTTAAGGCCTTCTAAATCAATTCTTTCTTCACAACTGACATCTAATAACCCTGCATCTGTTTTATTGGTTTTGGTGAGCTTGTTTTTATTCTTTCCTCACCTTCCTTAGAGATATGGGATCTAATTAGATATATGCAATTTAAGACCACTGAAGACATGATGCATGAATTGCGGTTTATCATATATTTGTAGTTTAGAACTCCTTATCTCTTATTTATAGCTAGGTATATAATAACATAGCTATGTAAGATATATTACAATATTATCTGGCAACTATAATAAGAGTAAGAAAAATAACCAAATTAACCTTAATGTAGAAAACATATTTTAAGACAAAATCTATTTTTTCTTTCATGAGTTAGCAGTATTGTCTGCAATGTTAGTAGTCATATTTCAGAACACTGTTGTGCAATAAAAGGCTAATATTTAGGTATATTTTAAAAGGAAGGGAGCAAATTTGGCCTTCCAGGTCTAGAAACTCTGTTTCTTGGCCAAACCTTATCAAAATGTGACCAGCCAACAAGCATATTTATAGTATATTTATCTTGAATAAATCCATCAAATTAATATTTTGAAATAAAATATGTACATTTTAAAATTTATCAAATGTATTATCACTTCTCCGTACTGTAAACAGGAGTCTGAGGCCAATTTTGGAGGTGTAAAAACTGAGGTCCAAAGGCACATAGTGAGTGGAAGATGCCAGTGGGAACTTGTAAATTATACTAAATAACTAGCATTATTTAGTACAACTGTTATAGGGCCAAATGGTAGCATAATTTCATGCATACATATATTCATTTTTTTCACTCATTGTGTCAATATGTATTTCTTGAGCACATAATTTAGGTACTAAACTATACCATAAAATAGTTTGCTTACTTGTTTGTTTGTTTGAAATGTTGTCCTGACCCAGCTTTGAGGCACTGGCTAAAGGCCAGTCAGATACTCATCTTGAGCATTTAAGTCCAAACCCTGAACACTTCCCTTGTTGGGTTCTTATACCCCTAATTGCCCAAGGGCCAGATACCAGACAATTTGGGGGCAACCCAAATTGTTCAAATTGGCCAATTCACAGGGAGTCTGGGAAATCTAGCTAACCTCACCCCACTTTCCATACATAAGCTGCCCCCCTACAGCTCCAGCTTGCTGTTAACCTGTCCCAGGTGCAGAGGCCTACTGATGTGACCCTGACTGGCAGTCTTCTCACTTTTGGTGCTATAAGTAACAAACGGTTCTGCCTTCCATCTATCCGAGTGTCACTGTGTTGTATCCTGCCATCAAAAGAGTCTTTAAATCTGATAAAACAGGGAGAGATAACGCTGCACAAGACCCAGTCCCTGATCTAAGGGACCTTTCACACTTATTCGGAAGACAGACACACAAGCTATCCCCATAACCCAGGAGATTCTTCCATTCCGAGACATGACCAGAACCATAATTAGAAGTTAGATGACTGGTATGAGTGGCAGAGGGAAAATATTCCAGGAAGAGTTTAAAAACATTGCAAAGACTAGGAGATGAGAGAAAGTTCAATACATTCATAGAGCATAAGGTGGGTAAGTGGAAGAGGTAGGAAGGAGAGGGTTGTGAGGGATGACATTAACTGAGCAGGGGTAGACCCTACACTTCATTTTACACCAAGGTACAGGACCTGGATCCCATCTTGAGGCCAATGGAGAGGTATTAGGCAGAGAACTGGCCATGATCAGAATGGTATTTTAGAAAGATCATTTTGATTTTAGTCTAAAAAACCAATCAGGAATTTTAAGGCAGAGTGCAAACTGTACACAGGGGATACTAGTCAGGAAACCAGTCATTTTGGCTACGGTGGATGGTGGCATGACTCAGAGTAAAGGAAGCAGGGTAAGAGAAAGGTATGGCAGATGTGGGTAGGCTTCACAATACACACAGTTTGTTTCCTGATTAAAGGTTTTTAAGGACTTTATTTTTAAACTTCTAACATGGCTTTAATATCCTGTTATCTTTTAGCAGGTACTGGCTCCAGTTAAGAGTTTTATAAAAATTATCTTATTGAAACTCTTCAGCCTAAACCAAACCTTAATCAAAAACATAGTTCCTTCTGACTTTTCCAATGCTAATTTATACAGTAGTAAAAAATGCTGCCTTAAATTAGCTTTAAGCTTCATTTATATCATATCATTTAAAATTGAGTTAACTTGTTAAATATAATTGATCACAGATTAAGCTTTCCAGGGAATAAATATATCCTCTCATATAAAATGAACACAGAGAAAATCAAAGCCCTTGATACAAGCAAATCCTGAACAGTCTACTAGAACAGAAGGAAGGAAAGTTTTTCTTATCTTATGTTTTATCTATTTTTGGGTTACATCTTTATTTGTGCTCAAATGACCAAAAATGACTGCATTCCACCTCCAACAACTGGTAGGTAGATATGCAACTCAAAGACCAAGAGCTTACCCAAATAATGTGTTTTTTCCCTAAATCTTTGGAAATTTAGTGGTTGCAATTAAACTTTTAGCAGCATGTTTTGCTTATTTCTTTTAAGTAAACATTAGGTTGAGAAATTATGGAGGGGCAAGATACACTACTGGGAATATGACACAACTTTCAGAGGCTAAGAGTTCCTTTTTTTGGTAAAGTTGAACTTCACCCTGATTTCTTCATCTAACAAACCACATTCCCAAACATTACATAGAAAGGAGCAATCATACTGTTCCTCACTATATCCTGCCATTCCGAGGTCCTCAGATGGCCTTAGAGATAATACCATAATCCAGCGGACATAAACTATTCGAGCAAATGCAGGCCATGTCATTAATCAGAATGCAGAGTCCATAAATAGAATTATCTTAATCTGATCCAGTACCCCTAGAGATATTGAAGATATAAAGTAAGTCACACATAATTATAACAATCATATTGCATTTTGGGAGGAAGGTAAAGGTCTCTCAACGATAGAGCTAAATGTTAAAAGAAGAAATCTATGTAGAGCAAGTTTAGCAGTGAAAGTGTACTCAGTCATCTCAAAGCCCTGCCATGTGCCTATGTTTTTGTATAAGACATCGAACAGCAGCCTAGGACTATTGTTTGATTTATCTAAGTTACTGCCCCAAACTCCAAAAAATCAAAGAACTAGAATAATTAATTGAAGAAAACTATCTTTAAAGTTAGCTATAATACTCTATGCATGCAACTACCATATGGTGAAAATAGAATTTATGTTTAAAAGAGTACTTGGTCTGCATTTCTATACCTGAATCAAGAAACACATTTTTACATGGGTACATTTAACTGGGTACATTTTACTCAGTTTCACTCAATAAAAACACCTTGCAAAACCATAGTACAATAGCATATTCAGGATACTGACATCGATATAATCCACTGATCTTGTTAGAGCCACATTTTTAACTAAATGGTGAACATACCCCAAACTGCACTAAGAATCTCCCTCTGCCCTCATATTGTTCCCCACACTGTACTCTGTGTTTATGTGCTGGATTCCTGGGTAAATCATTTGCCATTTGCTGAGATGAAGAATGAAGGAGAGATATCACGTACATGGGGGGCTGGTTGGAGGCAAGAGTTTGAACATGTAGAGCAGGGCTCCTGCAGGACACCCAGTTCAAGATGCCTAGCAGGTATTTGGCTTGACAACTCTGCGACTCAAATCTCAACACTGCCATGCCTAGCTGGAAAGCGAGCATTATAATGGGTCAAAGAAGCCAAGAAAAACTTGGCCACCTTTAGAAAAAACACCATCAACAACAGTCGGCATATCTCCTTGAGAATGCCCCTCTAGGAAAACTACTTCCTCTATTCCTTAGGGCTTCTATTTACACCTCTCATTGGCCTCTACAGTGAAATATCAAGAATACAAAGATTTATTTGGTTTTGTCTGGGGATAGAGTTTATTTCAAAGATGCTAACAAATTCAAGTGGTGGCAGAGTATAGTTTCTATAATATAAAATTTCAAACAGCCAGTTACTGTTCTTCCATCCCTTTGATGGGGCCCAAACTAAACAGCTCCACATTCATTACAAAAGACCTCTGTAGAGTACCTTATTATGCATCATTTAAAGAGAGTAGAAGAACACAAATCCAGGAATCCTGTGGAATTTCAGACTGTATAAATAGCCCTTTGGTGAATGACAGCTTAAGCTGTGCTATGCAAAAAGCATGGCAGAGACAATAAATTATTTGAACTGAGTTGGTTTTTCCATATTATTCTAACCCTTGAGCATCATAGGGACAATTTCCCTTTGCTATATTTCTATACTAAAGTCCAAGGGTAATATTTAGAGTGATTTCCCACGAGCTCTTGTGATGATCTGCATTATTAAAAACGATTATTTCCAACCAGTGGCCATATCTGCCAGCAGCAAGGCAGGCAGGAAGCATTGTGTGAGCTTCTGGCTCCAGAAACACTGCTGTAGATCCCTGGACAAAGTGCCAGCGATTTTTTTTCACCTCACTGGAGGGTTTGGAAATAGTTTTTCTTTGTATCTGCAATCCATTTTAACTAAATAGTTTCTGTGTTTAGCTAAAACTAGGATAACGCAAAAGATGAGGCCTTTGAGAATGGTTGCTTCATCAACTAAGGTTTCTTGGAAAATCTTAAACAATGTAGGATTTCATTCCTTCCTGATTTTTCTGGCTAAACTAATATTACTGGTAATACAACTGCAGGTAGACTCATAGTTTAGATATGGCATAATGACACGGAACTGAGATTTATACAGATATTAGGGAAATTAATATACTTGTCTAAACATCTGTTAATATCAATCACTGCCTACATCTTTGTTGTACCTCTGACACTCTTACACTCTTTGTACTTATTGAAGACTTTTTCTAAGAACATTTCTTACCTGAACCTGGTGCCTGTGCTGTGAGTATAGATAGTAGGAAACCTCTAAAGTTGAGAGAAGTGCAGAGGAAGTTTCCTCCAGAAAGCCATGGAAAACCTTAGCCTCTGAATAATAAGAACACCCTGATGTCAACCGCTCCCTCCCATTTTTTGCCTATGTTTCAGGCAATGCCAATCTTGACCTGAAACACAACCCCCTTCACTCTCTTTCATAAGAAATCCAAGCATATGTAGTATATTATTTTTGAATTTTTATGGGATTGTGGCTTGGGTTGGGTAGGTAACATCCCACAGCCCATTGTCATTTCATTTAAAAAAACAGATGTTTCAGGGCACCTTCAAGATGGAGGAGAATTATGGCATGTAGATCACCTCCCTCCCCACAAATACGTCAAAACTACATCTACATGTGGAACGACTCCTACAGAATACCTACTGAATGCTGGCAGAAGACCTCAGACCTCCCAAAAGGCAAGAAACTCCCCACGTACCTTAGGTAGGGCAAAAGAAAAAAGAAAAAAAAGAGACAAAAGAATAGGGACGGGACCTGCACCAGTGGGAAGGAGCTGTGAAGGAGGAAAGGTCTCCACACACTACGAAGTCCCTTTGCGGGCGGAGACTGCAGGTGGCGGAGGGGAGAAGCTTCGGAGCCACAGAGGAGAGCGCAGCAACAGGGGTGCGGAGGGCAAAGCGGAGAGATTCCCGCACAGAGGAGGGGTCTCGACCAGCACTCACCAGCCTGAGAGGCTTCTCTGCTCACCCGCTGGGGCAGGCGGGGCTGGGAACTGAGGCTCGGGCTTCAGAGGTCAGATCCCAGGGAGAGGACTGGGGTTGGCTGTGTGAACACAGCCTGGAGGGGGCTACTGTGCCACAGCTAGCTGGGAGGGAGTCCGGGAAAAAGTCTGGACCTAAGAGGCAAGAGACCATTGTTTTGGGGTGCGGGAGGAGAGGGGATTCAGAGCACCGCCTAAACAAGCTCCAGAGATGGGCATGAGCTGTGGCTATCAGCGCGGAACCCAGAGACGGGCATGGGACACTAAGGCTACTGCTACAGCCACCAAGAAGCCTGTGTGCGAGCACAGGTCACTATCCACACCTCCCTTCCGGGGAGCCTGTGCAGCCCGCCACTGCCAGGGTCCAGTGATCTAGGGACAACTTCCCCGGGAGAACACACGGCGTGTCTCAGGCTGTTGCAACATCACGCCAGACTCTGCCGCCACAGACTCACCCCGCATTCCGTACCCCTCCCTCCCCCCGACCTGAGTGAGCCAGAGCCCCGGAATCAGCTGCTCCTTTAACCTCATCCTGTATGAGCTGGAAAAGATGCCCTGAAGTGACCTACATGCAGAGGCGGGGCCAAATCCAAAGCTGAACCCCAGGAGCTGTGCGAACAAAGGAGAGAAAGGGAAATCTCTCCCAGCAGCCTCATGAGCAGTGGATTAAATCTCCACAATCAACTTGATGTACCCTGTATCTGTGGAATACCTGAAGAGACAATGAATCATCCCAAAATTGAGGCAGTGGACTTTGGGAGCAACTGTAGACTTGGGGTTTGCTTTCTGCATCTGATTTGTTTCTGCATTTACGTTAATCTTAGTTTAGTATTTACAGCTTATTAGCATTGGTAGATTTGTTTATTGATTCCGTTGCTCTCTTCCTTTTGAAATTTTATATATATATATTTTTTCCTTTTTCTCTTTTTGTGAGTGTGTATGTGTATGCTTCCTTGTGTGATTTTGTCTATATAGCTTTGTTTTTGCTATTTGTCCCAGGGTTCTGTCTGTTTTGTTTGTTTGTTTGTTTGTTTTAGTACAGTTTTCAGCGCTTTTATCATTGGTGGATTTGTTTTTTGGTTTGGTTGCTCTCTTCCTTCTTTCTCTTGTTTTAACTTTTTTAATTTTTAATATTTTTTTTCTATTTTAATAAATTTACTTTCTTCCTTCCTTCTCTTTCTTTTTCTCCCTTTTCTTCTGAGCCACGTTGCTGACAGGGACTTGGTGCTCCGGCCACATGTCAGGCCTGAGCCTCTGAGGTGGGAGAGCTGAGTTCAGGACACTGGTCCACCAGAGACCTCCTGGCCCCACATAATATCAAATGGCAAAAGCTCTCCCAGCAATCTCCAAAATGTACAAGCAGCTCATGCAGCTCAGTATCAAAACAACAAACAACCCAATCCAAAAATGGGCAGAAGACCTAAATAGACATTTCTTCAAAGAAGATATACAGACTGCCAACAAACACATGAAAGGATGCTCAACATCACTAATCATTAGAGAAATGCAAATCAAAACTACAATAAGGTATTACCTCACACCGGTCAGAATGGCCATGAACAAAAAATCTACAAACAACAAATGCTGGAGATGGTGTGGAGAGAAAGGAACCCTCCTGCACTGTTGGTGGGAATGTAAACTGATACAGCCACTATGGAGAAGAGTATGGAGGTTCCTCAAAAATTAAAAACAGAACTACTATAAAACCCAGCAATCCCATTCCTGGGCATATACCCTGAGAAAACCATAATTCAAAAAGAGGCCTAGGGCTTCCCTGGTGGCGCAGTGGTTGAGAGTCTGCCTGCCGATGCAGGGGACACGGGTTCATGCCCTGGTCGGGGAAGATCCCACATGCCGCAGAGCGGCTGGGCCCGTGAGCCATGGCCGCTGAGCCTGTGCGTCCGGAGCCTGTGCTCCGCAACGGGAGAGGCCACAACAGTGAGAGGCCAGCGTATCGCAAAAAAAAAAAAAAAAAAGAGTCCTGTACTGCAATGTTCATTGCAGCTCCATTTACAATAGCCAGAACATGGAAGCAATCTAAGTGTCCATAGACAGATGAATGAATAGAGAAGATGTGGCACATATATACAGTGGAATATTACTCAGCCATAAAAAGGAACAAAACTGAGTTATTTGTAGTGAGGTGGATGCACCTAGAGTCTGTCATACAGAGTGAAGTAAGTCAGAAAGAGAAAAACAAATACCGTATGCTAACACATATATATGCAGTCTTTAAAAAAAAGTGCTGAAGAACCTAGGGGCAGGACAGGAATAAAGATGCAGACACAGAGAATGGACTCGAGCACACGGGGAGGAGAAAGGGTAAGCTGGGACGAAGTGAGAGAGTGGCATGGACATATATACACTACCAAATGTAAAAGAGATAGCTTGTGTGAAGCAGATGCATAGCATGGGGAGATCAGCTTGGTGCTTTGTGTCCACCTAGAGGGATGGGATAGGGAGGGTGGGAGGGAGACGCAAGAGGGAGGAGATATGGGGATGTATGTATATGTATAGCTGATTCACTTTGTTATGCAGCAGAAACTCATTGTAAAGCAATTATACTCCAATAAAGATGTTTTTAAAATAAATAAAGGATCTAAATCTACTACTCACAAAAAAAAAGTTATTTACTTTTATTAAAAAAAAATGTTTCCCTTTGCCAAGCCTTTCCTTCCTGCTGCCAACCACAAGGTCACGCAGCTCTAAGCATTCCCCCAACACAGTCTTCAGCACCATTTTCTTTTTCTTCCCTTCTTTGAAGGCTACCTTCTTCCTTTCACCAACACTGGATACCAGTCCTAATCTAGCTTCTCCTCCACCATAGGCTTTTCAATATGTTTTGTTGGCGAAGCTCAGCTTGCCCTACAAAGAAATTTTCCCATCAGCTGTTCAGAAAACTCAGTTTTCTCCATATCATTTTATTAATGACAACAATAATGATCCCAGAAGAAAAGGAAGGAAGAGAGAGCATGTCTCTCATTCTCATCTCAGAAATCTTCAAAGCAGAAAGTAACACCACAAACAGAGAGAGGGTAACATACTGTGGAATGGGGAAAGAGGCAAGCGTCAGGAGCAACCCAAGTCAAAACAGTTACTGATTCCACAAATTTGAGAGCAGACCCGGCCCTCTGGCTTGTCACTTTCTGCAGCATGTTATCAGGATATGTATAAGAAGGCCAGGGAGAGCGGTTCTTTAGCGGAATTATGCAGGAGGTATCTTTATGTTTTCCAATCACCAACATTTCAGAATGTGCATTTCCCTTCCCTGAATTACTACCTCTTCACTCCACATTGATATATCCATTCCAATAAGGATTTATACCGTTTCAGTTCTTATAGGAAACCCTCTTCATGTTCAGAAAGGAAATATATGGAATCTTTAGAAAATGCAAATTTCATGACTACTGAATAGTTCCTACGATTATCTGAGAAAAAAGTTAGAGACTAAACTTCAATATGTAAGGCCATATATATTTATATATATATATATATAATATTCATAATGTTATATGTAGGAATATATATTATGCTATTTTATATAATATATATTATAGCTGCAAACTATTACTCTATATAAGTATTTCAATGTACAGTATGCTCATAATATTTTTCTCCTTCCTTCTTTTTCATTATCTCCCTCCTTCTGAATCTCTCCCCTCCCTTCCACCTACATCATGAATAACATTAACTTCTATCATCCATGGCAATCAGTATTTTTTTGTGAGAATTTCATCTCCAATTTCTAAATATTTATGATTCATCCAGAAACTACTGATAAAGTTCACAGCATATTCATCTCTCACATTTCTCATCTCCAGTGGGGCTTAAAAGTGCCCTTCAGTTAGAATGATGGCTGCTAAAAGTGTGGCCACGCCAGGGCTTGTGAATGGACAGCAGATATGGGCTACCGGGGGCCCTTAGCATTTTCTTTCAAGATCTACATGGAGGGTGGGATGGGAGTGAAGAGGCACAGATATTAGACGTTTTGGATTTGGATAATAAAGGAGCGGAAAGTGCATTCGGCCTGACTTGCTTAGTTACTACAGGGAGCAAAAGAGGAAAGAATGAGAGAAAGCTGGACAGCCATCAAAGGATGATTGTTTAAAAGTTCCTCCCTCCTCTGTCTTGACACTTCTACCAACCAGGGGGAAACTGCCAGCTTCTCCTTGAAATTAACTCTTTTACACTGCCAACAGCATATAAGTTCTGTTTAAAGAAGTCTTTCTGTACAGAGACGCTGTGATTTCAGAGAAACAAAGTGGCGAAGGGTAGAGGAGCTAAACGGAGTCAAACGGGAGGAAACAGATGGCAAGAAACAAATAAGCAAAGAGCTACACACCAGATTTCAAAGCTGTAGTTTTATTTGGGCATGCAACTAATAGTTTGGAAAATTTAAATTCAAGTTTTCATAGAATTTTGGAGTTCTAAGTTACTTCAGAGATAGCAAAATGCAAGCATTCCCTTTCACTCTTACATAAAGAAATTGGAGTCCACAGAGATGGAGAGATTTGTCCAGGGTCATACATGTAATAATGGTGATTAATTTTAGGACCTTGAACCCAGGTCAGCTGAAAGACAGAATGGTGGAGTTTTGGGAAGAGCTTAGTACCAGATATAAATATGAATACTGTCATATGCTACAGTCAGAGTCATAGGTAATTGTGTACAAGGCATTTATCATTCAACTGACAATACTAATTAGGATCACTAATTAATCAAAAATTATCATTAGAATTGCAATATAAAAATAAGAATAGAGTAAGATATAAATCACTTTACTCTGACACATTTTCATCTGTTTCATATTTGCAAAGAGAAGAAAAGAAAGGACTCCAAAATCATACAACTCAGTAGTCTGACCTCTAAATGACAGATATTTATGATTTTAAAAAGTCAAATAATTGTCATCTCTGATATCTTCATAATTTTAATATTTCTTTTAAAATCTCAATTTCTAGCAAGCTGAAGTGCCACATTTTCCTTTTAATCTAATTAACAGCTGAGAGACCCTGGGCAAATTACTTAACTTCTTGTGAAGATCAAATGAGGTATTTTATGCAGAAGTGCTTAGCCTGGCATCTGGTATATAATCACTACAGTATTAGCTGTTTTTATTAGTAGTAAACATTTTTTTTAATGAAAAGAATAAAAAGGGAAAGATCACCTATTTCAGAGAAAATGTAGGATTTGGCTATAAGCATCAGTTCACTGTCAGTAACAGCTGGTCTCTTTATAGGCCTTTAGGATACAGATTACACAAAATATATATTATAGGAAGAGGAAAAGGGTAAAACTTTCAAAGTTCACCAGTTGTAGCCTACAGCATTTCACTCAAGCTCATTAGGAAGTTTACATTTATAATGTAATCTCTTTGAAACAGATTTGATTTTTTTTTTTAGTAAGGATCTTGTAAATTAGAACTCTCCCAGGGGGCTAACCTAATACAAGTTGTTCCAGAGGTAGAATTCCTTCTGATCAAATATCTGAGAGCAGAAGAATAATGGTTCACTAAGACTGTAGCATACTGGTTTATGTAATTAGCAATGAATATCGGAATACCAGGGGCAGCATTAGCAATTAATAAGACCCTTGCCTTCGGAACTGCATTTAGCAAAAGAAATACATTTAACCTACATAAAAGAACCGTGCAAATTAGCAGTACAGTGTCTCAGCCCAGCTGTTGGAAAGTATTTCCATATGGCTTTACAGTACACCTTTATTTTACCTTGGAGATTAAGAAGTCTTTTTAAAAAAATACTATTTCCTAAGGTTCTGTGCTACACAAAAAAGTACCAGTACCTCTATACATTTTGGGGAAACTGGCTAATGTATGAAGGTTACAGTTTACATGCTTACCTTTTCCTACTACCTCACCTACCAAGATTCCTATGAATGAAGTCGTACTTCCATCAAGCTAAGTAATTCAGAAGTAAATTAAATTCTTCCATACAATGCATGCAGGGACACTAGCTGTGGAAAGGACTGATGCAGGAATGAAAGAAAAAAGCAGATGCAGGGTTTTTCCTTAGTTCAACTTGATACAAAATAAGGCCCTTAGGATAGAATGACGTTCCAATGAAACAGTGACCAGCGCATTGCCTGGCACCAAGGTGACACCCAATCGATGATGGATAAATCAATGAATACATTTTTAAAAGTCATTGGGGTAGTATGAGTTTGCTATTATTTGTAAGGAATATCTGAATCCACAAGACTAGATTCTATTCAGAAAGACTGATGATGAAAATGCTGGATCAGGAATATAGCCTTGGAAGAATCCTGCCACTAAAGGGAGGTGAACAGATTTGAAGTCAATAAGGTAAGTGAACAATGAGAGAGCAAGTTTTCTGAGCAACTCATCGAGTGGAAAACTTTTTCTCCAACGTGATCAAGACAGTTTAAGTAACAGAAAAACAATCCATTAAACATGACCCTCATTTTTTTATTGTAATTTAAAGTGTAAATAAACGTACATTATAGAGAAAAACTGCTAAAATGCGACGAAGTCCTTTTTACTGTGTAATATGAGTCCTCTAACGTTTTCTATAAAGGACTAGCTAGTAAATATTTTTCATTTTTAGGGCCAAATTTGGCCTCTGACACTGCTGCTCTGGTTCGTCCTCCCCCTTGGCCACCATCACCTGTTCCTCCTCCTTCTCTTCTTCCTCCCTCTTCTGTTTCTCTTTCTTTTTCTCCTTCTCCTTCTTTTTACAGCCCTTTAAAACTTTAACAAACCATTCTTTGCTCATGGTCTGCACAAATACAGACTATGGGCCAGTGTTTTGACCTAAGCCATAGTTCATTGTTAGTGTTCTGTTTCCTTTGCACAAATCACATCCATGATGGATTGAGTGAAATTTCCCAGTTCTGCTTCTTTCAACTTTGAACTTAACCTTTACATAAATCATCTAAAAATGCAAAGCAGTATAAATGCAGAATTTGTAAACATTTTTGTTATTTTTTTTGCATTATTTTACAACTTCCTCACTCATACCTTATATTTTAGTATCTTATTACAGCTACTCACCTTGTACAGTCTTTCCAAAGCATTCCAGTTTTCATAGAAATGTCTGTTACTTTTTGAATTCATATTTCATAGGTTTGCCTAATGTTCAATAAAATTACAATAATAACCAAAGCAGGAATAAACAGGTTGGAAACAAACATAATGTCTCCTGGAAAACACCAAATTCAATTGGTAGAAGTAGTGTGGTTGTACACTAGCCTTCTAGCTGTAAGCCTTCAGCACACTCTGTGATATGCTTTAGGAAGGGAAAGAAGAGTATTGCTAACCTTGTGATTCAGTTTAAAGGTAGGTCCATACAGAAAGCTTTTGTGGAATTGCTTGGGCACTATGCCCAAAACTTTACAAATGGTCAGAGAGATAATGTCCCACAGTAGAATAAGAAAACCTAACATACATTGAACACTTAATTCAAACCAAGCAACTTTACATGTATTATCTTATTTAATCCTCATTACAATACTATAATGTAGGTACAAGAATTAATATCCTAGCTCTAATATTTAGTAGATATGTGACCTTAGCCAAATTGCTTAGTTTCCTCATCACTTAATAGAGTAAAAGCATTTACCTAATACAGCTTCTGTCTATTCTTTTAGCAAATACGTGGTAAATACCTACTATCTATTAGGCACTAAGGATACAGCAGTGTTTAGACTAATGGATCATTCTAAGTGTGGTCACTGGCCCAGTGGCATCAGCAACACCTGTAACTTGTTAGAAATGCAAAGTTGGGGGCCACATCCCAGATCTACCCAATGAGAAACTCTGGAGTTGGCACTTGGCAACCTGTTTTAACAAGCCCTCAGATGGCTCTGATGCATGCTAAAGTCTGAGAACCACTGGTTTAGAATGTAAGGTCCTGTCCTCTTGGAACTTACATTATAATAGATTGTTGTGAGCATTTTTACTGCTCCTAAAAGTAACAGTAATATATAGTATATAGTAAATAGAGTATATATAGTAAATATAGTATAGTAATAGTACTGTAACTATGTAGTGGGGCAATACTGTAGAACTGCTTTCATTAGACATAAATAACTTCTATCTGTACTTATGTTATAAATATGGCATAAAATTAATCATAAAAAGATGACTCTGAAGGCAAATTTTAAAAAGTTGTTTTACAAACTTCAGAGAAGAAAACAGTCATTTAAGGGTAGGACAGGTACATAAATTATCCCTATAAGACTGCCCTCTCCAGAGGAGGTTGCGTGTTCTACATAAGAGGCCACAGCTACTTAGCTGCAGCCAATTGCTACTACGTAGAAACTCAAGCCTAGCAGTGCCAGATTTTATGATTCTTTCAAGTGAAGCTAGAAATCTGGAGTTTTATATAAAACATCCTGGCTTTTAAGTATTTAAACCTAATTCAAATTGTGGATTCAACCAAAGAGGTATGCAGCCACATCTGGCTGTAGGATCACTCATTTGCAACTTCTGATTTTACTCATTCCTCTTCATTTTACATGCACACAGATGAGGGCCCAGTGGAGCTCAGAAAGTTATTTAAGTTCACAATTCAACAAGGAATAGGAACTACCATTTCTGACTTTTTTCACTATCCCAGTGCTTTGCATAGTATTCTTCCTATTCTAAAACATTTTGACCTAAATTGTTAGCTTGGCGAAGGGTAGGGGCAGAGATGAAAGTTATATATGAAATGAGAAATTGCTGCACACAGTAGGATTTAATAAATGCTTATTGAATTTAAATTCCAGCATGAGTCAGAGACTTTCAAAACTCTCATACTTCAAATACTCAGGTTCACGGAGAAGTGTAGTGTTTTGGTTTTTTGTTTGCTTCTTCTTTTAATACACCAGCTTGATCTGATTTTTGGAAGGGGGTTGCAGTTTTGTTGAGAAAAATGCAGACTGTTTCTTACTGTCTCTGAATATTTTCACCCATCTTTATTCCTTTTCTTTGTCCCTGTTTGCTCAGGTCTTAAATTATAAGACTGTAAGAATTTTGATTTGTAAATGCTATGTTTGCATGCAAACAAGAGGAGGCCACTCCATTTGTACAAAGAGTTGAAAGCCCAGCAGATCTCCACAAGGCCAGATTCCATATGAGGCACCTCACGTTGCACCCAATATGGCATTTCCAGGCCCCAAGTGAAGTTAAAGTTAGCCATACTATACACCATCATTCAAACTTGTTTAGATTTTTTCTTTTGATTCATGCCTTTGCTGCATTTTGTACATCCTCCTGACCATTCTTAACAGCTGTAACAACACTTGTGGTATTACCAGTAATTTGCAACTTATCAAACATGATTGAACCTTGTTCTTTTGTGTAAACGAAACAGAACTCTTTGGTTGGCTTTCTTTATACTTTGGACATAGTGTAAAGGAAATGGAGACTATATTTGCATGCCAGACAATGAAACATAACTCACAGTGTATACATGCCTTTGACATTGTAATTACTAGCTGTTGTTTAGATTCCATGTATGGTCACTGGCTTTGGCTGTGTTGAAATCAGCTGTATCAACATTTAATCAAAGTCTTATAGATTTTGGTTGTATATTTTTCTAATGTCAAAATAGAAATGCTGAGACTAAAAAATAGGTTGGAAGGGATAGAAATGTGTGTGCAATACATTGCAAAAATAATGAACACTCACAGCATAATAAATGAAGTCCATTCTGAATTTGTCAGTAATGAAATCAAACATCACATGGAGCCCATTTAAAATTAGGATTATTTCTCTAGCATTTCAGCAACTTCTAATTAATTTTGCTTCAGTTTACATTCAAAATAGCTCCTTCACAACATATTCTGTTGAAGCATTTTCTGATTTAACATGAAATATTAAAAAGAAAATAACTGTAGAATTTTTTCTCCTAAAAAATGTAATATATAAACCTTGGAAATCACATATAGAATATACACCCAACACCATATCATTTAACACTAGGATGATATTCAGTAACATGATGACTAGTATTATCTTGTTTCTGAAGAGTGAGATAAATTTCGTAGATTTATACACGGGACTTCTAAAGTTTCATGTACAAGATTTTTTTGGTGGTGGTGGTGGTGGTAGTGGTTGTGGGGAGGATGGAAGTAATGATTTGTGATGCCAAATCCTGGCCTTTTGCTCTATGCCTTTGCAGAAGACTTCCAGGATAACAGTCCTCTCTATCCTTTACTTGTGTCCTTTCTTGATTACGTATCCCCATAAAATTTAAGGCTATAGAACCATATGCCCAGAACAAAATTATGTACATATCAGTTGATCCATACACTACATGACGATATGTTCAGCAGTCTTTTTCATATTTACAGAATCAAAGGACTCTTACAATGCCATATAAAACAACTGTGGTGTAAATGCAATGCACGTGGGATCTTTCTTTATTCATTCAACAATGATCATGTACCTGTGATGTGTAAAGCACTGGAGTAGTTACTATAGGATTCACAAAGATAACTAAGCATGAGATCTATCTTTCGTGAGTTTTTAATCCCACAACAAATAGTAATTATACAACAAAGAAAGCAAGCCATGCTGGAACATAATTATATCATGTGGGAGCTCAGAAGGGAGAGGAATCACTTCCAGCCATCATGATCAGAGAAGTCTTCATAGATAATGATATTGAGGAATAGATAGAGTTGAAACACACAGGGTTAAAGAGACTAACACTCATATTCTCTCAAGAAGCCAGGCTTCAAAGGTGAGTTTCAGAAGACTGAGTCCATGAGTTTAGATATATGATCTGAAACCAGAAACATTATTTAAGACTAGATGAGTATATGGGAAATTAGAAGATGAAATTCGAGGCACAAAAGAAAAAATTAGAGGCTGTTGCAATGATTTTAGATAGAAAATAACGAGAACAGGCAGGGCAGTTGATGTGTCAATCAAGAATAAGTCTGGGAGACTAAGTGTCCATCAACAGATGAATGGATAAAGAAGATGTGGCACATATATACGATGGAATATTACTCAGCAAACGAAAATGAGTTATTTGTAGTGAGGTGGATGGACCTGGAGTCTGTCATACAGGGTGAAGTAGTTCAGAAAGAGAAAAACAAATACCGTATGCTAACACATATATACGGAATCTAAAAAGAAAAAAAAAAGGTTCTGAAGAACCTAGGGGCTGGACAGGAATAAAGACGCAGACGTAGAGAATGGACTTGAGGACACAGGGAAGGGGAAGGGTAAAATGGAACAAAGTGAGAGAGTGGCACTGACATATATACACTACCAAATGTAAAATAGATAGCTAGTGGGAAACAGCTGCATAGCACAGGGAGATCAGCTCAGTGCTTTGTGACCACCTAGAGGGGTGGGATAGGGAGGGTGGGAGGGAGACACAAGAGGGAGGGGATATGGGGATATATGTATACATACAGCTGATTCACTTTGTTATACAGCAGAAACTAACACAACACTGTAAAGCAATTATACTCCAATAAGATGTTAAAAAAAAAGAGGCTAGGAAAATTTAGATGATTAAAATTTCAAATTTGAATGACTTGAGGATTATAAAGAAGCTAACTGTTAGGACAGATTAACAAGTTCAAATGGGGGCATGTAATTTTTTTTTTTTTAAAGCAAGTTGTCATTATCAACTAGAACCTAGAAAAAAGAACAGAGCCAGAGATGCAGATTCACAAAGTGGTTGCCCATTGGTTGAGGACATTACCAAGGAGTTACAAGGACGAAAGGATAAAATCTAGTTTAAAAGGTGAAAGGTCCACAACCATGTATTGTTGAATCAGCCAGACCCAGAGAAAGAAACAGACTATTGTGTAGAAGTCAAGAGAAGAGATTTTCAAGGGAAGCTTGCCTTCAACAATATTAAAATTTTTAAAGAATATGGGAAGAATGTGGACTAAACTTGAATTTGGTAATTAAGGAATTATTGGAAGATTTGTGTAAGATTGCTTATAATTTTTTTTTCTTGGATTCCTAGACAGATATCAATGCAAGAATAGTTATGGAAAGACAGAAATAGTAAATACACGATTATAAACATTTTAAAGAGAATTATATTGTGGAAACCCAAGGAAGAGTCTTTTTCCACTCCTATTCATATGCCTAAAACACCCCTTTTAAGAATCAACAACAATTATAAAATCTGCTTGCTGCAGAACTATGTAGTAGTCTCCGATAATGAATGGGCCAATGTTTCTACAAGTGATTATAAAATACAAAGCAGAATTAAAATCTATTACTTACTACTACTATTACCATCCACACAGTAAACTGACCCATAAGGCAACTTTTCCACTTAGGCTGTTCTCTAATCTCAAAGTCAGGTAAATGGATTTTAAAAGTAGCCCTTAAGACTGGTTGAAGGTCAGCAGATTAAACTCATGGATGAGTCGAATATACTTTAATTGTAAAAACATTAAGAGAGGTATGTCTGTGTCATAAAGGACTTGTAGGAAACAGGAAATGTTGATTTTTGCTTTTTAATTGACAGAAGCATAGTTAGAGTTTAAGTTGAAAAGAGGGATTCTTTAGAGACAGATGGTATAGAGGAACACTTGATGGAATAAAATCAGGACAGAAGAAAAAAAAAAGCAACCAAGGGGCATTATTAGAAGTCTCACATTTGGAGAAATGGTCTATTTCTTCCCCTGATGAAATATGGAGGACAAGCATGATGGCATAGAGAATATGGAAATGGATAGAGAAGTCTCATAATTATATGTGTGTACAGAAAGGTGGGATTTAGGGTTAAGACAAATAAAATTCTGTGTAAAACCAAGGAACCCATTGCACATCAACTCAAAAAAATCAAATCCCTTGGTAACATTTAAAAATATTAAATAGCACAATTCTATATTCAGTATGAAGTGCAGCCAGCTTTTGTATTTTGGAATACATATGAATAATGTTAATCATTTGATGCTTAGCCAAAAGCCACTATCTGGGGCTACTGTGGACTGATTCTTTGTGCTGGAAAAGCTCCTCAAAGCAAGGGAGCAATTTAACAGGAAGTCTGACTTATTATTCAGTCTTAATTTTTAGATGGACTGTTTTTCTTAACAAAGTTTACTAGTAGTCTCTAAATACAGAGACAAATCCAAATGTAATAAACATAAACATATATTTAATCTTACTAACAAGATGTTAAATGCCTAGATTTTATAAAGACAGAGTTAGCAACAAATTTACAACTGCTCCATGGAATTTGAATGGAACTTCATCTGTCAATAGGTAGAGATGAAAGAGTCAGCATATAAGGCAAAATGGAATGACTATAAGCCCCTTTGGGAGAAGATCTGAAACATGACTTTTTAACTTTCAAGGATATTTAAAAAGCTATCCTTGTTTTCTGAAAACGGAAAACGATTTTTCAAATCTACAATGCTCCCCTTGTAGTAGCTAACCTCTTTCTAAAGAGAACTTCTTTATGGGATAAAAGCTTCTTTTCCTGTTTGTTTTAATCAGAACACATGGGGTGTTTTGAGATAATGACAGGAGTTTCTCTGGTTAAAGAAACTCAAAGGCAGACACAGAGCTGCACTGGTGACTGTTACTCGAAGACATAAGAAGACATTTCATGGGGAAAGTACTGTAACAGCCCTTGAAGTGTTTTTGAATGATGGCAAAAGTCAGCACTATGTCTTTTTATCTAGGAGAGAAAAGGAGGAAAAAAAGATGATGAAGAAGAATGACAAGTGACAAGTAACATCGCCCAGATCACCCTTTGAGGAGAGATAACATTGAGTTGAAATGGCTTTTGCCAGAAAACCCCTCCCACCTAGAAGTCAAGGGTTTGGGGTCTTTAACTGTATCCTCACATGAACAAAACCAATGTTCACTTAGCTTGAAAATCATAAACTCAACACATAGTATTGATACTTACTATATGCCAGGCACACAGAGGGATATAACAATAAGCAAAACACAAAAATCCCTGATCTCACTGAGCTTACATTTTAATGGAAAGACAGAGACAATAACCAAAATAACTAGGTGGAAATTGTTTGTTTGGGAGTCATAAATACAATGTAGAATTAAATCAGAAAAGAAGGATAAGGGAGGAAGTCTTCATAGGGAGAGAATTAATATCTGAGGGAAATGAAGGAAGGAGCCATATGAATATCTGGGGCGTACTCTAGGCAAACTGGACTGAAAGTACAAAGGCTCCACGGCACATGAATATGACTGGCAGGTTCATGAACAAGCACAGTGGCCAAGGTTGTTGAGTGAGCAAGAGGAGAGGAGCAGAGGATAAAGTCAAGATAGTGTGTAGTTACTTATGGTCCATTAGAAACACATTGGCTTTAACGCTGAGCAAAATGGGAAGAAATGGGAAGTTATTGAAGGAGGTATAGAGTGCCATGGTATTCTACTCCAATCACTGGCTGCTGTAGTGAAAATGGCAAAGAGTGGCAAGAACAGGGATACCCATTATGAGATTATTACAATAATCCAGGTGAGAGATGATGGTGAGTTGGATGAGGATGGTGGCTGTAGAAATGAAGAAATATGGTTGGATTCCAGATGTATTTTAAAGCGAGTGTTGACAAGATGTTTTGATGGACTGGATATGGGGTGTGAAAGAAAGAACAGGGAATGACTCCAAGCTTTTTGGTCTGAGCAACTGTAAAAATGAAATTACCATTCACTGAGATGAGTAAGACAGAAGGATAAATTCGGGGTGAGGGAGAAAGTCAGCAATTTAGTTGTAGGCACAGTAAGTTTGAGACACCTACTGTATATCGAAATGGAGACAGTACATGAACAGTTGGATTTAAGACTCCAGAGTTCACAGGGGAGGGCTGTGCTGCAGATACAAATCTTGAAGCCATCGTCATACTTGTGGTTATTATAAACCATGATTCACTAAGGGACTGAGTGTAGATAAAGAACGGAGGGGAGGGGCTTCCCTGGTGGCGCAGTGGTTGAGAGTCCGCCTGCCGATGCAGGACACACGGGTTCGAGCCCTGGTCTGGGAAGATCCCACATGCCACGGAGCAGCTGGCCCTGTGAGCCAAAGTTACTGAGCCTGCGCGTCTGGAGCCTATGCTCCACAACAAGAGAGGCCGCGATAGTGAGAGGCCCGAGCACTGCGATGAGGAGTGGCCCCCACTTGCCACAACTAGAGAAAGCCCTCGCACAGAAACGAAGACCCAACGCAGCCATAAATTAAAAAAAATTTTTTTAAAATTTTAAAAAAAGAAAATATACGTCTCTTTAAAAAAAAAAAAAAAGAAAGAAAAAAGAAAGGAGGGGACCCATGTTTAGAGGCCAAGTAGATGAGAAGGAAATAGTAAAAGGGAGTGGGAGAAAATGGCTATAGTAATGGAAGACAGATAAGAAGAGGGTGGATCTTAGATAACAAGGGATGAATGTGTTACAAAAGAAAGGAGTGCGCATCTGTGTAAATGTCCACTGACAAGTGCAGTAATGACAACAGCCATAGGAATTTGTACTGGGGAGGTCATCGGTGGCCTTAATCAGAGTAATTTCAGGGGAAGGGTGGGAATGAAAGCATAGTTAGGGCAGGCTCAACAGAGGATGGAAGGAGGATTCTGGAGAAAAATGTAGACAGGTCTTGCAAGGACATTTGTTGTCAAGGGAAGGAAAAAAATGGGTGCTCATGGAGGGGCAAGTAGAGTCAAGAAAGCTTTGTTTTTTTATATGAAGATGAAAGAAATAACATGTTTGTATACTGATGGGAAAAACCCAGTGGAGTGGCCAAATTTGATGACGCATAAGTGAGAAAGAAGTGTTGCCTTGATGTTTTGAAGTAGGTGACAGAGGTAGGAATATGGGGCACAAGTGATGAGCTTGGCCTTTGTCTAGAACACAAACTATTCATCTGGTGACACAAGAACAAAAGCACTGAAGCTGAGACACAGGTAGGAGATGATGCAGTGATAGAAGAAATGGATCTTCTATTCTGATAGATTTGATTGTCTTAGTAGAAAGAAAGTGGCTCTCAGTTAAGACTGAGAATGGGAGAGAAGATATTAGAAGTTTGAGCAGAGAGGAAAGGGCAGGGGTAGTCATCTGACAGTGTGGAAAAGCAAATACTTAGGGAAATAATCGCTGTGATTCATTGAGGATTGAGTTGGGTTCAGTGATCATAAAATTATTGTGTGACTACCTTTCGTCTTTTTTCCAACCATACTCAGCTGTTTGGGTGCATTCATACAACTGAGAGAGTTAAGTTAAACTGAACTTCAAATGTTCACGAGATTGAAAATATCGACTGTACTTTTATTTTTCAGTTGCACCATCATTAAAGTGTGGTACATATATGAAACGTTCTTGATGAACATTAATTTCATCTTGATGAAATGTACTTGGTGAAATATTGCAGTTCTATACCTTAAGTTCTTTCAGCTATACATGGATTTGCCTAAGTAAACTGATTTAAATTGTTTCATAATGTAGTATGTCTTAAAACCAGGGGCTGGCAATTTTTTTCTGTAAAGAGCTAGATAATAAATAGTTTAGGCTTTGTAGGCCACATGGTATTTGTCACAATTAGCAAGCCATAAGGTTTTCTATAACAGTTACTCAACTCTGCTGTTGCAGTCTAAAGCTGCCACAGACAACATGCACATGAATGGGTGTGGCTAGGTTCTAATAAAGCTTCATTTACCAGAACAGGTGGCAGGCAAAAATTACAGGCCTTAGGTTGCCAGCCTCTCTTTTAAACTATTGTAATATACCTTTCTTAAATCCTATGTGAAAGTAGCTGACATGTATTCAATAGCTATTAATAAAATATTTAGATAAAATTTGTGAAACACCTTCAAGTGTGCCCGGCACGAATTAACCTACTTAGAACAATCCCTTTCAATGGAACATATGGTTGGAATCTTTGGTACTCAAGAAGTAGCCTACATTTCAGCAGCATCATCATCACCTAGGAACTTCTGAGAAATGCAGAATCATGGGCTCACCTCTGACCTATTGAACCAGAGTCTGTGTTTTAAAAAAGAGCCTTATGTGCTTTATATACACATTAAAGTTTGAGAAGCATTAGTTTAGAAGGTAATACTAGGATTTTCCACTTGTGAAATCAAATAACCTATAACAATATCATAAGGATAACAAAATCCAGAATAATATGAGGCAAAAGTGGGGAGGGAGGGGGAGAAAAAAGGAAAATCATTTCCCCATAAAATGATGAAGGGATAAATAAAATGTGGAATATCCATACCATGGAGTATTATTCAGCTATAGATGAACACTGAAAATATTATGCCTAGCGAAAGAAGCCAGTCACAAAAAGGCCACATATGTTAGATTCTACTTATATGAAATGTTCAGAATAGAGACAGAAAGTACAACAGATTAATGGTTTCCAGAGGGGAGAAAGATGAGTGACTGCTAACGGGTACAGGGTTTCTTTACTGGATGATGTACATGTTCTGGAATTAGTGGTAAAGTTTGCACAACTCTGAATATTAAAAAGCACTGAATTGTACACTTTATTTATTTATTTATTTATTTTGAAATTTACATAATAACATTTATTTATGATTTGGTCAATGATTTTGCACAGCACATTCCATAGGTTGTCCCTTAGTAGCAATGCATAGACCTACATGCTGTGTGAAACTGCAACAAAGCTAGAGCTTTTACACAGCATTTCCAACCTTAAGTTGACAGTCAGGCACTCTGCAATGCACTGCAGTTCAGATTTATTCTGAACACATCTGTACGTTTAGCATACCCCAGAAAAAGTACTCAAGGGAGTTAAAATCTGGTGAGTGTGTAACCCATTCCACATGGCCACATGGGCCAATGCAGATTTGGAAATTATCATCCAGTTAGTCCCTCACCACTGGCATAATGGGGTGGTACACCATCCTATGGGAACCCTTCTAAGTGCCCTTCCCTTAGCTTGTAAAGCGTAGCATTAATTCATTAATTGATCACTTAATGTGTTGGTTTTGTATGGTAAACATTTATTTATGTTTCCAAACTTTATGACCAAACTGTAGCTGGCATTTATTACTAATATACATAATATATGCTTTGTTCATTAAACTTATGACAATCCCGTAAGATATCACTATTATCTCCATTTTACAGATGAGAAAATAGAAGCAGAGAGGTTATATAACCTGACCAAGATCGCACAGTTAATAATTGATGGAGCCAGCATTTCAACTCAGGCAAACTGAATTTAGAGCCCATATTCTTAACTCCTAGGTAATGATGCTGGGTAATGTTAGAGTAATACATGGTAGTAATGAAACCATTTCCTGGTGCAAGTATCACTTCCTTGCAATGAAGTCATTATAGACAGAGTTGCATCTTTATTTGTAATGGGATCTAAGCCAGAGAATTTCATTTTGAGAGACACTATTCATCACCTCAGGCTAAGAGAACTGTACACTTTAAATGGTGAGTTTTATGGTATGTGAACTACATTTCAAATTTTAAAAGTCGAAAAAATTGGAGAACAAAGGCAATGATTTTAAAAAGTGATGAAACGTTTTCATCTTAACAATTCTGTGGCAATGGGGTTTAAAGAGTTCACGGCTTTTGATGAGAAGAGAGGATGAGATATTCCAGCTCCTACAAAACTGAATAAAATAAATATCTGTAGTCAGAATGACTTTTTAATTAGACTTCAGGTGTGTTTGATTGAAAGGATGAAAAACTTTAGAGAAACTGATTTTCTGGTTTACCTAAGGTAATGTACTTCAAGTTACACTGGCAGGAAGGTTACCTGGTGACTATTACTGAGAGAGAGAGAGAAAGTGTGAGAGTGAGAGAAATTGAGGCGGGGATTGGGTAGGGGGAGGATTTTGTTTTGGTATGTTACACTGGCTGTAACTTGAGTATCTTCCTGTATTAACTAACATCCTAGATTTGTACCACCGACCCCATAACACCACACCCTGGAGCCACAGACAGACTTCAGGTTTTCCCTCCCTGTCTTCTTAACAGTCTTAGGCCCAACCACATAATATGAATTAGAAGATCTGGATTGTTTGTCTGCATTCCAAAAGGAATCCCAACTGTTTGAGTGTTTCATAGAGTTGGGAGTCAGGAATAACACATACAGAGGGATGACTGAGTGAGTCACACCAGGGAAATCACAGGCTCAAGTTGAATCTAGGCTACAATTGCAGATATACTCTCAAACCCACTCACAAGGAGAATTTCATTTACAGCCTCTTATCTGTAACTTAAAACCTGTTCACTTACAGTCACAACATACAAAGCCCACAGGTTTTCCGAGTTGCAAACTGATTCTCAAATAATGTTGAAATTTAGGTAGCAAAGTGCTTATATTTTGAAAACTATAGGCAGAATATTAATACATTAGATACTAATTTCCAGCAAGATGTGATTTTAAGGCTTTCGAGCATTATTTTCTTCCTTAAATCAACAGCATCAAACTCATTGATTTACATGCAAATCTTATTTCTTCTTTTCCTGCACCCAGAGTAAAATGTATCAGTAGTATAAACTACAATCATTTTCACAAATAAAACCTAATATCCTATAGAATTCCATTTTAAATTAACTCAAAACCTGATTTTAACTCTTTTTATTACAGTGAACATAGGATGAGCAACAGTAAGTCAGAAATAAAATAGATTATAACATGCTAGGGTAAATTTGATAAAGCATCTTTTCATCATAATGGGTTTATCATGGGTAGTTCTACAGCTTTAGAAGGAGAAGGTGAACTATGTCTCTATGTATCCTTCCTTAGGACCTGTTCTTAAGCCAGTGAAGCAGAAAGTGATGTTACCATCTCCATGGAAGAGAGGAAGAGTAGGTACTAAAGCTTAGACTATCAATCTGTGCAGGATGGTAAATAGATTTCACCATTTGTGTCAATTTAAGAGCTTAATTGCGGCTGCCTGGAGCTCAGACTCAAGGAAGACTCTGAGGCTATATCCAAGTTCCCTAATCCATTAGTTATGTCTACTATGGGCTTCAGAAGTGGGGAATAGGTCAAATTCCTATATGGTATGGATTGTTCTGGTTATAATTTCAGTTCTCAAAATCTAATCCCTCTCTATCTCAGTTAGCCCTTGGGAAATTATCTTCTTAGAAAGCCATACTCATGGTGAGAACTCAGCTCTCAACTTAAAACCATTTTATGAGAGAGAATTTTCAGGAAACCTAGCAGTCATCAAAATGAAAATCTCTTCATCAAATGCATGTTTTAAAAACTTACACATCAGAAAGGTGGGAGTCATCCCTGGAGAATACCTCCCAGGGAAATGATTTGCTTAGTCCAGGTATGCATGGTAATGCATCAGAATGCAAGTCCTTAGAAAAATAATCAGCCATACTGTCCATCTTTATTTACATGTATTCACTTCGATTCATTCATCCTTTGACTTTAAGACCAAGACCCCTAACATCACCAAGTTTTTTCTCAATGTTTTTGTTGCACAGCCGTTTTCTCATATAATTGCCCTTTTCTGTTAAGGATTTTTGTCATCTCTTCCAGCAATCAAAATATTTGACATGGAAAAATAATCAATCAAAACTACGTTTTGGAATACATAATATATAGACATACATTCTTGGTTGTCTGAATAGTGTTATATAGCTGTGGTCACTAAATAGCTTAAAATATACATATTTTTGTTTTACTTGTGCAGCATTTGCAATTTTAGTTATTAAATGAGCTTTGCAGGTGTGCAAATACCCTGTTACTCCTGGTGTTTCCTGAAAGACTGCTAGCCACATCAACCAATACTTTGGAAGACTGGCAAAATGGAGAGGCTTTTTCAAAGCCCAACAATAAATTAGTAAGATGAGTTATATAACAAGTGGAACTTTGTTGCGTTAAAAAGTAAGACCAACTGAAGTTTTATTTTTTTAAGCCATCAAAGATTGGATTTTTAAATACAAAACCAGCTATGACCATTCTTGCCTGGCCTTTTTCCTTTTCATGTAAACATTATTTTCTTGATATGGGGAGGTAGGGGGGAAGAGTTCCTAACCTGTACTTCTCATTACAAATAATAACACTAAGTGCTCTGGTGAGATTTAGTCAGGCTTATTTCTTTTAAGGAACACTTGTGTGCAGGAGAGAGAAACCATCTTTACATCTATACAGTGATGTGTGGTGTTTAGGAAATGCCAAGAAAACTGTTTAGATGATAAGCGGTAACTAGTCAAAAACACACCTACCATCTCAGTGTTTTTTTTTTTTTTTTTTTTGCGGTATGCGGGCCTCTCACTGTTGTGGCCTCCCCCGTTGCGGAGCACAGGCTCCGGACGCGCAGGCTCCGGATGCGCAGGCTCAGCGGCCATGGCTCACGGGCCCAGCCGCTCCGCGGCACATGGGATCCTCCCAGACCGGGGCACGAACCCGTATCCCCTGCATCGGCAGGCGGACGGACTCTCAACCACTTGCGCCACCAGGGAGGCCCCTCAGTGTGTTTTTAATGGACTTTCCACACTATGTTCTGGGTGATCAGAGAGCTTGTACAGTAACTTTTCTCTATACCATTTCTACAAGAGAAAAGTAATCTGATATGTAATTCCCATTGTAGAGTCAGCCTGAGCTATGAACTTCCAACAGAAGTCAGGCTTTATGTTACTTTGTAGCAGCCAAGAATACAGGTTATATTTTGGACCCAAATTCTGTAAATCATGTAAGGGAATAATTCACTGGGGTCTACATAAGGTCACTAAGAATGCCTCTTATATTTGGATGTCATGAAAATGACTTGAAAAAAATAGCAAGTTCTTAAGTATTATTGCCACTGCAGTGGTGCTGGGACTTCAATTGTTTTAAAATGATCCCGTACATATTAGTTCTTATGAATTTACAATAACTGACTCACTATGAATTTGGTAACCCTTTGTATAACCAATTCTCAAAAGAGAGTATGAACTTAGCACTAAGAAGCATATAGGCATCTTAAACATCCTTTGATGATCAGCCTAAGAGAATAGTGTTTATTTTTTTGCTACATGTGAAAGTTCATTCTCAGTATCAAGTTTATTTTGTCCGCTAACTTTGTTAACCTTTCCAATTTCTTCAGTATTTGGTGTCCTTTTCACAAAGAGCTGTTAGGATAGAACAGTTGCATCAGGGTTAAAGGTCAGAGACATTACTGTGTTAACCTGAAGCATATATGCTGTTCCCTGAGCTCGCAATGTGTTTTTGATTACTTTTTAAAACTAAAAAATGCCAACAAAAGTGTATAGCAATATATGAGGCATCTATGAAACCTATATCTGCCATATTTTTGATAAAACACTTAAAATATTTCCATTTGTAAAGTCACTAAGAAGGCCAGGAAAACACTGTTTCATTCAAAGAATCCTTTTTGATGATTTAATTTTAACTAAAGTAGCTAAGCTTGTGATAAAACTTCAGAAATTTGAACTTTTTCAATAAATGGTATATTCTTTCTGATCTTTTAAAATAATATTTATATACCAGCATGGTTAATGAGTGAAACAATATCCATTTTTATTGAAATCACACTGTCATAAAGAATAACTAACTGAGCGATATTTTCCTGTAAAGATTTACTGCTAATCCCTTGGTTGAAATTCATTTTACTCAGGAGACATTCAACCCATCACCTAGAAACAGTACTTGCAGACTTCACCAGGGTAACAGCACTAATCCTTAAGGTAATCATCTTTCACCGTCCTCTCCAGTTCTTTCTCCTTTTAAGTCCTTACTGGTCTTTTAGAAAAATAGAAACTAGAAGACAGCTATTATTTTCCTCCATGGGACAGTCTACTTCATTCAGGCAAGTAATATCGTTTTCTGTTTACCCTCATCTGAAACAAGTGCACAGGGTCACCGTCTTCATGCTGATGTTTTCCCAGAGCGCAAAGAAAGACTATGTCAGGAGACAGCCAAATCACCAACTATAAGAACCTGAGAAAAAGTAAACTCCATTTGCCTTTTTAAATTTTTTGTATCTGATACCCATGGAGGAAGAGAAAGAGAAGATGAAGAGGAGGAGGAGGAAAAGAAGTAGAAGGAGAAAGAGGGAAAAGGCCATGTTTCTATGTCAGAATTCATATCCCACGTCAGTCTGAATATCTTCTTTTAAGTCTGTTAATATTTATTAAAAATATTTCAAGGTGTACCATGATTGGCAATACGGCAAAAAACAAAAAAAAACACACACCCACCACTTCACTGTTACTTTCATTCAATTCCAGCATTTTACAATAGGTCAGGACAAAAATGTACTAGTACATAAAGAGTGGATTACATTCTTTCATACACTGTAGCACAGAACAGGGCTACTTACAGATTGTGTATGTTTACTGTGCCAAAGAAACATTTACTGAATGAATGAAGGGGATTTCAGAATGCTATAGCACAAGTGAGTTCTTTAGAATTCTGAAACTATTTGGTTCCACATTTATCATTGGCACTGGCTAGGGAAATTCAAATTATTCATAGGCATGACTAATATTACACAACTGACTAAAATTGTAATGTTTCCAATTTGGTAATGGGCTTTTCTCCAAATCATTAGACAACATCTGCCATCAAAGAGCCTTCTAGATAATATAAGGTAAAATTTGGATTCTGATCTCAAGAACCTAACATTGTGTTAGGTGCTGGAAGTTATTTGAATTGCCACAATCAATAACATAAACTTGGTCCATACAAATTTAGAGAAAAAAAAAAACCTCTCCTATCACCAGCGAACTTATTTCCAAACCACTTCTATATGATGCAATAAGAATTAATCTACATTTCAGATTTATCATATGCTTCCAAATGTTTGCTTTCTACTATATGCTTTTATTTCAATCTACCCATGGTTCTAAGCTAGAAACATCCAAATCCCTGACCCTTTCTTTTGCCAGTTCATCACAAACTTCTTTCAACTCTACCTTTTAAAATTTTCCGCTGTCCGCACATCCCCACTGCTACTGCTTTAGTTCAAATCTTCATGGAACACTAGATTACCCAGTTGCAATAAAATCATGTTCTTAGGGTGCCAGTAAAACAAAAAACAATATAAAATATGAGCAAACCTTAGGTTCAACGAATTTATCCAGATTTTAAAAATTAGAATCTCTGGAAAGAAGTTATAATTATGACATTTACATTTTTAAATGTTCTTTTAATTTCAACATTTGTGTATGCTTTGTATGTTAGTTTGAATTGCATAAAGGGTGCCCTCGAAATCTTTTCAACATTCAGATCTTTTTAAGGTTCTGATCAAGCCTTCATCTGTACTTCTTACTACCACCCGGGCAACTTTTCCAGAAACTCACCAATTCTGTCACTCTGCTGCTTAATGATCTCGATGGGTCCTTAACACCCATAAGAGAAGGTTCACATTCCCTGGCTTCACAAGCAAGGCCCTCAATGATATAGCCAGAGCTGTCTTTTCAGTCTCCTCTGCATACATTCACCCTTTGCCCTTTAACCATGCCAAAATACAAGTTCTTTAAGTAAAGGGATAAAGGGATTTTTTTAATTCGCTTGAAACTTCCAGTAGGGTCTCATATGTAACTCTTCTCCTTAAAGGCAATCATAAAAAAAATGACTATATAGTCTTTAGTGTTCATTAAATTTAGATCATTTTTCTTTGGACCAATACTGAAACCTCTTTTGCATCTTCTCCTTTGACATTTCATACATTCAGGTTCCAAACAATCTCACCTTTAATATACTCCAAAGATGACATTTTAACTCAGATACTTTGTTTTTCTAAAGGCAGGATGTGGCTTCTTCAACCTGCCCTTTGGACATTCCTATTATTATGCAAATGAACAAGTGAAATATAAAAATCCACTTATTGACTCACATGTCGGTTCACCATAACAAATCAGCAAAAATGTCACCACAGCTTCTATGTACCACACCCAAAAGGAGAAACTTCATGCACTACCATACTATTAAGTAGCCTCAGAGATCCCTACCCACTGTTTTAATGCTGAGTTCCACAATGAGGTCATGTGAACGAAGACTTCAGATTCCCACAGAGTGTCGTTCTCTCTTGAAGGAAAAGGAACTTTCATTCTCTTGAGTTACTGAGGGCCACATGCACAAACCTTAGGAACAGGGCCAGACCAAGATCCATGGGTACTCAAGACTAATAATTTGGCATCTCTTGTAACCTATATTCTTCAAAGTTTGGCTGCCTCGCTATTTGGAAAAGAGGTTGAGAATGCACTGAGAAAAGGACAAAAAGGAGTACTCAGCTTCTCTTTTCTTGTCATGAAAAATCAACACAGAAACAAACCCCAAAAACCAGGCTTGTGACAACGAACTTTACGTATCCATTTGACTGGGCAACAGATATTTGGTCAAACATTATTCTGGATGTTTCTCTGAGGGTGTTTTTGAATGAGATTAACATTTAAATTGTAGACTGAGTAAAGGAGACTGCTCTCCCTAATGTGAGTGAGCTTCATCCAATCAGTTGAAGGCCTGAATAGGAAAAAAAAAAGGCTGACACTCCCTGAGTAAGAAAGAATTCTTCCTGCCTGATGCCCTTAAAACTAGGACACTGGCTTTTTTTCCTGCCTTCAAACTTGAACTGAAACATTGGATCTTCCTGGGTCTGGACCCTGCCAGCCTTCAAAATGAAACTACACCATCAGCTCTTCTGGGTTTCCAGCTTGCCTAATTCACTTTGCCGATCTCGGAACTTGCCAGCCTCCATAATCATAAATCATATCTATCTGTATCTATATCTATCATCTATCTATACCTATATATATCTCTCACACACACGTACACACATCCCACTGGTTTGGTTTTTCTGGAGAAGGCTGACTAACACCAGACCTAATCTATAAACTTTGCTCAGCAAAACAATCATCCTGTAGCTCCTAATCTTGATTTAGAAATGATTTTGTATACATCTGTTGTTAATGGGGATAACTGAATCTTTGTTTCCAATTCTTCACACCCTTCTGTATTAGAATGATGTATTCACACCTTTAGCCCTGAGACTCTCCAATTCCTGCCTTTTAGACGTACAGGATGTTTCCTTACACCACAGACATGGGGTTGGTTATGTGACTTGCTTCAGTCAGTGAGATATGGAAGAAAGTGACAATGTGAAACTTCCAGGCCAAGACCCAAAAAGGCTTCACATGTTTCCACTTGCTCTCTGTGAAGCAGTGATCACGGCCCTGGTAGCTGATGTCCCTTTAGCCTGGGTCCAGAAGGCACACAAGATGTGCAGAACTGAATCCTCAGCATAGAGCCAGGCACAGCTGGAACCCCTCTTATACAAGCTGAACCTCAACCAGAAGACCCCTGAATGTAGGAATAAATGCTTATTGCTGCTAGCCACTAAGGCGTGGGTAGTTTATTATACCCCATTTGCAATAAATGATAATTATACTCGAGCCTTCCCATGGGTTGAGGCTTCATTTTCAAGCCTGAGGTGCTTTTTAAAATGGTTCTTTCAACAACACACAATACTTCATAAAATACGATTTTTAAAATCATCTTAGATTTCTAATATGGTTTCAAGACTTTAGCAATGTTTTAGTACTTCTGATAGAATGATGTCTTGAGCACCACTGTGGACAACCTAACCTTAATTTTGACAATGCTTAGAAGACAGGTAGCAAATTTCTCCAAGGTAGGACAAGAACATGTCAGATCCCCACTTAGACTGGATCTTTCTTTTCCTCACTGACTCAGAGAACTCGATAGAGTTGCCACAACAAGTATCCCTTGACTGCAACTGACTTTCTCCTGCAAAAGGAGAAGAGGAAGGACAATTATCTGAAGATTCTAAATAAAAACAAATTAAATTTAAAACATTTTAAACATGTCTCCAACATTTGAATGAAAGTGAAGTAAGCATTTGTAAGTTGTAATTATTAAGCACAGAAATAAATATGATTGTGAGGGGAAATGGCCATAAAATGTACAACCAGTATTTATGGAACACCTAGGTACTTTATATAGTATTTCATATTTTTTCTTTTGTCTTACTGTTTAATCACTTCCCTCTCCACTCTCAGACTATCTGGTCCTGGCAACTCCTTCCTGACTTCAATGGCCGGGCATGAGCTTAGTGCTCAGACAAACAGAGGACTCCTGGACATGGCTATACTGATTGGCTGATGGATGGAATAATCAGAGCCTAATAAGTCCTAGTACCAGGATGTTATGGCTTGGGTGAGGCTGAAGCTACTGGAGAACTGGACCTGATCCTTCTCTCAAGATTTAAAAACTGGGAGAATATAGGTCTAAGAGCTGCTGTTCATTCAACCCGACAGCAACACAATGGAAGCAGAGCCAGATTCCTGATTCAAATTGCTTGAATTCTACCTTAAGCTATTTCAGACAGGTTAGTGACATGGTCCATTTTTGGCTAAGTCTTTTACTCACAAATTAAAGAGTTTGATATACTGGAAATATATAGTTTCTGCTCTCAAAAAGCTTATTTACTGCATTGAATCAAAGTTATTGTAATAATTTAAAAGTTGATTTGCACTGCTGACTGTAGAGGTGATTAACCAGCTACTGACTAAGTGGGACACACAATAATTTTATTCAAGCAACAAACATTTTACTGAGCATTTCCTATATTCCAGGAACTGAGATAGGAACCCAGGATACGGCAGTGAATAAAACAGAAAAAAAGTCCTTCTCCCATGAGGCTTATATTTTATTTTAATGGGGGAAAACAGGTGATAGACAAAATAAATAAGTGATAAACTATGTTAGAAAGTTAAATAGAGCTGTAGAGAGAAATAATGAAGGGAACTAGGGAGACCAATAGGTGGTAGTAGAGGTTGGGGAGATTAATGTTGCTTTTTGAATAATCAGAGAAAATCTCACTGAAGGGTGACATTTGGGCAGAGAATTGAAGGTGAAGAAGTGAGCCATGTGGACATGAGGAAAGGAATTCTAGCTACAGGAAGCAGCAAATGCAAAGGAAGTTCTGAGTCTAAAATATGCTTGTCATGCTTAAAGAATAGCAAGGAAGCCAGTGTGGCTGGAGCAGAATGAGTGAGGGCAAGAGAAATAGGAGACAGGACCACAAAGGTAATAGGGGTGCAGTCCATGTTGGGTCTCGTCGGCTATATTAAGGACAATATCAAAGTCAGTGTGTTTAGATCTAATGTAATTTTTCATTTTAAAATTCAGAAGAGTATCCATGAGTATGTTCTGGAAAAGAAATGAGTTGTTCACAATATTCTTTGCCTAAATAAACATCTCATGCTTCTGAACAACTGAATCAATAAAATAATTACTGGCATCAATAATTGATGGAAAATATCCTTTAAAATGTCACTCTTTCCCAGTTGGTATGCTATAACTACCTAGGATTGTGATCCGCTTGGTAGTAGACTCTGGAATTTTGAAAAATAAGTTAAATATATTTTGGCTAAAGCTGAGCAAACAATCAGTTGTTGTGAGGTATGTTAAAGTGACTACTGAGCTAATTAAGTCACATGACCTACTGTAGAGTTAAAATACAGCCTGCTGCAAGTAAGAAGTGAGAAGCACATTCTAATACAAGATCACAATTTTATCTTGATATTTATTGCTTATTATCTCCAAATGTACTACCAAAATCCTATTAATAGAAAATCTGACCCCCATGAAAACTTCTGGTTCAAAAATGGAGAAGAAAAGTCAACATTCCCTTCTCCTTCACAGAAAATAACCCCAAATCAACAAAGACAAAATGAAACACAAACAAACTCTTTAATAAAACAAGGAGACAGAAGAAATTATGAATCAAAAATAAGTGCAAAAGCAGTGAAATTAAAACAGTGCATAAAAGTAAGTGCAGAAATATTACTAATGGCTGTAGATCTCAGAAAAGGCTGGCAGAATGTACTTCTGCCTGGAGAGGAGAGGCATCCTGAGTTGCATGGCCAAATCCCTTGTTTGGAAAAACAGGAATGGAACACGTGGGCTAGTGGCTGCAGAGCCCCTGGACCGTTGTTTGGTTTTAAGAATCAGAGGAGGCAAGACCTGATTTAGCAATCACACTGATGTATAGGCATGGGTCAGTCTGTCAGTGAACAGCTAGAAGAAGTGAATCTCACCATTGTGAGCAGCCCAACAGCTGCCAGGCTCTATTAACTGGGGTGAAGAAAAGACAAAAAGAACTCTCAAAAAAACTGAGTTATATTAAAATTTCTGCAAGTCTGCAGCATGGGCATGGCCCACTCATCACATTAAACACCTGCAAATGTCTAATTCAGGAGGCGGGGGGGACCCTCATTTCATTCAGAACTGAAAAATTAAAAGAAACAAGTACTGGGTCTATATACATTTACTGGAAAAAAAAATGAGAAAAGGAAAAGTAAAAACAAATAGCAGTCAAACAAAATTCACCAGACTATGTCACCAGAAATCAGAGGAAAATGTTGAACAAACATTGCACTATACATTTACAAACTGTCAAAGAGATTATTGGCTTTACAGAGCAAAAAATCAAAGGACAGAGATAAGAGTTCAGGAGGAAGATATCAGACAAAAGAGGATGAAACAGGAGCTGAAAGAGTTTAGAAAAAAATTGGAAGATTTTAAAAATCAACGAAATGAACATGATAGTGTACAAATTAGTATTGACAATACTGAAAACACAGTAAAGAATGCAGAGTACCAGAATCAGAAAAAAACATAGCAACTGAAAATGAAAATAGAGTTAAAAAAATCTGAAAGAAACTGACAGACACTGAATGTAAGCAAAAGATGCCCAACATGCACATAATTGGCATTCCTGCATTAAATTCTGGTATGGAAATAGATGTTTAAATAATTGTTAAATTTTTCAAATATAAAAATTGACTTGAATTTGCAGATTATACCAGCAAACTATGTCCCAGAAAAACTGATGCAAAACAGATCACACCAAGAAATAAAATTTCTGGATCTCAAAGGTAAATAAAGAAATCCAATGAGAATTGGAGAAATTCAATGGCACTCTAGCAAAGAATATGAAGTCACTTAAAAGGAGAAAAATCATCAAGATGGCCTCATGAATTTCAAAAGGAATATTTAACCCCGTAAGAAATTGAAGCAATGCCTGAAAAAAATCCTTCAAGAAAGAAGCTATGATCCAAGAAATGTTTACCAATCCCAAACTGCCCAACTATAAAGCCACCTATCAAATATTTCTAAACATGAAGGAACTCAGACTGTTATGCCCAATAGCCCTTTTTGTAAAATCTACTGGAAGCTGGTTTAACCAATAAAAGATTGAATTAATAAAATACAGCAAACATCTTAGTATCAGTGAAAGAGTAATAAAATAACCCTAAGGGTATCAAAAAGAAAGAATTATATTTGAAAACAAAAAGGAGTAAAACCAATAAATAAATCCAATTGCTGTCTCCCTGGGAAAAATGATAATAATGACAACAATAACAATAATAATAGCTAACACTGTACTAAGAACACATTGTTTATCAACTCAAGAAATCCTATAAAGTAAGTAGTACATTATTCTATTTTATCAATGAGGAAACTGAGGAATATTGAAGCTAAGGAGATTTCTCCAAGGTCTCAGAGATAGTAAGTACATCTTGAACCATGCTTTTAACCACTGTTTTTTTGATGTATAATTGACATACAACATTATATTAGTTTCAGGTGTACAACACAATGTTTCAATATTTGTATATATTCTGAAATGATCACCAAAAAAATAAGTCTCGTTAACATTCATCACCATACACAGTTACAGAATCTTTTTCTTGTGATGAGAACTTTGAAGATCTACCCTCTTAGAACTCTCAAATATGCAACAGTATTATTAACTACAGTCACCATGCTGTACATTACATTGTACATGCAGTACATTAACAACTATTTATACTACCTCACAAACAATAATGCTTTATTGTTTAATGCTTTTTTAAAGGGGCCATGAGAGTGGAGGGAGAGAAAGTACAATTTTATAAACTAAGAAATTCCGAGGAACAAATAGCAATAGTTACAGGAGAAATTAAAGAATTCTAAGAGTGCTTTGCTTACCCAAATTTATGCAAAAACTTTGGAGAATTTGAATTAAGTAGTCACATTTTTAGGGATATACAATTTATTTAAATTTGCTCCAAAAGGGAAAGAAACTATGAGTGGGCTAATTTTATTATTAAAAGAAATAGGAAAATTTGCCAAGCAGCTACCTCCAAAGACGCCACCCAAGCCAAGACTATTCAGTCAAACTCAACCGAACAATTACGGCAAAGAAAATTCCAATGACGTTATATATTTTCACAAAGCATGGCAGACAAAAAAGCTTCTAGTTATTTTAAATTAAGCTGGAATTACACTGATACCAAAATCTGACAGAGTAGAAAGATAAAACAAAATCACAATCTCACTTATGAATACTGCTACAAAAATTTTAAAAATTATAGCAAAAAAATTATAGCAAAAAATGCAATACAATATTAAAAGAATGTTACACGATATCAAAGATGTTTATATCAGGAAATCTCCTAATCAGTTGACTTTAAGTAAAAGAGATTATCCTGGATAATCTTCATGACTTGACTGAATCTATCAGAAGGCCAAAAACAAGCAGGGCTGAGATTTCTCTGAGAGGAAAAAGAAATTCCACCTGTGGAAAACAGTTTCTGCCTGTGCCTGCAGAGCTCCGGTCTGCTCATGATACTCCTTTCTTGACTGCTTACAGGCGGTAGCCCCAGGCCACGCCAGCGGGTTTGAGTCTGACCATGATCTTCCCTTCCTGACTGGCTGCCATACAAATTCAGTGCTTGCTTAGCCAGACCCCATAATCACATAAGAGAATACCTTGTGATAAATCTCTTTATATTACATATATTATATATATATATATATATATATATATACACACACACACACAAATATATAGATAATATATATCTAGAGAGAGAGGGAGATTTGAGATAGATCATCTATCTCTCTATCTCTCTATCTATCTTTCTTTCTACCACTAGTGGTTCTGCCACTTAAGTTGAACCCTGGCTGATACAGGAGGGTGAGTGCATATTTAGGATGATTGACCTGGGAGGGAAACTTTTTGCTGTATCCTCTCTTGATCTTTAAAATTGGAAAAATGTTAATATATTATTAATATATGCCAACAAATAACCAAGTCAATTTAGAAAATGTGCCGTAAAAACAAAGTATTAGGACCTCTGCATTAATAATAGAAAATAAGCGTTCCAGCCTTTTAAAAAGACTTACAAATGTACTATTTTGCTATTTTCTACCAAAATTAATTCTAGTTTTTTCTCAAGACCTTGATAATTGTTTGTATACACACGGTTTCATTCCCAATTCTATCTCAAGTGCCTGCATTTCTAAAACTACTTGTGTTGAAAATCTGTCATCTATCTTGACACATAAAATTAGCACTGTCTTATCCTCTACCCTTACCTCCTAGCATGAATTTGCCCTTCAACTTTCGACTTGTCTTGCTCTCCCTAAGTCCACCCCTCTGCCAATGGCAGTAGAGAATGGTAGAGAGCCCTGTCCTTAGTGTGGGGACCTCTGGGTTTCAATTTAACCGTAACATTTATTGATTTTTGTGATCACCAATATTTCTTGAAACTGTTCTGAGTTTCAGGATAATCTTCTGTGTAATGGCATTAGTAATAGTTGCTCTGTCCATACCAAGTGACATAACAAACCTGGACGCTTTTGTAAACTGTTGAATGCTAAGTAAACGCAAATGATTGTTTTTATTATTGTTATTTTACGTTTGACTCTATTTGTACTTGAACCTAGGTTGTAAATAAAAATAAAGAGGAGAAAGGAAAGAAAAGAATCTGCAGTTACCTGATGAGGATATGCTCTGTGTAGGCTGCTTTCCATATGTAACCTCATTTAAGGCAGCAGCCCTGAAGGGTAGGTTAAGTCTGCCAGAGTCCCAGAACTGGTCAGGAGAGAAGATGAATTGCAAAAATAGAACTGTCTGACTTTAAAGTTGGTACTCCAAGGGAATGACCACACAAAAATCTTCCCTTGCTTATTTATATGTTATAAACAAATATATATTCAAAAGTACCCAAATCCTTAAAGCCAAAGTACTATAAGATTAAAGCTAGTTAAAACAATGTTCCACATCAGAACCATTCAATTCATGTTTTTTAAATCCTGTTGTTCTTTTTGTTTTACATACTCGACTGTAAAAACAACAAAAAAAGACTGGTACTTCCTTGGTTGGATTTGATAAGGAAAGATAAATCAAACTGGTATCCTGAGATTGCAATAAACCTTCCACTGGACTGGCTAGACAGAAACATTGAACACTTTGTTCAAAATGATTCTGCTCACAGCCTTGAGGATTTTCTCAGTAATAAGATTACTTTAAAAACTACTTTTCAAAAATCCCTCAGATTTACTATAGATTTATTCTAATTTGACAAAAATGGGATAATATAAGAAAGGTATACTTTTTTTATCTGAGTGTGAGATGATAGTATAGATGTATAGCTTTTGCTGAATGTAAATCTTCTCTGGATAATGTTACTGTAAAATGAAAATATCTATTCATTAAAAAACTAACTTTATTTTTGAGCCTATATATTAATCTATTATAATTTTTATCATTGGATTTATATTTTAGATTCAGATTAAACTATGTAATTTGAGTGCCTACTATGTGTCATATGTTCTTATATTATTTCATCAATCTTCATAACAATCTTTTGTCATAATTCTAATTTTCTTGGTGAGTTAACAGGCACAGAGTGAGATTATCTAAAGCTGAATCTACTTCTTCTGACCTGTCCAGAACTTTCCAATATGATTAGAAAGATCAGCCTTCCTCTTCATACCTTCAAGCTGGGAGACTACGCTGCCTCTAGTTTCTTAATCATTTGTCCTACAAATAGTAGACAAAAGAGACCTCTTTAAGTGACTTTTTGTTTACATCACTCCCCTGGCTAAAGACCTTCTAAGTAACTGTTCCCAATCCATTTTAAAGTCAAGCTAATACTTTGAATTGGAAAGCTAACAGCTAATTATTTGATTACAACGATTTGACACAGTATTTATTTTTCAAAGTCACATCATTCAGAATTCTGTCCCCTAACTACGAAGCCTCCTTCTTGTTTCCTACCATTCCTTCAGAAATCTGTTTCAAGTTCAAATCTTCCCTAAAGCTATTCCAGACTAAAGACAAATGTCCCCTCATGCATGTTATATACTCACTCATATGTATACATAAATACCTACAACTGATCATGTATGTATATCGTGGGGATTTTTATTGAAGGTGGTGTTGCATATAGTTATTGTGCTTCAATCATCCTTTGTAAATGTATATGAAATATTGTAAATGTACATGAAATATTGTAAACTAGAAGTCCTTTGTAAATTTTAGCTGCCATCCTCTTTATTTTCTTCTACTATAAGCACCTTGAGGGCAGTGTTGCCATTTTAGTTCACCACCTGGCTTGTTATGGTTCTTCTAATATGCAGGTGTTCAATAAATCGCATTGAATAAAGACCTGTGGTTGACTTATCAACTTCTTGTCAAGTGAAATATATTTAATATTCGCCTTGAGTTTACAAATGGTTATGGTCCTTCACAAAGGACCATACTCAGAATCATTCTAGGCTTGCAAGAATCTGACCAACAACTTTTAAATACTAAAGCATTAAGTGCCCTAAAATGAAGACTGTCTCCTATCTACATGGAGTGTTTTCATTTTTATAACCCTATTGTTGCACACATATCACACTGGAATATGATTTACATACTGGAACCTTCCAACCTCCAACCCAGCAGTCTTGCACTGGCCTTTGTGTGCTCTGTTTTCTTTGTGAATCACAGATTAGAACTGCAGCCTTTCTGACCTGCAATAAAACTCACACGTTCCCTTAAACATAAGCTACTATACAATGAATGTCATTGAAGGAAAAAATGAATGTGAATTCTACCTCACTGATTCTTTTCAGCTTTGGGGTGCTGTGGTTAGAAAGATCAAATAATGCCACTTATGTCAGGTAGTGCCAGGAACTTCAGGTCTCCATAAATTTTGATCCTGGAGATCACATGACAGAATTAGAAAGAATATTTTTCTTTGTCAAGACTTTAGACTTTTTTTCTTAAACTTCAGGCCCTCCTACTCAACTTGCTGATACTTCTCAGACAAAGCAAAATCAGAAGTCATATTTAAAAAGAGGAAGTGACACAAGATAAATGGCTGGAAATTAAGCTCACAACTGGAAAATACCCTTTAATAGTTTCCACTAGAATATCACACTGTGGTGTGTTTGTTTTCTTTCCTTTTCTCTCTCTTCTTTTTTATAAGACTAGATTTTGGAATATAAATATTATCTACAACCACATGAACACCCAATAAGGGCTTATGTGAAAATACTAATAGTTATTAAGATTACTAAATAGGAGGGTTCTAAGATCAACTTCTGTAGATACACTTTTATCATTTTCAAAGCTTTTTAAGAAAAAGGATCTTATTTATTTACCACTGAGAAATACTGCTATAGGACTATTTCCTCACCACACAGAAAAGAGATATATACATACAATTACAAACTATTATTAATTCTGTTTGTCTTTTTCTACATAAAAACCCAGGGAGGGTAGATTCTCAACTTTAAAATATATGTATTTTATATACACCTTAGTCTCATCCATTTTCTTAAGAAGTATTTCTATAATTACATAATACTCATTTGCTTCTAACCTAAACACATTCAAAGCACTTCTAATTTTCTTGATTTTATGATAGTAGACAGTGATGGGGGAAAATAATTTTATCCCATCATGAATTATGGTACTGGTTTTAATATTCTTTTTAAATTATTTTTAAAATCAATATACTTTGCCTTTTTAGAACAGTTTTAAGTTTACAGAAAAACAGAGTTCCCATATTTTATTCCCCTCCCCAGATGCAATTATTAACATCTCGCACTGGTGTGGCACATTTCCAATATACTTTTAAAATATGTTTTTGGTAAAGTAAATATTAAGGACCAGGCTATGCTTAATAGATACTGAAACTGCATTATTATTTTCTTCTTTAACTTTTTATTTTTTTAAACATCTTTATTGGAGTATAATTGCTTTACAATGGTGTGTTAGTTTCTGCTTTATAACAAAGTGAATCAGTTATACATATACATATGTCCCCATATCTCTTCCTTCCTGCGTCTCTCTCCCTCCCACACTCCCTTACCCACCCCTCTAGGTGGTCACATATAAACGCTACCAAATGTAAAATAGATAGCTAGTGGGAAGCAGCCACATAGCACAGGAAGATCAGCTCAGTGCTTAGTGCATTATTTTTAAATGAACTTTTTACCTTTATATTAAAGGTACACAAAGAAGACCTATATACAGTTATGACTATATTTTTCTGCAAAAGATATAAAGAGAACATATATAATCCTTCCCATTTTCATGATCTTCTATAAAATTTTAAGTCTGCTTTGAAGCTTTCTTTTAAAAACACATGCACACAACAGTTTGTTTATTTTCTGAGGCCCACATGGGCACTCTGCTTCACAAGGTACTAACTGCTCTGACTTTGGCCCAGGCTCTATGCTGTGCTGCTTGTCTCTGCCTGCTGCATCTGTGTCTATATATCTTGTGGGATCACTCAGAGCCCTGTTGCAGGTCCTTTCAGCTTCTTTCAAGACTAGGCCTCAAGGAGTCTAACCAAAGTCCAAGTCACCCAGATCAGTTACTCCAAAAAAACTTACCCTGGTTGGAATCTGCCTTCCACTGACATTCTGATGCAAAATCGCAGGCAACATATTCCCTCAACTGAGGATACATGGTTTGTAAAGGTGTGAATTCAAAAGGTTGTTGACAAATAACTGTATAAGACCTTCACTATTAATTTTTGTCAGGAGACAGTAAAATAGTAAAGACCATTTAACATTGTTCCAAAAACAACACTTTCTGCTACAGGGTAGAACTCTCTGTAGTGCCATATTGAAACTAATCTTCCTTAGCTGGTTACTGAGTACCGTCCCAAGTTATTCAGCTAGGGTTAAACAGAAGTATTGTTCTTATCTAAGAGTATAAAACCCAAATTTGTATACCAGTATGTAATGTCAGCAACACAGGTCTGAGATAGGGGGAAGGAAAAAATGGTAGAGATTGGGAGTCAGATCCACAAAAAATAATAGATTAAAAAAAAAAGAAAACCATGTTTCAAAAAGACACATGCACCCCAATGTTCACTGCAGCACTATCTACAATAGTCAGGTCATGGAAGCAACCTAAATGTCCATCGACAGACGAATGGATAAAGAAGATGTGGTACATATATACAATGGAATATGCTCACCCATAAAAAGGAATGAAATTGGGTCATTTGTAGAGACGTGGACAGACGCAGAGTCTGTCATACAGAGCGAAGTAAGTCAGAAAGAGAAAAACAAATATCATATATTAACACATATATGTGGAATCTAGAAAAATGGTACAGATGAACCAGTTTGCAAGGCAGAAATAGAGACACAGATGTAGAGAACAAACATATAGAACCAAGGGGGACAAGGAGGGGTTTGGGAGAATTGGGAGATTGGGATTGACATATCCACACTAATATATATAAAACAGATAATTAATGAGAACCTGCTGTATAGCACAGGGACCTCTACTTCATCGTACAGTAGAAACTAACACAACATTGTAAAACAACTATACCCAAATTAAAAAAAAAATGTTGTTGGTGTCTTATGCCTATACTAGTATATCAAAGATATCATTTATTCCAATGTGGGATTCTTTAAAAAGTGATTTGTCAATAAAATATATTTAGAAGTAACACTTTTAATTCAAAGAGCTAACTAAAGCACATATAAATTTATAAAATGCATTTCAGGTAACAAGGGAAAGAATCACATCTGAGAAAAGATACACATGTTATGTTACATTTTTAATCCTTTAATAGTTTTTATAAAGATCAACAGGCTTCAAAACTGATTTTGTTAATATTATGCTAATGTAGATTGGTCAATTTGTTTCCTGCCTGTCCTTATACAGCAGTGAGATGAAATATGTCTTTTGGTAACTGTCTTTTGTTCGGGAATCACTTCATTTACTGTGGTTCTCTATCACTGCCAGTAAGTCAACATCTATATCATATATTTCCTCTTCAAAATATTGCTCAATAAGCTTACCTCACCTACACAGAATATGTGAGGATTAAAGAAACATTTGTAGTCTTGAAAGTCACTTACGGCTCATTAGCAAGTAATTCCACCAAAATTCAGTGTCATATGGTGGAAACAGCCTACAGTATGTCTACGTGGTAAAATTGGATCCTGTTGAATGTTGGTGCTACTTTTTCAATGGCTTTCACAATGTTAGGGGCTAGAACACAGACTATTAGGGTATCAGAAGGCCCATTTACCTTTAGGATGGCCCAGTGAGGGCTGATCCAAGGCAAGAAGAAAAGATTTCCCTGTTGTGTGCCATGGTGGTACCACATTTATTCTACTGACCAGAAGGCTAGAGCCGAGCATGTGCACTTTACAACCCATTGCTCCTCTTATCTGCTGTGAGATGCATCTGGTTTCTTGGCAGGGCCACTTCTATCATAGCTTCTGACACCACCCAGCTCCTGGAACAGTCCCCAACCGCCTGTCTTCTCCTGGTTTTCCTGAAGCTGCATAGCTGCTTTCTCTCACATTAGGGTTCCCCTACCCTCACTCTCACTAGAATCCCACCTGTTCCAGCATTAAGTCCAGGCTTCTGCTGAACTAGCTCAACTGAAAGCATTTATTTTGTATCTGAAAGTGTAATAGGTGTTAGGAAGCCAAGAATCATTACCTGTTGATTTTCACTAAAGAATGCTTTTTATGGTGAGAAAGAATGATAATAGAGGAAAAGTAATAAATGCTTCATATCATATGAGACTTAACAAGTATCTGAGAAGTTTTTTATTTGTTTTGTTTTTACTCAAAGGAAATTGAAAATCTTTAGCTTTATCAGTCACCCTACCCTCTTAGGAGATTTCTAAAAATAAGGCTTAGAAATTGGTTTCCAAAAAAAAGAAGTTAAACACCTATATTCATATTTTTAAAATCAAATGACAAATCCTACTGCATATTTCACAAACAGCTTAGGATGAGAATAAAATGAAATAACTAATCTGATTTTCTTGAAAACCTAGATAGATGTATGATATGCATGCAAATTTAAAAAAAAACCATTGGTTACCTCATGCGGCATTTCATTTTTTTTAAATTTATGTATTTATTTATTTATTTTTGGCTGTGTTGGGTCTTCATTGCTGCACACAGACTTTCTCTAGCTGCGGCAAGTGGGGGCTACTCTGTTGCAGTGCGCGGGCTTTTCACTGTGGTGTCTTGTTGCAGAGCACGGGCTCTAGGAGTGTGGGCTTCAGTAGTTGCAGCACATGGGCTCAGCAGTTGTGGCTCATGGGCTCTAGAGCACAGGCTCAGTAGTTGTGGCGCACAGGCTTAGTTGTTCCACGGCATGTGGGATCTTCCCGGACCAGGGCTTAAACCCGTGTCCCCTGCATTGGCAGGCGAATTCTTAACTGCTGCATCTGGAAGTCCCTGCATTTCATTTTGATAGTTTTTCTTTTGAGTTCAAATTTAATCTACTTGAACAAATGAATTAAATTTGCAGTTTTGTTTTCATTGTAAAACTTATAAATGTATATTCATTTTTCCATGCATAAGATTCAAATTCTCTTGCCCAAAATAATGATCAACTGTTTTATTAGAGCTTAGTAGCTTTCTAAAGAGAAAGAAAAGCATCAAAGGGAAAATTTACGGATATCACGTATGGGGAGGACTCTGAACGAATTCATATTCGAATTCAAACCAGGTGGTTTTTTTTTTTTTTTTTTGCAAGTCCTGTCGTCTGTTAAAATAGGGTCATATTGATACTTCCAAAACACAACTGCTTAAAAGAGGGAAGTTTATTTGTGGGATGAAGTTGTATTTTAACCTAATTTTTTTTTTCTTGGTTACTCACATAACCTCTAACTATAATTCCTACTAATGTTTAAGACAGATGAAAATTTTCTCTGCCAATAGAAAATTAAACTGATCAATGGAACAATGTACAAATGAAGCATTCAGTTTATTTTCTCCTTAATTTTCTCATCCAGAGCTCCTTTTCTGAGTAAATCCCTCTGGCCATAAAATTCACTGAATCTACTATACAACAGATAGGTTACAAGGATCCCAAATAACTGATTTAGAAGGTTGTTTGTTATATTTTGAAAAATTACTCCTTGCTAAAGTCATTAACTTGTTTCAGTTAATAAGGAGACTATAAGAGGAATTAAAAGTAATCCTTAGTCATACAGCTGATTTTACATTTTTCTCCATTTTACATTAATTAATTTACTTCCCGCTTATTTTTATATTGTGGCCACATTATTCACCTTTTCTTAGCTCTGGTAAAAGATAACAAAATACTTTTTCCTAAAAGTGATACATGTGTTTGGCAGAATATAAATAGTAGAAATGATAAAGATATTTTTACTCCCAAGATATTTCCCTACTCTTCTTTTTCTTATATCTGAAGGGAGAAAAGGTATATCTACCCTAGTTAAAAAAATTCCCTGAAGCCTGAAAATCTTCCAGCTGTCTTGAAAGAAGGAAACTTTGTTTTTTGACTCTTTTTCCTGTCTTATGGATAAGAGCCCGGCTGTTTTCATAAACAGTGGCCAGCTGTTCAACTTTTAATACTACTCTTCAACAGTCTCCTACTTTTCACAGGGGAAACAGATCTTCACTGCATCTTTTTCTCCTGCCTAAGTTAAGAAACTCATTGAGAATTTTGAATATAAAAGCTTCCTAAACCAAGACACTCAAAAACTGTACTCAGCTGCTGGTCTGAACATAGACGTTGCCTGTAAGTTTCAACTTCCTCTTCATATTTATTAAGTAGATTGTTCCAGATGTTTTGGAATTTTCAGAGTAAGAAACTGTTAAAGTAAGAGAACAGCTGAAGGACAAGTATATGCTGGGCACTTAGGAGAACTAGCCAAACCACATACATTTATCACGTGCAGTTGGCAAAGTTGGCTATGTGGAAATGTTATGGGAACAACCGATGCTTCTAGACTTCACTACCTGTTCCACCAAGAAAAGCAGTACAGTTGTACAGGGTGGGAAAGCTTATTGTCAAAAAAAAGTCTGCCTCAAAGAATGGTTGGAACACAAGGAATACAAAGCCCTAAGTTGATCCATCACATAGGAATCTAAATGCTTTATCTTTTTAAATGAAGAGTTACTGCAAAGGTCGAAAGATAGAATAGAAAAGAATGGAAAGAAAAAGAAAAAATAAAAATACAGACAAATTTTTTAAAGCAGATTAAAATAGACTTCATTTTTTCCTTAGATGTTTCAAATAGAGGAACAATATAAATTATGTTAAAATAAAATATTTACTTTTGTGCAAAAACTTTTGGGTGAAGAAAAGATCACTATTATAATAGAATCCACATGATGAGAGTAAACATCCTGAAAAGATCTCCTATTCTTATCAAAGGATGATTACGGATATGGACATAGACATAAGCAGTGATCTAGAGATATCTCCTTCTTAAATGTAGACTATCATAGACAGGGATTATATGAGGATGAAAGGGGAAAGGAAATGAAAGGGGAAAACTGAAAAATATTTTCTACATGGTATTTCAAGTATTTAATGAAGAAAAATTCCCAAATGAAAAACTGTTTAACAATTATTCCCTCATAATATTATGTATTACTTTTCAGTGCAATACATATATGTTAAAAAAATCTTTCTAATCGTAAAGGTGTTACATGAAGTCCAATGTAACTCAGAGCCTGTTTCTTGTGATGCTATGTGTGTATTTTCTTTACTAAATCAGTGCCGGTAAGTTTGCAATTCCATAGAGGGCTTTGAACTAAGGAACTATAGCAAACGGAAGGATAAATATCAGAAGGTTTCCTGTTAAGTAATTTAAAATGTCAACAGAGTGTGAAGTTTAAGCATCCTGGAGTGTTCTGAAATAAGATTATGGGCACTTTTTCTGAATATTCATAATTAGGTCAATCGGATCAACCACTAAAATAATCTGATTTTTTAAAAATTATAATTCAGGTACCCCTATAATTTGTTAAAAGACAAAGTGCAAACACTAATTTTACAAAAAGAAACTTCTGTGTCTGATTTAAGTTGTCATTAAAATTTAGAATGTGTGGCTTCCATCAACTATGGATTTGCCGTGGATGTATCCTCTCAAGAAAGAAAGGAAAAGTTCAAATATCAAGAATAATTTAAAACTTTTGAAAAAGAATACTATTTTAGATTTACATAAAATTTCTCCATGTATAAAACACTTTGACAGCCATCATATTACTTGATTCTCTCAACAACTCTGTGAGATTGACAAGGAAGTATAATTTTTTCCATTTCCCAGATGAAGAAGCTGAGTCTCCAAATGATTTCATGTCTTGTCTCAGAATAAAATGCTAATTAAACTGTGATACTTAAATACCACCCAGTTTCATCTAACTCCAATAATCCTTCATTCCTACATCATCTGCCAAAACAGCTACGCAGGACATGAAGGGTGACCAATTATTAAAAATATCAGAAATTAATGGACTGTTTTTTTTTTTTTTTTTTTTTTTTTTTTGCGGTATGCGGGCCTCTCACTGTTGTGGCCTCCCCCGTTGCGGAGCACAGGCTCCGGACGCGCAGGCTCCGGACGCGCAGGCTCAGCGGCCATGGCTCACGGGCCCAGCCGCTCCGCGGCATATGGGATCCTCCCAGACCGGGGCACGAACCCGTATCCCCTGCATCGGCAGGCGGACTCTCAACCACTTGCGCCACCAGGGAGGCCCTGGACTGTTTTTGCTTTCTAATTAAAACTTTTCTTTTGGTACGAAGAAACAAGATAATTTAAGAATACTGAACATATAAAAAACATTTCTTCATTACTTTGATTCTTTTCCAATTCAAGGATTTTAATGAAATGGCTGTTGGAGATGATATTCATATCAAACCTATGAGTATGGTGGTAGCCACTGCAGTTTAGAATAGCAGTTTCTTTTCTGGTTAATTACTAAGATTTTAAATATTTCATATGGGAGAATTTTTTTGGGAAAAAGAATGAAGTGAACCTAAGATTGACTGGAATTTACAAGCTCATTTAAAGAAAAGTCTCAACTATTTTTTCTTACAAATGTAATACCTCCCCAGATGGCAGTCTTTGTAGTTTGTGGCACTGATTCAAAAGGCATATTAACTGCCACTCTCCTTAGCTGCATCAAGTATTTACAGGCTTCCCCTCAGAATGGGTTCAACAGTAATTAAAATAACACCCTTCCTCTGGGTGAAATTACACTTGAAGAGTTTGGGGATGTTTTTTTTTCCTTCCTTTGGGTAAATAAGTCCTTCTGCCAAAAAATATGAGAAAAAGTTGAGAATGGAAAGACCCTGAGAGAAAGGAGACAGAGGTGTGTGGCAGGGATGGGGATGGGGGCTGTGGGTGTGTGTGTTGGTGAGGGGGAGAGGAGGAGAAAGAGAGAGATTCAAAATAGTACACCAAAGCAAGAGTCCTATAAACTATGTTAAAATGTGAGTGCTTCTTTCATTCTCTACCAGACACTGATAGACAAACAGGTTTAAAAAAAAAAAAAAAAAAAGCAAGGGGGAAAAATACCATTTACTCTCTTCAGCAGCAGGAAATCAAGGAAAGAAAATAAACAGGGTTTGAATTGTGGGCCTTTAACCTGCTAGTCAGACAGTTTCATTCTGCATGTATTTGTGTGCTGGTAGATGGCGAAGGGGAGGTAAAAGGACAAGGGCCTTATGGGATTCTTGGGACTCCCACAGCTACCAGTCCAGCTGTACAAACACGCACAAGCTTTGTTAAGGTACAGTGGGCAGCAGGCTGAAACTGCTGAGCTATCTGACCTATAAATCCCTTGCAAAAGCTCCACTTGAGGGGAAGCCAGAAGTTATGTGTAAATGTTTTATCCAGCCAGAAGCTAGCTATTGGTCATTTCCGTCTCCTGTCTCTCTCTTTCTTTCTCTCAATGGATACTCTGGCTACATTTAAAGTAGTATGTTAAGATACATAAATGACCACATCTTAAATTCTACTTTCCTCTAGGCCAAACAAGGAAGGGAATAATAACTCAGAAGCTCTGTGTTCCTGACTTTACAGCTTGAGGCATATGTTCCAAAATTATGAGCAATCAATTTAGGCAGAGCAATGGAAATTTCTGTTATTGTTCTTTTCTTTAAATTTCTTTTTCAAACTCAGTAAGTGCATCACTTTAAAATTACCATCAATCTACATATACATTTTACTTGACACAGGCTGGAGGCATTTGAGATATTCCCTTAAATATGATACCACTTACACTACCCCAGTTTTTCATTTTGCTTTTAGCCTCATTCACAACAGATACTCTTAGCATGGCCTATTATATCTTGAGTGTAAACAATGCGGAGTTTCTAAATGACTAACCCCAAGGAGAATCTTCCTGAGATTTTTTTCTCTTTTCTAAACATTTCTGAACTCTAAGTGACCTCCTTTTATGAAGCTTCCAAATGGCATCTAAACACCTTAAACACTATGCACTTAGTAAGCTATCTAGACTATTAAAAAACTGTAGAAAATGACATAAAACAATGACAAATGAAGGAGGCTAAATTTAAGCAGAAAATGGCTTTTATAAATATTCATAAAGCTAGAGAAGCCTCTGTTGAAAATACCTGGAAGCCACTTTGGGCTTTCCAAAATCCTAGAGAGACAGAAAAATACAATCCATACTAAAAACAAAAAACACACACCAACATAGAGGTGTTTACTCTATGTAAATGCTGCTGTGAGTTTAATAATTTTGGTAGCACTCAAACAATAGTAAATATTCAAAGATACTAAGCAAAAGTGGCATTTTTCTGAAATGTCACTCTGTGATAGTCTAAAGATTTTCTTCACTGACTCCTTTCATTACACTAAGCAAGAGACTAATGGTGTGGATAGCAAGACGTAAACGATGGCTCCTGCTATCTTACCAGAATACGCACTCAGGTAAAGATGACAAAACAAGCACACTCACACAAGTAACACATAGGACCAAAAAAAAGAGAAATACATCAGGATAGTAAAAATGCCTAACAGTGGAAATTCAGAGGTGGCAGAAAGTACTCACAGACAGGGGAAGTCAATATAAATTATGCCTTGAACATCGTCATCTTCTTGAAAACGTCATATGAAGGACCGTGAATAATTAACATCACATTAAAATGAAACAGACAACTAATAAGAACCTACTATATAGTACAGGGAACTCTACTCAATACTCTGTAATGATCTATATGGGAAAAAAATCTAAAAAAGAGAGGATATATGTATATTTATAACTGATTCAATTTGTTGTACACCTGAAACTAACAACACTGTAAATCAACTATACTCCAATAAAAATTAATTAACCCCCCCAAAAAGGATAATAACGCAAAAGAATAAGGATGACTTGTGGCAAAAGAGATAAAGACTAGATGGAGTAAGTAACTTCCTATTTAAAAAGGTTGTAGCTCACCAAAGGCAACCTAAGGAGAGGCAGAATCCTGCTTCCTGGCAGGATCTGCTTATCTGATACAGATTCACTTTGTTGTGTTTTTTTAAAAGTTTTTTTTTTTTTTTTTTTGATGTGGACCATTTTCAAAGTCCCCACTGAATTTCCTACAACACTGCTTCTGTTTTATGTTTTGTTTTGTTTTTTTGGGCCGTGAGACATGTAGGATCCTAGCTCCCCAACCAGGGATCGAACCTGCACCCCCTGCATTGGAAGGCAAATTCTTAACCACTGGACCACCAAGGAAGTCCCCAGATTCAGTTTTACACGACCTCTAGGAAGCGAGAAAAGTCCAGTATTGTCAACATTATCCATAAGTTTTCTCTAATTAAATTGATACAAAATTAATACAATTTGTCTTGCCATCATTTCTTTCTAGTTAGTTCCACAGGTGAATTATCTGTGATCTCTATATACCACCAGTAGTCTTGAGAAACAGCAAATGAATTCCCCATATATTCAGACTTCAGTAATAAAGTGTATAGCAATTCCGACATTCATAAATGAAGATGATGTTAGTGATCATTATTTGTGGTGGTTGTGGCTTGACTATAGCTTACCTATTGTCTCTTGTCTTGTCTCTGTGAAATAAGAATGACATAGACAATATACTGGCCAGGACACAGGGTAAATTCAGCAGAAACATGAGAGCACAAAGTCACCAAGGATAAAGCTCTGATCAATATGACAGTGACCCTGAACTTCAACTAAACACATGGTAGGACATCACCACACTCTGTCATTCTTTTGCTTCTTTTCTACACTTAAAAATTCGCTGCTTCAATACCACAGGTATCAGATATAGAATTTTATCTGATTTAAACCACTTTGAAGATTCAAATAAAGAAAAGAGAACACTCTTAGCTAAACACAAAAAAGGAGGAACCAAATTTAAAATTATAAATAGAACAGATATAGCAAAACTAACCATAATCTTCAGTGGAACAATTACTGACCTGAGACTTAAGATATCAGTTGCTCCAGTGAATGCTTCTGTGATTCCCAGAAGTTCCCCAACTGATCTTTGCTTTTCTTTGTTCATCTGTAAAACCAGAAAAACAATTGATTTCACTCCCTACCTCATATGGATGTCAGAAGATTTTAAAATAAATTGCAATATTATTGTTAACATAATGCCTTGTAAATCTGCAACCAATTACTAAAAAATAATATAAAATAATGCAGCACATTAATAAAGTTATTAGTGATCCACCCACAAGCAAACGTGATTAAGACCTTTTAAATTGCACAAAATTTATCATTTAGATTCACTAAAGATGCCAAATACCAAAGACAAATTATTATTACTTTTTATTATTTCAAAATTGATGATGTTATTGTTGTTGTACTTGTTGTTCTCCTCCTCCTTCTTCTTCCTCTTTTTATTACAAAATTTTTGTCAGACACCAACACAGCAGAGTATATTAGAATTCTGATTCAGTGGCTTCAACTTTTTTACTTTGTTCATTTTTCTCAACTAAGACTAGTAAAAATTTTCCATTGAATTCTAAGCTCTATTACTCCTAACATCTTCCTGGAATACAAACTTGGTAAGTGATATCATCTTGGTTTTTTTTAATATTAGAAAATACAGATTAATACTTGATTAGAATAACTGACAAGATACTCCATAATGCCCCATAATATCAATATTTCCAATGCAACATGATATACAGAAACAGTAGTTTTTAAAACCTCTGACCAACAGAATATTCATCTTAAGAAAGCATTTTATTCTCAAACTCTTCCAAAAAACTGAAGAGGGGGGAACACTCCCTAAGTCATTCTATGAAGCCATCATCACCCTGATACCAAAACCAGACAAAGACAAAACCAACAAAGGAAATTACAGGCCAACAGCTTTGACAAATATAGATGCAAAAATTCTCAACAAAATATTAGCAAACCGAATCCAACAACACATAAAAAAGATCATACACCACAACCAAGTTGGATTTATCCACAGCAAGGATGCTCCAACTTATGTAACTCAATGTGATACACCACATCAACAAAAGACAAAAAACACATGACCGTCTCAAAAGATGCAGAAAAAGCATTTGATAAAACTCAACATCCATTCATGATTAAAAAACTCCTTACAAAAGTGGTAATAGAGGGAACGTATCTCAACATAAGAAAAGCTATTTCTGGCAAAACCACAGCCAGTACAACACTCAACAATGAAAAGCTGAAAGCCCTCCCACTAAAATCTGGAAGAAAACAAGGATGCCCACTCTCACCACTTCTCTTCAACATAGTATCGAAAGTCTTAGCCACAGCAATCAGAGAAAAAAAGAAAAGGTATTAAAATTGGTAGGGAAGAAGGAAAATTGTCATTATATGCAGATGACATGATACTGTATACAGAAAACCCTAAGCACTCTACACAAAAACTACTAGAACTGATAAACGAATTCAGCAAGGCAGCATGATACAAGATTAACATACAGAAATTGGTTGCCCTTCTTTACCCTAACAATGAAATATCAGAAAGTGAATGTAAACAAACAATCCCTTTTAAAATCTCATCAGAAAAACAAAAACAAAACAAAACAAAAAACCTTAGGAGTAAACCTCACCAAAGAGGTGAAAGACATATGATGAGAACTACAAAACATTAATAATGGAAACTGAAGATGATTCAAAGAAATGGAAAGATATCCCATGCTCTTGGATTGGAAGAATTAATAGTGTTAAAATAGCCATACTACCCAAAGCAATCTACAGACTTAATGCAATACCTATCAAAATACCCATGACATTTTTCACAGAACTAGAAAAACTAATCCTAAAATTTATATGAAACCATAAAAATACCCAGAACTACCAAAGCAATCCTGAGGTAAATGAACAAAGCAGGAGGCATAACCCTCCCAGACTTCAGACAATACTACAAAGCTACAGGAATCAAAACAGTGTGGTACTGGTGCAAAAACAGATACAGGGCTCAATGTAACAGAATAGAGAGCCCAGAAATAAGTGCACACACCTAGGCACAATTAATCTTCAACAAAGAAGGCTACAATATACAATGGGGAAAAGACAGTCTCTTCAGCGAGTGGTGTCGGGTAAGTTGGACAGCCGCATGTAAATTAGCATATCAGTGAAGCTACAACACACCCTCACACCATACTCAAAAATAAACTCAAAATGGCTTAAAGACTTAAAAATAAGACAAGACACCATAAAACTCCAAGAAGAGAACATAGGCAAAACATTCTCTGACATAAATTGTAGCAATGTTTTCTTAGGTCAGTTTCTCAAAGCAATAAAAATAAAAGCAAAAATAAACACATGGGACCTAATGAAACTTATAAGATTTTGCACGGCAAAGGAAACCATAAATAAAACGAAAAGACAATGTATGGACTGGGAGAAAATATTTGCAAATGATGAGACCAAGAAGGGCTTAATTTCCAAAATATACAAACAGCTCCTACAATTCAATAACAAAAATAAAAACAACCTAATTGAAAAATGGGCAGAAGACCTAAACAGAATTTCTCCAAAGAAGATATACAGATGGCCAATAGGCACATGAAAAGATGTTTACGATCACTAATTATTAGAGAAATGCAAATCAAAACAACAGTGAGGTACCACCTCACATCAGTCAGAATGGCCATCATTGAAAAGTCTACAAATAACCTAAATGGGAAAAGAATTTGAAAAAGAATAGATACTTGTATGGGTATAACTGAATCTAATGTGCTGTACACCTGTAACTAACACATCACTGTTAATCAATTATACTCCAATATAAAATAAAATAAACATTGTAAGCATACAAATAATAAATGCCAGAGAGAGTGTGGAGAAAAGGGAACCCTCTTACACTGCTGGTAGGAATGGAAATTGGTGCAGCTACTATGGAAAAGGAGGTTCCTCAAAAAACTAAAAATAGAACTACCATATAACCCAGCAATCCCACTCCTGGGCATATATCCAGAGAAAACCATAATCCAAAAAGATACATGCACCCCAATGTTCATTGCAGCACTGTTTACAACAGCCAAGACATGGAAGCAACATAAGGGTCCATTGAAAGATGAATGGATAAAGAAGATGTGCTACACACACACACACACACACACACACACACACACACACACACATACACTGGAATATTACTCAGCCATAAAAAAGAATGAAATAATGCCATGTGCAGCAACATTATCATACTAAGTGAAGTAAGTCAGACAAAGAAGGACAAATATCATATAATATCACTTATATGTGAAATAAGGATATGTGGATATTACTCTCTGTATCCAAAACTCCCTCTCCTTTCTCTTATAAAGAAATAGCTGTTGAATGACAAAGGCTGGAAAGAATGTGAAGAATAGAAAACACTCCTACACTATTGGTGGGAATGTAAATTGGTGCAGCCACTATGGAAAACAGTATGGAGGTTCCTCAAAAAACTAGAAACAGAGTTGCCATATGATCCAGCAATCCCACTCCTGGGCATATACCCAAACAAAACTATAAGTTGAAAAAGTAGGCGTATTCCCACAACTACGGCACCTGCTGGATGCTGCTGGGGGACCGTGACACCCAAGGAGACGGGAGGAACACCCGAGTAACCTGGTAGGACATGGAGGGACTGAGGAGGGAGAAAAAGTGGAGGCCGGACAGGACAGACGCCCCTGAGGAGTGGCTAAGGGGAAGAGAGGTTCCCACACCTGGAGGGGCCCTCGGGGGCTGGGATCGGGGGGAGTGAGCCCAGTGTTTCCCCTGACCAATAGACCGGGGAAGTCTGCCCGGATCTTGGGCCAGGTTCTATGCCCTCAGAGGCCCCCTCCAGGCCACGTTGCTCCAGGGGGCGTAGGAGTGAGGCTGGGGCAGAACAGGAGAGGCAGGCAGGAGGGGCCCTCCAGGACCGGAGGAGCTGGAGAGGAGCACAGGGCATTTTCCCCACCCACTCAAGTCCAGGAAGCCTGCGGGGCTCCCAGGTGGAGTCCCCCACCCTCTGAGACCAGAGGCAGGAGGCACACCTGGGCCCTTTCTGTTCTGTTAAGCCTAAGCCCCATCCCCCAAAACCTCCAAGGCCTTTTCCAGCCCTATGGATCCTAAGCATAGGCCCCATCCACCACATAAACCCCACCCCTGCTTAGGCCCTGCCCTCCACAGCCAAGGCCTTTTCCACTTTTTTTTTTCCTCCTCCTCTTTTTTTTACTATTGTGGTTCTGTTCTACCTTCCAGTTGTTTCATCTATATTTTTATTTTTATATTCTTTCTAACATATCTGTTAGTCTCCTAGTCTACTTTTATTTTTTACTTTGTTATTGTTCTTTTTTTTTTTTTTTTTTTGCCACCCCGCATGGCTTCTGGGATCTTGGTTCACGAGCCAGGGGTCGGGCCGAAGTTCCTACACTGGGAGCTACGAGTCTGAACCACTGTACTAACAGAGAACCTCAGACCCAGGGAATACTCATCAGAGGGAGGTCTCTGGGAGGTCCTCATCGCAGCACCAAGACCCAGCTCTACCCAACAGCTTACAAACTCCAGTTTTGGAAGCCTCAGGTCAAACAACCAGTAAGACAGGAACACAATCTCACTCACCAAAAAAAAAAAAAAAAGAGACAACAACAAAATATGTTACAGATGAAGGAGCAAGGTAAAAACCTAAAAGGCCAAATAAATGAAGAAGAAATAGGCAATCTACCTGAAAAAGAATTCAGAGTAATGATAGTACAGATGATCCAGAATCTTGAAAATAGAATGGAGACACAGACTGAGAAAATACAAGAAATATTTAACAAACATCTAGAAGAACTAAAGAACAAACAAATAGATGAACAACATACTAACTGAAATGAAAAATATACTAGAAAGAATCAATAACAGAATCACTGTGGCAGAAGAACAAATAAGTGGGCTGGAAGACAAAATGGTGGAAATAACTGCCGAGGAGCAAAATAAAGAAAAAAGAATGAAAAGGAATGAAGACAGCCTAAGAGACCTCAGGGACAACATTAAACACATCAACATTCGAATTATAAGGGTCCCAGAAGAAGAAGAAAAAAAGAAAAGGTCTGGGAAAATATTTGAAGAGATTATAGTCGAAAACTTTCCTAACATGGGAAAGGAAAGAGTCACCCAAGTCCAGGAAGCACAGACAGTCCCATACAGGATAAACCCTAGGAAAAACACACCAAGACATATATTAATCAAACTAACAAAAATTAAATTCAAAGAAAAAATATTAAAAGCAGCAAGGGAAAAACAAACAAACAAAAAACATACCAACATACCAAGGAATCCCCATAAGGTTACCAGCTGATTTTTCAGCAGAAACTCTGCAGGCCAAAAGTGAGTGGCAGGATATACTTAAAATGATGAAAGAGAAAAACCTACAACCAAAATTACTCTACCCAGCAAGGAGCTCATTCAGATTCGATGGAGAAATCAAAAGCTTTTCAGAAAAGCAAAAGCTAAGAGAATTCAGCACCACCAAACCAGCTTTACAACAAATGTTAAAGAAACTTGTCCAGGCAGGAAACACAAGAGCAGAAAAATCCAAAACAAACCCCCAAAACAAACCAAAAACAATTAAGAAAATGGTAATAGGAACATATATATCAATAATAACCTTGAATGTAAATGAATTAAATGCCCCAAGGAAAACACACAGACTGGCTGAATGGATACAAAAACAAGACCCATATATATGCTATCTACAAGAGACCCACTTCAGACCTAGGGACACATACAGACTGAAAGTGAAGGGATGGAAAAAGATATTCCCTGCAAATGGAAATCAAAAGAAAGCTGGAGTAGCAATACTCGTATCAAATAAAATAGACTTTAAAATAAAGACTGTTACAAGAAATAAGAAAGGACACTACATAATGATCAAGAGATCAATCCAAGAAGAAGATATAACAATTATAAATATATATGCACCCAACAGAGGAGCATCTCAATACATAAGGCAACTGCTAACAACCATGAAAGGAGAAATCGACAATAACACAATAGTAGTATGGGACTTTAACACCACACTTACACCAATGGAAAAATCATCCAAAGTGAAAATAAATAAGGGAACACCAGTTTTAAATGACACAATAGACCAGATAGATCTAATTGATATTTATAGAACATTCCACCCAAAAGTTGCAGAATACATTTTCTTCTCAAGTGCACATGCAACATTCTCCAGGATAGATTGCAACTTGGGTGACAAATCAAGCCTCAGAAAATTTAAGAAAATTGAAGTCGTATCAAGCATCTTTTCTGACCACAACGTGATGAGGTTGGAAATCAATTACAGTAAAAAAACAAAACAAAAAAAAAACTGTAAAAAACACAAACACACGGAAGCTAAACAATACGCTACTAAATAACCATGAGATCACTGAAGAAATCAAAGAGGAAATCAAAAAATACCTAGAGAAAAATGACAACAGAAACACGATGAGCCAAAGCCTACTGGATGCAGCAAAAGTAGTTTTAAGAGGGAAGTGTATAGCAATACAATCCTGCCTCAAAAAACAAGAAAAATCTCAAACAATCTAAACTTACACCTAAAGGAACTAGAGAAAGAAGAACAAACAAAACCCAATGTCAGTAGAAGGAAAGAAATCATAAAGATCAGAGCAGAAATAAATGAACTAGAAATGAAGAAAACAACAGCAAACATCAATAAAACTAAAAGCTGGTTCTTTGAGAAGATAAACAAAAATGATAAACCCTTAGCCAGACTCATCAAGAAAAAAAGGGAAAGGACACAAATCAATAAAATTAGAAATGAAAAACGAGAAATCACAACTGACACTGCAGAAATACAAAGGACTATAAGAGACTACTACAAACAACTATATGCCAATAAAATGGACAACCAAGAAGAAATGGATAAGTTCTTGGGAAGGTACAATTTTCCAAGACTGAACCAGGAAGAATTAGAAAATATAAACAGACCTATCACAAGAAATGAAATTGAAACTGTAATTAAAAATCTTCCACCAAACAGAAGTCCAGGACCACATGGCTTCACAGGCGAATTCTATCAAACATTTAGAGAAGAGCTAACACCAATCCTTCTCAAACTCTTCCAAAAAATTGCAGAGGGAGGAACACTCCCAAATTCATTCTATGAAGCCATAATCACCCTGATACCAAAACCAGAAAAAGACATCAGAAAAAAAGAAAATTATACACCAATATCACTGATAAACATAGATGCAAAAATCCTGAACAAAATACTATCAAACAGACTCCAACAAGATATTAAAAGGATCATACAGCATGATCAAGTGGGATTTAGCCCAAGGATGCAAGGATACTTCAATATACACAAATCAATCAATGTGATACACCACATTAACAAATTAAGGAATAAGAAACCATATGATCACCTCAATAGATGCAGAAAAAGCTTCTGACAAAATTCTACACCCATTTTTGATAAAAACTCTCCAAAAAATGTGCATAGAGGGAAACTACCTCAACATAATAAAGGCCATATATGACAAACCCACAGCAAACATCATACTCAATGGTGAAAAACTGAAACCATTTCCCCTAAGATCAGAAACAAGATAAGGATGTCCACTCTCACCACTCTTATTCAACACAGTTTTGGAAGTCATAGCCATGGCAAACAGAGAAGAAAAAGAAATAAAAGGAATACAAATTGAAAAAGAAAAGTAAAACTGTCACTGTTTGCACATGACATGATACTATACATAGAAAATCCTAAAGATGTCTCCAGAAAACTACTAGAACTAATCAGTAAATTTGGTAAGGTTGCAGGATACAAAATTAATGCACAGAAATCTCTGGCATTCCTATACACTAACAACAAAATATCAGAAAGAGAAATTAAGGAAACTATCCACTTTACCATAGCAACTAAAAGAATAAAATTCCTAGGAATAAACCTACCTAAGGAAGCAAAAAGACTTGTACTCAGAAAACTATAAAACACTGATGAAAGATTTCAAAGATGCCATAAACAGATGGAGAAATACACCATGTTCCCGGATTGGAAGAATCAATATTGTGAAAAAGACCATACTACCCTAAGCAATCTACAGATTCAATGCAATCCCTAAGAAACTACCAATGGCATTCTTCACAGAATTAGAATAAAACGTTTTACAATTCATATGGAAACACAAAAGACCTTGCATAGCCAAAGCAATCTTGAGAAAAAAAAACAGAGCTGGAGGAATCAGGCTCCCAACTTCAAACTATACTACAAAGCTACAGTAATCAGCACAGTATGGTACTGGCACAAGGACAGAAATATTGATCAATGGTACAGAATAGAAAGCCCAGAGATAAACACACACATACAGTCACCTAATTTATGACAACGGAGGCAAGAACATACAATGGAGAAAAGACAGCCTCTTCAATAAGTGGTACTGGGAAAACTTGACAGCTACATGTAAAAGAATGAAATTACAACACTATCTAACACCATAAACAAAAATAAGCTCAAAATGGATTAAAGACCTAAATTTAAGACCAGACACTATAAAACTCTTAGAGGAAAACACAGAAAAAACACTCTGACATAAATCATGGCAAGATATTTTTCAACCCACCTCCTAGAGTAATGAAAATAAAAACAAAAATAAACAAATGGAACCTAATGAAACTTAAAAGCTTTTGCACCCCAAAGGAAACCATAAACAAGATGAAAATACAACCCTCAGAATGGGAGAAAATATTTGCAAACCAAACAACAGACAAAGGATTAATTTCCAAAATATACAAACAGCTCATGGAGCTCAATATCAAAAAAAACCAAACAATCCAGTTAAAAACATGGGCAGAAGACCTAAATAGACACTTTACCAAAGAAGACATAAAGATGGCCAAGAGGCATATGAAAAGATGCTCAACATCACTGATTATTAGAGAAATGCAAATCAAAACTACAATGAGGTATCACCTCACACCAGTCAGAATGGCCATTATCAAAAAATCTAGAAACAATAAATGTTAAAAAGGGTGTGGGGAAAAGGGAACCCTCCTGCACTGTTGGTAGGAACATAAATTGATACAACCACTATGGAAAACAGTATGGAGATTCCTTAAAAATCTAAAAATAGAACTACCATATGCCCCAGTGATCCCACTACTGGGCATATAACCTGAGGAAACCATAATTCAAAAAAGAGACATGTATCACAATGTTTATTGCAGCACTGTTTACAATAGCCAGGACATGAAAGCAACCTAAGTATCCATCAACACATGAATGGATAAAGACGATGTGGCACATATATTCAATGGAATAATACTCAGCCACAAAAAGAAACGAAATTGAGTTATTTGTAGTGAGGTGGATGGACCTAGAGTCTGTCATACAGAGTGAAGTAAGTCAGAAAGAGAAACCACTGATGAACCTAGTGGCAGGGCAGGAATAAAGATGTAGACATAGAGAATGGACTTGAAGACACGGGTGGTGAAGGGGAAGCTGGGACGAAGTGAGAGTAGCATCGACATATATACACTACCAAATGTAAAATAGTTAGCTAGTGGGAAGCAGCAGCATAGCACAAGGAGGTCAGCTCAGTGCTCTGCGATGACCTAGAGGGGAGGGATAGGGAGGGTGGGAGGGAGACTCAAGAGGGAGGGGATATGGGTATATATGTATGCATATAGCTGATTCACTTTGCTGTACAACAGAAACTAACACAGTATTGTGAAGTAATTATACTCCAATAAATATCTATTAAAAATAAAATTAAAAAATAAAAACCAGGGCTTCCCTGGTGGTGCAGTGGTTGAGAGTCTGCCTGCCGATTCAGGGGACACGGGTTCGTGTCCCGGTCCGGGAAGATCCCACATGCCGCGGAACGGCTGGGCCCGTGAGCCATGGCCGCTGAACCTGGGTGTCCGGAGCCTGTGCTCCGCAACGGGAGAGGCCACAACAGTAGGAGGCCCGTGTACCGCACACACACAAAAAAAATAAAAAAATAAAAAAATAAAAAAAATAATAAAAACCAAAAATAATATCAAAAATCAAAAAAGAAAGGAAGAAAAAATACATGCACCCTTATGTTCACAGCAGCACTACTTACAATAGTCAAGACATGGAAACAACCTAAGTGTCCACTGACAGAGGGATAAAGAAGATATGGTATACATAATACATATAATGGAATATTACTCTGCCATCAAAAAGAATGAAATAATGCGATTTGCAGCAACATAAATGCAACTAGAGATTATCATACTAAGTGAAGTAAATCAGAAAGAGAAAGACAAATACCATATGATATCACTAATATGTGGAATTTAAAATAGGACACAAATGAACATTATCTATGAAACAAAAACAGACTCACAAATATAGAGAATAGACTTGTGGTTGCCAAGGAGATGGGGGAGTGGGAGAGGGAAGGACTGAGAGTGTGGGATTAGCAAACTATTATATATAGGATGGATAAACAACAAGGTCCTACTGTATAGCACAGGGAACTATATTCAATATCCTGTGATAAACCATAATGGAAAGATTAGAAAGAATACATATATATGTATAACTGAGTTTGCTATACAGCAGAAATTAAACACAACATTGTGAATCAATGATACTTCAATAAATTTTTTAAAAATCTATTTAAAATGCAGTATATTTTAGATGTTAGGAAATATTTTATATAATTTTGTTGGATTATTCCAAGTTTAGATATTAACTTACAATAATTCTCTCAATTTCACAACATAAAATTAATTATTAAATGCAACCATCTCATCTTCTCACCATTATATGTATTTTCTTTGGGCTATACACCTACACACACACACACACACACACACACACACATATATATATTTGTGTGTATATATTCAAATGGCGTATATATATTCAAATGGCAGAGTAAAGATTCACTTACTAAATAATAGTTTGAGAAGAAGGGATCTGGTATTTCTTGAATGACTAAGTGCCATGAATTTGCAGCAGTAGACACTTCACTTATCACTGAAGCGTCATACAAATCATGCAAAGTAGGTATATTTGTTCCCTGTTCGTTCTACCAATGAACCAAACTGGTGGGCTGTTATACTCTAAGCACATCCCTCTGGGGTCCTGCTTCAATCACACCAATTCTGCTTTTATTTATTTATTTATGTGGCCATGCAAGATTTCATTTGAACAGAGATTTTCATGGCTAATGAGTTGGAAAACTACTATTTTATACTACAGAGCCTCCTGAGCATATGGGATTGGTCTTTTCTAATCCTGTGTATTTACGGTTGAAAAATCAGGAAATCACCACAGGAAATTCATAGTATCCACCCTACTCTTTCCAGAGGGAAGCAAAATTTTGCTGAAATTATGAATTTCCTTGCTTTCGAAAATTTAACTTTGTTATATGATCTACTTACAACTTTATGGTAAATAATGCAGTTAATAACCATATTTCCAGGAGACCTTTAACCTGTACTTTCACTAACATAAACAGTATCCATAATGTGAAAATGGGAAGACAGAATAAAACCCTTGCATGCAAAAATGCATTTGGCTTTTTCCCCAAAACCTGTAATACCTGTGTAATCATGAGAAAACCATCAGATAAAGCCAAACTGAGGACTACCAAATATCTGACCAGAAAGCCTCAAAGATGATGAGGTCACCAAAAACAAGGAAAGTCTGAGAAACTGTCATAGCCAAGAGAAGCCTAAGGAATCATGACTACTAAATGTAATGTGATATCCTGGATGGGACCCCTGGAACAGAAAAAGTACATTGGGTCAAACTGAGGAAATCTCAATAGAGTATAGACTTCAGTTAATAACAATACATCAATACTGATTCAGTAATTGTGTTAACTATACTGTACTAATGTAAGAAGCTATTAATAATAAGGGAAATTATAGGGAGATATATGGGAATTCTCTGTACTATCTCTTTAACTTTTCTTTAAAACTTTTCTGGAATAAAAATTTAATTTTTAAAATGTAAAATATGCATTTAGTAAAAAGACACATTTTTAAAAAAACTGTGACTAATCAAGAATCTGTCATTGGGACTTTGCTGGTGGTCCAGTGGTTAAGAATCCGCCTTCCAATGCAAGGGACATGGGTTCGATCCCACATGCTGCAGGGCAACTAAGCCTGCGTGCCTCAACTACTGAGCCCGTGTGCCACAACTACAGAGCCCATGCACTCTGCAGCCCTCAGGCCACAACTAGACAGAAGCCTGCGAGATGCAATGAACAGCCCGCGCACTGCAACGAAAGATCCCATGTGCAGCAACTAGGACCTGACACAGCCAAAAAAAAAAAAAAAGAATCTGTGGTAACCACATGAAGTTCCTATAAAAGAGAAGGAAAAATGTATGTAGATGCATAAAAGAAATCAATTGTAAATTACATTTTGTTTCAGAGTTAATTTGCTGATTCTATGTTACCACAGGAGCAAATAAGATTGCAAATTTAAATTTTTTAATTATCCTAAAAACGCGGTGATAAATTATCTATATTTTATTAAAACATATTGTGGTAGTGAGGAGCACTGACTTAGAAAACTTTCTCAAAATTGATATTACTTTATAGAAAAGTAGTGAAACAAGAACCTAAATATAATAGCCCTAGGTTTTAGAGGTAGAAATAAACAGCTATTACATATACATGAAATATTTCAAAAATCTATGCCTTCTGAAGGTGGAATCAGAAAATAATGACATTTTTATTTGAATTATAAAGACTAGATTATTTTCTTATCACATGTCCATGGAATGTTCAAGCAAATGGTCCAAGAAAATGACGTCTTTCAAACTGACTATCTGGCATCAGATGCAGGGGGAGGGGTGGGTAACATCTTAATATTCATAAAGTGCTCCTGATGAAGGAACCACTTATTTTCTTGGACCCCAGGGATAAATAATCTATACAGTATCTAAAATTGTAAATTTGCTTTGGAGCAGAAACAATTTATATCATTGAACAAATTCAAACCTGGAAGGATACACCAGATCTCTGGACTCTGGACAAAGCATTGCTAAAATGCTGAGGGCAAAAAAAATCTCTATTCTTTTCTAAATTTTTCCAACATTGACAATTCATCCCTTTTTGGAGGGGTTATCAACCTCGAAGTGTTGCTTCCTTGTATCTTCCCAATATCTCTTCTTTTTGAATCTAAGTCTGCTTGAGTAGTTTTCTATCAATAGAGAGCAAAGTAATTATCATTCTTCCTCCAAAATAAGAAAGAAACAAACCTACTTTTTAAGCCTCAGCAAATATATAGCAAATATTAATGTTGCATTACTAATAGCATAGTACTATTAGAATAGACACTACAGAACAACACCAATGTTCTAGTCATATAACAACATAACTAACTCATATGGCAACAGATAGCTCATTACCATTACAGCAACATTATTAACAGTTCTTCCTGTGTTAGATCATGCATTGCCTCATCTTCGGGAATTAACAATTGTAAAGGTATCCTAAATCTTGGCCTGATATTCCAGAGCCTAGAAGTAGCAGGGATATTAACCCCTCATCACAATGGGCACAAGATTTTGAACTGCTTGTATCACCTCTACATTGTCAATAAGTAAAATATTAGTTAGCAATGGCAGATGAAGCAAAAAAGATACCTAAAATCCAGCTTCTGTTTAAAGAAGGAAAAAAATGTACATTCAGAGATAAGGTGGTATGTGTGTGTTTGTGGGTAAAGAACTGAGAAAGGAGAAGCATGAAGTTTGAATGACAGAAATGAACATTTTTGTTTTTTTTTTTTCGGTACGCGGGCCTCTCACTGTTGTGGCCTCCCCCGTTGCGGAGCACAGGCTCCGGACGCGCAGGCCCAGCGGCCATGGCTCACGGGCCCAGCCGCTCCGCGGCATATGGGATCCTCCCAGACCGGGGCACGGACCCGTATCCCCTGCATCGGCAGGCGGACTCTCAACCACTGCGCCACCAGGGAGGCCCAGAAATGAACATTTTTAATGTCTTTTTTTTTTTTTTTGGTGGCACTGTGCGGCATGCAGGATCTTAGTTCCTGGACCAGGGATCGAACCTGTGCCCCCTGCAGTGGAAGTGTGGAGTCTCAACCACTCGACCATCAGGGAAGTCCCCCAAGAAGTCTCAACCACTGGACTGCCAAGGAAGTCCCTCAAGAAATGAACATTTTTAAAAAGGAGCTGACACTTTCTTAGAAAAATACAAAAAAAACCCCCCAAAAACTAGAAAATGGCATAATGGAAAGAAAGACATGAATTACTATCCTTTAATCAAGAGGAACAAGCATGCTTCATTTCTTTGACCTCAAGCAAACACAGTATTTGTTTTTGTCTGCCCAGGTCCTTCCCAAACTATCCCTAGCTACTGTCCTGAACTCAGCTATGCACATCTCTGTGGGGAAGGCTTCATTCCTTCAAATGAAAAGGAAACAGCTCAACTGCTAGAAATGATGAGCATGCTTTAGAAAGGTGCTGTGGAACAGCAGATATTAAGTGTTCAAATTCAAAAATATATTAACATTGTTCAGGATCATGTTTCATGTAAGAGATGATGTTTTTCTTGGGGAATTTTAGCTGTTCTCAACCGTTCACACTGTTTGAAGTGCTCTCTGAGAGCCGTCGAGCCAACTCAGCTCGTAATCTCCTTCCACTTTGATGTTTCACTATGACTAGACTCCAGGAGTTGCCCAAACAAAAAGATGACACATCCAAATGATGTGTGTGTGTTTTTATGGTAGACTCATAAAAAGACGCTTGAAGTAGAATAAAAAATACATATGCTTACATTTCTATACTCCTTTTCATGTGTACTTGTGCTTAAGAATATAGTTACGTCTGGTTTTGTCTCTTTGGCAGACACCATTATTTGCCCACCCACCAGGCATTCTCATCCCCTTCCTAGTTGCTGGACTGCTCCAATATTTTGCAGGTATTTACTATGCTGTAAGTTTAAAGAAGGTTTAAAGAATATTTATCAACAGCATTTTCATTTCATTTGAAACTTTAAATTGAAAGGGGTAGAATTTAGTGAGAACGAGATAAAACTGCTTCCAGGAGTGAATGAGGATTAGTCTTCTCGAGCAATCATGGTCAATCATGGTCGTGGTAATAAGTTTAGGGATAGGCGTTAGATGCAACCCAGACCAATGAGACATAAGGGAATTTAAGGGTTTCTGAGAAAACTTTTCCTTTCGAAAAAAAAAAAAAAAAAAAAATTCTTCCTGACTTTGGATGGTATCTGATGGTATGCTGGAGGCACAAATAGTGTTTCATGATTGTAATTATCTCTTCCCAACACTGCATTCAATGACATCACATTGGAGCTTGGAATCAGCCAGTACTGGCAAATTTACAACATGAAAATCATCAAATGCTGCAGATTAGTATGTTTCTTGTTTGTCCACAGAGTGGGTCATTAAACATTGACCAGAACACCACCAATAGTATCCTTTAAAGATATGATGTTTGTTTGGCTCTAGTGACACCATCTTGTCACCATAAGCGTGTAGAGACCCCTGACATACTGAGACAGTGAGGATAGTGGAGGTGGGAGTGTGATTGTGATGCAAAACACCTGGGTCCTTCATAACATTCTTCAGCTACTGAACCAACCCTGGAAGCACTTTGTTTCCAGACTTCTTATGTTACCTAATAATAGGTCCTCATCGTTTAAGTCACTACTACTATCTTGTTACTTTACTTGAAGCTGAAAATAACATTTACAGTCTGTTAAATTAGAAATAGGATAGACTCACTTCTCTACTAGAGAAATTCTGAAATTATATATATAGTTATATATATATATATATATATGAATAGTATTTCATTTAACCAAAGGAAAGAAGAATATTGACAGCATTTTCATTTTATTCGAAGCTTTAAATTTAAAGGAGTAGCATTTAGTGAGAATGAGATAAAACGGTACCCCCTATTTCACTTCCAAGTTAGGAATATGATCACCAATATTTTCCTTAACTGTATGATTAGGGACACATTTAGTGTTCGTAAAGCAAGTTGTTCTAAAGGAAATAGAAGAGTCATAGCCAGAGCGGCAGGGTGAGCACAACTAACCACTGAAATAACATTATAATAATCATTCTCACCACACGGGGACTACCAAGACACAATCAGATCCAATTCAGACTAGAATTTAGGTGATGGGATTTCCATGAAGCTGGGATTTTGCCTTGAATACGTTATATTACGTCCTCCAATTCCTTGGGCAGTGGGATGAGGACAGTGTAAAATGAATTTTCTGGTTTCATCTGAAACCAATTACCATGAGTGGACCCAAATTGCTAAGTCTGCTGCTGAGCAGCCGCATCCCAAGTGCAGCTGGGAATCAACTGGTGAGGGCCGTCAAGAACTCTCCAATTGTATCAATTGATTCCAGGCCAGATTGTGATTGCCTTTCACCTCTCAAGCATCACTTTGCCACTGCTTCAAAATTGTTCCAAATGGCAAGAATTTGCAAATATAATTAAGTAGAGAGGGAAGGAGTCTAATTAAGTAGACTGGGAGAGACAAGACCTTGGAAAGATCAGGAAAAAAAAGAACTTGGCATAGGATTATAATAAATTTACTTTGCTGGTGAATTCTTATTTTGCTGGTGAATTCTTATTTATCTGGGCTCCATTTACAATGAATGAAATTCCTCTTCCCCCTGCCAAAACAACCCTTCCTTCAGAAGGAGAACTCAACTGCCATTTAAATAAATTCTCTAAAAGCAATAATTATCGGTTTATTAATTATAAATTTGGATTTCTAATTTTTCCTCCCTTACTCTGGTCACTTCTTAGTTTAAACTAAGGTTCCTTAGTTTCATAAATATATAACCTGCTTCTACAGTACTTATTGCTTTCATTTCACAAGTATGGATGAAATGCACAAGTTTTGAGTTTCTCAAAGATCATCATCAGGCAATATTTTTTAGGAACAGAACATTTTAGCATACATTACAAGGAATAATATTTAAGAAAGACAAAACAAAAATTAGTAATTAGTAATTAGTGTATTTAGCAAGGAACAGGATGGTGAGTAACCTAACAAATGACTGTCATTTCCCAGTGGTTCCCAAATTTTGCTGCACACAGGAATTACCTGGGGATCTTTACAAACTACTGAGCCTGGTTTCACCTGTATATATTCTGATTTAATGAAGAATACTGATGTTCAATATAATCAACACAAAATAAACTAAAAAAATAAAGTTTAAAACAGAAATCAGTGCAATAGAAAACAAACAACCACTCCCCCCCAAAAATACTTGATCAAAACCCAAATCTGTTTGAGAATATTTCCTTAAAGGCCAAACCAAGACTGTTCAAGAAATAGAGGTAAAATAAAGATTTTTTCAAAAAACATAAAAGATTCCTGCAAAATAAACACAACTTTGCCAATAAATTTGAAAATTTAGCTATAAAAGTGAGTAAGTTTCCTGGGAAGAACTTAAACTACAAAAACAGACTCAAAAATATAAAATACCTCAATGCCGAAATCTTGTTTTCTTTTTTTTTTCTTTTCAGCAACAAAGACATCAACGGTTTAATGGATGGGGGAGCTTAGACATCTGAAGCAAGGTTCTGGAGCAACACCCCACTGTGTGCAGCAGAGAGCAGGCAGGATATGGCAGTCTTTGCTCCAGGTGGGGGAAGGAGAGATTACCAGTTATAAGGAAACTGACTTCAAGTGGGCTCATTAGCTACCATGGAAACCAGTAGAGGGGCACTCCCCTCACCGCCCCTTTGATAAGAACAATCAACAGCTGCGGCCTGGGTCAAGCAGTAGGCAGCTCAGTCATGTGAGTAGGGTATAGGTGAAGCAGGCACTGGTTGGGCCGGGGACTTATGGAGAGCAAGAGAACAGCTATCTTGAGTGGCCTGACCATACATTCCACCCCTACATACCCTACATGACCTTTACAATCTTGGTCCGTCCATCTTCTGCAATATTCCTAAGGTCAGGTCCCCTAGGGGGACACTGCAACCAGATACCACAAATAGAGTACAGACAACAGCAGCCAAAGAGTCTGAAGAGTAAGATACCTGTTATGCTCAGAACACTCATTTTCCAGGATATGGGCAAATTTGGGGGCCAAAATTTTGGAGCTTACTGAGTTAACGGGAAGGGAGTCAACAGCAGCAGTACCCTGTCCAGTTATAAGGAAGGTAAGGCCATCCCTGATTTTCACAATCCCAGATCCACCCCCATGGGGAGGTGAAGGCCCAGCTTTAAAGGAAACATTCTGTTGGCCTAGCCAGGAGTCAGCAGTCACAGTACAGATCTGTCATCCCATGTTATGTTGAGTGCCATTAGGGCTGGACCCATTAGGCCTTTCCAAACAAATAACTGTTAATCCCACTAGTTGGACATGTGTGTCCAGAAGCCAGCCCATTCCATTCCACACATCATAGTCCAGGGGGGCTCACAGGCAGTCAGTTGTACAGTAATGTTTACCAGTGGGGGTCCTTCAGATCTACGCATTGGCACGTGGGACAGGAAGATGGTGAGAGTCTTTCTCCCCCATGGTCAGTAGTCCCCACATAGTCACAGTAGCTGGGCCAATTTTTCATGGAAGTCCAGAGGAGGATGACAATGGCATCTCACTGTAGACTCAGCAATTAGACTCATTTCACGGTGAGGCCAGTGTTGCTACTCAGTCCTCAAAATCTTGTTTTCTAAGTACCATTTTTGATGAATAAGAATTAGGGTTTCTTAGAGAAATTGCTGCTTCCAGGACTGTGGTTAGGAGGGAATAAAATAAGTCTAGAACATGTTAAAGTACCAGAGAGTAGGGACTTCCCTGTGGTCCAGTGGTTAAGAATCTGCCTTCCAATGCAGGGGACATGGGTTTGATCCCTGGTCAGGGAACTAAGATCCCACATGCTGTGGGGCAACTAAGCCCATGTGCCACAACTACTGAGCCCAGTGCCACAACTAGAGAGGCCACGTGCCACAACTACAGAGCCAATGTGCTCTAGAGCCCACGTGCTCTAGAGCCCACGCACCACAACCACTGAGCCTGCACACTCTGGAGCCCATGCATCACAACTAGAGAGAAGCCCGCACGCTGCAACAAAAGCCCGCGTGCTGCAAGGAAAGAGCCTGCGTGCTGCAACAAAGACCCAACACAGCCAAAAATAAATAAATAAAATTTTTTTTTTTAAAAAAAAAGGTCCCAGAGAGTAAAAGGTACCAGAGAGTAAAGTGCTCAAAGATGGTGAGGACATGTCAAAAGGACATAGGATTCAGCTTAAAGGGGCTCCTACTCACCAAATCTGGGATAATTTGTTTAACCATGAGACTAAAACTAGTAAAGGACAACACTAGAAAACAATATTAAGCTAATCTTATTTATAAGAGTGGATGGTAAAAATAGTATATAAATTATGAGCAAAAGATTTCAGCAGTATTAAAAATATATCTCAGTGATCATCTTTCTACTCCTACTCCTCCATTCCTAAAGTTTATTCGTAACACAGCAGAGTAAGCCTTTTAAAATATAATATCACTTTTCCTCCTCAAAATACTCCAAAGGCATGCCATGTCACTTAGAATAAAAGCCAAAATTTTTACAGTGGCCTATAAGACTCTTCATGATCTGCTCCCTTCCCTTTTACCCTTTACTTCTCTATCTTTTCTCCTACTTCTTTTCCCTCTCACTCAACCACTCCACGCACCTGGCTATTTCTTGAACATTCTAGGCCTTTGCTCTGTTAACAGCATGATAAACTTCGAAACATTTTCTTCTATTGAGCCATCTTTAAATTTCTGAGATAAATCTTATTTGGCAGACATTAAAAACTGCTCTCTCACATCACAGCATCCCTAATTCTGTCAGTAAGCCTGCCCTAGTGTTAAAATATTTTTATTTTTGTTTTATTGATATCTCTCTGTCCCCTAGTAGACTGTAGCCTCACTATTGTATCCACAGCAGAAAATACAGTGCCTAGCAAGTAATAAGGGTTCCTGATTGTGGATTTTATTAATCCTCATTAATGTAAAATATTTGACCTTCATAAGACTTCAGACAATTTAAGAAAATATTTTTGTATTGAAAATAAACAAAACTTGGGTGCATAGATAGAAAAATTTTGCTGCCTTCCAAACAAATATATAAAGAAATCCATGCATAGACACGTCCTAGCAATTTTTTAATATCAAGGATAACAGGGCATTCTACAAGTATTCTGGGACAAGATGAAATAAGGTGAGAAAGGAAAAATGCCACAATGACTCCAACTTCTCCTTTGTATTATTATACTCCAGAAGACAGGGGAGACAGAATACTTTAAAAATGTATGTTAACATATTAATATCTTTAATCAGGGGGAAAACCTGGCTAGAAGGGAGACACTTCTTTTGGCATATCTCTGCTTTAACGTAACCATTTATGTTGACTCTATTTCTAAGTCTACCCAAAATTATTTTCTTGCCTTACCTCCAAATACTCTAGAACAAATGGATTGGGGTAGACAGGAGGAGAAGTGCATACTGTCATAACCATTCCTGTGCTATGTCATTTTAAATTGTCTTCAATTTAAAGAATTGAGAATTTTTGTTTATATAAATTAATGAAAGGTCATCACCTCAAGCAGAAAGCTAGTCTCTTGGGTCTGAGGAACCTGAAAAGAAGTTTGGCACTACAAGAATGGCTACAATTTGGAGAGAGAACCTCTTTGAAAGGAAAAGCCACATAGAAAGCAATATGAAAATATGCACCTAAACTTTCCTCAAATCCTTGGTAGACTTTTGAGTTGTGCAAAACTTGGAGGCAAGACCCCATGGAGCCAGGGGAACAACAGCAGCTTGAAAATTGGCGGGCGGGGAAGCAGAAATTTTAGCTTCTGTTCATTGCAAGGGAGACAGAGTTTGAGTTCAAATCTTATGAGTTAAAAAGGCCTGGTAAACAGTTCAGGCTTTCTACTGAAACTCCAAAAGAGCCATGCCATAAGAGTAAAAACTCTTATCTTATACATGTATTAGTATAAGGTAGACTGCAGTGAGTTAAGAATGTATTTTATAACTATTGGAAGAACCATTAAAAAACAACATAAAGAAGGATTGCTAAAAAGGCAATAGAAGAGATAAAACAGAAAATAAAAGTTACATAATAAATCCAAAAGAAGACAGAAATGGAAGCAAAAAGGAAAAAAAATGGACGTGCAGCAACTACAATTTTCATACACTACTGGTAGAGATGGAAAATTACACAATGACTTTGGAAAATAATTTGGTAGTTTCTAACATGAAGTTGAATGTACATTTACCATAAAACACAGCAATTCATCTATCACAAGACACATGCTTAGATATTTACCCAAGAAAAATGAAAACATGTCCACAAAAAGGCTTTTACAAGAATGTTCACGGCAGTTTTAATCATAATATAGAAAAAATGGAAATGACCCAAATGTCTATTAATAGGAAACTGGATAAACAAATTGATGTATTCTTAAAATTGTGTACTATTAAGCAATAAAAAAGTCAAACTGCTGATATATGCAACAATAGGGATGACTATCAATGACTCTTGTTGATCCAAAGCAGCCAGACACAAAAGAAGACATGTTGTATGATTCCATTTATATGAATTTTGGGGTCAATAGACTATATAAACTACAGTGATGGAAATCAGATTGCAGGTTGCCTCCAGGGAAATGGAGGTAGATTGGAAAGGGAACTCATGGGAATTTACTTGTGTGACAGTAAGGTCTTACATCTTAATTGGTCACAGAGATGTATTCATTTATAAAAATTCTTCAAACTTTTCATTTAAAGTCTGCTCATTTATTTTGTACAAATAATACTCAACAAAATAGCAACAAAAATATTGTACCTCATTGTTTTATTTTACTTTTTCTATTTGAACATTTCATGTTATTTATATACTCACTATCTATAATTGTTTCATCATGAATCATCCTTAAAGAAGACCTTTAATCGTTTGATACCTCCTCGTAAGTAATGCACTCTCTTACTCCCAGAAACTCTTTTCAGAAAGGGTCTTGATAAATGTTTGTATACAGTATTCACATTTAATACAGACCAAAACTTTTATAACATTTTAGTCTTTAATTTGGATAATTTTTAGTGAATACTGTTTCACTGAAATGTTAGATATGTTACTATATATCTGATTCAAATAAAACGTTGGGGCAGGGAGGGGTAACTCTAGATTTATTTAGATATAATTAACACTAATATTTAATGGTTCTACAACATATATTTATCATTCAATGTTCTGAAAGTAACAAAAACCAACTCAGGTTTATTTAAGCAGAGAAGGAATGTACTGAATAAATAACATGTTAGCCCACAGAATAACTATGTTAGTTCCAGTCTTCCAAGAAGCAGACATCATGACACAATTAAAAGTACAGAAGTTTCATTTGGGGAAACACACCTTGAAAGAAAACTGGAAAGAATCTGGGTCAGTTTGGAGAGCCATCAGACCTTGCAGCAATCTGATGCCTGGTGAAGGAAAGAAGTAGGGAAAGATGGATGGAAGCTTCTGGGTACAGCCTAATTCAAGATCACCAAGGCCATCAGTCACCCAACAGAGCACCTGTCTTAAGAGTTCTTGCTGAGTTCAGTTACTGGTGCAGCTTGTGCAAAGCATGGCCTGGGTGCAAACTCAGTGACAGATTTCAGACTATAGCAGCTGGACGCTTATTTGATTAAGGTTTCTATAGTTGGTGGAGGTATATGAGACACGTTCTTCTGGCCATCACAAGTAACAAAAGAACTAATGAACAAGTCTCAGGGCTATGCAGCCAAGAACAACTCTAGAAATCACACTGCAGACCTGACCAGTGAAGACACAACTGAGTCACCTCTGAGTACTGGATAAAGCAACTTACACTGCTAATACTGAAACTACCAAATTCAGGATGCCACCATTAGCAAGACAGCCATTGCTGCTTCTAAGAATTCAATCTTCCTGTGACCTCCAACAGAGGAGTTTCTGGTAGTACTTGCATCACTAACACTTGATTCAAAGCCTGGGGCTGGTGAATATGATTAGTGAAATCTAGTCATTGGTCTGTTTCCTATCTATCAAAGAATCTGGGAAAGCAAGTATCAGACATTTCCTACTTCTAAATAGGCAGGGAGTGTTACCTCTGACCAATACTCAAAGGTAGAAATATATGAAACATACTTGCTGGGCAGCCAAAAGAATGACAAATTTCTACAACAATATGTCTATCTATCTATCTACAACAATACTAAGAAAGATGGAAATATTACTTCCAAAATTGTCCACTGTACATATATATTGTTCAACATTTTTTTCTTTATGCAAAATCTAAACTACCTACCATATCCATCTTTCATTAGGTAAGGCATTTATTGATGCCTACATGTTTTTTAAAAAGAAAAATTGTTGGGAAGAATGAACATACAGCTTATGTCTAAAAAGAATTAGAAGGCAACACATTTGTCAAACATCTGGAATTTTCATTGAAAACTTTTCTGACATGAATACCTTGACTATATCTGTAACCCTAATAATGCCAAAAGAAAATTCCCAGGTGCCAAATATTTCCCAACCTTGCTATTGTGTTTTAAAGATTCTACAGGTTAGTTGTTATACCCTATAGTTTAAGGCCCTAATTTTAAAAGCTGTATGTAATTTTGCTCATGGGCTATTTCCACAGCCAATTTGATTAAATGCAACTTAAAAATTTCAGGCAATATATTTGAATGCACTGATTGAACCAACCACAAAGAGCGTACTTGCAAAACTGAACATCATTTTTTACCCTTGAATCTTAAAGTTTCCTTCTCATTCGACTCCCTATACTTTGTTCCTTTTTATTTTTCACTTTTGGTTTCATAATACAATGTTAATGGTGCTAACTTACAGAAAAATTCTCAACTAACCTATACTATAAATGGCTTTTCAAATGTAACTATTATATATACACAGCGAAGATAGGTAGAGATTACAAGAGGAAGAATTTTCTAGAAATGCAACAAAAGTATTTCATATCCATAATAAATTAACTGGACAAATGTAGAATAACTGATAGAACTACATTTTGGAATTCTGAGTGTAAAGAAAGCCGGACAATCTAATAATAAATAATTTCACAAAATCAGCTACATTTGCTTTCTTCTGAAAATAAGAAAACACAACTACAAGAAAATCATTAAAATTTAAGTTACGATATTTTGAATTTCTAGCTTTGGATAATTATAATCATTTTAAATTACATGTATCATACTAATATTAGTTAAATAAATTTAGTATATAATATCTAACTCATTCTTGTTTACCATCTTCACATTCAGCACTTTTTAAGGATGACATGAGAATGTATCTGGTGAGACTCAGTTTGATATTACTGTGACTACTTCGCCATTGTTCTTATTGTAACATATTGGGTTTTTTTTAAATAAATTATTTATTTTTGGCTGCACTGGGTCCCTGTTGCTGCGTGCAAGCTTCCTCTGGTTGCAGTGAGCAGGGGCTACTCTTCGTTGCAGTGCACCGGCTTCTCGCTGCGGTGGTCTCTCTTATTGCAGAGCACAAGCTCTAAGTGTGTGGCCTTCAGTAGTTGTGGCATGCTGACTCACTAGTTGTGGCTTGGGGGCTCCAGAGCACAGGCTCAGTAGTTGTGGCACATGGGTCTAGCTGCTCCGCAGCATGCGGGATCTTCCTGGAACAGGGCTCAAACCCGTGTCCCCTGCACTGGCAGGGGGATTCTTAACCACTGAGCCACCAGGGAAGTCCCATATTCGTTTTTTATCATAATAATTTGATGGTCATTTTGTAGTTTTTCCGTATTTTCCTTTACACAGTACAGAAGTTATATTAACACAGACAGAAAAAGTCCAAATAAATTAGGTTTTAATTCTTTGGACTAACCAAACCAGTCCTTTCTTAATGTATTGCATTACTCACTTATCACTTTGCATATACTTTAACTATCTCACATATTATGTAGTACAGTGTTTCACATGTGACTAAAATTTTGTGTTGAATAAACATACAATGGCAACCCATATAGACAGAAGATTTGAAGCAAACTGTGGCACACTCTTACTTGACTACTCAATGACACCTCCCCTCTCTCAGGCTTCTTTAATACTGGAAACTTGATTATATTCAGGGTAGTAATATATCCAGCCCCTAGCAATGACTTGTGATTAATCTAAACCAATCATTAATATTCCTGCTCCTTATTGCCAGATACTTGATTTCCCCACTTTCATTATAGCTATAAGTGGTAATATAACTCAGTTCTAGCCAACAAGACATAAAGGAAAGTCTGATATGGATGTTTCTTAGAAGCCTCTAAGTTTCCTAATAAAAGAGACAGATATGGCTGGAGACATCCATCTCTCCTATCTATCTATCTATCTATGTATCTATCTATCTATCTATCTACTTATTGGCTGTGTTGGGTCTTCGTTGCCATGTGTGGGCTTTGTCTAGTTGCGGCGAGCAGGGACTACTCTTCGTTGCGGTGCGTGGGCTTCTCATTTATCATTGCGGTGACTTCTCTTGTCGCAGGGCATGGGCTCTAGGCGCGTGGGCTTCAGCAGTTGTGGCACAGGCTCAGTAGCTATGGCTTGTGGGCTCTAGAGCACAGGCTCAGTAGTTGTGGCTCACGGGCTCTAGAGCACAGGCTCTGTAGTTGTGGCACACGGGCTTAGTTGCTCCGTAGCATGTTGGATCTTCCCGGACCAGGGTTCGAACCCGTGTCCCCTGCATTGGCAGGCAGATTCTTAACCATTGTGCCACCAGGGAAGTCCCTCCTTTGCTACACTTTAAATATGGCATGATTCCTAGATCTGGTATACCATTTTGCTAATATAAGGGAAAGACGAAGAGAGTTGCAGAGATATCTATCCTGATGTTATTACATCTAATGACGAACGGTGTCATATCCAAATTCAAGTAGTGGCACAATCATGTCCTCAGCTACACATGCAAAACTCAGATTAAGACTAAATTATTTAGCTAGTTGAAACTGGAATTAATTCACTATGCAGTGACTATTATGGGGAAAAGCACAGTGTTAGGTTCTGTTCTTAGGTTCTGTTCAGAATCCCATGATAGAGACTTCTAGTGTTTTCAACAATGTCTGGATCTCCTATCCTTCTAGGCAAATGGAAAGCCAATGAGCTGTGAATGGAATGACTTCTGGGATGAGGCATTCAATTACCAGTCTCAGCTATGAACAAACATCAGAGCTTCTATTTCCAGATTTAATTGCTACCTGAAAAAATATGAGCATAAACTCTCCTTTGTTTTAGTAACTATAAATCAGGATTTCTGTTACTTTTATCCGGTTGCATTCCTAATTGTTGTACATGCAGTTGTAAACTTTGTTGTATATAAAATGAAAATATTTCCATCATTCAGGAAGGTTTACTGTTATAATATTCCCATCCACTAACAGAAGTTCAATAAATATTTGTTCAATGGATTTTTTTTAAAACTTACTCTGATTTACAGAAAGTGTCACAACTGATAAACCGTCTCTAACCACTATAAAATAACTGCATTTCTACTTCTCCTGTATCATACAGATAACCCAAATAGAATTATTATTCTTGTGTTTGAGTTTATAGATTTTTATATTTGCCATAAAAACTATTCTTCTCCTGAAATTGTGGAAGAACTGGCCATACTACCAAGAGATCACTGACATTTTTAATTTTGAGTGCCAAATATTCGATTTGCCCTTTAAAATTTTGGGGTTTTCAAATAAGAACGTAAGCACTGAGACTGTAGCAATTGAGAGGTCCACTATTCAAGAAAGTTTCTTTTCCTGTCTTAAGCCTTGCTTAATCCCCAATGTGCCCTGTGCAGAAGCCATGGTCCTTCTGATGGACACATAAACCCTGAGATCCCAGGGAAGTCTCCTTATTTGAGGCCCTCTTTTCACAGGTAGGCTACTCTCAGAAACGTCTAACCTCAAGAAATGCATCCGTTAGGCTGTATCTCAGCTTATCTAAGGTAGAGTACCAACTCCATTGACATCTGAGCAGATTTAGTCCCTAAAGAGCATCCTCCTGATCACCTTCCTAGACAACTGTGGGTAAAGCCAAAGGTGTCTAGGAGGCCCTCTTCTCTTCTGCTGTGGTCTCTTAATCCTGGTCTTAACCTGATCTCAGTTGCAAACTCCTCATTTTTGAGTAGAACAAAATTTCCCTTCTTTGTTACTCTTTAATTTTATTTGGACATTTAGGCTATTTCCTTCATTTTCTAAATTCATTTCTATTTAGGAGTCTATCTCTACTTTGATTTACTCTAAACTCTGTAGCTATAGTACAGCCCCATGGAATCTGAGCTCATGGAAACAAGCTGAAATAAATGCCCAGGATATCTTTTTCTTCAAATGGAAAGAAGCATAAGGATTTTCTAAGATTAGCTGAAAATGTAAATTCCAAAGGCAAAGAGATTAATTTTCCTGACCAGACTCTTGTGAAAATGCCACCTGACACGGTGGAGAAAAAAAAAAAAAAGAAGATCTATAATAAATGTTTGCTGAATTGAACTCAAAAAAATCTCTTCTAGATTAAAGTGTGATATGTTTCCAATGCAAATGTATTGGATTAATCTGTGCTACTATCACACAAAAGAAGTACTTAATAAACACTTTTTGGTCTAGGAATTTTTTAAAAATTAACAACCAAGTAATAATATTCTATAAAATTTTACTTGTTAATGTATATACTAGCTTTAATGTGATCAATACTAAAAATATTGAACCTCTATTAAAAGTTTGTTTGTTTCAGTACTTACATAGAATGCATGGCACTGCCAAACAATTCTTAAAGCTGTTCAAGTAAAAACTATTTTTTTAAAGGGGTATGAGGAAACTTTTGGAGGAGACGGATATATGTATTACCTTGATTGTAGTAACAGTTTCACAGGTGTATGCATGTCCAAATTAATCAAATTATATATATAATAAATATTTTCAGTTTTCGTATATTGAGTATATCTCAAAAATGTTTTTTAAAAAAGAAAGAAAGAGTTATTTTAATGCCAACAAAGTTTTATGTCAACTTACACAAAACCACCTGCTACTAGTATAGTACTTCAGTTCCCTACATGGGATCTTATAAATTCTTTCCCAGCCTATGAAAATCTGAATTTCTAGGGGAGTGGTTTTTAAAGCCAAAGTTGACAGAAATTTAATTTGTGGCATACTAAATATACCTATTTTCTGTTCCTCTTAGAAAAGTCAAAGGGTGATGCAGCCATATGGGTTACAAATACATCAGCAGGCTAAATCTATTCCTGGAGCTCATTCATCATTATAACACACCCTTGACATGCGAGGGTGACAAGAATTATTGTTCTTATTTTAAATCAGATTGAAAAGTGCTTGAATGAATTTGGTTTGAGGGTGAGAAAGAAACTGGACTAGACCCTCACCCATGGTTTTACTTGAATGCAGATCTCTTAACACTAAGCTGAGTGTTCTTTGCTACTAGAACTAGTACTCTCTAGATTATATGTAAGACCCATTCTCATTTGAAAAATTCTAAATAATTGAATTTTATAAAAGACAACTATACCCTTTTAAATTTATTATGAAAATTATCAAAAAACAAGATAAGAATAAATATATAAAACCATGTAATTAAAACTGAGATTTAATAATTAGTAAACATTATGCCAATTTACATTAATCAATATAATCTATTCATATTTTTTCTTTTGCTTAGATGTTTTAAAGTAAATTACATTCATAATGACAGTTTATCTTTAAAGCATATATCTTTAGAAGTTGACATCTTCCTATATAACCATGATATATTATCAAATGTAGTAAGATTAATAATAATTCTCTAATATCGTCTAATACCCAGTGCATATTTAAATTTCCCTAAGTGTAGCAGAGCTATGTTTTATAGCTAGTTTATTCAACCTAGCATCAGTCAAGGACTGTATATTTCACGGGGTTGTTTTCTAACCTCTTTTAATGTGCTATAGTTTCTTTTCCTCTAACTCTGCCCTTTTTAAAGTCATCAGCTTCTTGAAAAGAATGGAAGAGTATTCCTATATATGGTCTTATTTTCGGGGTTCTTTTGATTGGTTGCTCATTCTGTTGTCTGACTTGTTCTTCCATATCTTGTATTTGCTGTAAATTGGTCCAAAGAAATGACAGACTAAACAAATGTACTTCTTTAGTGATGCTGGAAAGTCCCCATTTATAATGTAAAAATAGTAGAATAAACCTAAGGTTTTAATTTGTTTTTACAGGGACAATATAATCATTCCTGATTTTATGGCAACTAATGGTCTCAAATACTAGGGACTTTGGAAGATTTTCTTATTCATTAGGTGACAATCTAGACCAACCCCTAGGTATTTAAAAGCTTTCAGGGGTTGGGATATGGAATAAACTTTGCAAAAATTCTGATGTTAAGAGGTTTCCATCTCAGTTAATAAAATTAAAAGGATCAAAAGGGGTTCTGAGAAATCTACAAAAACAGACTTGGAAGACATGCTTCTCATTCTGGATGACACATACACTCAATGGAAGTTTCATGACTAAGAGACATATTCTGGACAAAAAAACCCCAAAAATCTGCTTAGTTCGTAGGTCATATGGGTTTATTCTCCTTGGTGCAGCTACATATATTCAAAGCAATAGAAAGGTAACCTCAGCATGCCCTCCTTCTTCCAATTACGACTCTGTTCCCAAAATTTTGGTTGTCATGACTCAGTTATTAGAAAATCTTTATGTAGTTGATTTGGAGAAGTGTGGGGAAATAGTTTCTCCACTTTTAATTCTTTGATGTTGAATCAAATGCATAAAAAGGAAGAACAGAATAATTTTATTCTCATGATAGATAATAGAAGAAATTATGAACAAGCAAAGCAGGGTACAGAAGCGGTGAGAGGGGTATTGCTATTCTTCTTGCATTCTTGATTCATAGTGTTTAATTCACACTGTAGTTTGCTACCATGTTGAGGGAATTAATGAAATATTTGTAAAGTCAAGAACTCATCCTTGAGAAATGACCAAACTCTTTTGAGCATTTTATTTCTTCCAGACTACACAGGACCAAATTTTAATCATGCTCTTCATGTGTTCTTTAAAGATTTTTTTTTAATGTGGACTATTTTTAAAGTCTTTATTGACTTTGTTACAATATTGCTTCTGTTTTATGTGTTGGTTTTTTGGCCATGAGGCATGTGGGATCTTAGCTCCCTGACCAGGGATCGAACTCGCACCCCCTGCATTGGAAGGCAAAGTCCTAACCACTGGACTGCCAGGGAAGTCCCTTCATATGTTCTTTATATCAGGGGTCCCCAACCCCCGTGCCACGGACCATGGCCTGTTAGGAACTGGGCTGCAAAGCAGGAGGTAAGTACCGGGCAAGCGAGCCAAGCTTCATCTGTACTTACAGCCACTCCCCATCACTCACATTACCGCCTGAGCTCTGCCTCCTGTCAGATTAGCGGCAGCATTAGATTCTCATAGGACCGTGAACCCTACTGTGAACTGCACATGCGAGGGATCTAGGTTGTGCGCTCCTTATGAGACTCTAAAGCCTGATGATATGAGGGGGAGCTGAGGCGGTGATGGTAGTGCTGGGGAGCAGCTGCAAATACAGATCATCATTAGCAGAGAGGTTTAACTGCACAGAGACCATAATAAATCAAATGCTTGCAGACTCATATCAAAACCCTATCAGTGAGTGGCAAGTGAAAACAAGCTCGGGGCTTCCACTGATTCTGCATTATGGTGAGTTGTATAATTATTTCATTATATATTACAATGTAATAAAAATAGAAATAAAGTGCACAATAAATGTAATGCTCTTGAGTCATCCAGAAGCTGCCCCCCAACCCCAGCCACCAGTCCGTGGAAAAATTGTCTTCCATGAAACCGGTCCCTGGTGCCAAAAAGGTTGGGGACCACTGCTTTAGATCATCTCCACCAGTATATTTTTAAAGCTAACACCGATGCAGAGTTTATTTATTGTTGTTTCCAATTACTCCCTCACGGTATTAATATAAGGATGACATCTGCTTTAAAACCATGCTTCATCATTATTTTTTTTCAAAAGTAAAGGTGGAATTAGGCAAAACTGCTAGGAACTTAGATTCAACTCTTTTATGAATTTCACTTTTATAGAGAAACTGTACATACATCTGCCACACAGATAACAGTTTAGGGATTTTACTACCTATCTCCAAAATTCCTCTCATTCAGCCAGGACCTTCTGCTTTCATCATTTTAATTTTGATTCTGAGAGTCACAGAAGAGGCATCTACCAATTTAAGGATAAAAAGTGTTTTTTAGGTTGTTTCCATGACTCTTTTTGAATTATGGTTTTCTCAGGGTATATGCCCAGTAGTGGGATTGCTGGGTCATATGGTAGTTCTATTTGTAGTTTTTTAAGGAACCTCCATACTGTTCTCCATAGTGGCTGTACCAATTCACATTCCCACCAGCAGTGCAAGACTGTTCCCTTTTCTCCACACCCTCTCCAGCATTTATTGTTTCTAGATTTTTTGATGATGGCCATTCTGACTGGTGTGAGATGATATCTCACTGTAGTTTTGAGTTGCATTTCTCTAATGATTAATGATGTTGAGCATTCTTTCAAACAACCTAAGTGTCCATCATCGGATGAATGGATAAAGAAGATGTGGCACATATATACAATGGAATATTACTCAGCCATAAAAAGAAACAAAATTGAGTTATTTGTAATGAGGTGGATAGACCTAGAGTCTGTCATACAGAGTGAAGTAAGTCAGAAAGAGAAAAGACAAATACCGTATGCTAACACATATATATGGAATTTAAGAAAAAAAATGTCATGAAGAACCTAGGGGTAAGACAGGAATAAAGACACAGACCTACTAGAGAATGGACTTGAGGATATGGGGAGGGGGAAGGGTAAGCTGTGACAAAGCGAGAGAGAGGCATGGACATATATACACTACCAAACGTAAAATAGATAGCTAGTGGGAAGCAGCCGCATAGCACAGGGAGATCAGCTCAGTGCTTTGTGACCACCTGGAGGGGTGGGATAGGGAGGGTGGGAGGGAGGGAGACGCAAGAGGGAAGAGATATGGGAACATATGTATATGTATAACTGATTCACTTTGTTATAAAGCAGAAAATAACACACCATTGTAAAGCAATTATACTCCAATAAACATGTAAAAAAAAAAAAGTGTTTTTTCTTTGCTAGTTACACCAGACCCAGCCTGATTAGTAACTTGCGTTATTCCAATGACAACTGGGTGTTAAACTACATTTTATCTGTCTGTGCAGAGTTATGTTAAAATCTTAAAGGAAAATTGGCCAATACTTACTAAAATTAGCTGTACAAACACAAACATAATTATTCATTTGTATTTAACTTTTGACATGAACAATATTCATTCAATGTAACAAATATGAAGAAAATAATTTATTTGAGGGTATTGGTATGAGCTATTGCTATGTAAATTCTGTAGACAAATTGTATGTATTAAAATAGGAGTTTCAACTAAGCACACATATTCCTGCCATTCATTTTTAAACTTTTTTTTAGCACCTAGCGCTATGCCAGATTCATAGTAAAGATTCTCAAACTTTAGTGTTTGAATGGAAACTTGCTAAGGAAGGAAATTTCCAGCCACATCCTTGAGGACTCTGTCAAGAAGCTCTGGGGTGAGTCCAAACATCTGCATTTCAAACAAACACTCCAGTTGTTTCTGGCGCAGATGGTCAATGGCACACACTGCAGAAAGCACAGTCTACATGGATACAAGGATTTTAGATGCAAAATGTAAAAAATAAAAAGAAATACAAGTCAGGTAAATGGTCAGCACATGAGACACAATGGGATAATGCCACCTAAGTGATATAAAGTGTGAAAGAATTTCAAGAATATTTTGATTATATATTATGCCCAATTTTGTTACTCAATATGCTACTATTCAATAAAATGAAGAATTAAAAAATATTATGATACTCAAATATATAAAGACCTTCAATACTGAATTATATACCATCTCTAAAAGTGTGATGGTATGACTCAACTCTGAAGAAATTAAACTACATCATATTTAAGATTATTTAGAAGTACTCTACTATTCCACTTTTTTTCCACCAGATTCCCTTCAACTAAGTACTTGCATCATACTTGGAATTTCAACTAGTACTCTGGGAAATATACTTTTTTCCCACTGGACCTAAGGGATTTAACCTCTATTTCTGCCAAAAATAATTACAAATAGTATTATCCCAAACTGTAGCTTTTTCCTGTTTCTAACTATGTTCATTCCTTTTGTATCAGTTAGCTATGCCTGGATGAAAAACTACTTAGTGCCTTAAATCAAAAACATTTATTTAGCTCATAGTGCTGTGAGTTGGTCTGAGATGGCTATGTTGTTCTCCAGGGGCCCACTCAAGTATCTGACCAGCCAGTTGTTGGCTAGAGACTAGATGGACCAGGAAGGTCACAAACAGAGACCTGGAGAGTATCATGTCAGCCAGCGTGAAGGAGACAACTAGGATTCATACAGCCCATGCTAACTGGAACATACAGAAAAGAGTATTCTGGGAAAGTAGCTCAGCATAGCCAAGTTGACACTTTACAAAGTACCACAATGCAACAAAGCTGTGAAACACTAAACAATTAATAGTTTGCACAGTACAGCGATTAGAAATTTGGGGCCCTAACTTGAAACAGTCATAAGCCCCAACTGTTAAATGCCTAAAAACATTGTATATAATAGGTGTAGCCTCTTAACTGAGGGTATATTTTCGCATACGTTACTGTTCTTTTCTATTAGGGCCTGTACTCATAAAAATTAATGCCAGGAGCATCTTCTTATAATTTAATTAAAAATATACAGTCCATGGATAAATGAATAGACAGATAAGAGCTAGAAATATGGCTAGAACTAGAGCTGAAAGAGAATGAAAAAATGGGGGAGCAAAGATAAATATGAAACATACTACTTATTCCCTGGATATATTATAATATTCAATATAATTTTTAATCTTAAAATAAGGTGTTAAGAGATCACACATGTGTTGCTTTCCTGTGTAATCAAAATTTAAACTCTTCATATAGATTTTTTTCTCTCTTCCATTTACTCTAACATGGCCCATACTGAAGGTTACAATGTCTGACTTATTCATTTCTACAACTGTGGTTCCTTGGACAGTGCCTGATCCATATTAATAACAATAATTCATGAACAAATTATTTCTTTTTTGGAAGTTTTTTAGAGAAAAGTTGGAACTGCTGTATAGGGGGAATGAGTGCACGCAATAACAATTAAAAGATTTATGGATACTCTACTGCAAGAATTAATTTGGTTCTCATCTATACCACTTTTCTTTGTTAAACTATTTTATTTTCCAGTAATTGTCATTTGGCCATTGGTAGAAATGATTATGACTGAACAGGGTTTTTTTATTCCTACCTATGTTTGAAAGGCTTTCTGTTTCAGCCGACATAATAATAAAAAGAGTATCAAGAGATTCATAAAATTTAAGCTCTGTAATTTTGAAACATATCAGGCGAATTACATACTATAGCAAAAAGTACTATGACATGCCTTATTACAAAAGGTGTTTCAGAAATGGAAATCTGGCAGATCTATCTCTACATTGCTTTCAGGCATTCTTCAAATGTCATCATGGGACATATCAATTGGATGACCAAAAAATTAGCTTCAAAATTCATAGGCCCTGGGAGCAATCAAAAACTAGCCCAGACCTCAAAAGAATTGTTCCATTTAACATTCTGAAGACATGATATAATTTTTAGCAAAGACTAAAGGAATAAGCTTTGAAGATAAACTTCAAAACTACTCAGTCCTTTCCTCTGATCAAAATATAAATTGACTTACAAAACTTCCATTACCTAAACCTGCTACTGATGCAAGCACTTATCAAGAGTAGTTTTTTACTATAAAAATCAAGCAAGACTGCATTATCTCTCCAAAACAAAAACTGCATACACTCCTATGCCTATACAAAAAAAAAAAAACATGGGCATGTGATCTAACAGCACCTCATAAGTAGATGCTGGTCACACACTACTTGGGAGTAGCCACAGGTTAACGGCATTTATTGAGCAATCATAAGGTGAGAATTATTCCATACATTTTGGGACATTATGGTGAAAATGAAGTCTAGAAATCAAATGAAGGAGAAGAATAAACTTATTCGAAATACATACAAAAAAAGAACTGGACATACAACACATTCATGGCCCATTATCTAAGAATTACTAGAATAACTGCATAAACAGCATGAAGAGAGAGAGGTCAGAAGAGGTTTTGTCAAAGTTCCATACTGAGGAAGGAGTGTAAGTGAAATAACTGACAGTAATGCTACAAGGGATGGAAGAGGGGAATTAGGAATATTTTGTTATTATGAGGTACTTTCACTACTGTTAATTAGTATAACTAGTATAAAGTTATTTGAAAGTGGACTTGGATTAAAAATGTATATTGCATCTCTAGAGTAATGACTGACAAAAGCAAAAAGGGAACTATAATTGATGTACTAAGAAAGGAGATAAAATAGAGTCATATAAAATGCTCAGTAAGAATCAAAAAAAGCAGAAAAAGTATGGAAGACAAAAATAGGAACAAATAGCAAGGGAAAAAATAGAAAACAGTAACAAATATGGTGCTATTAAGCAACTATTACTACCTTAAACATCAATGATCTAAATATGCATTTAAGGGCCTCCCTGGTGGCGCAAGTGGTTGAGAGTCCGCCTGCCGATGCAGGGGATACGGGTTCGTGCCCCGGTCTGGGAGGATCCCATATGCCGCGGAGCGGCTGGGCCCGTGAGCCATGGCCGCTGAGCCTGCGCGTCCGGAGCCTGTGCTCCGCAACGGGGGAGGCCACAACAGTGAGAGGCCCGCATACCGCAAAAAAAATAAAAATAAAAAATAAATAAATAAATAAATAAATAAATATGCATTTAAAAGACAGATTGTCTTTTATATGTTAATTACACAGCAAGGAAAGTTATCAGGGGTAAAGAGGGCCATTGCATAATGATAAAGGGATCAATACTCCAAGAACACATAACAATTCTTAATGTGTAAGCACCTAAGAACAAAGCAACAAACTACATGAGGCAAAACCTGATAGAACTGCTAAGACTTTAACACCCCTCTTTCAAAAATGGACAGATACAGCAGGCATAAAATCAATAAGGACACAGTTGACCTCAATAGCACCATCAATCTACTGTATATGATTGACACCTACAGTATACTTCATCGAACAACAGCAGAATACACACTTCTCAACATCACAAGACAGACCACATTCTGAGCCATAAAACAACCTTAAAATTTTAAAATAGGAAACATACAATGCCTTCTCTCAGATCACAATGGAGTTACACTAGAAATCAATAGGAGAAAAACAGCTAGAAAATCCTAAAATACTTTAGGATTAAACAATACCTCTCTGAAGAACACGAGTCAAAAAAGAAATCTCAAGAGAAAAACTTCAAATATTTTAAACTAAGTGAGAAAAATATATAACTTATAAAAATTTGTGTAATATAGCAAAGGCAGTGGAGAGACATTTATAGCATTGAATGCATACATTAGAAAATAACTAACTAAAATCAACCATCTGTGTTTCTACTGTAGGAACCTAGAAAAAGAAATGCAAATTAAATCCAAAGTAAGCAGAAGAAAATAAATAATAAAAATTAGACCAGAAATCAATGAAATTGAGATACAAAATCAAAAGAGAAAATCAATAAACCCAAAAGCTAGTTCTTCGAAAAGATCAACAAAATTGATAAGCCTTTAGCCAGGTTAAGTAAGAAAAAAAAAAGACAAACTATTAATATCAGAAATGAGAAGCGACATTCGAGGTGGAGTCAAGATGGCGGTGTGGAAAGACATGGAGTTACTTTCTCCCCACAACTAGGGCACGTGCCGGTGGGGGACTCTGACACCCAAGGAGAAGGAAGGAACCCCAAAATGAACCGGTAGGATGTAGGGGGACTTAGGTGGGGAGGAGAATTGGAGACTAGAAAGGATCTGCACCCCTGAGGCCCAGGAGATAGGAGAGGCAGGCAGGAGGGACTCTCTAGGAAGAGCGGTAGAGGAGTGGAGGTAGACTGCCTGGCTCACTCGGGCCAGGGAGCCTGCTAAGTTCCGAGGCCAATACCGTGCCTTCCAAAGCCCCCTCCAGGCTACACAGGACACTGGGGGCACAGGAGGGTAGCAGGGGAGATCAGGAGAGGCAGGAGGGAGGGGCCACCCAAGACTGGAGGAGGGGAGGAGAGGAGGGCATTTGCCCTACCAACTCGAGCCCAGGAAGGCTGCTGGCCTCCCAGGGGAGGTCCCCCGCCCTTTGAGACCAGGGGTTGGGGGCACACCTGGGCCCCTTCTGTTCCTTGAGCCTAGCCCCAACCCACATAGCCCCCAGGGCTTTTTCCAGCCCTGTGGATCCTAAGCATAGGCCCCACCCACCACCCAAACCTCACCCTAGCTTAGGACCTGCCTCCATAGGCAAGGCCTTTTCCACCCTTTTTTTTCTTTCTTTCTTCTCTTTTCCCTCCTCTTCTTTTTTACTACTGTTGTACTGTTGTATATTCCGGTGGTTGATTCATCTATATTTTTATTTTTATATTCTTTCTAATATATCTGTTAGTTTCCCAGTCTAATTTTATTTTTTACTTTATTATTGTTCTCTCTTTTCCTTTTTTTCCCAGCCCACGCAGCTTGCAGGATCTTGGTTCACGAGCCGGGGGTCAGGCCAAGGCTACTGTGGTGGGAACTCCATATCGGAACCACTGGACTAACAGAGAACCTCAGAAGCCAGGGTATACTCATCAGAGTGAGGTCTCACAAAGGTCCTCCCATCAGCACCAAGACCCACCTCTACCCAACAGACTACGAATTCCAGTGTTGGAAGCCTCAGGCCAAACAACCAGTAAGACAGGAACACAATCCCACTCATAAAAAAACAAAACAAAAATAAACGAGAAAGCAAAAAATATGTCACAGATGAAGGAGCAAGGTAAAAACCTACAAGACCAAATAAAGGAAGAGGAAGTAGGCAATCTACCTGAAAAACAATTCAGAGTAATGACAGTACAGATGATCCAGAATCTCAGAAATAGAATGGAGGCACGGATTGAGATAACACAAGAAATGTTTAACAAAGATCTAGAAGAACTAAAGAACAAACAAACAAAGATGAACAACATAATAAATGAAATGACAAACACACTAGAAGGAATCAATAACAGAATAACTGAGGCAGAAGAATGAATAAGTGAGCCGGAAGACAAAATGGTGGAAATAACTGCCAAGGAGCAGAATTAAAAAAAGAATGAAAAGAACTGTGAAGACAATCTTAGACACATCTGGGATAACACTAAAGGCACCAACATTCAAATTCTTGGGGTCCCAGAAGAAGAAGAGAAAAAGAAAGGGTCTGAGAAAATACTTGAAGAGAGAATAGTCAAAAACTTCCCTAACATGGGAAAGGACATAGTCACCCAAGTCCAGGAAACACAGACAGTCCCATACAGGATAAACCCTAGGAGAAACACACCAAGACACACACTAACCAAACTAACAAAAATTAAATTCAAAGAAAAAATATTAAAAGCAGCAAGGGAAAAATAACATACAAAGGAATCCCCATAAGGTTATCAGCTGATTTTTCAGCAGAAACTCTGCAGGCCAGAAAGGAGTGGCAGGATATACCTAAAGTGATGAAAGAGAAAAACCTACAACCAAGATAACTCTCCCATCAAGGATCTCATTCAGATTTGACAGAGAAATCAAAAGCTTTTCAGACAAGCAAAAGCTAAGAGAATTCAGCACCACCAAACCAGCTTTACAACAAACACTTAAGAAACTTCTCTAGGTGGGAAACACAAGAGAAGAAAAAGACCCACTGAAACAAACCAAAAAAACAATTAAGAAAATGGTAATAGGAACATATATATCGATAATAACCTTGAATGTAAATGCATTAAATGCCCCAAGGAAAACACACAGACTGGCTGAATGGATACAAAAACAAGACCCATATATATGCTATCTACAAGAGACCCACTTCAGACCTAGGGACACATACAGACTGAAAGTGAAGGGATGGAAAAAGATATTCCCTGCAAATGGAAATCAAAAGAAAGCTGGAGTAGCAATACTCGTATCAAATAAAATAGACTTTAAAATAAAGACTGTTACAAGAGATAAGGAGGGACACTACATAATGATCAAAGGATCAATCCAAGGAGAAGATAACAATTATAAATGTTTATGCACCCAACAAAAGAGCACCTCAATACATAAGGCAACTGCTAACAACCATGAAAGGGGAAATCAACAGTAACACAATAATAGTAAGGGACTTTAACACCCCACTTACACCAATGGACAGATCATCCAAACAGAAAATAAACAAGGAAACACAAGCTTTAAATGACACAGATAGATTTAATTGATATTTATAGAACATTCCACGCAAAAGTGGCAGAATACACTTTCTTCTCACGTGAACATGGAACATTCTCCAGGATAGATCACATCTTCGGTCACAAATCAAGCTTCCGAAAATTTAAGAAAATTGAAATCGTATCAAGCATCTTTTCTGACCACAACTTTATGAGACTGGAAATCAATTACAGGAAAAAACTGTAAAAAACACGAATACATGGAGGCTAAACAGTGCGCTACTAAATAACCAAGAGTTCACTGTATAAATCAAAAAAGAAATAAAAAAACACATAGAAACAAATGACAATGAAAACACGACGACCCAAAGCCTATGGGACACAGCAAAAACAGTTCTAAGAGGGAAGTTTATAGAAATTTGACCTCACCTCAAGAAACAAGAAAAATCTCAAATAAACAATCTAACCCTACACTTAAAACAACTAGAGAGGGCTTCCCTGGTGGCGCAGTGGTTGAGAGTCCGCCTGCCGATGCAGGGGACACGGGTTCGTGCCCCAGTCCCGGAGGATCCCACATGCCGCGGAGCGGCTGGGCCCGCGAGCCATGGCCGCGGAGCCTGTGTGTCCGGAGCCTGTGCTCCACAACGGGAGAGGCCACAGCAGTGAGAGGCCCGCGTACAGCCAAAAAAAAAAAAAAAACAACTAGAGAAAGAAGAACAAAGAAAACCCAAAGTCAGTAGAAGGAAAGAAATCATAAAGATCAGAGGAGAAATAAATAAAACAGAAAGGAAGAAAACAATAGCAAACATCAATAAAACTAAAAGCTGGTTCTTTGAGAAGAAACAAAATTGATAAACCCTTACCCAGACTCATCAAGAAAAAAAGGGAGAGGACGCAAATCAATAAAATTAGAAATGAAAAAGGAGAAATCACAACTGACACTGCAGAAATACAAAGGATTATAAGAGACTATTACAAACAACTATATGCCAATAAAATGGACAACCGCGAAAAATGGACAAATTCTTGGTAAGGTACAATTTTCCAAGGCTGAACCAGGAAGAATTAGAAAATATAAACAGACCTATCACAAGAAATGAAATTGAAACTGAAATTTTAACAGAAATAAAAATAAACAAATGGGACTTAATTAAACTTAAAAGCTTTTGCATAGCAGAGGAAACCATAAACAAGACAAAAAGACAACCCTCACAATGGGAGAAAATATTTGCAAATGAAACAACAGACAAAGGAATAATCTCCAAAATATACAAACAGCTTATGGAGCTCAATATCAAAAAAACAAACAATCCAGTTAAAAAATGGGTGGAAGACCTAAATAGACATTTCACCAAGGAAGACACACAGATGGCCAAGAGGCACATGAAAAGATCCTCAACATCACTAATTATTAGAGAAATGCAAATCAAAACTACAATGACGTATCACCTCACACCAGAACGGCCATTATCAAAAAATCTAGAAACAATAAATGTTGGAAAGGGTGTGGTGAAAAAGGAACCCTCCTGCACTGCTGGTGGGAATGTAAATTGATACAGCCACTATGGAGAACAGTATGGAGGTTCCTTAAAAAACTAAAATTAGAACTACCATATGCCCCAGCAATCCCACTACTGGCATATATCCTGAGAAAACCATAATTCAAAAAGAGACATGTACCACAATGTTCTTTGCAGCACTATGTACAATAGCCAGGACATGGAACCAACCTAAATGCCCACCCACAAATGAATGGATAAAGAAGATATGGCACATATATACAATGGAATATTACTCAGCCAGAAGAAGAAACAAAACTGAGTTATTTGTAGTGACGTGGATGGACCTAGAGTCTGTCATACAGAGTGAAGTAAGTCAGAAAGAGAAAAACAAATTCCGTATGCTAACGCATATATATGGAATCTAAAAAAAAAAAAAATGGTACTGATGAACCTAGCTGTAGGGCAGGAATGAAGAGGTAGACATAGAGAATGGACCTGAGGATATGGGGTGGGAGGGGGAAGCTGGTGCAAAGTGAGAGTAGCATCGACGTACATAACACTACCGAATGTAAAATAGTTGGCTGGTGGGAAGCAGCAGCATAGCACAGGGAGATGGGCTCGGTGCTTTGCAATGACCTAAAGGGGTGGGACAGGGAGGATGGGAGGGAGGCTCAAGAGAGAGGGGATATGGGGACATGTGTATGCATATGGCTGATTTGCTTTGTTGTGTAACAGAAATTAACTCAGTATTGTAAAGCAATTATACTCCAATAAAGATGTATTAATAAATAAATATAAATAAATAAATAAAAACAAGCAACACTAAAATATGGCTACAAATTAAACTGCTGTATACTAATAATTCTCTTTTCTAGCATCACTGTACACCCATAAGGGGAAAAATTTAACTTCTGTGCTGATAGAAATTGGCAGCACACCAATAAAAACATATGATAACATAAAAAAAAATGAAAGAAGGTACTTCACTACAGATCCCACGAACAATAAAAGGATAATAAAAATATTATGAACAACTTTATGCCTCCAAATTTGATAATCTAGATGAAATAGACCAATTCCTTGAAAAACACAATATGCCAAAATTCACATAAGAAGATAAAGACAATTCAAATACACCCATATCTATTAAAGAAGTTGAATCAATAAGTAATAACCTTCCAAAACAGAAAGCACTAAGCACCAATGAGTACACTGGTGAATTCTACCAAATATTTAAGGGAGAAATTATACCAATTATCTACAATTTCTTCTAGAAGATAGAATCAGAGGGAATGCTTCCTAACTCATTCTATGAGGCCAGTATTACCCTAATACAAAAAACAAAGACACTACAAGAAAACTATAGACCAATTTCTCATTAACATAGATGCAAAAACTCTCAACATAATATTAGTAAATCAAATTTAACAATGTATAAAAAGAATTATATAACACAATCAAGTATGATTTATCTCAGATATGTAAGGTTGGTTCAACATTCAAAAATTAAATAATGTAATCCATCACATCAATAAGCTAAAAAAGAAAAATCACATGATCTTATCAATAGATGCAGAAAAAGCATTTGACAAAATCCAACACCTATTCCTGATAAAAGTTCTCAGCAAACAAGGAATAAGGGGGAACTTCCTCAACTCGATAAAACCTAGCTACAAAAAATCTATAGCTAACATGGTGAGAATCTCAAAGCTTTCCTGCTAAGATCAGGAATAAGGCAAGGATGTCCCCTATCACCACTGCTTTTCAAGACAGTACTGGAAATCTTAGATAATACAATAAAACCAGAGAAGGAAATAAAAAGTATACAGATTGGGAAGGAAGAAATAAAACTGTCTTTGTTCAGATGACGTGATCATTTAGGTAGAAATCTGAAAGGCTCTACACAAAATCTCCTGGAACTAATAAGCAATTATAGCAAGGCTGCATGATACAAGGTTAACATACAAGCAAATACAATATATGGCAAAAAAATACAGCAAAATATAAACTATATATACAGATGACTTCCCCAAGGAAATGAGAAGACAGAAAGTTAATAGAGAAGTCCAGTACTGCTCATTAGGTAACACTTACAACCAATGGGAGAAAGAAAGATCAGCACAGGAAAATCAAAACTCTTCCCAGTATTTTCATCTTAAACAATTAATATAAAACGGCCATACCCTCCATTGCCCTCATGAGTTTTTCTTTCTAGTTGTACTGAAGAATTCCTAAGACTTTTACATAATGAAGCAGAACACTGAAACTGCTGTATATTTTGGTGGTCACCCGCCTGATTAAGTAAGATTTTTTTCTTTATTTTCAGATCTAGGCATATGTGATTGATTTTCTTCATGGAATCTCTAAACTAATATATTTATGTTCAAATATCTTACTGTTGTAGGGGCTTCGTTGGTGGCACAGTGGTTAAGAATCCACGTGCCAATGCAGGGGACATGGGTTCAAGCCCTGGTTCAGGAAGACCCCACATGCCGCAGAGCAACTAAGCCCATGCACCACAACTACTGAACCTGTCCTCTAGAGCCCGCGAGCCACAACTACTGAAGCCCACGCACCTAGAGCCCATGCTCCTGAACAAGAGAAGCCACTGCAATGAGAAGCCCACACGTTGCAACGAAGAGCAGCCCCTGCTCACCACTAGAGAAAGCCCGCATGCAGCAACAAAGACCCAACGCAGCCAAAAATAAATTAATTAATTAAAAAAAACAAAACAAATACCTTATGGTTATGAAAGTATGCATTGAAATGGAAGAATCTTTTCCCTCATTCTGGGACATCCACTTCTCCCAAGGTTCCTTCAAGATTAGTTGAAGGGTCAAGTCCTCCATGGAGTTTTCCAAACCAACAGTGGCCAATCATTTCTTCAAAATTCTTTCAAGATGTGGTGTACTTTTTGTACTATGTCGCTCAGAATTTGTATGAGATACTAAGGAAGAGGATGGTCTTTGAGGATTGGATTTGAATCTTGGCTCTGTTTAACACAAATAGGATATTTGGGGGAAAGAATTTATCCTCTTAAAGCTTTAGCTTCGTCATTCAAAACAATGAGGATAAAATATGTCTTCTTATAGATTATTATAATTAAATTAAATATTTGTGCAATGTTTATCCCAGTATCTAGGATATACAATAAACTTTTAATAATTGAGACTATGATTAATTCTTAAGTCATATTGAGTTTATTTTCCTCAACTGAATCTCAATGTGATTAAGAGCAAGATCTATATATGCTACTTATTATTAATAATAGCCACTATTCATTGAGTATTGACCACTTTACATGAAATGTCTCATTAAAATTATTAACAGTCCTATGATGCAGTTATTATGATCCCAGTTAAGAGATGACAAAACTGAGCCATGTAGGGGTTGAGAAACTTGCTCGAGGTCACAAATTATTAAATAGAGAACTTGGATTAAACTCTAAAGCCTGTGCAACAAACAACAAAACACAACACAGGGACTTCCCTGGTGGTCCAGTGCTTAAGACTATGTGCTCCCAATGCAGGGGGCCTGGGTTCAATCCCTCATCAAGGAACTAGATCCCACATGCCACAACTAAAGATCCCGCATGCTACAATGAAGATCCCACACACAGCAATGAAGACCTGGTGCAGCGAAATAAATAAATAAATAAATAATTTTAAAAAACCCCACAGAACCCAAGCTCTTAAAAACAAAAAACAGGGCCTCCCTGGTGGCGCAGTGGTTAAGAGTCCGCCTGCCGATGCAGGGGATACGGGTTCGTGCCCCGGTCTGGGAGGATCCCATATGCCGCGGAGCGGCTGGGCCCGTGAGCCATGGCCGCTGGGCCTGCGCATCCGGAGCCTGTGCTCCGCAACGGGAGAGGCCACAACAGTGAGAGGCCCGCATACCGCAAAAAGGAAAAAAAAAAAAAAAAAAAAAAACAAACAAAAAAAAAACACACAACACAAACAGCAGAACCTAAGCTTAGTTATGTATTCAAGTAGACAGCAATAAATCCTCAGGGACCTGATAAAAAAGAGGTGGATCAACATAGTCTGATCGTTACTGTTGAAGGAAAAAAAAAAAAGATTGGTGGTAAAGAGTCAAAGCTCTCAGAACTAGGCAATAGAATAGAATCAGAGTCCAGATGTCCAGTTCCTATTATCTCATCAACATAAGTGGCCACAAGCAAGGCCAACAGCCCTCCCTGATCTCAGCAGTAAGATGAGCAGTAGAACAGTGCTGTCATATTGGAATGAAATACTATCATGCAGAGAATACTATAAAAATGATATTGTGTGCATATATTTCATACAAACAATAGTGAATGTCAACCAAAGCATTGTGAAACAAATGCAAGTTAAAGCATACCTAATTAAAGGAAAGATTATTTATGGGAATGCTATTTAACAAAACCTTGCTTTGTGAAAAAAATTGGAGAAAAGATATTAACAAAGGATGTGAGAAGGAAAATTATGGAGAATGAAAATCTAAGGGGGTACCAGGAGGATCCTGATCTCATAGAATGCCACAGGGCATTTCCCATTTGCCTGTTAGTTGACAAGTCTAAAATGTGAAGATAATATAATGTGGAGTGCAAGAGCTGAGAAGCAGAGAAACTTGAAAAGTGATGAGGGAACCCAAGAGCAATTAAATATAAAATCAAAAAGGTCATATGAGGATTTTCTTCTTTATATATTTTGCTAAACTTGTTCATAGAATTTAGTTGTTGGCAAAGAGTCCCCTTAAACTTCAATGGATATATGAATAATAAAGGAAACAATGCAAAAGAAACACTAGAAATATAAACAGTCCTTATTAAAATGTACATGTTGCTACTTTCTAAAGATAATGACACTCCATCTACTTAATTGTGTGATTAGGAACATCCTTCTGAAAAGATTAGGAAATTGCTGTATCAAGTATAATTTTGACTTGTGTCCTAGCCTAACCAAAAAGAAAAAATAATGAGGGGTTGGAAAAGGAAATAGAAAGCCAATTATATGCTGATTTGCTAATGTTATTTTTCAGATTACATGCCACTTCAAATTACAAAACCACTGGTACTTGAAGCTGTCAGTTTTCTGAGAACTTTCTTGAGAAGTCTTGTCTTAGCAAAGAGAATGTTGAAACTCAGGGCCCCTCAGGGGGCCAACCAAACTCTGACAGAGGTTTAACAGTCCTTGAAATTATATCCCCAAACCTTAGAAAGCCTGCTGATTCAGTGGGAAAAGACATAAGCTGAGCAAGTTATAAATAAACTCTTTTATCAGAGGCGATGGTGTCATGGTGACTTCAAAGACCAAACCACGGATAGCAAGTTCTCTGATGTTTTGAAGACAGTAAGAACTTTATTATATTGGTCAGGCCATTCGTGGACCTAAGGTGAAATTTGATATGTTTCCTTTCTATATGGACAATTTTGAATGAATTTCTAATCAATCAAGGTCACTAATATGTATCATTAAATTTAAAAGTAACAAGATAGCGTATACTTTATGGCATATTATTACCGTTTCTGTTTCAGAGGAGTCAAGTTTTCTAATACAAAATACCATCATGCATGGTGTTCCCCATAGGAAATATCTGTTCTGGAGAGCAAAGTTAAATTCCTGAAGAGGCACAGAACAGATTACCTCTAGACTGACCTGAATAACTTGAAATAATTCAACGTGGCTTTCTTGGTCCCATAATAACCATGAAGGAAATAAGACACAAGAGGGAATCTTGCTAGTTAGGCTCAGTGAATTTAGTTTCTGATCTGGTCACTTTAGAGTCTAAGAGAATAATGAAGATAAATGTAATGTAATAATGGCCAACAAATATATTAACTTCCAAGGTAAATATGTATAGTTATCCCTTGGTCAATATAGAAAGATTTTTAAATATTCGCTGGAAAATAATATTCAAAGAACATTTTGGAAAATATTGAAAGTATAATTTAAAATCACTTGTAGGACAATTTGAAGTCTAGTACCCCAAAACAGAGTAAAGAAATTAAGCAGTTACACAGAAAGCATATCACACTGTGCTGAAAATGTTAGCACCTAAAGAGATTAATCAGATACTAGCAATGGTCCTTGTGTATAAGTTACAGACACTATGAAAGTGATGCCAACAACCACCTAAGACATTAGACTTGAGGCTTTTATATCTACTAACATATATTAGAGAAAAACTAAGAAGACATTTAATTCTGACATGATGGGGCTGTAACAGTCAGCTACAGTAAAGATCTCTGCAGCATCTCTTTGTGACTCTTTTGCCAACTAGAGTCAAATGAACACTTCTGTGTGGTGTGTGTGCATTTGTTGTAGGGGAAACTTTGTCAGAAAGATACCCCAAAGGAACTCAAAAATGAAAAATACTGTCATTGGCAAAGGAAAGAAAATAAATTGAAGCCTTGCCAGTATCTGAGGAAACAGGCGGAAGGAGCTTTACTCCAAAGGATTCAGAACTTCTAGCGCAGAGGTATTAAGATCATTTATGTGAGACAAAGAGAAAAATAAAATAAAATGAAGAGTTGCAACTGTGTCTTATACTAGGGAAATAGTCCCTAATTTAGATTTGCAAAGTGGTTGTTAAATGTTGGGGACATACTCATGGTTGCTATTCTATACAGGATTCTGAGGGCAGCATACTCTTTCTGCTAAATCGTATGAATGACATGTCACAGCATCTCACAGAAAAACAGAATGGACAGAATATTAACAGTCACACAGAAAGCACGTAATTTTTTAAACTAACAGTTTTTATTATTTTAGCAAAATGAAAGAAGTGTCTAAGTCACTTCTTTGCTCTACAATTTTTTTCAGCTTTGCTATGAAGTCAGTTTTCTTTCTTTGTGGGCTATCAATATGGCCCGCTGGAGATTCTAAGAAGATCCATAATATAAGTAAACAAACAAGTAAAATAATAACAAATGTGATGTGATGAGGAAAATAAACAAGAGACAGATTTTTATTTTTAATTAACAATAAACATCCTTCTAAAAAACTGATACTTGGGCTGAGACCTTAACATAAAGGAGGTGAGAGGGGAAGAGGAACAAAGAAAGGAGGGCGGGGCAAATTCCAAGAAGCAACAAGGATACAGGGAACATTTACAAGACCTGAAGGCAGAAGGTTTGAGAAAGACCTATTTGATTGGAGTGAAGTGAGCCTGGGTGAGAGAGAGCAGCAGGAGATGTGTAGGAGAGCTAGGTAGGACCCAATCACCCAGTTTTGTAACATATGGTGAAAATTTAGAGCTGCATTCTAGGTGCCAAGGAAAGCCACTGGAGAACTTTATGAAGAGAAATGACGTGACTGAATTTACATTTTAAAAATACTTAGATATTCTACTGAAAATTGATAAAGAGTGAGTGACAGAGGTGAAGCTTCAACACAAACTTGTGAACTGGGAGTCATCCAGGGCAGAGAAGTACTCCTTTGTCACTACCCAGTTCAGGACCCTGTCTTCACTCCTTAGCTTCCTCTCCAGCCTCTCTGCCTCTTATCTTTTATCCATGTTACACCATGCTGCATCTAAGGGCCAATTTGATCTTTGGAAGAATGGAAATTTCACAGTGCTTGATTTTCTTCTGGATTAGGTAGGTCATTAGCTTCACAGCAGCTCAGGATATTACTGAAACCACATTTGCTAAAATGCTGTCTAATTTCTCAAAATATTCTCTCAGTTCTGGCAATTGAACTTCTCACCATTCCTTAAGACACTCTGTGCCCTTGGCTGCCTCCATGACTTTGATGAATTGCTACTAGTACCTAGAATTCCCTCCTTCATCTCTTTCTCTCAGGGTTTAAGCATACTTCATGACCCAGGAAAAAAATCCCTCCTCCATGAAGTTTTCCTAATTTTCTAAACCACAAGTTTCTTCCCCCTCTGCATTTCTATTCCACGTTGATTTTGAGGCCATTATGGTGTACATCATGAACTGTCTGACACTGAGTTTTTCATATAAATGTCATTTTGCTTAATAGCATGATGCTGTGGGAAAACACACATGCTCTGGGTCCAGTAAGACTTTGGGTCTGTATTCTGGTTCTGCAGTTCATGAACACATGGCCTTTAGTAGGTTATTCAACTACATTAGTTTTCTCATCTATAAATAATGTACGATGATCTATTAAAATGTTTCTTGAAGTTCTGAAAACTAGAATTCATCATAAATTTTTAAAATACTACATGACACATGGTAAGTGATTAAGTCATATTATTTATTTTTTCCCTTTGAGATCACAGACTGTGTCATAAACATCTTTGCACCCTTGTAGCATTTATTTTACAGCTTGCACATTCTAAGTACCAAATACATATATATGGTAAAGAGTAAGTGTTTAATTTATGATTCTTATCTATTGCTTCAAACAATTTTGAGCGCATATTACATGCAAATTTTATAATAAATCTTATAACCTACTAACTCAAAGGAGTTTATTATTAGAACAGAAGTATACCCAGGGAAGAGTTATTAATAGGTTAGTACAGTCAAACATCAGAGGCCACCTCACTTTACATTTGGGAGGAGATAAGAATCTGGATTATTGCCCCCAGTCCTTAAATATGATATAGTCTCACAAACTCCTTTTTAAGATGAATAAACTAAGCCATGAAAGACTTAAATTTCTTGCCCAAGTGAAAACAGTTTAAGGTTGTAGTTATTCTGTGTCCTAATCCAGTGTTCTTTTATTTACATCATGAGACAAAAGGAAAAGCAAAAATAAGAAATTTCCCATTTGACAATATCTTATATGAAAATTTTTAAGGAAAAAATACCAGATTTTCTGACTTATTTGAAATATTATATTTGAAAATGTTCATTATTTACAATTACTATAACTATAAAGATGACAATTCATAAATCCATATATATTTGTGTACAACAGAGGCCAGAGCTATGGAACAAATAGGAATGCATTGCTGTAGTTAAGGAAGCTATGGCCTGAGCAATCCAAGATTAATTTATTTCTAGGTAAATTTCTCCCTCCACCTTCTCCAATCTTCTAAAATCTGAAAGCAACTGTGCTTGTGCCAATGTAGCAATGGTGTCCGTGTTTTACGTCCCTTACAATAACTCAAACTTCAGCACAATTAGGGATCAAAATTGTTAGTAAGTCCTTTAATAAATACATAATAGTTCATTGGACTATGGTACTATTTCTGGCAAAATCAATTAAGAGATCAAATGTAAATATTCCATAAGACTTCTTTGAGAAAAATACTTATTTCCATTGAAATTATTCCTTGTGATTACATACAAAGTCAAGATTTTCATTTATCTGTATCTAAAGATATAGCTTTCCATACATACATGTTTTTGGTGAGCTCTCAATTTTCTCCTCACTGGAAGCCTCTATATTCCATCTGGGGTAGGAGCCCTATCAGCCTTTCCTCTTTTCAACTCAGTTTGCTGAAGCCCTCAATATCATCAATGATCCCAGCTGTGGCTTTCTGAATAATACTTCCTTTTGTGGCAGCTGTCAACTCGATTTAATGTAACCAAAGAGAAAAAAAAATCCCTAGGAAAATCTAAGTTGTCGCTCAAAGACCAAGCTCCTGACAGGCTACAGAGAAATTATCTACTTTGATAATTCTGAATTGAAATACAATGGATAAATTTTAATACCATTATAAAGAATGTGAACTTAGGCAATACAGTAGTCCTCCTTTATTGACAGTTTCACTTTCTCAGTTTACTTGTGGTCAACTGCAGTTTGAAGATATTAAATAGAAAATTCCAGAAATAAACAATTCATAAGTTTTAAGCTGCATGTTGTTCTGAGTAGTGTGATGAAATCTCACGCCATCCTGCCCTGTCCCACCTGGGATGTGAATCATCACTGTGTCTAGCATATCCACACTGTATACACTACCCCACCCATTAGTCACTTAGTAGCTGTCTCAGTTTTCAGATGGACTGCAGAAGTATCACAGTGCTTGTGTTCAAGTAACCCTTATTTTACTTAATAATGGCCCCAAAGCACAAGAGTAGTGATGCTAGCAATTCAGATATTCTCTTAACTGTGCCTAATTTATAAGTTAGACTATATCATAGGTATGTATGTATAGGAAAAACATAGTACATATACAGTTCTGTATTATCCAAGGTTCAGGCATCCAGTGGGGGTTTTGGAACATATCCCCTTGCAGATAAGGGGGGACTACTGTACTCATGTATAAATAAAGTGTTTACAAACTCAATTTAAAATAAAATCTAGCATACACATATTTTCTCTCTGACCATAATTAAACAATCTCTTCTGAATATACTAGTACACACAGGGGGATCCTGAACTAATATTTTTAGCATTCTCTATATAGTAGGTGCTTTATATTTCTAGTTAAACTTACTTCATCCTTTGCTACTTCAAAGTTATCTTCTTTTCACAAATGATGAACTAGACTTAAAATGTCACAAAAACCTACAAGTAAAATGTAAGAGAGCCCGAAACCAAAGGCTGTACCATTTTTCTTCTTCTATGTAGAACAAGAAAAGATTCCCCAAAACCGTTTTCTTGATATTTCCAAATGGGTAAAATGGAAAAGAGTATTATTTTGGAAATATTAACCTTCAGATTTATACTTAGTCGAGGTATGAACTCATCATACATTTTCAGAGTTAAAAATGTATAGGAGGAAAGGCTTTCAAACTGTCCTAAATGGATCTAAACCTCCTAGAATTTAGGGTAAAATATATCTCGGGTAAAATATATCTCCTTTCACATTCAAATTAAATAGAATCACAAGCATTCAAATTGTTCTTTTTTTTTTTTTAAGTTCTCTGCATTACAATCGACCCTAACTAAAGCATCTATTTAATTGGCTTAAAAATACCACAGGACATGTGCCAGCTAATATAGATAAATTTGAGGGAAAACAAAATAAAGTTTAGTTTTTTACTTTTTTTTTTTTTGAGTTCTCTATATATTTTGGATAACAGTCCTTTATCTGATGTGTCTTTTGCAAATATTTTCTCCCAACTGTGGCTTGTCTTCTCAGTCTCTTGAAATTGCCTTTCACAAAGAAGTTGTTTGTTTTAATGTAGTCCAGCCTATTGATTATTTCTTTCATGGATCTTGCCTTTGGCACTGTATCGAAACAGTCATTGTCTTACCCAAGATTATCTAGGTTTTCTCTTATGTTATCTTCTAGGAGTTTTACAGTTTTTCATTTGACATTTAGGTCTGTGGTCCATTCTGAGTTTATTGTGAAGGGTATAAAGTTTGTGTCCAGATTCATTTTTTGCATATGGATGTCCAGTTGTTCTAGCACCATTTGTTGAAGACACCTATCTTTGCTCCATTGTATTGTCTTTGCTCCCTTATCAAAAATTAGTTGCCTATCTTTACAGGGTCCATTTCTGGGCTATTTCTGGTAGTTGATCTATTTGTCTATTCTTTTGCCAATACCACACCTTCCTGATAAGTTTTATAATAAGCTTATAGTAAGTCTTGAAGTTAGGTAGTGTCAGTCCTCCAACTTCATTCTTCTCTCTCAATATTATGTTGGCTATTCTGGGTCTTTCGCCTCTCCATATAAACTTGAGAATCATTTTGTTGAAATCCATGAAATAACTTGGTGAGATTTTGGTTAGGTTTGCGCTGAATCTATAGATCTTTGAGAAGAAATAACATCTTGAAAATATTGAATCTTCTTATCCATGAATACCAAATACGTCTCCATTTGTTTAGTTCTTTTTGACTTCATTTATTTCTTTTTGATTTCACTTCATTTACTTTTATTTTTTAATTTTCTTTACAATTATTTATGCTCTGTGCCCATTTATAGGATTAATGGTTTAGTCATTCAATTATCCATAAGTTCTGTTGGGGAAATAGATACTGCCTATTGAAATCCCAGAGTTTAACTTATTCATCATTGTTTTTCTCTAAAATTAAGTAAAAGAGATACTCATGAATGTATTTCTGCTTTAGTCTTCATTTGACAATAAAATATATATTTCTTAACTGGGTAGCACTCAGGCTTTATATTCAGATACGTGTAAGAATCAATAGCAGAAGAATGAAATGCTTGGTTTTGATTTTTTAGAAATAAATACAAACTTTTAAATTTATATTAACTAGGAAAAAAATCTTCCACTTTGGTATTCCAGTGCTGGGTATAATACTCCAGGCTCTTCATTTAGGAAAGAAAATGAACGAAGTCATCCTAAGATTAGTATCTATAAAACACACAAACTCAAGCTTTACTGTCTCCTCAACACTAATTGGGCTCTATCACTGCAACTGTTAGATAGTTTAGGTAATAATTAGAATTCAGAGTAACTGGCATAAACCTAACAATTTCGGTTGCTAGTTTGTGATGATCATTCCATGGCTGTCATTCATACACCAGTGAGTCCTTAAGAATTTAGAATTATTTCCCCAAGGATCTGTTGTGACTTTTGCAAACTCACAATCACAGCAACTCCTAAGATGTAGAGCAATCACATTCTGCAACAAATGTCAACAGTTCCTCAAGATATCTTAAATTAAAAATAAAAGATTTCAACCACCTCACACCCATTAGGGTGGTTACTATTAAGAAAAACAAACAGAAATAACAAATGTTGATGAGAATGCTGAGAAACTGGAACCCTTTTGCATTGCTGCTGGGAGTGTAAAATGGTTCAGCCACTATGAAAAACAATATGGTAATTCCTCAAAAAATTAAACATAGAGTTATCTCAATCCAGCAATTCCACTTCTGGGTACATATCCAAAAGAACTGAAAGCAGGGTCTCAAAGAGACATCTGTACACCCATGTTCATAGCAGCATTACAATAGCCAAGAGGTGGAAACAACCCAAGTGTCCATCAATGGATGAATGGATAAACAAAATGTGGTACATATACGCAAAGGAGAATTATTCAGACTTAAAAAGGAAGGAAATTCTGACACATGCTACAACATAAATGAACCTTGAGGCCATTATGCTGAGTGAAACAGTCCAGTAACAAAAATACAAATAATGTATAATTCAACTTACATGAAATACCTAGAGTAGTCAAAGTCATAAAGACAGAAAGTAGAATGGTGGCTGTCGGGGCTGCGGTTGGGGGTGAAAGAGAATAGAGCGTTGTTGTTTCCTAAGTATAGAGTTTTAGTTTTGCAAAATGAAAAGAGCTCCAGAGATGTGTGGTGGCAATGGCTGTACAACACTGCAAATGTACTTAATACTACTGAACTGTACACTTAGAAATGGTTAAGATAGCAAATTTTATATTGTATTTTAACAATCAAAAATAAAAGTAAACTAAAAGATTTCCTAATTTAGGACTATTTGGTATACCATACATCACTCTGAGCTGATGGGAATATAAAATAATTGGTAGATGATTCTATATTTTAAGGTTGCTAATAATAGTGAACATTCTTTGAGTGATTTCTGTGTTCAGCACTTAAATGCATCATCTCCTTTAGTTCTCACTCTAGAAGAAGTGAGGACTATTAGTGTCCCAAGTTTACAGGTAGGGAAACTAAATTATAGAGCACTGAGGGGCCTACTCAAAGTCATACATGTCAATGGTTGAAAATGATTTTGCACTCAAGTCTATTTGTCTCTCCAGCCCATAAGCAAATTATATGATTTACTCAAGCAATTGTTTTATCACCAAGTATAAAATGATACATGAAATTATTTAACAAAACATTATACCAAATCTTTCATGAGAGGCTTTGTGTATTTATTTATTAATAAGTATAGAAGAATCTTGTTCACTATTATGCCTGGCACTGACAAGTGGACATTTGGAAGCACAGGCATTTCTAATCCAGTATTGGGACCAGCAATCTGGTGGCTTGAGCGACTGATATTTCTGCTTCTGTTGCTGACACTGTAGCTTTGGACATCACTGAGTCTTAAACTTTTCATTAGGAATACTGGATAACTTTCTCTTTTCACTCACAGTGTAGTATATTGGAAAGTGCTCTGGAATGAGACTTGGTTTTAATTTTAACAGGTGTCACTTCGCTCTGTGACTTGGGAAATATCACTTCTTTAAGTCTAGTTTTCTTACCACACAGTGAGAGTTGTGTGTCCTTCAGAGTGCATGTTCCTAACTCTATTTCAATGGGAAAACATGAGGATTGATAATGTAACTGTTTATCTTGAGTTCCTTAAACATTATAGATTGATCTAAATTAGTATTCATTATTTTCCAAAACTAACATTTAGGTGTAAGGTTATAAGCCATAAGCATGTATAGCTGAACAAATAATGCTCTCCAAAATACAAATAACTAAATAGATTTTGTAAGAAAACATTTTTACCATATTGTTTGTTAAGAGAAGTTTTACATTTTATTTGTATTTTTTTCTATCTTTAGGAATACCACCAGGAAAGAGAAAGAATTCATTACCACACTATTTACTTTCTTTCTTGTCCTCTTGCACATTGCAGTGACCCTCCTCACTCCATCATTCTATCATCATCTTGACAGTCTCCAAGCAATATTTCATCCTTTCCTTTTCATCACCATCCTTATTTTGTACATTCCTTCAAGAAGCAAAAACAACTCTCTCCTCTCAATCACAAATAATTTAAGAAATCCCTATACATATACAAAGTACAGCCTGTTCAAGTTCTCTCCTTAACATCTTGCATTTCCATGAAGTTCCATTTCACTCACTGAATGTGGGAACTTTGGTTTCAATCTCTTTCCAGATACAATTCTACACAGTGTGTCATTCATCTTCTGTTTTCAGTAAACATGATATTCTCTAATCAGTGAAGAAACATCCAACTACATAAGGATGGTCCGTTCAGGTCTTTACAGGTCAGCAATGCATTCCTCGGAGAGCTGGTCAAAATGTCATGATGGCTGGATTGAACATATAATTTGGATAAAATCTTCAGAATTTGCAAATACCAGATTCAGATCAATGTGCTTAATATGTCTCTTGACTGATTCCAAGTTTTCTTTATATGCTGTATAAAGCTTTCTTCAGGCTCTTTTTAAAACGGATATAATCTTGGTTCAACTTTTTGACCAATATTACCTGTTACTTAAGTCAAACATCTTGATTTGATCTTAAAAAATAAAACAAACAAAAAAACTGTGCTTAAAATATCCATTCTCGTAAAACTGTTGTATATAATTTGTCATCAAATCTAACATGTTAGTTTAGATTTGATGCGTCTATTTACACAAATTCAAAAGTTCATTTTGAGGGCAGACTTAAAACGTTGTGAGTAGACCCAGTGCAAACTGAGAAGACACTTTGGTGATTCCTCCTGTCCAGAAAAAATTACTAATTTGTGGAGTGAGCTATTTAACAATATGTTATGTGGCCCATGCACCACTGCATCACTGCATAAAAAGGGGTCTATGGCATTCTTATTCTTGTGACCTTCCCTCCTACAAAAGAATGAGATGGGCAGAAATTATCTTTCTTCAAAATAGGAAATGTTGGACCTATGGCTTCAACTACTCTACCAAATCCTTTTCCTAGGCTTCCTATAACCAAATTCTCCTAACCAAGTGAATACAAATAGATAAGTCAGAGAATTCATTACATAAAGCAAAATAGGAAGGAGTCATTAGAAGCAGTTTGACAAAATTTTATATTACAGTTTATGTTATTCTGCAGTGAGATTAGAAAAAGAGCATTTGTATATTTATATTAAAAATTTATTGGACTAAGTATCAATTTCAAGTATAAGATTTGAAAAACATGAACACTAATATTCTGTCTTTTTTAAAGAGTTTTAGCTAAGCATATCAGTGAAAGTGCCAGAAACATATAAGGATGTTCTTTGATCCTTGCATAATATAAAAAATGACTGCCATGTCATCAATGTGAGAGTTCCGAAAAAGAAAATTCCAGCCACTTAGAAATTGGAACACTGGTCTTTAAGAAGCACTGCACTATTAGAGTTTCCTTCATTTCACTGTATATTTTCATTTGTAAGACTTTATAAAAGATATGTATGGAAGAATCCACAGGCAAGTTCAGTAAATATGAAAACCTTAATAAAAAGAAATAAAGACATCTATCTTGTAAAAGCCTGCACAATGTCTCCAATTAGGCAAATCCTCTCATTACAATTCTATTCTTTACAACCTGTTATACAGTCACTGAGATAGTTGTTATCAAAACAGGCCTCTTGATTGATTTATCTAGAAGAGTGGTTCTTAACCTCTTTTGGAAACACAGGACTTCATATTTTAACTTTTCTCTAGGACCTTAATTGTCAGCAATTTTTCACTAAGTCATCTGCAAATGATATCAGAAAAAAACTACATAGGAATTCTAGGCAGATTAAGCATTTTAATTAGTTATTCACTTTTCCTTTCAATGACAACACAGCTAGGGGATGTGGCTTCCAAAGATTTTAGTTTAACGTCCTCAATGTCAAGATACACCATGATGAGGAAAACCAAACAAACGAACACTTAACACCTTAAGGTGCAGAACTGTTTTTCTATGAAACAATTTCTCTCACAATCTTCCTGCTCTAAATATTACTCTCTGTGAACTTATAATATTAAACACTGGTTACAGGGCCTCCCTGGTGGCGCAGTGGTTAAGAGTCCGCCTGCCGATGCAGGGGATACGGGTTCGTGCCCCGGTCTGGGAGGATCCCATATGCCGCGGAGCGGCTGGGCCCGTGAGCCGTGGCCGCTGGGCCTGCGCGTCTGGAGCCTGTGCTCCGCAACGGGAGAGGCCACAACAGTGAGAGGCCCGCATACCGCAAAAAGAAAAAAAAAAAAAAACACTGGTTACAAAATAAAGAACTGTTTCCCATACTTCCCCATTTGTAAACCTTTTAACACATTAAAGGGCTTTGTTGCTTAGTTTTATTGAGTTTTTTTTCCTCCATTCGCCTTGGCAGTGACCCCATAACCATCAGCGGATCCATTATTAGTGTTTTTCTAATTGACACTCAGTTTCACAATTAGGTTGATAAAATCATGAAGAAAAGAAAGTCATATTTCTCTACAAACTCCAAGTGATATTTAACACGGAATCTTGTAGAAAAAGTATTTGTTTTCTTGCTATAAAAATAAATTGAGAAGTAAAAATATCAATATAATCCATTGCATGGTTTAAGAGCAATTGTTTTCTGAGAACACACTGCATCTTGTGTAAATTCTTTGATGGCCACCAGTCTCTTAGTCTTGGGTGGGTTGCATTCCACTGCTGATGTACTTAAGTTTTGTATTTAATTCAAATATCACCATTAGGGATGTTGGTTTTTCAATGTTTTAGTCTTGGAGACCCAACAAATCTGCAGCCAATGAAAACTCATTCTTTTAGTTTCATGCCCAAAATATATCATCATGTAACTTTTAAAGATCATACTTTTTATTGCAATATCAGATGGGCTACATTTGTTGCCTCCCAGCAGATTAACCTCCAAGGCTGTACCAATTCATTAAACATGCACATCAGTCACCAGGCTGCAGTATAATTTATTGCAATTAAGCACTTCTGTGTTGGGGAACCAAAATAAGATTGTCCATTATCAGTAATGTTAATGGTTTTCTGAACAGTCGCCAGTTCATTCACCCCACCCACCCTTCAATAATAAAATAATTTTGACAAAGGGCCCATGTTTCAACATTTTTAATAAAAACAAAATAGAAAAACCATCAGTAACTGAGCAGTAAAGTTTCCTCTCTCTTTCTTCCTTGCCAAAACTAACAGAAAGGAAAATGTCAGTCTGGCTTCTTGCCAAAAAAAGAGGAAATTGAATGGTCTCAGTTCTTATTCTTTGACTAGTAGCATTGTGTACATAGAATGCTTGGCTCTTGGGCTCATTTTGACAGAACTGAAACACAGATAAGAAGTTTTGAGGACTACATTCTGCAATTTATAGACCTTGATTCTGTTTAAGATCTTTCAATGCCACATAACAAATCAACGTGATTTAGAAAATAACGTTGTTTCTGCCATTGACATAAACCATATGTGAACTGCTAAGCTACTATGCAAGCCACAGCCATAAATTTTGGTCACTTGCAGAAGATTCCTTATTATTTGGGGGCTCAAAATAATTCAAACCATTATCATCTTGAGTGATGTCGCACTATACTGCTGCCTGGTAATGAGCTGAAAGGTCTCTCACACTAAGGGCAGATGGACATATTCGTAAATAAATTTCCCAGGTAATTTATTCAGAATAATAGGACAGGGGCTTCCCTGGTGGCGCAGTGGTTGAGAGTCCGCCTGCCGATGCAGGGGACACGGGTTCGTGCCCCGGTCCGGGAAGATCCCACATGCCGCGGAGCGGCTAGGCCCGTGAGCCATGGCCGCTGAGCCTGCGCTCCGCAACAGGAGAGGCCACAACAGTGAGAGGCCCGAGTACCGCAAAAATAATAATAATAATAATAATAATAATAATAATAATAATAGGACAGTAGCCTCTGTTTAAATATAACAGATTTTGATATATCAAAATCATCAAATGTCTCTTTCACAGACACTATGAATGCAATCTACACAATTCAAACATCTGACATAGACAATGTTTGATCCAGATAGTAGAGTGATTAATTACAAAAAAAAAAAAATTAAAAACTAGAATAAGTGTGGCAATCTGTCTTCCTGCAGAAAACAAAACATGTTCTTGCTACTCTATTAAACTTAGTCTGAAAGTCTCACTCAGAAGGAACCAGAACGCTCATCATTTTTGTTGGAAACAGCTGAGTTAGTGTATATGGCAAAAAGGACAGATGAAATAGTAAATTTGTCCACTGGATGGAAATTTTTCTACTTTGTTACCCTCTTTTTACAGTGTATACAAAGTATGGTAATGAGACTGCTTAGTCAGTATGAACCGAGTCTCACATAAAAATAAATCTAAATTATTAAGACCCCCTTCAGATTTAGTCACTTATTCTGTTTCAGGCATACATATACATTTTTTAAAAACTATTCAGAATCAGAAAGTATTTTTAACATCAAAATCACTATTAAGCTTCACCTGTAATTGTGGGGAAAGCATTTATCTCACAAACAAAATGAGATTAGATTATGTTAAGAACAAGTTTCCAAAGACTACTCAGAAGCTATCATCTCAAAAACAGTCTTTACTGGTATTCTAGTCTCTGCATTTTTTCTTCTTTTCTCTCAAATGTTCATTTTTATCCAAAAGTAGTCTCTTATTTTATATTTATACACAGCCATTCAACTCCTTAGCCAACTTCTAAAACCAGTTCAAATCCTCCTTCATAATAATTACGAGATATACTTAATCACTTTATAGAACTTTAATCCCCTCAAATTTTAGAAATGCTGGTTTCAAAATGCATAACCAATTAACCTTAAAAATCCATATAATATTCACAAAGCTAAGAATAATTAATTATATTATTGCCATAATAATACAATTATTAAGCTAAGCAAATTATTTATTTTAAAACATTTTCATTCTTCAAAATTGAACATTTTGAGATGATTGGCTATTTTAAAAGAGCTGCTTCAGCTCGGTGCTTTGTGACCAGCTAGAGGGGTGGGATAGGGAGGGTGGGAGGGAGGGAGACACAAGAGGGAAGAGATATGGGGATATATGTACATGTATAACTGATTCACTTTGTTATAAAGCAGAAACTAACACACCATTGTAAAGCAATTATACTCCAATAAAGATGTTTAAAAAAAAAAGTAAGTTAAAAGGAAAAAAAAAGATCTGCTTTATTTAAAATGATACCACATGAAAACTATAAAGAGGTCTTGGATTCTTGGTGTGAAAAGTAAATATTTTTTAAAGTTAACCCTAAGAAATGCAAAATATTTATTGAACTAGGATTTTAATTAACATCTATCCTCTTATTTAAAAAAATGATTTTTCAAATTTAAGAAATGCACAGAAACAAGTTTAAAATGTCATTTGCTCAAGTTTGAAAACAGAAAAAGAAAAAATTAAACATTTTTCTACGAATTTTATAAACATAACATAAAAGATATATGTTATATATTTGCATATATATTTAAACTTGTATATAATACCTTGTGTTAGTAACTAAGGGAGAAATTAAAAAGCCTAAGATAAAGATCCCTGGACAAAAGAATTTACAACCTCATTAAGAAAATAAAAGAAATATTCATTAAGAGGCATTGTCTAGTGGGAAACTGTTCAGGTTTGTTATGGATTACATCTGTTACGGATGAATTTGAAAGAAAAGGATTAGACTGTCCAAGGTGGAGAAGTTTCCTGGAGTGGAATGTGCAGAATAAAAGCAGGAGGGTTGAAGGTCTACCCCATAGGTGGAAGGGAGAGAGGCCAGATAGTCAGTAAGGTGAAAATTTCACCAATAAAGAAGCTGAAATGAAACCTGAGTGTGAAGCAATCATTTTCTAATGATAAATATGCTTGGCTAGGATGCAGAGGGTGAATTGGCAGGGAAAGACTAACACTAATTTTGGTGGATGTGTTGTTATAAGAAGTAGTCCTGGGACTTCCCTGGTGGCACAGTGGTTGGGTATCCACCTGCCAATGCAGGGGACACGGGTTCAATCCCTGGTCTGGGAAGATCCCACATGTCACAGAGCAACTAAGCCCATGTACTACAACTATTAAGCCTGCACTCTAGAGCCCGTGAGCCACAACAACTGAGCCCGCATGCCACAACTACTGAAGCCCGCACGCCTGAGCCCATACTCTGCAACAAGAGAAACCACCGCAGTGAGAAGCCCATGCACCACAACGAAGAGCAGCCCCCACTTGCCGCAACTAGAGAAAGCCCGCGCACAGCAACAAAGACCCAATGCAGCCAAAAATATATAAATAAAAATTAAATTTATTAAAAATAAAAAGTAGTCCTAAGGAGTTTAGAAAGTCACTAAACATTAGAGTGTAAAGTATATAATGCAACCAATTAAAGACGTGAAAGTGGTATGTGACTGCTGTGATTTATATTATCATCTTGTTTTCAAATGAATGGTTGGGTTTGGGAATCAAAGAGGAAAGTGGAAACCATGCTTGGTTCATTTCTACCCTGGAGAAGAAAATATAAAGGATGCTGAAGTAACGTTTCTTACACAGCACTGAATAGCATGTAATCAAAAAATAATAACCAAAAAAAAAAAAAACAGATCCCCTTAATACATGGATGACAGCTTGAAGACAATTAACTAAGATGGGTAGTGATTAAATGTCTAAATATATATATATATATATATAAACACACATACATATATGTGTATATATCTATATAGAGCAAAGGGTGGTTTTAAATTAGATACTACTACAGATAGGGAGATTACACTAGAATAAGGGAAACACAATCCTATGATTAAGCAGGACCTTGCATAACATTAATCTTTACCTATTTATGCGTCTGGAAACAGCAACAGAGTTGGGTTCCCTAAACTTTGGTTGTCCAACCTTATCAGACAAGCATAAAAGTAATGTAACATATACCCCAAGAGAACAGTACTTGCAAGACCTGCTTGAGAGTTGGGGGAAGGAGCTGGCATGTTGGAATGGCTTCAGGGAATGTGGCCTTTGTTGAATGGTATGTCTACAAGTTGGCTGACAGGTAGAAAGAGGACTTTCCAGAGGAGCAAAACTATGCAGAGAAAATGAAATAGGTGCTTCCCTATGTTTCCCCTTCCTCCTTCCTTTCCTCTCTTCCTTTTTTCCTTCCTTCCTTTCCTCCTTCCTTCCTCCCTCCCTTCCACCTCTGAAGGTGAAGTACCTGCAACTTTCAAGAAACTGTTAGGAAAAGACTTGAAGCTGTGGGCATTGAAACCCCCAGTTCCTCCCCTGACCCTTCAGTTTAACCGAATTGACCAACATTTTTCCCATGATCAAATAAGGAAACCCAACTAATACCAAAGTCATTATGGTTTTACCTTTTCACTGACTTTTAACATATCTTCAACACAAGTGAGACAAGGTGGAGAGAGCATCTGTTTCCATCACCCTGTAACTAACCTGAGATTTTAGTATTCCCTTTTCTTAAGGCTGCCTCACAGAGGTTCAGGCCAAGGACACCAGGGTGGATCTTTGGTCTTTACAACATCCATGAAATCGCACATACACTGTAGCATCAATGAACCTCAAAAACTAAACTGTGTGCAACTCAATTTATCTGCCTCAGGGGGATTAAGAGTAGAGTTCATTCTGCCAGGATTCAGGACTCTGGTTCCGTGGAGTCTAGGTACTAAAGACCTAGGACTGAACTGTCTCCCCAGTTATAATTATGCAAGTCGTGTATGGCTGGAAAATGCTATAATTAAAGTCACAAAATGTTTTTTATTGTAATTTTCTTTTATTGGCATATAACTGTAGAAAATATGCTCTGTTTTTTCTGAAATTTTCTTCTCTAGCATTACACATCCCTTTAAAAAGACTTGGATAAAATAGCGGGTCGACTGCTTTGGAACTAAGATTGTATGAAAAAAATACAAGATAATTACAAGAGTTAACATTTTTATTTTCAAGTTGAACTTTATATTACCAAAATGTCTCACATCTTCCAGTAATAATATTTCCTATTCTTAGGTAAGTTCCCTTGAAAAGTTATTGCAATGTTTTATTGTTATTAGACTATCTTAACTAAAAAAAGGCATTTAAGAATTTTAAAAGAGAATGTAGGGGAAAATAAGTAACTAATTGACTATTAACCTGAACACTTTCCTCCAAAGAAGCATTCTGTCTTGCATTCTGTAAATTCTGCATGTGCATGTTTTCTTTCCCCAATTTAATTGTAATTCCATGATGCCAAGGTTGATGTGTGAAGTGTCCTTGTTTCCCCTATGACACCTGGAACAATACCCTATGTGATAGGTCCTCAACAAATATTACTGATCCCTTCAGTCCAGGAAGATGTCTTACTTTTCTGAAATTGCCTATCATTTATAAGTTAATTACAATTTTAATAAACTAAAATACTCATGGATCTAAAAATATAAACTTAAAACACATGGGAAATATTACACTGGGATTTTTGTTGTCGATTTTGTTTGAAGAAATCAAGCAAATAAAACCACCTAATTAAGAAGAAAAATTATGATGTTTAATATAACTATAAATAAATGTTGGTCATTTGTATTAACAGAAGAAAACAGAAGGATGAACAATCCAAGCTGACAGATCCTCCCAGGAAAGCTTGTGCTTTGAATCAGGTGATTGTGTTTTTATACTGACATCTGACTAAGATGGAATCTGCTCCTCTGGGGATCCACTCCAAGGCAAATAATAACGTCCTACTGTAACAACACCACACAGAAGGCTCAATAAAGTTGTTCAGTTTCTTTTTCTTCAACTCTTTTCCTTCTTCATATCCCACCCCATGCTGGGCATATATCATTGTGGAACACAGTCACATAAAATCTTCCCTCTTTCAATTTTCCCCAAAGGATTGGAAGTGGTTCCGTTTTCAAGTTAAAAAAAAAAAAAAAAAAAAAAAAAAAAAACCTTTGTTAAATGCTAAGGTGGAAATGACGACAAGAATGCCAAACACACGATATGTAGTTAAAAATTTTTGCTTAAGGAGTCACACAGTGAATACACTGGTTAGTTGTGACTGTGAGGCAGATATTTATTCCAGATAATAAGAGATATGAGTGTGTGTCCTAGACTTGTTCACTGGAGTGAAAGTGTTTTTTCCCTAGACCCTATTATGGAAAGAACATTTTACAATCCTACAAATTAAAAAGAAAATCTTAAAGGTTTTACTTATTACCAGTGGAGTTAATAATCTCACAAGTTGTAAGTAATTTAAAATATTTTCGTCAATAAAACTAAACTATGCTCCAAAAGCTCCCTGGCAGCCTCTGAAATATAACAAAGAAACTTTGTTCATCTTCATGTGCTCAGAAAAATAGAAATTTAATTAATCCCATAAAAATGACTACATTTTAAATTTGATATTTCAACCAGCATGTCGCAGTCTAAATATGAAATCAGAATGAATCAATAAAGTAGAGGGGACAAATACCAAGAAGACAAATGACATGTTTGTTTAGTTCTCTCACTCTCAGTGCCTAGAACAATGTCTAAAGCACAGAGTAGCTCTTTAAAAAGTATTTATGAAATAAATGAATACTCCACCAACACATCAACAGACCTTTCACTCAGAAGAAGGAATCGATGAAGGGAATTAAAAATTAAGACCCTCTCCCCATATTAAACTATTCTGCCAGTCACTGAAGTCAATCTCTGGAATCCTAAACATATCTGCATTAGAGAGAGAGAGTGAGAGTGAGAGTGAGAGAGAGAGAGAGTGTGTGTGTGCGTGTGTGTACGCGCACACATGATGCAGTCGGGAGGGTGGTATATCCCAACATTACACCCCTCAAAGAACTTAGAGTTTAGATATACAAAAGTTAGTTATAACACAAGGCAGTATATGGTAAATGCAACAAACATATTTGTTTATTTGTTCATTTATTCAACAAATATTTGTTGAGCATCTCCAAAGAGCCTGCACTAAGAAAGGCAACAAAAAGTGGAAGGAAACAAAAAGCAAACTAGAGAAACCGTAGGGGATACATGGCACTATTCCAGATGTATTTAAGGCTTGTTGTAAGTGGCAGGTTGAATTTGACTTAAGAGAGTTAATAACAGGCAAGGTAAGAAGGAAGATTTTGGTGCATTTTTAAAAAATAGTAAGGAGTAAAAATGTAATGAGTGACATTTCTAAGCAAAAGCACCTGAAAAAAAATGCAGGCAGTAAAATATCCCATGTAAAGAAGCATTTGCCTCAGTCACTCCCTAGAGAAGACAGATATTTTTGTTCTGAACACAGAGCATGTAGCAAAGACACAGACTCCAGAAAATTTATTTCAGGCATGAGGGGGAAAAAGCCAAATACCAAGAAAAATATGTTCCAGACTATGACGATCAGATCAAATCATATTTTTATGAAATACTATGTGGGAGCATCCTGCATGGCTTTTTATTCTAAATTTTTTTCAGACCAAACTAGCCAAGTTTTCATATGGAATTACTGCCCTGTTTTGAATCTGTAATAGTAGATATTATAGAATTGTCAAAAGAGGTTAACTTCAATTTTTGGCCATTTACATTCTTATGCATTTTAAGAATCACTCAACGGGAATATTTGACATTAACTTTGAAAAGCTTTCCACTTTGAGAAAAGTGTTAGATAGCTTACAAAACCACATGGTTTATTATTTCTGACTGTAATAGAAATGCTGTCTTCAGTACATTTTTCATGAGGAATGTTTGTGTGTTTGTTTAAATGCTAAATAAAAGGTTCCTAACATGGTTACCATATAGGTCTGGGGTAATACTGCTTAATTGCACCTGAAGATTTTAGATCAGTATTAGTGTTTAAAAATAAATATGTAGACGATTATCAAGACAATGGATTGGTTCAAAATAAACTAAAACATTCACAGAAAAAAATGTAAGGAAATAATGTGTTCCTTTTTCAAGTCCTTGTACAAATTAAATGTGATGGTCGCAAGCTCTGAGAGATTGTTCAACTTGGGCTTTGGTTCTTCCTAATTCATGTGCACATCAATGTGGCTGCATCGGTTTGCTACCAGCCTTATACAATCTCAGAACAAACTCTCCTACTCATTAACTACAAAAATGAAGAACGGTTCTTCTCTGCAGTGGGGAAGGACCAGGAAGGGCTGGTCCTACCAGACACAGAGAGTGGGCTGAGAAGCAGAACACCTATAAATTCACATTTTATTAGCCTGGTTCACATCCTGCTCGACTCCTTTCTCACCCCACAAGAGAAAATTCCTGTTTACATGTACAATCTCCTTGGGACCATGGAGGAACATGAACTGTGCTCTATGAAAAGAACTACAGTCATATGTGGGGAAAGTAGCTTAATATGACATGTGAGAGCTATCCATCTCCTAATCTAAATTCCTCTTAAGAGACCTATCATCAGTCCAATGAACTCAAACAGGAACCTCCTGTGAGCATCAGTACCTTTAAAAAGTTCTACAGTTAATAAACCAATAAAACTGACGGTTGACTATGACTGACATTCTTATTTTAAAAATGAAGATAGGGCTTCCTTGGTGGCGCAGTGGTTGAGAGTCCACCTGCTGATGCAGGGGACATGGGTTCGTGTCCCGGTCCGGGAGGATCCCACATGCCGCGGAGTAGCTGGGCCCGTGAGCCATGGCCGCTGAGCCTGCGCGTCTGGAGCCTGTGCTCCGCAACGGGAGAGGCCACAACAGTGAGAGGCCCGCGTACAGCATAAAAAAAAAAAAAAAAAAAAGAAAAGAAAATGAAGATAGACAAGCATGACTACAGGATGAAGGTACCTCTGTATTCCTAATGTAGCAGGGTCTTTGAAAATAGATATTGTTTTATATCTATTAGGTTATATAAGCAAACATTTCTATTTATATGATTCTATTCTACAGAAGACTGAAATTAAATGACCTTTCAAAGCAACCTAATGGGAAAAATATATAATGCAAAAAAAAGCACAGGTGTCAAAATATTCTATCTAATCTGTTACCTGGGATAAGGATTCTTAGATTGAGTTACAAAAATATGAGGATCTTAAAGATGCAGAAGGTTTAAATCAAATAAGATACTACAAACATACCATGCAACTCTACCTTTAGCTGCTTAACTTCTTGTTTCAGGTAAATTGTTTTGCTTGAAACACTCTACAGAGAAACGAGAAGCCTCAAGAACAGCAAACCATAGGGGCAGGGAGCAGGAATCTAAACATGGTTCAAAAGGGATTTTTCTGGAGCCTATCTTGAAGAGCTTTAAAGAAAAGGATAGGCAGTGAGTCACCTTACAGGGTTAGTGTAAATTTGGTGTGACCTAAGGCATAGGGTTTAGATTATTTTACTTTTCTAAATCTCTTCTAGCTCTTATTATTATTTTTATTTCATTAATGAATATATAGCCTGCCTTGTTCCCAAAATTATTTTCAGTTGCTTATAAAAATCCGTATGGGGGCCTCCCTGGTGGCGCAGTGGTTGAGAGTCCGCCTGCCAATGCAGGGGATACGGGTTCGTGCCCCGGTCTGGGAGGATCCCATATGCCGCGGAGCGGCTGGGCCCGTGAGCCATGGCCGCTGGGCCGGCGCATCCGGAGCCTGTGCTCCGCAACGGGAGAGGCCACAGCAGTGAGAGGCCCGCATACCACAAAAAGAAAAAAAAAAAAAAAATCCGTATGGTAAAATAAAACTCTAAATTAAAAAAAACGGGCTTCCCTGGTGGCGCAGTGGTCGAGGGTCCGCCTGCTGATGCAGGGGACACGGGTTTGTGCCCTGGTCTGGGAAGATCCCACATGCCACGGAGCGGCTGGGCCCATGAGCCATGGCCACTGAGCCTGCGCGTCCGGAGCCTGTGCTCCGCAATGGGAGAGGCTACAACAGTGAGAGGCCCGTGTACAGCAAAAAAAAAAAAAAAAAAAAAATTAAGTAATAGAGAAAATGAGGCTTATATATTATGAAAAACCCAGAGACTAAGAATTCAGAAGTAAATGTGTACCTTTCTGCAAAAGAATTAAAAGTGGCCATAAATATAGTTCTGAGTCCTCTACCAGACAAACTGAAGTGAGAAGCATAGTCACTTATAAAATGATCATTCTGCATAAGATAAAAATACAACTGCTGGTCCAGAGAAACACACATTTTCCTACACTGAAGTCTGCACAAATTCTCCCACAGTTCTTCAGAGAGGGGACACTGAGGAGCTTTGGGGATTTCATCTTCAGTCATATCCCTACAACACATAGAGAGCTCCTTAGAGCTGTTACTTACTGTGGCTGCCCCACAGTGTTCAACAGGGAATTCATGCCAATACACAGTTTAACAAACACAGTTTGAAAGGACTGCCAAAACCACACCATCTATGCGCACAGCTTTCTGATAGCATAACTTTATCCACGGATAAATTTCTATGCTATTTAGCTAACTGGAGGGACTGGGATGCATATCCTTCAGGCAATATTTTTTTAATGTTATTTCTCAAAAACCAAGTTTTGATAAGAGTCGGGTCACCAAGGTTATCCCTGGTAACAGCCGGTATTGCATATGGCTAATCCTGATTGACACTTTGTCCAATCCATTTCCAAAATTGCTTCTATTGGAAACCTACAAGAGACTAGTCTGAATCGTTTTCCACTTCAACTCCACCAAAAAGTGTACCAAGGCAATATCTTCAGAGAGTGCCAAGATTATTTTAGAAAACTATTTTGGTTGTATTGGGTTGGCCAAAAATTTCCTTCACGTTTTTGGTGCGATGTTCTGGGAAAAACCCAAACGAACTTTTTGGCCAAGCCAATACTAAAAACACATACATCATATAACACAGTACACGTAACATTAGAATTTAAACTCTTCAAAAGTGGGGATGTTTGTAGAGACATGGATGGACCTAGAGACTGTCAGAGTGAAGTAAGTCAGAAAGAGAAAAACAAATATTGTATATTAATGCATAGATGTGGAATCTAGAAAAACGTTACAAAAGAACAGGCTTGCAAGGCAGAAATGAGACACGGATGTAGAGAACAAATGTATGGACACCAAGGCGGGGTGGGGGTAGGATGAATTGGGAGATTGGGATTGACATATATACACTAATAAGTATAAAACAGATAACTAATGAGAACCTGATGTATAGCACAGGGAACTCCACTTCGCTGTACAGTAGAAACTAACACAACATTGTAAAACAACTATACCCAAATTAAAAAAAAGTGGGGATCTTTGTCCGTTTTCTTTAGTGCTATATGCCCAATGAGCAGAAATAGTGTCTGGCACATAGTTGATATTTAACAAAAAGATATTTTTGGTAATAATTGGCTAGAAAAATGATAACGAATAAAGCTCCTAAGAATCAGTGGTGATAAAAACTGAACTTGTAAGACCAATCACAAGTAATGAAATTGAAACTGTAATTAAAAATCTTCCAACAAACAAAAGTCCAGGACCAGATGGCTTCACAGGCCAATTCTATCAAACATTCAGAGAAGAGCTAACACCTATCCTTCTCAAACTCTTGCGAAAAATTGCCAAGGAAGGAACACTTCCAAGCTCATTCTATGAGGCCACCATCACCCTGATACCAAAACCAGACAAAGATATCACAAAAAAAGAAAATTACACACCTCACACCAGTCAAAATGGCTATCATCAAAAAATCCACAAACAATAAATGCTGGAGAGGGTGTGGAGAGAAGGGAACCCTCCTACACTGTTGGTGGGAATGTAAATTGGTACAACCACTATGGAGAACAGTATGGAGGTTCCTTAAAAAACTAAAAGTAGAGCTACCATATGACCCTACAGTCCCACTACTGGGCATACACCCTGAGAAAACCATAATTCAAAATGACCTATGTACCCCAATGTTCACTGCAGCACTATTTACAATAGCCAGGACATGGAAACAATCTAAATGTCCATCAATAGAGGAATGGATAAAGAAGATGTGGTACATATATACAATGGAATATTATCCATTAAAAAGAATGAAATAATGCCATTTGCAGCAACATGGAAGGACCTAGAGACTGTCAAAGTGAGTTAAGTAAGTCAGACAGAGAAAGAGAAATATCATGTGATATCCCTTATATGCAGAATCGAAAAAGAAATGACACAAATTAATTCATTTACAAAACAGAAACAGACTCATAGAATTAGAGAATGAACTTATGGTTACCAGAGGGGAAGGGTCGGGGGAAGGGATAGTTAGGAAGTTTGGGATCAACATGTACACACTGCCATATTTAAGATGGATAACCAACAAAGACCTACTGTATAGCACAGGGAACTGTGCCTAATGTTATGTGGCAGCCTGGATGGGAGGGGGGTTTGGGGGAGGATAGATACATCTATATGTATGGCTGAGTCAGTTTGCTGTGCACCTGAAGCTATCACAACATTGTTAATCATCTATACCCCAATATAAAATTAAAAGTTCAAAAAAAATTACAGACCAATATCACTGATGAACATAAATGCAAAAATCCTTAACAAAATAAAAGCAAGCAGAATCCATCAACACATTAAAAGGATCATACACCATGATCAAGCAAGATCTTTTCCCAAGGATGCAAGGATTCTTCAGTATACACAAATCAATCAATGTGACACACCATATTAACAAATTAAAGAATAAAAACCGTATGGTCATCTCAATAGATGCAGAAAAAGCTTTTGACAAAATTCAACACCCATTTATGATTAAAAAAAAACTCTCCAGAAAGTGGGCATAGAGGGAATCTACCTCAACATAATAAAGGCCATACATGACAAACCCACAGCAAACATCATTCTCGATGGTGAAAAACTGAAGGCATTTCCTCTAAGATCAGGAACAAGACAAGGATGTCCACCTTCGCCACTATTACTCAACATAGTTTTGGAAGTCCTACCCACAGCAATCAGAGAAGAGAAAGAAATAAAAGAAATCCAATTGGAAAAGAAGTAAAACTGTCACTGTTTAGAGATGACATGATGCTATACATAGAAAATCCTAAATATGCCACCAGCAAACTACTAGAGCTTATCAATAAATTTTAAAGTTGCAGGATACAAAATTAATGCACAGAAATCTCTTGCATTCCTATACACTAACACCAAAAGATCAAAAAGAGAAATTAAGGAAACAATCCCATTCACCACTGCAACAAAAAGAATAAAATACCTAGGAACAAACATACCTAAGGAGGTAAAAGACCTGTACTCAGAAAACTATAAGACACTGATTAAAGAAATCAAAGATGACACAAACAAATATATACCATGTTCTTGGATTGGAAGAATCAATATTGTGAAAATGACTATACTACCCTAAGCAATCTACAGATTCAGTGCAATCCCTATCAAATTACTGATGGCATTTTTCACAGAATTAGAACAAAAAATTTTACAATTTGTATGGAAACACAAAAAGACCCCGAATAGCCAAATCTTTCTCAATCTTGAGAACGAAAAACAAGAGCTGGAGGAATCAGGCTCCTTGACTTCAAACTATACTACAAAGCTACAGTAATCAAGACAGTATTGTACTGGCACAAAACAGAAATATAGATCAATGGTACAGGATAGAAAGCCCAGAGATAAACCTACGCACCTATGGTCACTGAATCTATGACAAAGGAGGCAAGAATATATAATGCAGAAAAGACAGTCCCTTCAATAAGTGGTGCTGGGAAAACTGGACAGCTACATGTAAAAGAATGAAATTAGAACATTCCCTAACACCATACATAAAAATAAACACAAAATGGATTAAAGACCTAAACGTAAGACCAGACATTATAAAACTCTTAAGGGAAAACATAGGCCCTATAAAACTCCTAGAGGAAAACATGCATACTCTTTGACATAAATCACACCTCCTAGAGTAATGAAAATAAAAACAAAAATAAACAAATGGGACCTGGGACTTCCCTGATGGTCCACTGGTTAAGACTTCGCCTTACAATGCAGGGGGTGCAGGTTTGATTCTTGGTCGGGGAGCTAAGATCCCACATGCGTCATGGTCAAAAAGCCAAAATATCAAACAGAAGCAATATTATAACAAATTCAATAAAGATTTAAAAAAAGAGGTCCATATAAAAAAATGGGACCTAATTAAACTTAAAAGCTTCTGCACAGCAAAGAAAACCATAAATGAGACAAAAAGACAACCCTCAGAATGGGAGAAAATATTTGCAAACAAAGCAACTGACAAGGGATTAATCTCCAAAATATACAAACAGGTCCTGTATCTCAATATAAAAAAAACAAACAACCCAATCAAAAAATGGACAGAAGGGCTTCCCTGGTGACGCAGTGGTTGGGAGTCCGCCTGCCGATGCAGGGGACACGGGTTCGTGCCCCAGTCCGGGAAGATCCCACATGCCGCAGAGCGGCTAGGCCCATGAGCCATGGCCGCTGAGCCTGCGTGTCCAGAGCCTGTGCTCCGCAACAGGAGGGGCCACAACGGTGAGAGGCCTGCGTACTGCAAAAAAAAAAAAAAAAAAAAAAAATGGGCAGAAGACCTAAATAGACATTTCTCCAAAGAAGACACACAGATGGCCAACAGGCACATGAAAAGATGCTCAACATCACCAATTATTACAGAAATGCAAATCAAAACTGCAATGAGGTATCACCTCACACCAGTCAGAATGGCCATCATCAAAAAACCTACAAACATTAAATGCTGGAGAGGGTGTGGAGAAAAGGAAACCCTCTTGCACTGTTGATGGAATGCAAATTGATACAGCCACCATGGAGAACAGTCTGGAGGTTCCTTAAAAAACTAAAAATAGAACTACCATATGACCCAGCAATCCCACTACTGGGCATATACCCTGAGAAAACCATTATTCAAAAAGACACATGCACCCCAATATTCACTGCAGCACTATTTACAACAGCCAGGACATGAAATCAACCTAAATGTCCATCAACAGATGAATGTTTAAAGAAGATGTGGTACATATATACAATGGAATATTACTCAGTCATACAAAGGAATGAAATTGGATCATTTGTAGAGACGTGGATGGACCTACAGTCTGTCATTCAGAGTGAAGTTAAGTTAGAAAGAGAAAAACTAATATCGTATATTAATGCATACACGTGGTATCTAGAAAAATGGTACAGATGAACCTATTTGCAGGGCAGGAATAGAGACACAGATGTAGAGAATGGATGTGTGGACATGGGGGTGAGGGAGGATGTGTTGGGAGATTGGGACTGACGTATGTGCACTGCCATATGTAAAACAGACAGCTGGTGGGAACCTGCTGTATAGCACAGGGAGCTCAGCTCGGTGCTCTGTGGTGACCTAGATGGGTGGAATGAGGGCCCAAGAGGGAGAGGATATGTGTATACATATAGCTGATTCACTTCGTTGTACAGCAGAAACTAACACAACATTGTAAATCAACTATACCCCAATAAAAAACTCAACTTATATTTTATTATTCACAATGCATACATTTACATTTAATAAATAGTAGTATGCAACATTTTTATTGTCTAAAAATAATGCTTTTGAATATTTGAATTCAAGGATGCCTTATATTAACTTGGATGTCCCCCAGGGACCCATGATCTGTTGGTTGTGCAGCACTGGATAAAAGCTTCGCTTTTATTATTTTGGCCTTGAAATTTGTCTCAGGGTATATCTGAAATTGCCCACCAAGCTGCTAAAAAAAACACTGTGGTTAAGTGCATGGGATATGAACTCTGCAGACCTACATTTCATTCATGGCTCCACTGTGTTCTAGCTGGATGACCTTAGGAAACGCACTTTATTTATCTGAAGTCTCTTAAAAGAGCGTAATTATATCTGTACATCTAAGTGTTGTGAGGACAAATGAAATAATATATGTAAAGAGTTTCACACATAGTGAGGGCTCTGTAAAGTGCTCCCTTCTTTCCAAGAGATGCTAGATGGATAACAAAATTTAATTCATAAGAATACTTTTGGTTCCTTATAAGAAATCCATTTCATTAACATTTTTTTCTGTTCCCTGTGGCAAGAGGACCAACCATTTGAAAACATTATCTGATCTGCCAGGGAATTTTCTATTGACCCTAATTTTGCAGCATCATTAAGATTCAGGTTCTAAATAAATTTAGTATCTGGACTTCTCATATGATGCTCATGAAGCTCAGTTTATAAGCAATGTACTGAAGTTAGGAGTGGAAAGCAAAGAATCAATTAAAAATAAAACGTTAATAACCTTCTACAGTTGTCACATTTCTCCACAAATACTAAATACTTGGTGGCCTTCATCCATATCAGACCACAAAGACAAACAGCAGCTCTAACAGTTTCCTGGTGAAACACTGACAATCAACGTGATACTAATAAATGAGCACTGTTTTAATATTTTTACTCAATATTTTGTTTAGCGTTATCCAAAAGAAAATCTAAACAATCGATGACCCTTTAGTGTGTCTATAACAGGGATTACAGGGATCTCTTTCATCTTTTCCCTTTTTTGCAGCACCAGACAATAGTCTCTTCATCGTAGTTATTACTGACATTAGTGCAGATATTTCTGACAAGTGGAAAATCTCCTTGTAATTAAATTTCTGTTATACTTTAATGCTTGTTCCTTAAAGAAAGTCCCTGTCAACAGATTTCAAGCTGTGATAATAATATTTTCTTCCTATGTTATCAGAAGTTGTAATCTATTTTCTTTCCTAGACAGCATTCAAAATAGCAGTAAGATTTAAGAAAACTGGAAAAGATATTTTTTTCAATGTTAGGGTGAATTGTTCTTGAATGTCAACTTAAAGTTTCAATAAAATGAAGAACACTAGCAAGCCAATAATAACTTGATTTGGAAATTCAAGTCTCAGCAAATGTTACTGTCTTGAAACTGCTGACTTTGCAGAGGTAGATGGGGATGTAGGGATGGAGGTACATTAAAGGAATGGAGGGCTTCCCTGGTGGTGCAGTGGTTGAGAATCTGCCTGCCAATGCAGGGGACACTGGTTCGAGCCCTGGTCTGGAAAGATCCCACATGCCGCAGAGCAACTAGGCCCGTGAGCCACAACTACCGAGCCTGCGCGTCTGGAGCCTGTGCTCCGCAACAAGAGAGGCCGCGATAGTGAGAGGCCCGCACACTGCGATGAAGAGTGGCCCCCGCTTGCCGCAACTAGAGAAAGCCCTCACACAGAAATGAAGATCAAACACAGCCAAAAATAAATAAATAAGTAAATAAACAAAAAAAATTTTTTAAAAAGGAATGGAATTTATATGTGCTTTTTAGAGCTGTAGCTTTCGTTAATTGTTATAACTTTTGAATATGATACAAACAAACCCTGATAATCTTATTAAGCTCATCTCCTTTTTTTTTGGTTTTTGACTAATTTACTTAAGCCTATCTTAGCTTAAATTTGAAATAACTAATAGATTTGGGAAAATAAAATTTCGGCTCCCCAAGATAATTACCTTTAAGCAAACTATGATACCAAATTCCTTCATAAATAAGACTAAGTTTAAGACAGACAGAAGTTAGTGTTTTAAATCTTTAAATTTGTTATTCTCATACACCTATTTTGAGCTTTTTATTACTTTCAATTGTTTTTTAAAAGGAGCCTCTCAAATAAAACCACTTTTTAAAAAAAACAAATGAAAATAACTGCCCCAGAGAAATTAAAAGACTTAATTAAGGCATTAGGCTACCTTGACATTACCCTAGAACAACAACTTAATTAAGGCTGTTGACTCCCACACTGTTGAGGTCTCATGCTAGAACATTTTTATTCATAGATGTTTTACAGCTATGTGAATGGAGAATCCACATTTCCCAGATGGAAATCAGATTTTTTTAAGTATTGGCAATTCTTTCTTCTACCTCTGCAAAACTTAATCGTGGCCCCTGCAGAGATAAGCTATCAACTCACTGTGGACGTCAGGAAAATGTATCTCTAGAACATTTGATGAAAAGAGGATTTATAGTTTATCACAAGCCACTTAAATGGCCAAGAGGTAGGATAGTTGAGAGACTTCTGGCTTTCATTAATAGATAAAGTTAGAAAACTTGCTCCCATTTCAAAGATGAATTGCCTATTTGTAATCCTTAAAACAAATAAAAATAACTATTAGAAAGACTCAGAGCTTCAACAGACTTCAAATGGACTTGTTTGGGTTATTAGTACTTTAGGCAACAGATACTTCCTTCAATGAAGACAGAAAATTATCATCATGGGAGGTTCCTGATAAAGGTAAAGGTGAAACAAGAATCACACAGTCTTTACCACAAATGTCTGACAAATTTTAATTTTGCTACAATTATTAATAATCAATTTATCAAGGAAATAATGACAGGTATCACCACTAACATTTTACTCTGCTAGTTCTCATTCTAGGCAGTTAGTGATTCTCTTTTTAAAGCAACAACTTAAATTCCCGATCTGCTAATGCCATCAGAGAAAGACTGAGTCCTTTCCTAAAAAAGACTTCAGTGTGCCCCCGACAAGTTAATTCCAATCAGAAATCCCAACTCCTAAATCATCACATTGAATGATGACCTAAGCCCAAAGACTCGTTTCTGATACCATATACTTTCTTCCCTAGAGCTTTAAAGGAGTAATTCCCAGGGCAAGGAGATCATATTCAGGAGTATTCTGCATCCCCCAGTCTTGTGAAAAATTCACTTCCTCTAAAATCCTTTCTCCCTTATCCATCCTACACACACACACACACACACACACACACGTTGGTTAGTCTTTATCAAATTTGGAAAAGATGAGGGACAACTGGTATTCAGTGAATTCCAACGGCAGAAAACTAATCTCTCCGTGGCAGAATTAACCAAGAAAGCTGCAGGCCATCAATACTACAGCTTCATGCCAGATACATGAAAATTACTTGCTTCCTGAGTGGTTTGTTTTACAAGAATGTGGAGCTCAAGGTTTTTAATTACAGTCATATCACTTACAATGTAACTTCAGGCTAGTTACTTAAGTTTTGTACCTCATTTTACTGATCAATAAAATGGGGATAAAAATAGTTCCTACATTTATGAAGTTATTATATGAGCAAATTGAGATTATATATATTTACTGTTTAACACAGTGCTCAGTAAATAGAATTTTCATTAGATCCCTTTTATTTTTTAAAAAAATTCTAACAATATTGAAAATATTGTATTTGGGAACACATTTACAAATCAGACCCAAGAAAAGTAAAGCTATGTGGCTCTCTAAATCACGCTATTCAGAATGCATGTTCTTTATGTGGTAGACAAGCAGTCTTATAAAGAGTATAAGTTTACGGTATTAAATATGCAGTTACATATACAAATCTGTACAGAACAGTATCCAGAAATATATAATGTAACTAAAGTTAAGAGTAAGGAATAGTTTTAGGGAAAAAATTAATATATGAAAAGAAAGCCTTAAGTCTTGTAAACATTTTAGAAGTGAGCTATATATTTGGCTCTGAGTTTTCTAGCAGCCAACACAAAGGTAATGTTATTATTACATGAACCACAATGTTTACATAATAGAAACACAATAGATATTGAGGCTAGGAAAAGTGATTTAAACACTAGTGATTACTATAACTCTAATAATGCATTGAATCCTGATGAAAACCTGTAAAACTGTCTAAGGATAGCAACAAATAATGTAAAAGGAATTTACTCAGGGATGAATGAGACAATATTTAGGAAAAGAAAAGATATTATATTATTCAATTTGATAAAGCAACTCACAGTATTTCTCAGCACTATTAACTAATATATATTTAAGTCTAATACTAAAGTGGTTGTATAGTACTGTAGTATTTTGATGACTGTGTATCTTCATTTCTTATAATTAATGTCTAATATTTAACTCATATGCATTCAATCAGAAAATCGAAGCAAGGATTCTAACATTTTTGTAAATCCTGGTTTTAGTCTAGGTATACCATATTATGTCATCTTCCTCAGAAAGCACTTTCTAAAACAGCAACTTCTGAGAAGTGAATGATTTAGGGATATCCTTGGGAAAAGTCTCCTCTTAAATTCTCTATCTCACTCTAGTTTTCAAGTTAAAAATGTGCTCTAAAATCTAGAGTTGCCTGTTGATGCATAAATGTTGAAGATGGTTACTAAAACCTTTAGGAATCCTGCTGGCTTTATACTATCAAACAATATAATGATTATAACCACATGATGACTTAGCATTAAATATATTTTAATATAATACTTTACATATAAAGAACTAAGCTAAAAAAAGCAAGTTATATATATATATACTGAGAGTTTCTATCATAGATAAGTTGATCAATAAAACAACCTGTAAATATCTTTCTCTGTGGCTGAGGTAGAGAAATAAAGAAGTAAAAATAATTTTTCCACATCATTTTAAATCTAAATTCACATGACCAACTGTCAATATATGTGAGTTACTTCAACTAAATTCTCTGTTACCTTAAATAGAACATAACATTGGAGATGTTTACTGAGAATTCATCTTTTCATCATGTAGCTCCTTCTTTAATGCTTGTTTAGCTTTTGACCAATCAGGATAACTTTAGGACATCTCAGAATAGAGACACTGTTCCTTGATCTTTTACTGCCCAAACGCTCCTTTTATTTACTTATTTTGAGTGAGGGGTTTGGAGAAAAGGACTAATCATTCCTAATGAATTTGGTGCTGGTGAAAAATGCCAGATGGGCAGTCACAGAGACTGAAGTTCTTTTATTCACAGACTAAAGCAGAACATTTTCCCCTGCACTTTGCTTTCAGATGCAACCTGGAGTACAAAGCTATCTTGCATTCCCAGACCTGTCCAATCTCTTCTTCATTAATCAGCATTTTCACATTTCATCAAGTATCATTTCTGATAGGCATATTCCAGATACACATAAATCACCATTTCTCATTACTCATTTCTCAGACAGCTTTGTAAATATAGACGTTTCACATTAGCAATGTCTTTTGACAGAAGGGTTATATAGTGTTGAAGGAAAATTAACTTAGGGAAAACAAAATAATATATATGACGATCTTCTTTGTTCTTTCAGTCATCTAGTTTAGAACAGATTTATGCCAAACCAATAGATGATTTTATACATATTGAGCTGAACTGCCCACCTTAGAGCATTCCTGATTTAAAAAAAAAAAAGAAAATTCATATTGGCTCATGATGGTGTTCCTTATTATGCCAAGAAAAATGTTCAATTAGAATGAAATAACAAGGAGATGCCACAATTAATTTTTTATAATTGTTATTTCTGCAGAATAATTAACATTTTAACTGTGTCTACAAAGTGCTGGCCCCAAAATTCTAAAAGACAGATTTTTATTTTTAAAAATGTGAAGAGGGACTTCCCTGGTGGTCCAGTGGTTAAGACTCCATGCTCCCAATGCAGGGGGCCTGGGTTCCATCCCGGTCAGGGAACTAGATCCCACATGCTGCAATTAAGAGCCCCCATGCCGCAACGAAAATCCTGCACATGGCAACGAAGATCCCGCGTGCCGCAACTAAGACACAGTGCAGCTAAATAAATACATACATACATATATAAATACATAAATAAATATTTTTTTAAATGCGAAGATCCCAAAGGACTTAGGTAACTTGCCTGAGGTCACCTAGATAATCAATGAAAAGGATCACAGTAAACCCTGAGTTTGTATGAACATAAAAATCTATGCCATACTATTTCTCCATTGCCAGACCTACATCTCCAGACCAGAACTCTAGTCTCGTGTCCAACTGTCTCTGAAATATTTTCAACTTCTATCACTATGTCCAAAATTGAATTTTAATATTCACTCACTAACCAGCTCCCATTCTATTATTTGTGCCACTGTTACAAATTCTTTTTGGAGCTGCACTTAATTTTTCAATCATTTATATGCCCAGTATTCAATTTTCCCTTTTTTCTTCAAAATTTCTTTTGGTTCTTAGCAATAATGAGAACTTTAAATATATATATACACTACTACAAGAAAAAATTTTAATTATATACCTCTTTGAATACCGTTAATGTCAACATACATATAACCATCAAGACTGGGAGGGCATACTTTAAAATGAAAATTACTGTATTTGAGTAGAACAGTTAAAAGTGATAGTTCTTTTTTCAAAATAACCTTTAATATGATTTCATCACAAAAATATGGAATAGAAAAAATGGTGTCACAAAAAGGTGTATTTTCTCCTTCTATTGCCAGTACCCTTATGGCACTAACTCCTCAGGCACTTGTCATTCAAGTTTGCCACATACTGTGTTCCCGACCCAAGCCATCCTGCAAAACTTTTTTTTTTTTTTTTTTTTTCTTTTTGCGGTATGCGGGCCTCTCACTGTTGTGGCCTCTCCCGTTGCACAGCACAGGCTCCGGATGCGCAGGCCCAGCGGCCATGGCTCACGGGCCCAGCCGCTCTGCGGCATATGGGATCCTCCCAGACCGGGGCACGAACCCGTATCCCCTGCATCGGCAGGCGGACTCTCAACCACTGCGCCACCAGGGAGGCCCCATCCTGCAAAACTTTATGCAATTGATCTTCTTCAAAACAAGCATTTTAAGAATAGCTCCTATCTAAAATACTCTAGCAATTTGTTCCAAGTCTAAAACACTGGAGGGAAATTAAAGACTCTCCATAACCTTAGCTTACTTTCTATTTCCAGTATCACTTCTCTAAAATGAGCACTTCACTCCTGCTAGTCATCACACATTCCTACTTCCATCCTTTATACCTAAAAAGCAGTTGCCACCTTTCCTTAAATATTACCTTTTGCTGAGCATTTAGTTAACATGCCAGTTCTTTTATAAACCCTTCTCAAGCCTTACTTTTTGCCTCCTCTGTGTCTTAGGAATAAAGTATCTACCACATATTTAAACACTTGTTTACTTAATGCTATGTTATATTAGTCCCTTTTTTTCGTTTTTGGGGTTTTTTGTACTTGTTTTCTTGAGACCGAGAAGTGGGTCTTATCACCCTTCTCTTGAGCATTCAAGAGCATAAAATGTTAATTCAGTAAGTAGAAAAGGATTAATAAATTCTGGTTGACTTACTGATTGGGATTAATGCTACCTTCTACAGCAGACATTTAAAACACAAGAAGTTGACTTTTCAAAGATTTTATGAATTTTGTCTCAATTCAAATATTACCATATTAGAAAATTTAAAAGACACTCAGGAATGAATAAACAGTGAGTTCCTAACCTTGATAAGTTAGGTTTTGGATTGGTAAACATATACAGTAATTTCCTATCCAGACAACTTCTATGGTTAAAAAGAATTATATTTATATTTTAAATTCTGCATTCTTAATAAAACAAAACCTCAGTAATTAGCTGGTGTTTGGATGGTGCTTAAACCAAACCTGAAATCCTATCATTAAATTATCCCAGAATCATACACTCTTAGAAACTTTATGTTACCATTTAAAGTAACTGTTAAAGATATTCACTGCATAATAAAGGCAAATGCTGTTCTTATATGTTTAATTCTACTTAAGTTATTACAAACTACTATTACAAAATTTAAGCATTTATTGCCAAATATTGGCATGCTATAGATATATATACATTGCAAAGTTTGCAAAACTATAAGGAAAGGAAATGAGTGTGTGAAAATATAAATACATGAAAAATGAGCAAGAACAACTCTAGCTTTTCACAAATGTTACCAAAACCATCAAAACTTTATAACTTATTACCTGACTTTCTATTCTAGAGTACAAATATTTTAATGGAATAATATATAAAACAATGAAATAAATACCTAGCATTTATACAAGCAGATAGTTCAAATCTAATTTTACTGTTAATAGGTATGTACCTTGGACAAGTTCATTAACGTCACTGAATTTACAGTTTCTTCTTCATCTGAAAAAACTGAATAATAATTTTTATTTGTAATTATGATGAGAAATAAATGTGACAATGTGGGCCTCCCTGGTGGCGCAAGTGGTTGAGAGTCCGCCTGCCGATGCAGGGGATACGGGTTCGTGCCCCGGTCTGGGAGGATCCCATATGCCGCGGAGCGGCTGGGCCCGTGAGCCATGGCCGCTGAGCCTGCGCGTCCGGAGCCTGCGTGTCCGGAGCCTGTGCTCCGCAACGGGGGAGGCCACAGCAGTGGGAGGCCCGCATACCGCAAAAAAAAAAAAAAAAAAAAAGAAAAAAAAAATGTGACAATGTATGTAAACTGGAATAGTGAATTGATGCACATGAATCATTAATCTTTTTACTGCCTTTACCTGATCAATGAGATTCTGGGATAACCAGTGACTCAGAACTGAGGTTGACTTTTAACTCCTCAGTCTTCCCTTTCATATATTTTTATACACTTCCCTGACCTTATTGTTCCACTCTGGATGCTTACCTAGGCCCCACAAGAAGCATGAATATTATTTCTCAGTGGTAAGAACACGGCCTCTGTTTCCAGGTTATCCTTCATCTGTCTAAGTCGACCTTCTTGCTTATTAGTAAGGCTTCCTCGCCCACTACCTCCTTACTAGCCCCTGGGTTCTTCAGTGCTTAACTCTTCTGTTTCCTCAAACTCTATTTGTTTGTTTGTATTTGTTTTCTCAGTAGTTGTGGCTCACGGGCTGTAGAGCGCAGGCTCAGCAGTTGTGGCTCACCTGCTTAATTGCTCCGTGGCATGTGGGATCATCCCAGACCAGGGCTCAAACCCGTGTCCCCTGAATTGGCAGGCAGATTCTTAACCACTGAACCACCAGGGAAGCCCTTTTTTTTAAATTTATTTTTGGCTGCGTTGGGTCTTTGTCGTTGGGTCGATACAGGATAAGGCATCTCCCTGTATCCCCACTTGGATTCCTTAGAACCAGAACCCAACTTGACCTTTATCCACAGAATACTTCATCCACACAAATACCAAGTTTTATGATCTGCACTGCAATTCACCCCTTTTTAAGTGACCAGTTCAATATAATTTAGAGCTCCTTTTCTCTCTTATCTACCATGGCACGGCTGCAGGGATTAACAGGCAAAATAAGAGTGACCAAATTCTATAGGTATCTAGGAGGTTGAATACGTTATTTATGCCTTAGAGGTACAATCGTTCTCATCTCTGTTCTACTTAGAAACTACACAGTCACTTCAGTATAAGAAATATCACTTTAACGACTAGAATAGATAAAAGAATCTAAACCATATCACAGTGAACATTAGATTCACCTAGGGACATTTTATAAATTGCTTCTGCTTGATCCTAGCCCAAATCAGTTAAATAAGAATGAGTTGGGACCCAGTGTTCTAAATAACACGCTAACATGTGCATTTGCTCACTGAGGCTTTCATGCACTCTTACCGACATGGCCACCTGCCTGGCTTCCATCTGAGCAGACTAAGGTTTCAGGTCCTTGGTATCTTAACAGACTTAAAAGTTCCTGGGCAATGCCATTATATATGCCTGTTTTCTGTGCTATGAAGAAAACTTGGCAATGGCTGTGCCAGATGCTAGGACAACAGATAATGTAAAACTCTGCAAGTTTAACTGACTTTTATTTCAAGACAAAGTGACTCAAGAAAATGCATTTTGGAAGATTAATCCATGTTTTTGTTCACTGTGATAATAAAACTTTATCTGAGAATTGCTGTGAAACTTTTGTGGGTCCCTCTGACCATTTTGAAACTTCAGTAAAGTAGAAAATGACACCACTTATTTACCAAAGTGATAAAACACGCAGGTTTCATATGTAGTCTCTATATAGTTTTTTAAGGTGCAATTTAAGGAACTGATATCAATTCACGTTACTTGAGCTGTGTTTACATTAAGATTTAGTTTCCCTTCTTAAGTACTTTAAACATAGTAGGTTCAGTGATGCTCAGTGCATCCAGACACTCAATAAATGCTTTTTGATGATGATAATGATGAAGTTGATTTTAACATGGGTGTTCTTTCCCTTTACTTACACTGAATGTCTTACTGAAGTTCAGACCACAGGTTGTCTTATCAAATGTTTTTCCTTAAAATTATGTAATGTGGTTGGTATGTAAGTCTTTTTCCTCTTGGCTTCATTTTCTTAATGTAATGTTTTTTTTGTTTTTTTTGTTTTTTTACTAAAAAAAGACTGTATTTTCTTAAACCAAGCTGGGGTCTTCTATAAGTAAAACAGGTAATACAGAGAAACTTCACCATGCCGTTTTATGTTCCATGCCTTGTTTTTCTTTGCCTCACTCCCCTCATTTTCCTAAATAGTTGCTCTTCTAGTTGAGACAGTGTTCCCACAGGTAGTGCTATGAAGTGAGAGTTTAGGATCAGAGGTCAACAGGCTTGCTTTCATGTATGTAGCTCTAACTGTAACCCAATGCATCCCTTTCCCCTGAGCAAAGCATTTGTCTTCTCAGCATGAATTGTCTACATGCAGAGCAGGGTAGGACCCTGCAGACTGTTTGAGGATGGACCTTCGGAGAGTTAAAACTCACACTTGAGGTTTAATTGTAATACAGTTGATGAGAAAACAAATATTGAATCAAAGCTCACACCTCATTATACTTTGAAAATCTGAAAATACTCACTGTCTTAATTTCCCAAAAGTAGATCTCAAACATCTTACTTGCATGAGAGAACGAGTCATGCAAAGCCATTTGTTGCAGTGGCTTCCCTATAAAACAAAGAATAGCCAAAAACACTACACAGACCCCTTCCAATCAAAGAGTCTGAGCTTTAAAAGTTAACTTTACTGCCTGATTCTGAAGTTTTCATTTTCCTTGCCAGACAGGTTCAAAAAGAATGTCTGTTTTCATTTCATCAAGCTTAATCCATACATAACATCCTTTCCCACTATTTACTAGACTACGGCTATCAAATGAAGATATGATGTCTGTGTTTGGGTTAGTTACTTTAAATTCTAATGACCATGATGTAATCACTGTAATCAAGAAAAGCTTGTCTGTCTTTAGATTTAGGTCCTTTGCCATTGGCCTGGCACACTTTCGAGTCTTTTCATTAAGCTAACCACAATTCTGCCTAATTCGTAATTATCAGTGAGTCAGCTTTACACAGTCTTGTGGTCCCAAATTAAAGCTTATTCCATTGGTTTTTGTTGTGGTGGTTGTTATTATTCTGGCAAAACAGTTTACAAATATTTGGATAAGAAAATTTTATCAGCAATACATTTTTTACTCTACTGATGTGTTTGTGGATCTGAGTGGTTTTTTTTCATATTATGCATTTTTTACATTTATATCTAGAGATTCTCCTCTACCCTAGTAAATGTTTAGAGAAACTTGGAAGTTTAGAAAGAATTAAATTTAAAAAAAAAGAGGAAAATTGTAAGGAGTATACATGATACATGCAGATGTAAAATGTTTCTCTTAAAATCTTAATTTCTTTGTGTTTTGTAAACAATAAAAGTTTTCATAAATAAAATGGAAATCATACACATTTTCCTTGTTTGAGTTATGTTTAGCTCTTGTAAAAAAATCCCACTATGTTCCTATTCTAGGTAACAAACTTTTAAGAATTTCAGGATTATCCTTTTTAGTTGTTCACTAAAAAGTAACAAGATTCTCTTTGTCTTTTTTTCCAGGGAAATATACTTTCTAATGAGTTTGGAAATCAAGGACCATTAAATAAATAATTTTTATAAAAATTACCATTCCAATTGATAGCATTTTGCTACTAAAACTCACTTAATGCCCATTTCATCACAGTTACCCTGGGTAGCATTCAAATTTAGCTACTCTCCTGACATGTCCCTAAACCTATGAAAATCTTGTGAATCTGGATGTCCCTATGCTTAATATGCACATATGAGATAAATTTTTTCAGTCTTTCAGGTTGCAAGGTGAGTAGACCAAAGGGGGAAGGAGTGAATGATTTAGTTGCTAAGCAACAGACTGGTAAGGATCAGGGATTTTTCAGCTAAGGTCTGATAAGCTTTCAGTAGTGTCTTGGGAAAGTGATAGAGAAAGGGAGCATTCTTGAACTCCTTCTGCCTATTTTTTCCACTTCCTTTAAACTGAGATGGTCTATTCAGATATGAACATGAATAGCCTTTGCTTCCCAGTGTGTAAATATGACTGTGGAAGACTCTAAACCTTCCAGTTCCTGGTAATGCCTTTATTCCTTTGCCTCAGCAATGGCAGACGTGTAGATGGATGGTCATAATTAACCCACAGAGGATAGCTTCCAGTAAGATTAATTAATTAACCGACATTAATTATTCATTAGGTTGGCCGAAATAAATGGATTGTCATGTATACTTTAGTACAATAATCTTTTGGTAGATGCTCTTTCATTTTCACCAATTAAAGTAATTCGTTAAGACCAATAAAAAGATATCAGAGTTAATTCCACTTAAATAAAACTCTCTTTATATCTTATTACATGTAATTTTAATTAAATAATAATTTAAATGCCTGCTGTGATTATGATCAATAGAAAGAACTAATTTCAGAATGACAATAGTGACTTAGTTCCAGGAATTTAAGGGAACAACAATTTTCTTAGGTGGGAATGGTGGAAAATGGAATAAAATACAACCAAATATGACATATAATAGGGTGTTTAGGCTAATAGGTATAATGCATGTCTATTTTAAAAAGTTGTTTTTGAAGCCATGCCTGTTAACCTTTAACCCTAGAGCCTTATTTAGCAGTTAACTTGCTTACCAGCAGGATATCTTTGCAATTTCTTTAACTAGGTCTAAGCATAGAGAAGTAAGTCCTGACAGTGTGACAGGAAGAAAACAATTCCTCATGTTTCCTAAAAGAACATATTCCTCATATTTCTTTTAGGAGAATTTTGATATATTGAGGAAAAAAATCATGATTTTAACTTTAAAACGTGATAAGAAAACTATATCTGTTTTAACGTTATCAAGTTTTAAAATGCAAAAGTTTTGAAGAACTATTGACCAAGAAATTCAAAGAACCATGAAATTTACATGCATGCTTTTAATCTTTATTAACTTCTAGTAAATGTTCATTATGCATTTTTAGGTGCGTATACATTCATGAAACTGCGGTGGAAATTGATGTTAATTGCTTTAGTTCTTAGATTTTGTTTTCAATTTAAATGAATAATTTTTTAAATTGAGATTTTAGTGACACCCTTGAAATTAATGGAGTTACTCTCCCATGACACAAAACTAGGATTCTAATTCTATATCCTAAAGAGATGAGATGATGTGGGCAACTCATACAGATTTCAGTGGCACCACAGGTTATACTGTTACATCATATCTCTTATAACATTCTAGTGATCTGTTATTTAATGCTCCATATATTTAACTTAATTTTTATGTGTTTATGTGTTATATGCCCAAAGATACTATATTGTCCTTATGGGACTGTATCGCAGCAGCATTCAACACAATGCCGCACATACAGTAGCATCTTAAGTAAATGTCTGTGGTCTTGGTTTGACTTAACTCTTTTACTCAGAAGGTTCAATTAGGCTAAAAAGAGACAGGGAGAGAGAGAGGGAGTGTCGGCAGCGGGGAGGGGTAGGGCTCGAACATCATGAGGAAGGGAATGGGGTAAGGCAAACACAAGTGAAGAATCAGCAGCTGTGTTTGAAGAAGAGGAGACTTATAAGGAGATAATGAAAGGTGAGGCAGAATACAGGTTCAGCGACCACTGTGGTGGAGCTTGGGTATAGGATGAAAGCACACATTTATCCTTTGGATGCATCAGTCACGAAACCAATGTGAAAGGGTTCCAGGGAGCAAAAGGTCATGAGTTAAGCTCACCTGGTGGAGACAAAGTGGAGCACATGGTCCATGAAACGGGCACTCCAATACTCAGCTCTAGCAATGAGTGACATTTAGGAATCCAGGCACCGTGCTGTCAGACGTTCAAATCTTTTCAATAGTAACCACAAATCTATTATTTTCTGAAATATCCTAATTTTAATTATAACCTTTATTGACAAAAAACATTGTATAGGTCAAATAAAACATATATACAAGCTTGACATGACCCACAAACCATCAGTTTGTGACTTCTAGTACTTGCAAAGAGGAGTTATGGAAGATTTTATTATTTTGTTTTTGAAAAGCACAAGAAGTGACATTTTTACTGCTGCTTTCCTATATAGTAAAGGACGTGATATGACATCACTTGACACACTTGGGAATTCAGAAGTGGTGATGCTGGCTCAATGAACAACCAGCAATTTTAGCAATTTGTACAGAGCGTTGCTCAAACTATAGGCGGGTCAGTAATCCTTGAATATGCTGAGAAAATGTAGCTCCTTTATTCAGCCTATAATTAAGCTGATTCTCTTCTTAAACTCCTACCTAACAGGTGGCTGGGAGGGACGGGGAGATTAAACTCTGGCTTTATCCAGTTTAAAACTCAGTCTGATGCACACATGTAAACAGTCTCTAGGCTGTAGAGTATCCAACCTTATATGACTCCTTGGCACGGCCCCTCCCAGCCCCTATGCCAACCCTCTCCCTAAACTGACATCCATACACACACTGGCTATACCTACTTGTTCCTAGTATAATGCCCCCAATCCACCTGGTTTCTGGGCACCCTACTGGCTTCTGTTTCTGAACTCCACAGCTGACTAGCTCATTGCCCATTCTTTGGGCCAAGGGGATTTCCCCAGAACATGCGGGCCCCCTGATCTTTGCTGACCTTCCCCTCAGCTATAAAAGGTTACATACTCAGGTCTCTGTGGCTCTCCAGCTGGCCCCTGGCTTGATGGTCCACTTCAGCCTCTGCTCTGGCTCACCCCACCCCACCCAACAGGCTCACTGGATCTCACCTCAGCAACCAGACCCACGGGTGGCTGGGAGGCACAGGTGGACCAGCAGAACTGTCTATGTTGCACTGCCCTCTTAAGACCAAGTTGTCCCATGCTGGTGTGTCTCTTGCCCAGTGATCTCTTCAAAAAGGGGAACTGGGTGACAGCCTACTGTTCTCAGTGTCCCAGCCCAATTATACAACACAACTCCTCTTCGGTCAGCAGACAGGTGAATTAGGGGCACATATCTGACTACTTTTCTCTTCTCATTTTCCTCCATCTCCAATCCTTTCCACATTTCCCCGAGGCCAGAGGATATTTTCTTCTGCTCTCTACAAGTCATATCTGTTTTCTATCAGGAAAGTGCCTTGCTTGGGCAAGCAGAAGGGACATCCTATCTACACCAAGGCCCAACTCTATGCATGGGTCCTCCAGGCTGGATCTTTGACATCTTAATGTTGAAATGGAGCAGAATACTACGGTCCTTACCACCTCCTTGCCCCCATCCTCAGCCTGACTTCTGTCTGTGGAAAAACTTTAGTCAAAGAACAGCTGAATCAGAGAAATGAGAAAATGCACAAACAAAGGAAAACAGTCCAACAAGACTAAATAATAATAGTTTAGTCCTTAAACTAAAGTCAAGGACCTTTATTTCCTCTTCAAGGGCTATAGATAATATTCTGAGCCATATCCTGTGAGTTGTCTTATAGATACTGAAACCCTCACAGGTTTCAGAAGTTAACTACATGATGACCAGACTGTAGCCATGACATAAGCTGCCACAATTTTGAAAATTAGCCTCAAAGAAATGCAAACAAAGAGACCCTGGAAGTGACGACTAACTGTACCTAAAACAATCAAGATGACGCTGGTCAGACCACCACACAACCAATTTCAAGACGACTGTCAGAGCTGACTGTGCTGTTTCTACATGTAGCCCCCTCCCTCCGTCTATAAAAGCTCTTGCTCTCTGGTTGTCAGTGGGGGGAGTCGACCTTTGGACAGCAGTCTGTCCTCCCTGCGCCCCCTCCCCAACTGGCTGCCGACATCTGAAGTAAAACAAACTTTCCTTTCCACCAACCTTGCCTCTTTAATGGCTTTTGAGCAGGGAGCAGCCGGACCCACACTTTTGGTTACAATGTGAGCTAAAGAAATCGGGACAATCTTCTTTTCCCCCCAAACTCGGCTCTCAAGCATGTTATCTTCTTGCAAAAGTGTAGCTAAATATTGCTTAAAGTCTCTCTCTCTCTTTAGAAATCTGTCTAACTACATACCACCCACCACCTCAAGCCCAATCTCCAGAGACAGAGAAATGCTCAAATGTAATATGCATAAAAGTCCTGTATCCAGAAATACAAAAGGGAAAACCATATCAGAAATTTTAAAACATGACCTGTGTTACCTAACTTTCGTGGAGAACAACAGAACTCAAAATTAAGTGAAGCTACATTATCTTCATCCCAAATTTACTAAACCTCTTTTGCAAATCCTGTTTCTCCACTTTAATTCCAAGGCAACTTTTATTAAACACTCAAGGCTTACACATTGCAGGTCTGATATAAATATGCCATGAACTTTTTCTGATTCGAGGAACATAGATTCTGAGGCTTTTAGACATATTGAACAATTTATCTTTTCACTCTAACTAATTTCTACTCTCTGAATCTAGAAGGCCCTCAAAACACAAAATGATTTAATACAAATGATGTAATGCCATATATATATTTTAGGCTTTTCCTTGCCAAAGTTCCATTTAGAAAAAAAGGAAGAAGAAAGAAAAAGAAATTATTCTCAGAAGACACTGCACATGATGAAAGCTATTTATATCCCTCCACTCCTCCACTGCTCACAATGAAAACCTCCTCTTAAAAGCTTGTCAACAAATCTTTCAGTATGGTATAGTAAAGAATCCTTGTTTTTCATGTGTCACAGTTAATAACAATGCTTGAATTTATTGCCTCCATAAAAAACAAATATTCTTTGCTTATGTAAACAAAATCAACATTTGAACCCCAGTGTTTTTATGTTGTCTCAGAAATATACTAGCAAACCAAGATTACATGTTGAAGGATTTGAAGTTAATGTACTTCATTCAAGTCCATTCACGTATAGATACTGATTAGGTAGAGTAATTAGTGTATAATCTATACTAATTTAAAGATGTAGATTTATCTTCACAGTGCTATGTAAAATCAATTTTATTTTTAAAGGAGAAAAGAAAACACAATTTCTCTCAATATTCATCCCCCCAAACTTAACAAACTGTTGTTGAAATGAAAACTGTGATGTTATGAAGAACTGCAACTACTGAATGAACATAAAAATAGAAAATAGCAATGTTTAAGACGTTTGCTGTTCTTATTTTAGAAGATGACTACACAAAGCCAGCCTAAAGAGGGGGATAAGATTTCACATTTTATTGGCGTTTAGGGAAACTTTATACCCTGTCTCTGGAAAATCAGAAAGGGAAGTGGTTATAAGGAATCCACATAATAACGTATGGGAAAGCCAACTAGAATTTACAAGGGAGGGGACTCTGCTGGTGAATCAAAGAGCTGCCAAGTCACATGTTGCACAATTTATTAATCATGAGCTGCTCCACCAGCCAGCAGTTTTCTCCATGTTCTCCTCATTTATGACTCTATTCCCACTAAGCCACTAAATTATTTTTGGTGCAAAATATGTGTTATGAGTGAAAACACAACACAGGACAAAATGAGAAGAAAGTAAACATTTGGCAGCTTTCAAAAGCAGGTGGAATGGGTCCAGATTGTACATTGTCTACATTTTGAGACTTCGATTTTGTCCAGGGAGTATTATTTTGTTAAATGCTACACAAGTCTCAGTTTGGTCTTCAAGGAACATGGACTCAGCACCGTTTGAAGTCCAATTACTGGGGATCCACTGGCACTAAGAAATGGTATGTGCCCTTGACCCTGCTCCAGGTTCCCAGCTGTGACTCCAAGTAAAGGAAGTTTTGGTAGTCACTGACAGAAAGGAATTTTCTAAAAGAGCTCTTAAAGACTTTACTCACTTTGAAAAAGGCTAAATGTTATATATTCTACCTGTGCATGAATTTCTAATTTTAAAAAGTATATAAAGTTACCTATATAATCTTCATCTTTGAGAAAAAAAATATCTTTATATATGGCCAATATTTTAAGATATTTAATCTCTTAAATGCATGAGAGTCTATAAATCTGGATAACAGAAGAGGTTTTGCTTGGGGTGTCTCACCCTGCATGTTAAGATGCTGCTGACTATGGTAATTTGGGCTAAGCTGATGGCGGTGAGGAAAATCCTAATAACTTATCTATACCTGTTCCTCTAAATGAAATGCAACGGATCAAAGAAACATCATCTTCCTTCCAAGCGATATCAAACACCTTTTGCCCCATGACAAGCCTGCATGCCACTGTGTTCTTCAGTCTTAGTGAAGAGAGCTATGGAAAGAGATGTCCATCTATCCCTACACTCACCAGAAAGAGTATTTTTTAAACATTCTGAATTATCACTGTCTGCCTAAGTAAACACAGAATATAGAGAGTTCATGCAGGCAAAGACAAATGTGGACACAAAGTAATCTATGCCCTCACTTCTGCTTGGCAATTTTCAATGCATCTCTTGCCATCACATTCCTGAGCAGTACTTGCAGATGTTATTCAGACCCCTCTAGTTCCCTCTCCATGTCCCTTCATTCCCAGAAAAGAAACCTCACTTGTTAGTTTACTGCAGTGTCTGAGCCCAATCAAATATGCTACCTCAGGGCCTCCCTGGTGGCGCAAGTGGTTGAGAGTCCGCCTGCCGATGCAGGGGATACGGGTTCGTGCCCCGGTCTGGGAGGATCCCATATGCCGCGGAGCGGCTGGGCCCGTGAGCCATGGCCGCTGGGCCTGCGCATCCGGAGCCTGTGCTCCGCAACGGGAGAGGCCACAACAGTGAGAGGCCCGCATACCGCAAAAAAAAAAAAAAAGCTACCTCAAATACCTTCTAAAACCCTCCTTATCTTTATCCATCTTCTCTTTCCTCACTGCTAATTACCATGCCAACCTACCATAGCAAATGTTCCCATCTCTGGCTTAGCTTGCATTCCTTCCTCCGTCTGGAGGAGTCCTGAACCATCTTCACTTCTGTTTTGCTTCATCACTATCTCTACTTCTGCTGACCAATGCCCTTTATTCACAAATGTAATCAAGCCATCTTTGTACACAACACCTCTATATACCCACTCCCTAATCTCTTGAGTTTTAAAGATTCATAGAATCTTAGACTTCAAGAACATTAGAGTTGGAAAGACACCTGAAAATATGTGTTCTTAACTAAACCATGTTACAAGTAAAGGGAAAATCTCATGTCTTTTTTCAGTCTTTCCTCTATGCCCACAATTTTAATATATCCATTCATTCAAAGGTAATGAATGACTCAATTATTTTTTCTTAGTCTTTTATCTTTTCTGGCTTTGCTATTTTGGGTAACTATTCCTTCTCAGAGAAGTTATTTCCTCCCAATCACCTACAGCCATAAACTCATTCCAACACACAGACATCTAGGAACATCCCAGATCCACACAGCCTTCCCATCAAGGGCTTAACCCAAACTCCTAGAACTATGCTTGACTCCGTCTTTCCTTTCATTTCTACTTTAAAAACAACCTGAAATTACCTACGTCTTCTCCCTTTTTTCTATTGCCCCTTTGTGGCTTTCATTTTCTCTTCGTGAATTGCTATAATAGGCTCCAAAACAGGATCCTCAGTCATTTTTTATCCTCCCCAGTGAAATTCTGATATGGTCAGTTCACCCTTAAAACCATTCTTAAGCTTACAGCTCCAATCCCTAATACAGTTGCCAACCAAATAAACTACAATGCCTAGCATTCAAACCACCTTGGAATCTGGTCCCAATCTTTATTTTAAGTTCATCATTCACTACTCTTCTTTGGAACCCTATATTGTAGTCAAAATGAGGGCTGGGATGCTCTCTAAATATATTCCATGCTTCCTGCTTGTATACCATGCCACACTTTGTTACGTTCATCTCTAGTTTCCTATACTTCCCTCCTTCACCAACATCTCTGTCAACTAAAAGACTCATGATCTAGCAAGGTGAACCTCAAGGAACATCTCACTCATGCAGTCCATCCTGATCAAACAGAATAGGATTTCTCTTATTCACTGTGTATTCTTGTTCAATGTCACCTAGGATATTCTGTCTCACCTTAGAGAGTCTTCAATCCTTGTATCATTCCTTCCCTGAGAGTAAAAATTTTGAGGCTCAGAAATGTTTAATTTTGATTCTTTCAGAACGCTTACCATAGTGGCTTTTTTTTAAGGTATTCAGCTATAGATTTAGGTGCTGTCTTACAGGTTCCAGAAAACTCAACATGTTTTAGACTAAACTCTCCCCCTATGCCCCACCCCAACTCAGTCCTTTCTCTATACAAAAAATTCCCTACACTGGGCTAATGGTCCAACTAGTGACTCAGTAATCTAATCCAAAAAGCTGCAAGTCTTAAATTTCTCACCTTTCAGTATAGTTCCCACCCATCATTTACACTGGTAAACAAGTCTTACTGATGTTCTCTTCAAAATTCCTTATTAATCTGTCACTTCTTTCCATCAACTTGCCTCTGTCTCTCCTCCACATTTCTTACCTGGACCACTGCCATAGCCTGGAAACTATGTCTGACTTCTTTGTAACCTGTCCTCCACACTGCTACCAGAGTAATTTCTTGGCTGTGTTGGGTCTTGGTTTCTGTGCGAGGACTTTCTCTAGTTGTGGCGAGCGGGGGCCACTCTTCATCGCGGTGCGCGGGCCTCTCACTATCACGGCCTCTCTTGTTGCGGAGCACAGGCTCCAGACGCGCAGGCTCAGTAGTTGTGGCTCACGGGCCTAGTTGCTCCACGGCACATGGGATCTTCCCAGACCAGGGCTCAAACCCGTGTCCCCTGCATTAGCAGGCAGATTCTCAACCACTGCGCCACCAGGGAAGCCCTCTCTTTCTTCTTCTTTAAATCTTCCCAGACTCCCTAACCTACAGAGGCCCTAACCTACAGAGGAGTGTCCAAACTCTTTCTATGGCTTGCAAAGCCTTTCAAAATCTGGCCTCTAACTTCCTTTCCACATTCATTTTATGCCACCAGTATACATAAATCACACAAACATAGAAAAAGCTTTGAATGCCATTCCCACTTGCTTAAGTAAAGCCTGTTCATTCTTCAAGGTTCAATTCAATCCTCCTCCTAGTACATATCATAAGGCATTTGGTGTCCTTTCTCTGTCAAATTATATAGTAACTATGAGTTTTTCTATTTTCACCAAAGAATGAGAAATCCCTCCCTAAACTGAAATACTGTTAGATTTTGGTTCATACTCATAGAGTCTAATGAACTACATGGAATAATATAATTGTAGAATTAAAAATACATGAATTAATTACAAGCATACAATAATTTAGCTCTGATTTATATCAAAACACATGGTACTTACAATATCCCTTTTATAAATCCAAAAACGAATAAAGCTGAATAATATACTATTTAGGCTTACATATTTAAAAGTAAAAAATAAACAAGGATACATTAAACACAAATGTAAAGATAACTATCAATTCTGGTGGGAGGACCAGGAGAGATGGGATAGAGGAGCAACACAGAAGCAGATATAACATACTGTTAACCTGCTTCTTTGGCTGCATAGTAAGTTTACCAGTAAGGTTACCGATGTTCATTTCATACTGATTAATTATGCTTTTTAAAATGTGGCCATTCATAAATCAAGAGTGTCATTAACCAAGGATCGTGATTAATCTAATTTAATGGAGTATCCAGAAACCACACTGGGCCTGATATTTATCTGGCTACTAATTAACAACAACAAAACCTGCAATTGTTATTATTTAGATCTTAGTAATCATACTTTTATAAAAAGAGACAGGCAGCTGGATCTTTCCACTGTATTCTTTTTGATCTACAGTGCCATGGGGAAAAATATAAAAATATGACGGAACATACAGACCACTACAAATGTGAACAAGTAGGCAAATACCCTAATATTCAAATTTGTATGTGGAGCTTTAATTACAAAATGAATCACTTCCCTGAGGAAAAATAAACTGCAGTAGAGAGAATAATCACAGAATACTCATTCTCCTTGATACACTGATAAGATACACTCATTCAGTCATCAAGCAGTTATAGAGAAACAACTTTATTCCAGGGTACACCAGACACGAGGGATACAAAGGTAAGTAAAACAAGGCTCCTGACAACAAAAAACATACAGAGGCCAAGGCTTCCTCCTTGTGTCACAGTTACACTTTGGAAAACTGACTTATCAGCAACTTGATACAGTGCAATTCACAGAAATAATTTACTCCTGAATCCAGTTCAAGGGGAATTGTGGAAAATTTCAGAAATATTTCTTTATATCAATTTTTTAAATGTATTGTTTATGACACCTTAATTCCCAAGAGATGAAATTCTTTTTTTATTCTCTAACACAGAGTTTGATCATTTTTAATCTATAGGTTGATTTCTTGGAAAATGAATACTAATTGCAATAGTAGCAAGTAGATTTTTTAAAGCCTTATTATTCGGTAATTTATAAATGGGGTATTATATAATTTTATTTAAAATGGAATAATAACTTTGGTCCATTGTATAGTAATTTGGCAAATACTGTTTAATATCATGTGAATCAAACTGTAAGTACTTACTCTTTGTTTCTGTAATTTTATAGTAAATATTTATAGACCTTTTAGAGATATGCACTTTACACATCAATTAAGTGTTTATGGATCATACAGAAGAAACAAAAACAATTCAGATGACAGTGGCATAAAATATATGTACTTTTGAAGATCAGAAATGTGAAAAAGTATAAATAAAACTCATTATAGCTTTTATACAGAGCAATATTACCACTGGGTAATATGCATGCGGGACATGTTGTAAGTTGTGTCTAGTATACTGAAGATTCAGCTCAGCACTGTTTTATGGTAAGTAAAGAAACTGAAGGATACAGTGACAAAGTAGAAAGGTGAGACTAACATAAATTTAAAATGCTGAGTCTTTTTACTTTCATTTTACTAGTATTCAACACATATTTCACAATTACCATATGATTCACAGGTGACATGTTTGGAGGGGGAAATCCATGCTTAACAGATGAAAAACTTCTATATATATATAATATTACAAAATCTACTTATATATAACATTACTCTTCAAAGTGGCATGTGTAGTCAAAGTCATCTAAGTCATCAAAACGTCATAGAAGGAAAAGAAAAATAAAAAGAGGAAAGAAGGGAATGATAGTTTTGTTGTAAGGATAAGCCTATGAAATTTTAGTGATTTATCATAATGGAAAGGCAGTAAGTAAAGAGAGGAAAATGAGAGCTTTAGAAGAAAGTACTCAACATAAAACTTCAAAGAAACTTTCCATAATGTCTGTTATCCTACTTATAAAGAAAAAAGAACAGAAAATATCCATCCACTTAAATCTAAAACAAATGGTCATTTATATGGCATAGGTACCCTTCATCCAGGCAGGAGGGTCAAACCTCACAAAAGAAAGAGGATAACAATTTCCTCTTTAGGATGCAAGGAAAACTAGATTTCATGGTTACATTTTCTAATGTTAAAAATGTAATATCTGGGCTTCACTATGCTAAATTCTCTGAATTCTCAGTTTTGAGAACTGAACAAGCCAAATCTATACACATCCTTATGATTTACATTTATACATTTGTTTCTATTCCCAACCATAATGTATCGTTGTTTCTTAAAACAATGGGAGGTAGTAAGAAAGGACAATTGTGTTTTCCCTCAATATCTTGATGGGTTTATGACCATGAAAAGCGACCTGTGATGATTTATAAGGAGTTGAATACTATTTTTTAAGAGACACTCACTTTAAAATGTTTACTTGTTATTTATTGTTAGTATATATCTTGACTGAGGTGATGGTTACAAGAGAGTGAATATTTTTTGAAGATCATCAAATCTGTATTTTCACTTTCAGATATGGTAGAATAACATGTTTGTTCATTTGCCCTAAACACTCAATAATTCAGGTAAAATATAAGAAACATAATTTCCAGACTTGGACCAAATGTAGCATAAATTAATGATTACTGAGAAGACAAAATAAATAAGCACAGGAACGCAAATAGAGCCTGGCAGCCTCCCTAAATTGGTAATATACAATTTAAAATTTGAGGTAGCCAAGGCATCTATAATTCATAGGGCAGAGTACTGAAGAGAAGTAAGCTACATAAAGACAGAGATCTGGGGCTTCCCTGATGGCACAGTGGTTAAGAATCTGCCTGCCAGTGCAGGGGACACGGGTTCGAGCCCTGGCCCAGGAAGATCCCACATGCCACGGAACAACTAAGCCCGTGCGCCACAACTACTGAGCCTGAGCTCTAGAGCCCACAAGCCACAACTACTGAGCCCACGTGCCACAACTACTGAAGCTTGCGCGCCTAGAACCCATGCTCCACAACAAGAGAAGCCACGACAATGAGAAGCCCGCGCGCCGCAATGAAGAGTAGCCCCTGCTCCCGCTACTAGAGAAAGCCCATGTGCAGCAACGAAGACCCAACACAGCCAATAAATATATTAAAAAAAAAATAGAGATCTGGAAATCCACAGAGCATTTCCCTTGAGTCTTCACCTGTACAGGGATCAATGATGGACACAGGGTAACCATCCAATGTCAGGAAAAGAAGCACAAAACAAAGAGCAGCAGTAAAATCAATAGGGACACCACAGGGCCAACTATAATTTATGTTCTCATTAGCCAGGGTGGAAATACCTTCTCAACATATGGAGTAACAAGTAGAGTGCTTTAAAAGGAACAGCCTCAAAAATGGGGCCACATATATGTGTTGGCATACAGTATTTGTTTTTCTCTTTCTAACTTACTTCACTCTGTATGACAGACTCTAGGTCCTTCCACCTAACTGCAAATAACTCAATTTCATTTCTTTTTATGGCTGAGTAATATTCCATTGCATCTATGTGCCACAACGTCTTTATCCATTCATCTGTCGATGGACACTTGGGGTGCTTCCATGGCCTGGGTATTGTAAACAGTGCTGCAATGAACTCTGTGGTACACGTCTCTTTTTGAATTATGGTTTTCTCAGGGTAAATGCCCAGTAGTGGGATTGCTGGGTCATATGGTAGTTCTATTTTTAGTTTTTTAAGGAAACTCCATACTGTTCTCCATAGTGGGCAGGACAGGAATAAAGATGCAGATGTAGGGATGGACTTGAGGACACGGGGAGGGGGAAGGGTAAGCTGGGACGAAGTAAGAGAGTGGCATGGACATATATACACCACAACTGGAAAACAGATAGCTAGTGGGAAGCAGCTGCATAGCACAGGGAGATCAGCTCAGTGCTCTGTGACCACCTAAAGGGTGAGGTAGGGAGGGTGGGAGGAAGATGCAAGAGGGAGGGGATATAGGGATATATGTATACATATATCTGATTATAGCTGTACAGCTGATGTATACATATAGCTTTGTTATACAGCAGAAACTAACACAACATTGTAAAGCAATTATACTCCAAAAAAGATGTTAAAAGAAAATAATTAAGCATACACTTATCATATGACTCAGCCATCCCCCTACTAGATATTTTTACTCAAGGGACATGAAAATATATGTGTATTCTAAACTTGTACACAGATATTTACAGCAGTTTTATTCATAATCATTAAACACTGGAAACAACCCAGATGTCCTTCAACTGGTGAATGTATAAACTGTGGTATATTCATGCAATGGAATACAACTCAGCAATAAAAAGGAACAAACTACTGATGCACATGTTGACCTGAGTGAAAAAAGCCAAATTCAAGAAGCTACATATTATATGGACCATTAATAAGATATTTCAGAAAAGGCAAAACTATAGGACAGAAAACAGAGCAGTAGTTGCCAATGGTTAAGGGTGGGGAGAGGGTTGCCTACAATGCGGTACGAGGGAACTTTCTGGGAGGCAGAAATGTTCTATATCTTGATTGGGGTGGGGGTTACATGACTGTATGTGTTTGTCACGACACAGACCTGTATACTTCAGTGAATGTTAATGTATGTAACTTATATGTCAATAAACCTGACTTTTATATTTAGAAAAATAAAAGGGGCCAAATTCACTATAGATTAAAGGCTGCTCTGGTCCTGCCTAACAAATCTTAAACTCAATCCTTTGGAATATCAAATTGTTTCTAAGTTCCTTAAATGAATCCCAGAACCAAGCCCATACATATTTAAAGAAATATTAAAAAAACAAAATTAGGCTCCAATATAAAAGTATCAAAAATATAATGACTAGCATCCAATCAAAAATTTCTAAGCATTCTGATAAGCAGAAAAATATGACCAACAATAAGGAGAAAACCGGTCAATAGTGGTAGATCAAGAAATGACAGAGATGATGGAATTAGCAGATAAGGATATTAAAACAGATGTTACAAATACATTCCATATATTTAAGAAATTATAGTAGAGGAAAGCAAGAGCCTGATAAAGAAAGGTATGGACAATATAAAAATACCCAAATCAAACTTCTAGAGATAAAAATACAATGCCTCAGAAGAAAAATACACTGGATGGCATTAATAAAAGATTAAGGGCTTCCCTGGTGGCGCAGTGGTTGAGAGTCCGCCTGCCGATGCAGGGGACACGGGTTCGTGCCCCGGTCCGGGAAGATCCCACATGCCGCGGAGCAGCTAGGCCCGTGAGCCATGGCCACTGAGCCTGCGTGTCCAGAGCCTGTGCTCTGCAACGGGAGAGGCCACAACAGTGAGAGGCCCGCATACCACAAAAAAATAAAAAAATAAAAAAATAAAAAATAAAAGATTAAGTACTGTGCAAGAAAATGATAGTAAACTTGGAATTACAGTAAAAATACTAGAATCTATCAAGATACATTTTATCTTATTTACTTCTCTTTGTGGGGAGGAATAAATTAGGAATTTGGGATTAATAAATACATACTACTATATATAAAACAGAAAAACAACAAGGACGTACTATAGAACAGGGAACTATACTCAATATCTTGTAATAACCTATAATGGAAAAGAACCTTAAAAAGAATATATATACATACACACACACACACACACACACACATACATATATATGCATGTATAATTGAATCATTTTGCTGCACAGCTAAAACACTGTAAATCAACTATACTTCAATAAAAATTTAAAAAAGAATTGAATATTATTTTAAATGTGAATTGGGCATTTTATGCATTACTATTGCACCTTATTTTGCCAAAGCATATTATGCATATCAACTCATTTGATCATCTTGACAATGCAGTGATGTGTTTTGTTATATTACAAATAAAAGCACAATGACAAAAACATTAAATAACTGACCTAAGAACCCAAACATGTCAGAGACAGAGCCTCTTCAATCCTACTGAAGGTCTTCTAACTGTTATTTTAAATCTTTTTTAAGAAATTAACTATGCTGGTTTATGGAAGCTTAAGCTTTTGGAATCAGTAGACCCAAAAGTGTATGGCCATGTGGAAGCCAGAATCTGAGCATCCCCACTTGCCACATTTTGAAAAGGCAATAAAGTGTCTCCCATTACCATCAGGGAGAATTCAGATGAATTCATTCAGACTTTCATTACTAACACAGGAGACTTGCCTTGGGAGGTCACCTCTATCTTCATCTTGTGATTCAGTGTCATGTAACATCCAGGTCAACCTCTTAGTATTTGTGTTCTCCCTCATGCTAGCATCAGATGATCACACAACTACATAAATTATGCAGACAGTACATACTGACTATGGAAAGATGAAAATCAAAATAGATCAATCATGATGCTTAGAATATACAGCTGACCTTTGAACAACATGGGGGTTAGGGGCACTGACCCTCCACACTGTTGAAAAACCGAGTATAACTTTACAATCAGTCCCAACCTTAGATCCTGTCGTCCTGTAATACTGTGGTACGTATCTAATGAAAAAAATCCATGTATTAAGTGGACTAGCCAGTTCAGACCTGTGTGGTTCAAGGATCAACTGTACCTTGAAAACTTCACCATAAGCAATGTGGTATAATATGCAAGTATTACTTAAGCCAACTTCCAAGTGCCCACCAAGAAAGCATTTGTGAAAAGTGGTCAACCGACATGCTAATCAAGAATACCCAGTCAAACTATAAAACTCCTAGAGGAAAACACAGGCAGAACAGTCTATAACATCTATCACAGCAAGATCTTTTTGGACCCACTTACTAGAGAAATGGAAGTAAAAACAATAAACAAATGGGACCTAATGAAACTTTAAAGCTTTTGCACAGCAAAGGAAACCATAAACAAGACAAAAAGACAACCCTCAGAATGGGAGAAAATATTTGCAAATGAAGCTACTGACAAAGGATTAATCTCCAAAATATACAAGCAGCTCATGCAGCTCAATATCAAAAAAACAAACAACCCAATCCAAAAATGGGCAGAAGACCTAAATAGACATCTCTCCAAAGAAGATATACAGATTGCCAACAAACACATGAAAGTATGCTCACCATCACTAATCATTACAGAAACGCAAATCAAAACTACAATGAGAGGGCTTCCCTGGTGTTGCAGTGGTAGTGAGTCCCCCTGCCGATGCAGGGGACACGGGTTCATACCCCGGTCTGGGAAGATCCCACATGCCGTGGAGTGGCTAGGCCTGTGAGCCATGGCCTCTGAGTCAGTGCATCTGGAGCCTGTGCTCTGCAATGGGAGAAGCCCCAACAGTAAGAGGCCCGCGCACGGGAAAAAAAAAAAAACAACCTACAATGAGGTATCACCTCACACCAGTCAGAATAGCCATAATCAAAATATCTACAAATAATAAATGCTGGAGAGGGTGTGGAGAAAAGGGAACCCTCTTGCACTGTTGGTGGGAATGTAAATTGGTACAGCTACTATGGAGAACAGTATGGAGGTTCCTTAAAAAACTAAAAATGTAACTACCATACGACCCAGCAATCCCACTACTGGGCATATACCCTGAGAAAACCATGATTCAAAAAGAGTCATGCACCACAATGTTCACTGCAGCTCTATTAACAATAGCCAGGACATGGAAGCAACCTAAGTGTCCATCAACAGATGAATGGATAAAGAAGATGTGGCACATATATACAGTGGAATATTACTCAGCCATAAAAATAAATGAAATTGAGTTATTTGTAGTGAGGTGGATGGACCTAGAGTCTGTCATACAGAGTGAAGTAAGTCAGAAAGAGAAAAACAAATACTGTATTCTGACACATATATATATATGGAATCTTAAAAAAAATGGTTCTGAAGAACCTAGGGGCAGGACAGGAATAAAGATGCAGACATAGAGAATGGACTTGAGGACACGGTGGGGGGAAGGGTAAGCTGGGACGAAGTGAGAGAGTGGCATGGACATATATACACTACCAAATGTAAAACAGATAGCTAGTGGGAAGCAGCCGCATAACACAGGGAAATCAGCTCTGTGCTTTGTGACCACCTAGAGGGGTGGGATAGGGAGGGTGGGAGGGAGACGCAAGAGGGAGGGGATATGGGGACATATGTATAGCTGATTCACTTTGTTTTAAAGCAGAAACTAATACACCATTGTAAAGCAATTATATTCCAATAAAGATGTTAAAAAAAAAAAAAGAATACCCAGTCTAAATGCCTCAAAGATGCAGCATACTATCAGAATGGGCTAAACTTGAGAGGTGGCTACACAGCCTTCCTACAATTTCTGTCTCTGATCAATAGCCACCATTTCACTAATTAGGTTACTGGATATTGAAAATGGGTTTTTTTTGTTTTGTTTGTTTGGTTTTTTGCGGTACACGTGCTTCTCACTGTTGTGGCCTCTCCCGTTGCGGAGCACAGGCTCCGGACGCGCAGGCTCAGCAGCCATGGCTCACGGGCCCAGCCGCTCCGCGGCACGTGGGATCTTCCCAGACCGGGGCACGAACCTGTGTCCCCTGCATCGGCAGGTGTACTCTCAACCACTGCACCACCAGGGAAGCCCTGAAAATGGGTTTTTATTGTTGAAACTAGTGACATAGCTTATTAATTTGATAAAATGAGCACTCACTGCTAAAATCAGGGGTAATCAAGGTGTGTGAAGGTAAAAAAAAGATGTATGGATACCGTAAAATAATTTACACCTTTGAGTAGCAAAGGTGTAAATTATTTTAGGGTCCAGCAACATCAACATCACCCAGAGGCTTATCAAAAATGTAAAATCAAGAGAGTGGTATGGACATATATACACTACCAAACGTAACATAGATAGCTAGTGGGAAGCAGCCGCATAGCACAGGGGGATCAGCTCGGTGCTTTGTGACCACCTAGCGGGGTGGGATAGGGAGGGTGGGAGGGAGGGAGACCCAAGAAGGAAGAGATATGGGAACATATGTATATGTATAACTGATTCACTTTGTTATAAAGCAGAAACTAACACACCATTGTAAAGCAATTTTACTCCAATAAAGATGTAAAAAAAAAAAAAAGTAAAATCTCAGGCTCCACTCCAGGCCTGCCATATCAGAATCTGCATTTTAACAAGATCTTCAGGTGATTCCCATGCACTACTTTAAAAGCATTCCCCACCCTTTATGATCAAGTTAAAAAGAACTCTAGCAAGGCCTGTAATTTATACCTTTAGGAATACTGTCTCAGGCTCAACTCTGTGGGTTCTGTCCAATCACAACTTTGGACTCTGTTGGCCAAAAGAATAACATAATGCTGCTCTGGAATTTTGCCTTTGCCTTAAGTAAAGCATTCATTCAAATGCTTTGAACTTTCATTCAAAATGCTGAACAGAGTATATAACAGGGCAAAAAGTTTTGATTATCCATCCAGGGCAGCCTTACTTTATGTCTACTGTCCCAGTGTAATTACTAATAATGCACCACTTCACTCTCAAAGGTGGTAACTTATATGGTCACTCTAAGAACAGGTCATGTGAATTTTCACTTTTGTGCTTGCTTGCTTGCTAATAATAAACTTCCACATTGATAGTTTTTATAAGGATAAGAGATGGGGAACTTTTCCTTTTGGGAACCTCTAACATCTATGATGTCTCAAGGTTACCAGCTTATTCTGTCATCTTGATATTTCATCCTATCTAAAATGATTATCGAAAACGGTGAAAACAGTATTTGTGGATTAAGAGATACAGGAGAAATCAAATGACTTTCAAACTTACAGTCTGCTACCCATTACTCTTTAAGTCAGTTCCTCTACAAAATGTTTTGTAATTTAAAAAATAAGGTACGACAGAAGATACTCCAGTTCTAAACAAAGTATTGTTGATGTGGAAATAAATCAATATTAAATTTTAGAATGCCTTAATCCAAAAACTTAATCCAAAAAATCTTAATCCCCCAAAATCCAAAACACCTCATCTTTATCCAGTCACATCTATGCAAGTATTAAATCAAACACCAGAATCATATACATTTTAGCCAATATTAAATCTTAATGTTTTGAATCCCATCACAATTTTTTACACAATGAAAGTTAAAATGAGGGAATTTTAATGCTTTCTAAGTGCCAAAAATTGAACCGTATCATCTAAACCAAAATGCATTTGTAACAACACAATTCAAGGCCATCATTCAGTTCTAAGTTACTGTTTTCTAAAAGTAAATAAAACGGTTTGGAGCTCTCATTTAAATAGCTTCTAGATCTGTGGTACAGTTTTGGCAATGATGAGTTTTCTTGGTACATCAATGTTACTACCGTAATAGTTATGGAACTGATGAACATAGCATTTGTGGTAATCAGTTTACAATTGAGAATTGAAAGATGCATTTTCAGGATCATAAATAAAGCTAAATACCCTCTTATTCAAGAGAAGGAATATCCAAACCTGACCAATTGTACAAGGATTCCAATTAACTAAGACATTTCTTACTAGTGCGCAGGCCAGTGTGTGATTACCCTACAATTATGGAAGAGGATCACTGTGGACTTACTGTCTTAGACAATACCCTTTAAATCACAGGGAGTTTCAACTATTCGTGCTTTAAACGTGGCAAATCACTTGAACAGTAAGAAATAACACATAAATTTACTTATCAGGCAAGTCCAAGAACAAAATGTTAAACTGATTGAACTATTGGATTGACTGATCACAGAAGTTTATCAAAAAGATGGTAGTTTCTGAGAGGCTAAGTAATTATATTTTTCAATTCTTTATTGTCCATATTCCTTTCTTCCTACATTTTGGTATGACTTCTGAGTTGCTTAGATGGGTTATTTTTGCAGTGTTTCATGGCCAAAAGTTTCTTTGCCTTCCCAGGAATTAAAGCACAGTTTAAGAGTTTAAAAATGCAATTATACTCCAATAAAGATGTTAAAAAAAAGAATGACAATTTAATTCTCACCATTCCCATCATAACAGCCATATCAAATATGTTGAAGATTAAGTTGCTAGGTAGGAGTGCCTTCCAAATCCCAAATCTGTGAAGTGCAAATGCTTTTTCTTTCCATTTAGCAAAATGAAAGTAATGGACATCAATAACCTATATGTGGTATCCACAATAAATTAATACCCTGTAAAGAGCACTGAATCAGGAGTTAGGAGACATCATAGGAGTCTCATCTCTATTTAACTATTCTTGTTTTATTCTTAACCAGTGAGAGCCCAGGATCTGAATATGTTCATATCCTAATTCAGCCACTTACTGGTCATGGTGAACTTGGGCAAGTTACTCACCCTTCCCTCTCCCACAGACTGCTCATCAGTTATATGGACATAACTTGTAATAGTTTTATTTTGAATATTAGGCATGTTCATTCATTCAAAGAGATTTAAAACAGTGTCTGGCACAGAAAGTATCCCATAAATACTTCAAGTGTTTTTTTACAAAGATATTAAGGCAAGTGCTTTTACAACAAGTTCTAGACTAAGTTTTCCCTTTCCCCTACATCCTCACTTGAATAGATTTGATGATTTCTAGGGTCCTTAGACTTCTAAGAATGTGTACATTCTCCAAACTTCTAAAAAATATGAATAACATGGCAGTCATCTTCAAACTTTTTATCTTAATATTGCATTGCTCAAGCAATCAAAAAGTACTCTTATCTAAACTTGTATTTTTCAAACAGGATATGTATCTATAAGGAAATACCAAGGGAATATATAAAGCCACAAAATAGCTGTCACACATCTATCTAAAAGTATAATCATAGAAAAAATTGAGGAGAAATGGAAAACCAAATGAATAATTAAACAATTTGAACAGAGTTATGAAGTAGAAAGCAGAAGTCACTACATTTTATTTTTTCAACCTCTTTTTTAAAAAATTTTATTGGAGTATAGTTGCTTTACAATGTTTTTGTTAGTTTCTGCTGTACAGTAAAGTGAATCAGCTATATATATACATACATCCCCTCCTTTTTGGATTTCCTTCCCATTTAGGTCACCACAGAGTATTTAGTAGAGTTCCCTGTGCTATACAGTAGGTTCTCATCAGTTATCTATTTTATACATAGTAGTGTATATATGTCAGTCCCAGTCTCCCAATTCATCACACACACTTCACCGCTTGGTGTCCATACGTTTGTTCTCTACATCTGTGTCTCCATTTCTGCTTTGCAAATAGGTTCATCTGTACCATTTTTCTAGATTCTACATATATGTGTTAATATGCTATATTTGTTTTTCTCTTTCTGGCTTAACTTCACTCTGTATGACAGACTCAAGGGTCTATCCACATCTCTGCAAGTGGCACAATTTTGTTCCTTCTTATGGCTGAGTAATATTCCACTGTGTATATATACCACATCTTCTTTATCCATGCATCTGTACATGGACATTTAGGTTGTTTCCATGTCCTGGCTATTGCAAATAGTGCTGACACTGGGGTGCATGTGTCTTTTTGAATTATGGTTTTCTCAGGGTATATGCCCAGGAGTGGGATTGCTGGGTCATATGGTAGTTCTATTTGTAGTTTTTTAAGGAACCCCCATACTGTTCTCCATAGTAGCTGTATCAATTTACATTCCCACCAACAATGTAAGGGGTTCCCTTTTCTCCACACCCTCTCCAGCATTTATTGTTCGTAGATTTTTTGATGATGGCCATTCTGACCAGTGTGAGGTGATACCGCATTGTAGTTTTGATTTGCATTTCTCTAATAATTAGTGATGTTGAGCTTGGCCATCTGTACATCTTCTTTGGAGAAATGTCTATTTAGGTCTTCCTCCCATTTTTTGACTGGGCTGTTTGGTTTTTTGATACTGAGCTGCATGAGCTGTTTGTATATTTTGGAGATTAACCCCTTGTCAGCTGCCTTGTTTGCAAATATTTTCTCCCATTCTGAGGGTTGTCACTACATTTTAAAGTAAAGCATGAGAGAGATACTTCTGTAGAATAATTTGAGAATCTCTGCTCAAAATGATAAAGAAGTGTGCCTTTTTAAACATTTATATCTCTATGATTTGTGCAAATAAACTTAGACTATGGATTCTACCACTGACATGGCTGTTGACTTGATTTCAGCAACTCTGCCACTGGAGGCTGAGAAATTCCAGCTGTCATTCTTGACAAACTGCTTCTTTTGTTGACAGGTTCTTCTTCAAGGTTGCCTTTAGATCCTGAAGACATACCAATTTATTATGACCAAAGACTCAAGCACACAGGTTGCTATAAAGCCATCTGAAAGCTGCATTTATAAGCTTTATTTTTGTGAAAAAATTACTACTAAAACTATGTATTTTTATAAGTGCAGGGTGGTTCAAGGAAAAACACTGTTTTTGTCACCACACTGAAAGCAAAAGTACCTTTAAAAAAACTTGAAACAAAAAGTCATCCATCAAATTCACCTCACTTATACAGAAACCAGAGATAGTTGTCTGGCAGGGTGAAAGCCTGAACACAGATGAGCTTTTCTCATGCTATAACACATAAGAATTTTGTATAAAATATAATCATATTAAAACAAACACATGGTGGGCCTTTAAAAAATAAAGGGAAATCCTGGTTTCCAGAATTATAGAGATAAATCAAACCTAGAGTGGTAAGCAGAAGAGAGAGCTCATGGGAGTTTCAACCCATGTGTAGGTTCAAGGGTGTGATGCTTGGGATCCTACTGCTTATATGGATACAGGAGATGAGAAACATGGCAAGCAGAGCATCTTTAATGGAGTCTGAAAATGTACTTTCTCCTTGAAAAGGAAACACAATCATTGACCCACAGCTAGGGAGGGATTCTAAAAACTAAACTAAACTAAAATAAAAAACAGGGAAATCAAAATTCCAGGAAGGAGTCGAACAATTATAAAAGAATAGCAAATAACAGGGACAAATACTAAGCCACTTCAAAAGCAAAGACTCTGGAACATGCAGGAGAACAGTTCCACATAAATCAAAAAGAACACTAAAGTCAAGTTAATTTGTTATTTTCTACAAGGTTATTAAGATGACACAAAGCAGACAAAACTTTTCAGCATGATAAATCACTCACGTGATTTTGTTAACAATAAAAGCAAAAAATCCCCCATATATATATATATATATATATATATATATATATACACACATATATATATTTACTTACTTACATTTATGTACACGCATTTGAGTCAGAGTTGGTTTGTTTTAATCACCCTTGTAAACTCAGAGCAGATATGTCTATCATTTGCCTATATGTATTCATAAATATTTGCTGAATGAAAAAATAAATACTTGCTATAACTTTTAAAAATAAGTAAATATAAGGGGGAACTAATATACTTGACAAAAATAATGGGAAAAATAAGATTGAGGAAAGCAAAGTTAAGGCATTCTTGAGTTATTTTACAGTTCCAGAGAAGGATCAAAAGGGTAATTAAATTTAGGCTTCTTAATTCAAATACAAATGCTTAACTCCCATACCACTAGAGAGAAATTAAAGGCAGGAAAACATGATAAGAGGGGCAGGAAAATAGAGACTGCAAAATAAAATGGTTGAAACTATTCCAAATACATCAGTAATTAAAATAAGTATTTAAAAAATCAATCTTACCTATTGAAATATACATAGTTTCAGCCTGGATTTCAAAAAAAAAGTAAAATCCACACATATCATGTTGAACAGAGTATTCCAAAAATGAATAGGAAACACTCATAATTAAATTAGGGCAACGAAATTAAATAGAAACTATAAGAAAATGGAAAAGAGAAAACTATATTGTTACTTTGCATAGAAAATAATTTTCTGAATAAATAATGCATAGCTATCTACACAAAAGAGCAAAGTTAACCAAGAAAGGCAAAAATAGCCAAGAAAAGTTTAAAGAAGTAAAATAAGAGTGACTTGCCCTATCAAGTATCAAATCTCATCGCTAAGAAAAGTAAAATTTAAAAGCATGGTAATAATTCATGTTTTCAACAAACAGGTCAGAACAGGGAATGCAGAAGGATACATATACATTCATAAAAACTTGTTATATCACAGAGGTAGCATTATAAATCAGCCAGGAAATGACAGGATAGAAAATAAATAACAGTGGGGAAGTTAACTAACTATAGGGAAAAAAGTTGGATCCCTACTGCATACCATCCATAAAAGTAAACTCCAGAGGATCTAAATACAAATGTAAATATGAAACATAGAACATTATTTTTAAGAAAATGTAAGAGAATACATTTATTACCTCAGTATGGGAAGTATTTAATGCCACAAAAACTAAAATTCATAAAGAAATATTTTGAAAATTATAACATCTAATATATAGTGGGCACCTTCTCCATACTACTATACCAAAACCTTTGAAGTAGGTGTTATTGTTATCCCCACTGTACAAATGAGGCCCAGGGAGGCTAACTGAGTTGCCCAAGGTCTTAGAACTTACATGTAACCAGGACTTGATCCAAAGCCTATGTTCTTGACAATCATTTTATTTTCCTCATTCAACTCCATAAAATGAACATCTTCAGTGTGTACCACAAACTGAATCTAAACACAAGCCAGAAACTGAGAAAATACTGTCAGCCCCAACCCACGTATGATTATTTTTGAAAAACACTAAAAATCAATCGAAAAAAAAAACTCCTGTAAAGGTAGTAAGATAACAGCAACAGTAAACAAAGACACGAGAATTAAAGCTATAACGATATACCCATTTACATCCACTGGATTGGCAAAAATTTTAAAGTATGCAAACCTAAGCATTTGTGAAGAAGTAAAGAAACAGACACTTTTAAAATTCCATTTTCAATGTGTGACTGTGGAATAATGATTTTATCCTTCTCTGAAATAACCTATATGCCTAAATTATTTTCATACTTAATTTAGTTTTCTGTTTCTGGGGTGTTTTCAACTTTTTCTTTTATACTGGAGTATAGTTGATTAACAATGTTGTGTGGGGACTTCCCTGGTGGCACAGTGGTTGGGAATCCGCCTGTCAATGCAGGGGACAGAGGTTCGAGCAAAAAAACAAAAACAATGTTGTGTTAGTTTCAGGTGTACAGCAAAGTGATTCAGTTATATATATACATGTATCTATTCTTTTTCAAATTCTTTTCCCATTTAGGTTGTTACATCATATTGAGCAGAGTTCCCAGTGCTATCCAGCAGATCCTTGTTGGTTACCCATTTTAAATATAGCAGTGTGTACATGTCAATCCCAAACTCCCAATTTAGTTTTAAAAGGAAAAGTCAGAAAGAAAAAGAGAAAATAGTAAGCTCCAGTAAGAGGGAATAAAATTGAAGCAACTCTTCTGAAGTAATGTGGCATGTAGTAACAGTGAAGATCCAGCTATTTACAGCCTTCAGAAATTTAGGGTATTTCTTACTCAAGGAGATGTATACAAGGATTTTTATTAGATCACTAACAATATCAAAAATTTTGTGAGTTAAAAGTCCATCAACACAAGAAAAGATTAAAAAGTTGGTTTATTACACAATGGAATGCTATATACATGACAGTTTAAAAAAATGCATAGGGGCCTCCCAGGTGGCTCAGTGGTTGAGAGTCCGCCTGCCGATGCAGGGGACGCGGGTTTGTGCCCCGGTCCAGGAAGATCCCACATGCCGCGGAGCGGCTAGGCCCGTGAGCCATGGCCGCTAAGCCTGCACGTCCGGAGCCTGTGCTCCGCAACGGGAGAGGCCACAACAGTGAGAGGCCCATGTACCGCAAAAAAAAAAAAAAAAAAAAAGAATGCATAATTTGTCAACATAAGTTCATCTAGAGCATATAATGTTGAGTGAAAAGACTGCAGGAAAAGAAGTACAGTATATCTGCATTAGTTTTTTGTAAAAATTAAAATACACTAAATATACTCCATATTTGTAAATACACACCTTTACGATAAAAAATATAAAAACTAAAGACACGGTTGGGAGAAAGACAAGCAACTTCAGGATGGTCATTACATCTGGGAGGATAGGGCAAGACATGGGTCCAGGACTCCTACTTTATCTCTGATGCTTCATCCTTTAAGCACAAAAGGTCTGAAGCAAATATGACCCACAATGTTAGCATTTAAGAAATGCCTAGTAGTGGAATAATGATCTTGTCATTCTCTGAAATGTCTAAACTATTTCACAATTAATTAAACTTAGTTTTCAAAAAAAAGAGGTACAGAAGGGAAAAGAGAAAATAGTAAGCTCCAATAAGAGCGCTGTATGAAATGATTTTTAAAAGTCACAAGAGGGCTTCCCTGGTGGCGCAGTGGCTGAGAGTCCGCCTGCCGATGCAGGGGACAGGGGTTCGTGCCCCGGTCCGGGAAGATCCCACATGCCGCGGAGCGGTTAGGCCCGTGAGCCATGGCCGCTGAGCCTGTGCGTCTGGAGCCTGTGCCCCGCAATGGGAGAGGCCACAACAGTGAGAGGCCCGCGTACCGCACAAAAAAAAAGACCAAAAACAACAGTCACAAGAAAGAGACATTTAAACCACCTAGGAAGTTAGTAAAGGAGAATGAACAAATGGCATGTCCTTCAGGTAATTCTCCATAAATGTAAGTTTTATTTTTCTTGAAAGGGAGCTTTTGATTAATATTAGACATCAGGAATCCCAAAGTTTTACTTTCTGACAAATAAGTATAGATGTTGCCAGTTAAAGGGAGATTCCTAATCTTTAAAGGAGATCAAGTTGATATTCTCTCATAAAATAAAGACTAAAAGTTATATAGCCTTCCATCCTCATCAAAGATAACACTCTCGGAAAATAATCTGAAGTTAATTTTAAGCCATGGAACAATGGAGAATAAAGTATCCAATGTTTTATCCCACAAAATATAGATACATTAATTTTAGCATATATAATTCCATAACTCCATAGAAATCAATGTTATCAAACTATCATTGTAGCCATTCTTTTAAATTAGCAGTCTTAATAAAATTTCATTAAAGAAATCTGAAAGTAATAATTACTTTAAAATATTTTTTAAATATGGGAACAGAATTAGTATTTTATTCTAGAATATCTGCCTTTAAACAATTTTAAGTCCTCAGATACTCCTTCACACAAATTAACTGTAAAAATATGTTCTTAGATATAAAATTATCTAGTGAGTCTATTAGATAGTAGCCAATTAATTTTTTAAGGATATATACTATGATGGTTTAGGTTTAGGTTTTAGAAAAGCTGATCTTAAGGTATCATTAAAGTAATTTATTTTTTAAGTTACTCCAGGTTCATGTTAATAAATACTTGTTATCACTGTATATTAGGAAAAGTCCCTCTTGGCTTCTAAACAGTGGAAAAGGAAGAAAGGAGGGAAGATTGCATTCAGTTCAACTCCAAGCTGGAGCAAGTCACTTAGGCAAAAGAGAAGTGCAACTACAACACAGACATGTTTTATCCCACTGGAAAATACTGCCTTGTTCATCAAAGGACCGTTCCAATCTATATTGCCAATCACTGCAGCAGGATGGTGCAGGTTATTTTAAGAATCACTAACCATTGTCTGTAAAGCTCAGAAAGTCTAGCTTAGTGTTTCTCAAAGTGTCCTAGGACCACGAGCACCAGAAAGATCTGGGGAGCTTGTCAAAAATGCTGATTCTTTGGCATAACACCAAATCTATTGAATAAGAATCTCTACAGACCTTGGGGGAATCTGCACTTTTAATATGCCTTTCAAATGAGTGTTATGGGAAAAAAGTCACACCAGAATTTACAAAATGATTCTAATCTGTAATCAGTATCTTTTTTTTTTTTTAGCAATTCTATGTTTTATTCTTGTAATTTTTTTTATTAGTCTCTGCTTTACAACAAAGTGAATCAGTCAAACATATACATCTGTTCCCACATCCCCTCCCTCCTGCGTCTCCCTCCCTCCCACCCTCCCCATCCCACCCCTCCAGGCAGCCACAAAGCACCGAGCGGATCCCCCCGCTCCACGCGGCCACCCCCCACCAACCATCCACCCCACGCCCGGCAGTGTATACACGTCCATGCCTCTCCCCCGCCCCGTCACAGCCCCCCCTCCCCATATCCCCCAAGCCCACCCCCAGTAGGTCTGTGTCTCTATTCCTGTTTTACCCCTAAGTTCTTCATGACATTTTTTTTTCTTAAATTCCATATATATGTGTTAGCATACGGTATTTGTCTTTCTCTTTCTGACTTACTTCACTCTGTATGAGAGACTCTAGGTCTATCCACCTCATTACAAATAGCTCAGTTTCATTTCTTTTTATGGTTGAGTAATATTCCATTGTATATATGTGCCACAATAAATGCTGGAGAGGGTGTGGAGAAAAGGGAACACTCTTGCACTGCTGGTGGGAATGTGAATTGGTACAGCCACTATGGAAAACAATATGGAGGTTCCTTAAAAAACTAAAAATCAATATCTTTTAAAATTCGACATTCACTACATTAATCAAAGTCTTCAAAGTAAAGTAAGACAGAGTCTGTTAGGAGGACAGAGATTTTTCCATTTAAGAAACACTTAATTTATTAAAGTACTGTTGCTTTTGTCTGAGCAATAAAGGTATTTTTCTATGTGTAAATATAAGCATATTTAAAAAAACAAAATTCTTTATATTTGCAACTATGAAACCGTTCCTCTAGGGTCCTATAAGATGACTATTTTGTAATTGTGAAGAGTATTTTGTATTATCACTTCTGTAATAATACAAGATAATTATTTTTACATTATGTGTCCTGACATAATTTATATATTAGCATCACAGGCTTCTAAGAGAAGAAAGAAGTTATTAAGGTCTAGGCCAGTTATCTAAATCAGATTAGTAAAAGCAAAAGAAAAATGAAAGACAAAATTGCAGATCTGGACCCCTAAATTTGACCTGTGTCTTGAAAATACACTTCCCTGGTTGAAAAGTGATTTGGAAGAAGCCTGAATGGCTCAATATAAATACCAAGAAGTAAACTCAAACTGCACACTAGGCTAAAAGAATAATGTAAGTATTAAAATTCAGTCAGTCTAGGAAAGAAAGTTTTCAGAAACAGGACAGAACTTTTTATCAAAATGAGCTAAAAATCATTAGCCTTTAAGATGTGAAGCTGTAGCACATGGAATTGCACATGATCAGAGTGGTATAAAAGTAATGACATTTATTTTCTAAACAAACATTTATTTTCAAAACAAACATTTATTTTCAAACAACAAAACAAACCCTGCATATGCTTTTTGAACTTACTGAAATAATTCAACCACTATTCACAATGCTATTCTTCATATTTTGCATTTAGCAAACAATGGAATTTCATTCAAAGGCAAAGTACCTTCAGATATAGGCAGAAAATAGAAACAGGAAGAGATACTTTTATTAAAAGAAAAATTTTCATGGAACATCTCCCAACCTCATTATAAGAAAAGGGGACAAACATAAAGATGGGAAATATGGAGGGAAATATGTATCCACAGAAAACAGAACAAAGAAAAGAGTAATACATCAAAGTAATGAGTAATAAAAAATTAGTAAATAGGAGGTTATAAAGACACAGCATATCTTCTTTCTATCACTTTATATTTAAGGAAGTTTCTCTGGGAAAAGCATATAGTTGTGTCTTGCTATATTATCCAATTTGGCAATCTCTGTCTTAAATGTAGTACTTAGAATATTTACATTTAGTGCGTTTATGGCTTTGTTTGGAATACTACTATTTGTTTTATATTTGTCCCACCTACTCTTTGTTCTTCTTTTCCTTCTTTTCCTGTATTCTTCTGGATTAACTGAAATTTTTAGGTGTGATTCCATTTTATCATCACCATTTGTTTACTATCTAAATTATTTTGTTTTTTTATTGGTTGCTTTAATGATTACATCATGCACATTTAACTTGTCAAAGTCTTTCATTAAAATATATAACACTTCACAACATTAAAAGAACCTTAAAACAATATACTTCATTTACTTCCTCCCATTCTTTGTGCTATTACTGCTATATATTTCACTTTTACATGTTATAATTTTAAAAATATATTATTACTAGTTTTGCTTTAAGGAGTTGTATTTTAAAGACTTTTTCAAATATGTAGCCAAAATCTTTTATATTTAATGACTCATTTATCATTTCCAGTGATCCTTAGTCCTATATGATGATCCAAATTTCAATCTGTTATCATATTTTGTCTGAAGAACTGCCTTAAACATCTCGTATAGTGCAGGACTGCCAACAATGACTTCCTTCTTTTTTTATTTGACTGAGTTTTTATTTTTTCTTATTTTTTGGAAGATATTTTGCTGCATATACAATTCTAAGATAACAGAGGTTTTTTCTTCATTCAATGCCTTAAGATGTTGCTCTACTGTCTTCTCAATTGCATAGTTAATGACAAGAAGTCCGCTGTCATATTGATATATATATATATTTAACAACTTTACTGGAGTATAATTGCTTTACAATGGTTAGTTTCTGCTTTATAACAAAGTGAATCAGCTATACATATACATATATCCCCATATCTTTTCCCTCTTGCATTTCCCTCCCAAACCCCCTATCCCACGCCTCTAGGGAGTCACAAAGCACCGAGCTGATCTCCCTGTGCTATGCAGCTGCTTCCCACTAGCTATCTATTTGACATTTGGCAGTGTATATATGTCCATGCCGCTCTCTCACTTGGTCCCAGCTTACCCTTCTCCCTCCCTGTGTCCTCAAGTCCATTCTCTATGTCTGCATCTTTATTCCTGTCCTGCCCCTAGGTTCTTCAGAACCTTTTTTTTTTTTTTTAAGATTCCATATATGTGTGTTAGCATGCGGTATTTGTTTTCTCTTTCTGACTTACTTCACTCTGTATGACAGACTCCAGGTCCATCCACCTCACTACAAATAACTCAATTTTGTTTCTTTTTATGGCTGAGTAATATTCCATTGCATGTATGTGCCACATCATCTTTATCCATTCATCTGTCAATGGACAGTTAGGTTGCCTCCATGTCCTGGCTATTGTAAACAGAGCTGCAATGAACATTGTGGTACATGACTCATTTTGAATCCTGGTTTTCTCAGGGTATATGACCAGTAGTAGGATTGCTGGGTTGTATGGCAGTTCTATTTTTAGTTTTTTAAGGAAACTCCATACTGTTCTCCATAGTGGCTGTATCAATTTACATTCCCACCAACAGTGCAAGAGGGTTCCCTTTTCTCAACACCCTCTCCAGCATTTACTGTTTGTAGATTTTTTGATGATGGCCATTCTGACTGGTGTGAGGTGATACCTCATTGTAGTTTCGATTTGCATTTCTCTAATGATTAGTGATGTTGAGCATCCTTTCATGTGTTTGTTGGCAATCTGTATATCTTCTTTGAAGAAATGTCTATTTACGTCTTCTGCCCATTTTTGGATTGGGTTGTTTGTTATTTTGATATTGAGCTGCGTGAGCTGCTTGTAAATTCTGGAGATTAATCCTTTATTTGCAAATATTTTCTCCCATTCTGAGGGTTGCCTTTTCGTCTTGTTTATGGTTTCCTTTGCTGTGCAAAAGCTTTTAAGTTTCATTAGGTCCCATTTGTTTATTTTTATTTCCATTTCTCTAGCAGGTGGGTCAAAAAGGATCTTGCTGTGATTTATGTCACAGAGTGTTCTACCTATGTTTTCCTCTAAGAGTTTTATAGTGTCTGACCTTACATTTAAGTCTTTAATCCACTTTGAGTTTATGTTTGTGAATGGTGTTAGGCAGTGTTCTACTTTCATTCTTTTACATGTAGCTGTCCAGTTTTCCCAGCACCACGTACTGAGGAAGCTGTCTTTTCTCCATTGTATATTCTTGCTTCCTTTATCAAAAATAAGGTGACCATATGTGCGTGAGTTTATCTCTGGGCTTTCTATGTGTTCCATTGATCTATATTTCTGTTTTTGTGCCAGTACCATACTGTCTTGATTACTGTAGCTTTGTAGTACAGTCTGAAATCAGGGAGCCTGATTCCTCCAGCTCCGTTTTTCTTTCTCAAGATTGCTTTGGCTATTCGGGGTCTTTTGTGTTTCCATACAAAAATTGTGGAATATTTTCTAGTTCTGTGAAAAATGCCATTGGTAGTTTGATAGGGATTGCATTGAATCTGTAGATTGCTTTGGGTAGTAGAGTCATTTTCACAATGTTGATTCTTCCAATCCAAGAACATGGTATATCTCTCCATCTGTTTCATTCATCTTTAATTTCTTTCATCAATGTCTTACAGTTTTCAGCATACAGGTTTTTGTCTCCTTAGGTAGATTTATTCCTAGGTATTTTATTGTTTTTGTTGCAATGGTAAATGGGAGTGTTTCCTTAACTTCTCTTTCAGAATTTTCATCTTTAGTTTATAGGAATGCAAGAGATTTCTGTGCATTAATTTTGTATCCTGCTACTTTACAAAATTCATTGATTAGCTCTAGTTGTTTGCTGGTAGTATCTTTAGGATTCTCCATCTATAGTATCATGTCATCCGCAAACAGTGACAGCTTTACTTCTTCTTCTCCGATTTGGATTGCTTTTATTTCTTTTTCTTCTCTAATTGCTGTTGCTAAAAGTTCCAATACTTTGTTGAACAACAGTGGTGAGAATGGACCACCTTGTCTTGTTCCTGATTTTAGAGGAAATGCTTTCAGTTTTTCACCATTGAGAATGATGCTGGCTGTGGGTTTGTCATATATGGCCTTTATTTTCTTGAGGGAAGTTCCCTCTCTGCCTACTTTCTGGAGTGTTTTTATCATAAATGGGTGTTGAATATTGTCGAAAACTTTTTCTGCATCTATTGAGATGATCATATGGTTTTTCTCCTTCAATTTGTTAATATGGTTTATCACATTGATTTGCATATATTGAAGAATCTTTGCATTCCTGGGATAAACCCCACTTGATCATGCTGTATGAACCTTTTAATGTGCTGTTGGATTCTGTTTGCTAGTATTTTGTTGAGGATTTTTTCATCTATGTTCATCAGTGATATTGGCCTGTAGTTTTCTTTCTTTGTGACATCTTCGTCTGGTTTTGGTATATGGGTGATGGTAGCCTTGTAGAATGAGTTTGGGAGTGTTCCTCCCTCTGCTATATTTTGGAAGAAGGTGAGAAGGATAGGTGTTAGCACTCCTCTAAATGTTTGACAGGATTTGCCTGTGAAGCCATCTGGTCCTGGGCTTTTGTTTGTTGGAAGATTTTTAATCACAGTCTCAATTTCAGTGCTTGTGATTGGTCTGTGTATATCTTCTATTTATTCCTGGTTCAGTCTCGGAAGGTTGTGCTTTTCTAAGAATTTGTCCATTTCTTCCAACTTGTCCATTTAAATATTGGCATAAAGTTGCTTGTAGTAATCTCTCATGATCCTTTGTATTTCTGCAGTGTCAGTTGTTACTTCTCCCTTTCATTTCTACTTCTATTGATTTGAGTCTTCTCCCATTTTTTCTTGATGAGTCTGGCTAATGGTTTATCAATTTTGTTTACCTTCTCAAAGAACCAGTTTTTAGTTTTATTGATCTTTGCTATCATTTCCTTCATTTCTTTTTATTTCTGATCTGATCATGATTTCTATCCTTCTGCTAACTTTGGGGGTTTTTTGCTCTTCATTCTCTAATTGCTTTAGGTGTTAGGTTAGGTTGTTTGAGATGTTTCTTGTTTTTTGAGGTAGGCTTGTATTGCTATAAACTTCCCTCTTAGAACTGCTTTTGCTGCATCCCATAGGTTTTGAGTCGTCGTGTTTTCATTGTCATTTGTTTCTAGGTAATTTTTGATTTCCTCTTTGATTTCTTCAGTGATCTCTTGGTTATTAAGTAGTGTATTGTTTAGCCTCCATGTGTTTGTATTTTTTACAGATTTCTTCCTGCAATTGATATCTACTCTCATAGGGCTGTGGTTGGAAAAGATACTTGATATGATTCCAATTTTCTTAAATTTGCCAAGGCTTGATTTGTGACCCAAGATATGATCTATCCTGCAGAATGTTCCATGAGCACTTGAGAATAAAGTGTATTCTTTTGTTTTTGGATGGAATGTCCTATAAATATCAATTAAGTCCATCTTGTTTAATGTATCATTTAAAGCTTGTGTTTCCGTATTTATTTTCATTTTGGATGATCTGTCCATTGGTGAAAGTGGGGTGTTAAAGTCCCCTACTATGATTGTGTTACTATCGATTTTCCCTTTTATGGCTGCTAGCATTTCCCTTATGTACTGAGGTGCTCCTATGTTGGGTATATAAATATTTACAATTATTATATCTTCTTCTTGGATTGATCCCTTGATCATTATGTAGTGTCCTTCTTTATCTCTTGTAATAGTCTTTATTTTAAAGTCTATTTTGTCTAATATGAGAATTGCTACTCCAGCTTTCCTTTGATTTCCATTTGCATGGAATATCTTTTTCCATCCCCTCACTTTCAGTCTGTATGTGTCCCTAGGTCTGAAGTGGGTCTCTTGTAGACAGCATATATATGGGTCTTGTTTCTGTATCCATTCAGCCAGTCTATGTCTTTTGGTGGGAGCATTTAATCCATTTCTATTTAAGGTAATTATTGATATGTATGTTCCTGTTACCATTTTCTTAATTGTTTTGGGTTTATTTTTGTAGGTCTTTTCCTTCTCTTGTGTTTCCCGCCTAGAGAAGTTCCTTTAGCATGTGTTGTAAAGCTGGTTTGGTGGTGCTGAATTCTCTTAGCTTTTGCTTGTCTGTAAAGGTTTTAATTTCTCCGTCGAATCTGAATGAGATCCTTGCTGGGTAGAGTAGTCTTAGTTGTAGGTTTTTCCCTTTCATCACTTTAAATATGTCTTGCCACTCCCTTCTTGCTTGCAGAGTTTCCACTGAAAGATCAGCTGTTAACCTTATGGGGATTCCCTTGTATGTTATTTTTTGTTTTTCCCTTGCAGCTTTTAATATTTTTTGTTTTTAATTTTTGATAGTTTGATTAATATGTGTCTTGATGAGTTTCCCCTTGGATTTATCCTGTATGGGACTCTCTGTGCTTCCTGAACTTGATATTTCCTTTCCCATATTAGGGAATTTTTCAACTATAATCACTTCAAATATGTTCTCAGTCCCTTTCTTCTCCTCTTCTTCTGGGACTCCTATAATTCGAATGTTAGTGCATTTAATATTGTCCCAGAGGTCTCTAAGACTGTCCTCAATTCTTTTCATTTTTTTTTCTTTATTCTGCTCTGCAGTAGTTATTTCCACTATTTTATCTTCCAGTCACTTAACCATTCCTCTGCCTCAGTTATTCTGCTACTGATTCCTTCTAGAGAATTTTTAATTTCACTTATTGTGTGGTTCATCATTGTTTGTTTGCTCTTTAGTTCTTTTAGGTCCTTGTTAAAAGTTTCTTGTATTTTCTCCATTTTATTTCCAAGATTTTGGATCATCTTTACTATCATTACTCTGAATTCTTTTTTAGGTAGACTACTTATTTCCTCTTCATTTGTTTGGTGTGGTGGGTCTTTACCTTGCTCCTTCATCTGCTGTGCTTCTCTGTCATCTCATTTTGCTTAACTTACTGTGTTTGGGGTCTCCTTTTCACAGCCTGCAGGTTCATAGTTCCCGTTCTTTTTGGTGTCTGCCCCTAGTGGCTAAGGTTGGTTCAGTGGGTTGCGCAGGCTTCCTGGTGGAGGGGACTCGTGCCTGTGTTCTGGTGGATGAGGCTGGATCTTGTCTTTCTGGTGGGCAGGACCGCGTCTGGTGGTGTGTTTTGGGCTGTCTGTGGCCTTATTATGATTTTAGGCAGGCTCTCTGCTAATGGGTGGGGTTGTGTTCCTGTCTTGCTAGTTGTTTGGTATTGTTTTCCCAGCACTGTAGCTTGCTGGTTGTTGAGTGGAGCTGGGTCTTAGCGTTGAGTTGGAAATCTCTGGGAGAGCTTTCACCATTTGATGTTACATGGAGCCAGGAGGCCTCTGGTGGACCAATGTCCTGAACTCGGCTCTCCCACCTCAGAGGCACAGGCCTGACACCCAGCTGGAGCACCAATACCCTGTCAGCCACACGGCTGTTATATCAAAGGCAACATGGGAGTGCCTCAGAGTCCGATATTTTTTCCGTAAGCTTCTTTGCCATGCCATATTTATATTTGTTTCATGTGTATAACACCTTTTTTTCTTCTGCCTATTCATAAATTTTTCTCTTTATCACTGCTTTTTAGATATGTTTATAATATGATTTGGTGTGATTTTCTTCATATGTTTTCTTCTTGGAGTTCATTGAGCTTTTTGGATCTATGGTTTTATAGTTTTCAACAAGTTTGGAAAATTTTTGGCCATTATTTATTCCATTATCATTTATGTTCCCCTACTACTTCTTTCTGGGCCTTTAATAACACATGTATTAGAACACTTTAATACTACCCCCCAAGTCAATTTGTACTATTTTTTTCAGATTTTTTCTTTTTGTAATTTATTTTATGTATTTTCCATTCCTATATCTTCAATTTGAAAAGACTTTTCTGCAATGTTGAACCAGTTATTCATTAAGGCATTTGAGGGTATTTTTTTTCAAATATAGTCTTCATCTCTAGAAATTCATTTCAGTCTTTTTCATTTCTTTGCTTCTTAATGTTTATTTTTCCTTCATCTCCTTGAATGTATGGAATATATAATAGCTCTTTTTACATCCTTTTCTGCAATTTCTGTCACCTGGGTCATTTCTGGGTCTATTTCTTTTTTTTTTTTTTTTTTGTGGTATGCGGGCCTCTCACTGTTGTGGCCTCCCCCGTTGCGGAGCACAGGCTCCGGACGCGCAGGCTCCGGACGCGCAGGCTCAGCGGCCATGGCTCACGGGCCCAGCCGCTCCGCGGCATATGGGATCCTCCCAGACCGGGGCACGAACCCGTATCCCCTGCATCGGCAGGCGGACTCTCAACCACTTGCGCCACCAGGGAGGCCCATCTGGGTCTATTTCTATTGATCAGCTCTTCTAATTCTTATAGACCATATTTCCCAGTTTATTTGCATACCTATTTTTTATTGGGTTCCAGGAATTATGGATTTTATTTATTGGGAATTTGTTGTATTTCTTTAAATATTATGTGGCTTTATTTGGGGATGCAGCTAACTTCAATAGAATTCTATCTTTTTTTTTTTTTTTTTTTTTTTCTTTTTTTTTTTGCGGTATGCGGGCCTCTCACTGTTGTGGCCTCTCCCGTTGCGGAGCACAGGCTCCGGATGCGCAGGCCCAGCGGCCATGGCTCACGGGCCCAGCCGCTCCGCGGCATATGGGATCCTCCCAGACCGGGGCACGAACCCGTATCCCCTGCATCGGCAGGCGGACTCTTAACCACTGCGCCACCAGGGAGGCCCGAATTCTATCTTTTGAGGCTTGCTTTTCATCTTTTTTTTAGGAACAAGTACAGTAAAGCCTTTTATTGAGTATAATTTTGTTCTACCACTAAGGCAATATACTTTTGAGGATTCTACTCAATGTCCTATACATTAGATGTTTCCACTTTGGCTGGTGCCAACGTGGATTATACCTAGCCTCATGTGAGCTCCAGAAATTGCTCTACCTACTCTTTTCTGTTGGTTCATTTCTTAGTTTCATATACTTTCCTTATATGTATGTACAGAGCAGTACTCACCTAGGGCCTCAAGTGGATTCCTTGCAGATATTTAGAGCTCCATGTCCGTGCTGTGCCCTCATATCCGGAATTTTGCTCTCAAATCTAGGTGACTTGGTCTCCTCAAACTCTGTCTTCTCAACTTCACAAGGCCTCTGAGCATTGCTGAGGTTTCTCTTAACTACACCACCTCTTGGAAACTCCAGGCCACGAGCTGGGGCAGTTGTAAAAATCACATACTTTGTTTTCCTTCTCTCATGGATAAATGCTCTGTGTTACCTTTTGGCCATTGCCTGAAATCTGGTGTTTCACAAATATCTTGTCTGGTTTTCTAGTTGTTTAATGTGAGACAGTAAATCTGGTTTCACTATTTTTCCATCATAGTGAAAAACAGAAGTCTACACTGTTTCTTTTTCTATGAAGGTTACTGAAAGTTTGTCAAAAGTTTAACCTTACATTTTAATTATTTTAATTCTATTTTAAGTTCCTTTAATATACAATGAATTTTCAAATAAAATTTGCTAGAAAAATAAGTGTATTTTGAAGGTTGTTGTCATTGTATATTTTCATCTTGTCTTAATATGTAATCAAATTGCTACATAAAATTAGTTTTCTTTTGGAGTCAAAAGTGTTAAGTTCAATTGCATTTTTCATTTCCAATGAAAATGGAAAATTCCAGAGATATTTTCAATAATTTTCTTTTCGTAAAAAGCAAGTAGAATTGGACATCATGCAGACTTTTACAAAAGGACTCCTCCATGTAGAATTACATTTTAAAAATTCCATAACTACTGGGGACTCTTCAAAGGTTTCATATTTGTTATTTCATTAATTATAGGACTTAAGTAAACATGCAATGACTCTATGTTGTGTCTCTCTGCTGTTGGTTCTTCATAAGTAAGGGATAAAATAGTTTTCCACTCATCTCAGGGCTTGGGAGAAATACAAGTTGAATGCCATGAAACACAAGCCATAGCTTCAAAGGAGATGCTTTTGTGAAAACAGGTTTATTTCCAAATAAAACTATACATCTGTTTGGGACTTCTCTGTCAATAACCAGTGAGACTAAAGAGACATCAACAGAATTTCCAATTTCTTTCAACAGAATATAAAATCAAAGCTACTTGTGGTATCCTATTCAAAAGAGGATCATCTAATCATGCTTGCTTATTTCATTTTTTTTGTTTGTTTTCATTTTGGGTTTTTTTTTTTTAACAATCATGAAAGATTTTCTTTGTCCAGAAAACTGGAATGAATCCACTGAGTCATCCAAAAAAGAACTGAACTGAGGTAGACCCAAGATGATTGATCCCTGGATTTTAAATCCCCACAGCTCAATCTAGGTCAGCTAAGCCTTAATCTTTCATTTACAGAGTAAGTGCTTTTGAAACACATGTACTAAGAAAAGATTCTCTGGCAAAGAATGGCGTGTTCAGTGGTTGGGTAATATGCTATAATGACATTCTGATTGTGTGCTACACAAAACTGTTATGTCATTATGAAAACACTAAGTAACATTTGTCAAATCTAAGAGAAGCAGAAATTTCAAAGTTGCACCTATAATTAGTGTAGCGTGAATTTTAAAATACTTTCATTTTTACTACCAGAACCAGATTTTAGAAGTGGACAGAGTGTCTCTTCCAAGGTTTTGAATGAAATTACAGGGCACAAACATTTTTTTTCTTCCTCTTTAAATGAGAGAAAAGGGAACAACTTCTCAATTAGGACAGACCTTAGATATCAACTATTGACAACAGCTCCAAAACTGTTATTTATTACTCTCAGTGATTATCAAATCCCTTGATATGGGTCTTAACTAAAATTATAGTATGCTCATGGCATTTGAGTAATTGACATTTTCAATTTAAACTATTACTAAGAAATCTTAAAAACAATTCCTAAAATTCTACGTAACTAAAGTATATTTTTCTGAGTTACAAACTTGAATCATGTGGATTTAGAGGTTGGTATAGTAGAGACTTGCTGTCCACCCAAAGTATCCATAGCTCACTTCAATGTGCTAACTTCAAAGTTTTGTTTGTCTCCTTCCCCCAATGTTTTAAATAAGTCTTGGGAAGTGAATAAAACATTGTCCCTGTGGAAAATCCCAAAGAATGCCAAGAGCTAGCCTTGTTGATAGAAATGAAAAGAAAATGGAACAGTTTTAAAAAGCAACAGTTCCTCAGTCAGAAAATAAAAGTTATAGATAAATTAGAGCACATAAATCAAATGTGATGGTTGTATAAATGAGTTCATTGTATAAATGAGTTCACCATACATTATGTACAAAAATAAGAAAATTTAATTAAGGAAACTACTTAGGCAATTACTTCTAGTACAAGAAGTGATTATTATATTAGATAAAATGTTAAAACTCATGGTGTGAGGTTACACATAGGCCACACATAATTCTAAATGTAAATGTAATTGAGGAAAAAGCCAGAAGCCCATATAAGCACCCTATATAATAACAGGTGCCACAGGCACTTCTATATTTCAGAGATAAAGAATTGAAGCCTGTTCAGTAAAGTCAAGATTAGCTGATGTAGAAATAAAGTGTCTTTGCCACATGAATCTCTCCAGTGCTTCATCCATGAACCATCAACACCATTCAGAGTTACTGTCTAATTATGCACATTCAGGTACATTCATGGTTAATGTTTCATCATAAATGATGCAGTATGGGGTCTATTTTACTGACATTTATTATAAAAGCATTTATAAATGACTTCAGTACTTTATTTATAGAATCTTTATGCACGTGAGGAGGATCCTTATATTTTTCAGCTTTATTTTGCTACTTTTTATGGAGGCAGTTATATACTAGAGTGATACTTTCAGATTTTTATTTCCTAAGGATGATGGGATAAGTTTTGTAGAAATAGCTGTCTTATGGCACACTTTTCTTAAAGCTTAAAAGTAATTTTTAAATAAAACTGGCAAATAAGATTTGAATATTTACAGCTATGACATACATCATGTATTCAAGTACTAAACTTTATATGGAGAGTAAGAAAAAATAATGTATATCAAGATTTCATTTTTATGATTAAATAAGAAACAGTTTTGAAGAAATATAGTAACAATCAAAATAAAGAAAATTCCATTCAAATATGATCAGTTTTACAGAAAGTTGGGGGGAAAATGCTACCTCAGTCTAAATAACCAGGATGCATTAACACCTAGACAGCCATTCACAGTAATGTTAAATAATAGCTTGTTGATGAGCATCAGTTGTGTAACACATATAGGCCAAATGTCAACTGGCATCCACTTACATCTTAAGATCTCAACTACATTATCTGAACACTCACTCATTCCATGTCCTCTAGATGAGTAATACCTTCCCAAACCTCTGGCCTATCTGAGTAGCTGCTTCTAAATGAACTCAGTTTGGCATTATTGAACATCGAGTTCTCTGTCCCTGTCTACACTGCATCAACCCAGATGGGGTATTAGAACATTCTGTAATTTCTAACAAATCAAAACAAAAATGACTCATTAAAAATAACCACTCATGTACTACAGATTTTCCTGAAGACAGTGAAGGAGTTGCCTCAGAGGAGGTAAAAGTTTCTACTACAACCACACAAATAACTTCAAATAGAAGATTAGACACAACTATTTTTCAGATGGCCTATTTCTCAGAAACCATCCCATCAAATGCCTCTCTTCTAAACCATGGGAGATCTTGAAATTTAGAAATGTGGAAAGCGTTCAGCAGAGTGATTCTGACGTGGGCTGTGGTTTCAATCACATAGTAAGTAGAATTGCAACAGGTGGGGACTAGCCATACATTTATGTGTCTTCATGTATTCTCAAGAGTTTCTCCATGGGGTCTGTCCACATAGGCTAATTTGGACTTCCTCATAGCACAGCAGCCTCTGGGAAATAGAGCTGCTTACACAGTAGCTCAGGGTTTCTTTGTGAATGTTTGAGGCTGTACCTTTTAGGACTAGCCTCAGAAGTCACAGAGTGTTGCTTCAGTGTAGTCACAAGTCAAGGTAGGTTCAAGGTGAAGGAATATAGACTCACTTCTCAAAATCATAGTGTAAAGCTAGAATATGGAAAGGGAGATGTATGTCATGGCGATCTTTGGAAAATACAATCTGCCACATATGTTTATCATATTTTTACCCAATTTTTCTTAACATAAACATCAGAAAGTAATAGATATAAATGCATTAATTTCACATTTTACTACTATTATGAATACAGTTTTTTAGTCACTAATGGAATGTATAAAGATCTGTAAATCAAACACAGAAATGTATGTGTTTTACAAAATTAATAGCATCATTAACCTGTCTACCAAGTAAAATTCATACAGCTGCTGCAGCTTTAGTTAAAGACATGTCAATGACCTGAGTTCTATTGTGAGCACTGTGTCCTAAGAAAGACATTTAAACCTTCTGGGCCTTTTGGTTTGATCCTCCATAAAATGTCTTTTTTTAATCTTATAATGTTATAACGTTTTCTTTTCCTTTGACTGCATGGTAGGTAGCATTACCTCTTTTATGGATGAGACAATAAAACTCAAAGAGATAAAGTATACATCCAAAGACTAAAATCGGTGTCAAGGTTAAGAACAAAACTCAGCTCCAAGTTCACTACTCTCCACCACAAAAACTATTTTGTCAATACAACAAAATACCAACAGGTGAATGCATTATTTTACCTAGAATACAATAAGAGTGGCTACAAAACTGAATGCAAATTTCCATCTGCTTTATTGATAATCACTGATTACTACATTTCAACCATAAAGAAGATATAATCAATCCAAGGCCTATCCTGCTCACCTGAGTTTGCCAGGACTGTCTGAAGAATACCAGAGGGCCCCTCTAGAAAGTTACATCTGTCTCTGGTTTACACAGCATATGCCAAACTAGACTGACACAGTCCGCCCTATTGTATATTTGGCACACTCCAGTAGGTGTTCTCCCTGCACATTTAATCTGTTCCCCATCACCCTGAAAATAAATGTACATATGGTTAGAGAGTATACTAACTGCACAGTTATTATGCTAACATATTTGGATGATAATATGCCAACAGGGACCTACCTCAATTATTATTGGCATTGTTTGTTAATTTTTTTTATGGATTTTATGTTGTGTACATTTTACCACAAAGTTTTAGAAGTTGTAAGGATTCCAAAGGATTGTCCACAAACACTGGTCTCCTGATGCTGAAAGGTACTTCCCACCAAACCCAGGGGTTTATCATCTGCAGCTTGTGAATGAGGATGTGTTTCAGAGACTATATGCAAAATCACATATCATTTTTCTGAGAAAGCTTCCATCAGGCTGTCAGAGGGTCTGTGACCCACACGAGTTCAAGACCCATTCTGAGGGCCCCTCCCCTCTGCAGGTGTCACCTCCCCACTTTCCTCCCCTCCCTCTACCCACCCCCCAGGACACTGTTCTCTTTCATTCACTCAGATTGTTTAAACATGATGCAGTGTATATTCTTAAATCTTTCTTGAACTCACTAGACAACGTTTAATTTTTTTTAAGACAAGTGAGGCTCTGAAATCAACCAAACTTCAGTGTTTTTTCTATTACCCATTTTCTCCTGCCTGACAATATTAATTAAACAGGTCCACCTCTGGCTCGGGATGTGGAACAGCAAATTTGCAAACCCATGTGGATGCTTAATCCTCCAAACCGTGTTCTGTGACCTTAAATAATTTCCAGCTAAATTTTCTTGTTGTTTTTTGTTTGTTTGTTTGTTTTGCAGTACGCGGGCCTCTCACTGTTGTGGCCTCTCCCGTTGTGGAGCACAGGCTCCGGACGTGCAGGCTCAGCGGCCATGGCTCACGGGCCCAGCCGCTCCGCGGCATGTGGGATCTTCCCGGACTGGGGCACGAACCCTTGTCCCCTGCATCAGCAGGCGGACTCTCAACCACTGCGCCACCAGGGAAGCCCCCAAACAAAAGTTTTAATGGAACTCTGTTACTCAAGCTCATACTGCTCGCCACAGGACAGGCCAATAATCAAGAGACGAGTTGCTGGGCAAAGAATAACGACTTCCTTCAGAGAGCCCCCAAACCCAGAAGATGGTGGGCTCGTGCCCCCAAAGAACCATCTTTCCTGAGTCAGAATTCGGGCTCCTTTTATACTAAAAGGGGCGGGACTAAAGCCAAGCACTTCCTGGTTCCCCTCAGGCTCCGGAGGGGAGGTGTTAATTTCTCCCTCCTGCAGTCATTCACAGGTGGGCCTGCTCAGGAGGTTTCCTGGGAGCTAAACACAGGTATTTTAGCTGAATGCTCATTACCCGAGAGGCCGGGGTCCCAGAGATGGGCCGTTATGGAGAATTTAAGCTTCTAGGCAGCATCGCTTTAGTGATTAACTAGTAACAGGATACAGAGTTTCTTCCCCATTACCATAACCCACTGTCAACGTCCAGCCCAATCTTGTGGGAAAAGGGACAAAGACTGCCCTGGCTATTTCCTACTGAACGGGGGCGATGAATATTCTTTAGAATCTTTAGCTGGTGGTAAACATTCCCCATTTTTGCAGACAGAAATTCAAGATAAAACACAAACAGCGCATACAAGTGCTAGCCTTCAGAGAAGCAAACGAACCAGTTCACAAATCGGGTAAAAAGTCCAACAACTCTTTCCTCTCTCCAACAGGGCACACCCCACTCCAATACGAAACAAACTGGCTTATTACAGAGAAAAAGCCCCAAACGGAGAGGAATCAATTTCCCGGCTGTACACACCGGAGCCACTTACCCTACCATACGGAGGCCGTCGGCTCCCAAACGTGGATTCCTTCCTTCCACTGCCAAGCGCTGGGGCGGCCGGTGCTGCTTCAGAGAACTCTGAAGGGCAGACCCTCAGGACACGGGGCCCCGGCAGCTGCTAGGGTCTTACCCCAGAATTCCCCAACCAGGGCTGGCAGGCCACGAGCAGCAAGGCTCCTGGGTGGCTTCTTCAAAATTTGTTACCAAGTCCAAGCTTGTACTGCTCGCCACACGACAGGCTAATAAATTGAGAGGCGAGCTGCTGGGGCAAAGAAGAGTGACTTTACTTGGGAAGCCAGCAGAGCAAGATGGCGGGCTGGACGTCTTGCTGAGTCAGAATTCACGCTCCTTTTACACTAAAAGGGGAGGGCGTAAAACCAAGCATTTCCCGTCAGCCTCCAGAGGGGAGGTGTTAATTTCTCCCTCATGCAGTCACTCACAGGTGGGCCTGCTCAGGAGGTTTCCTGGGAGCTAAACACAGGTATTTTAGCTGAATGCTCATTTACCTTAATCTCTCGGAGGCAGGGGTCCGAGATGGGCCGTTTTGTGCAATTTAAGCTTATAGGCAACATCCCTTTAGTGATTAACTTGTAAGAGAATACAAAATATTCTTCCCTATTACAACCCTATGTTATATTAAAATGTAAAGTAGTACAACTGATGTGGAAAACATGTGTGGTGATTCCTCGAAAAATTAAACAGTTACCATATGATCTAATAATTCTACTTCTGGGTATATCTACAAAAGAATTGAATGTGGGGACATGAAGAGATGTTTACAGACCCACTGAACTATACATCTAAAAATGCTTAAAATGATGGATTTTATGTTGTGTATATTTTACCACAAAGTTTTAAAAGTTGTAAGGATTCCAAAGGATTGTCCACAAACAGTGGTCTCCTGATGCTGGAAGGTAATTCCCACCAAACCCATGTGGATGCTTAATCCTCCAAACCGTGTTCTGTGACCTTAAATAATTTCCAGCTAAATTTTCTTGCTGTTTTTTGTTTGTTTGTTTGTTTTGCGGTACACGGGCCTCTCACTGTTGTGGCCTCTCCCGTTGTGGAGCACAGGCTCCGGACGCGCAGGCTCAGCGGCCATGGCTCATGGGCCCAGCCGCTCCGCGGCATGTGGGATCTTCCCGGACCGGGACACAAACCCAAATGTACATATGGTTAGAGAGTATACTAACTGCACAGTTATTATGCTAACATATTTGGATGATAATATGCCAACAGGGACCTACCTCAATTATTATTGGCATTGTTTATTTTTTTTAAAAAAATCAAGTTGCAATAACTTGTAATGTAAAACTGTGCTCAAATGCCAAAAAGGTAACAAGGTTTGCACGCAGTTGGCAATTCTTGCATACATTAACCTTCTTAAATCAAGAATTAAAAGGGAAATCCTTTGGCACATGATTTAACAATTGCATACTATTTCCTTTCTTCTCACCTAAAAAGAGAACTTTTGAGATTCATCTGTCACCTACGCACTTCACTCTAAGGGCAGAGCTATCTATTGAATACAATATCATGGCTCCTTCTTGAAATAGAAATTCAGAAGGACAATTCAATGTAATTACATAATTCTCAATTATATTGAGAATATTGTAGGAGAAAAAAAGCAGTTATCAACATTAACCACCCCAAAAGCATTAGGAAACTTGAATAGGCCATTAACCATGGGGGAGGTTACAAACATAGTTAATTATTTTCACAAAAGACTCCAAAGACAGAGTTTTACCACTGACCACTTTAGAACAGCAAAAATCATTTGTTCTGTTATAAAACTCTCTTGTTTTCTCAGTATATAACCATACCTTCAAATAATAAACTGGCTTTCCTTTTTTAAAGAAGGTAGTCTAAATGATCATTACAATAATGATTACTGGAGTCAGATTGACCTGTTTTTGCATGTTAGTTCCACCATTCATGAGATATGTAACCTTGGTCAAGTAATCTGATCTCTCTAAGCTGCAGTTCCTTCTTCAGCAGCAAAATCAGAAAAACAATAACAGTGGATAATTCACACAAATTTCTAATAGCACTTGACACATGGTGTCAGTCAATACCAGTTTTTATTCTTGCTCATAACAACACTCATTAACATAATAATTGCTTTATTGGACATTCTGACTAATACTATAAGACATAAAGTGGAAATAAAAGGTATAATTAGAAGGAAAAAGATTAAATGACTATTATTATTAACAAGTACATAATTAATGTAACTAATTCTAAGAAAACTGCAAATTTCTTAGAATACCATAGATTAGAAAAGTGGCCAGGTATAAGACAAAAGAATAAAAATAATAGCTTTCTTTAAGAAGCTAGAATAGTTACTATAAAAATATTTCATTCCCATATGCAACAAAATTTTCCTGGAAAAATAAACGGAAGAATGCATGTATAACAAATTTGAAAAGAAAAAGAAGAAAGGGAAATTTATCTTACCATAAAGAATTGAAACAAAAATTGTTGTAAGAACTGACAAAGAGACCAACATATCAGAAAATCTTACTCCAGAAACATGAACATTCATGCACACATGAGTTTAATACATGACAAAGCAAACATTATAAATCAATAATGAGGCACAGGGCACCAATATTTGTTGTTAGAAAAGCTATTTGGGAAATAATCAAGTTAGGCCTTTATCTCTATAATGACCACTTGCCCTACTGTTCGTCTCCCCAGCTCAAAATATTTCCCCTTCCCTGGTAACTACCCTTCCCCTGATTCTTTGATATGGAATCTGATCCACAGAGAATGGACTCCTAGAAGCCAGAGTTCATCCAATGTGACCTTGTTTCAGGGCAACATGAAGCACCGTATCCAAATTAGAAAAACAGGGTCACTTTCCTGGGAATGTGGGTTGGGAGTGACAGCCAGACTTAGTCTTTCTCTGGATGGTTAGAGGGTTCCCACTGGGACAAGGAAGTAGGGAAAACAAATGAAAAGGATGAGGAAATACACTGAGAGCAAAGGCGAGAGAAGAAAAACAGAGACACAGAATCCCAATGGCATGCCCACCATAGTTCCCTGTCTCTCCCTGAAGCATGGCAGCATCCTGAATGTCCCACATTTCTTACCCACATTCAGAGTAAGAAACAGCCTACCTTTTAAGAGCTCCAGAATTCTTGTGACTAGCATTCAGAAAATTCCTAAATAAAATTACTTTATCTACCAAAATAAATTTCAAAAAAAGTACATGCTATATTTTAAAATGAGGTAAAATGCAACTATTAAAATATTCATCTTGGGAAGGTAAAGAACATCCTAAAAGTAAAATCTCTATGACAAAAAAAGAAAACTACATACTTAGCATTTCATACATATGTAGCATTAGTACCTTTCATAAACAAATAACAGAAAATATCCACAACAAATATGACACAAATATACGAAAGTTACTTGTATTTTTAATGCAAAAATGGCTCTAAAAATATGGAGAAATATGCTAACATCCCAAAGTACAGTGAAAGCAGGCAAATCACAGAAGAACAGACAAATCTGAAAAGAAATACATAAGGTCATTAAACGTGTAAAAAATAGTCTAGAAATGTAAAGGAATTTTTCAAATTTAAAATATTGATACATAGTACCTGTCCCAATATTGGTACATAGAAATAGGTACTAAATGGTTGGCAGCACTGTCAGAAATTAATTTTGCAACACATATAAAGACCTTCGTATGTGGCCATACCTTTTTGAGCTACTGTACTAAATCAGCACTTCTGCTTACAAGTGCAGAAACCCAATTCAAAATGCTGTAATGAGAAAAGGAATGGATTGGCTCAGAGAGGTGAAAATTCCAGCTGTGTTCATGTTGGATCCCAGTGCTCTAACTTGCACTTATGTATCTCTCTTTCTCCATATCAGGTCTGCTTTCAACTGTGATGGCTTTTTTTTCCCCTCAGGCAAGCTCTCCCTCAAGGTGCACTTTAGGTTTCTGTTCTACCAACTTTACGAGCCAGCAGAATGACTAATAAGGACCTACTGTATAGCACAGGAAACTCTACTCAATACTCTGTAATGACCTATATGGGAAAAGAATCTAAAAAAGAGTCGATATATGTACATGTATAACTGATACTTTGCTGTACAGCAGAAACTAACACAACACTGTAAATCAACTATACTCTAATAAAAATTTTAAAAAGAGGACCTCAAATTCCCAATGGCTTTTCTAAAACCTCAGGATAACACCTCATTGTATCTTACTGGCATGACTTGGGTCACACTTGCTCCTCTCTGAAGCAATCACTATGGTCAAGGAATAGGTTCAGCTTCCTGCGATAGAAACGAGGTGTGGGGTTCATCATGCCTGAATCAGAGCTTAAATCATAGGGATGGAGTTTAGGGTAAGTAGTTAACAAGAAAAAATCCAGGTGCTATTTCCAGAGGAAGGGAAATGGATGTTGTGCACTTAAAGATAACAGATGTCCATCACACCCCTAGACCTAGTAATTTAATTTCTAGGAATCTGGTCTAAAAAAACAATTAGAAGAAAAGAAAAGATTATGGTAAACATTTAAAAACTGTATTTCTCAGAGTACAAAAATGAAAACAATAGTAGGGAAATGACTAAATAAACTATAAATTTATTATCATAACACTAGACACTGTTATGTATATATTTATATATATAAATAAAATGTGACTATGGGGGTAAACACAATAGTATGTGAAAAAGTAGGATAAACATATAAAGTATAATCCCACTTTTGTACATATTTGTATTTGCCTAGAAAAATAAACTGAAAAAAAAAACAGACCACAATGATAATCTAATGTGGTGGACTTTGGGGAGTTTTCTATAGGCATATGTATTAGTTTTTTTTTTTTTTTTTTTTCTTTTTGCGGTATGTGGGCCTCTCACTGTTGTGGCCTCTCCCGTTGCGGAGCACAGGCTCCGGATGCGCAGGCCCAGCGGCCATGGCTCACGGGCCCAGCCGCTCCGCGGCATATGGGATCCTCCCAGACCGGGGCACGAACCCGTATCCCCTGCATCGGCAGGCGGACTCTTAACCACTGCGCCACCAGGGAGGCCCCGTATTAGTTTTTATCAGGTAAAAACTCTGTTTAAAAGTTACAAGAAGCAGAAATCTGGTAGATGATTATTACAGTGCTCAACACCTACTGTGCCCAGGCAGCCTGAAGTCAGGAAACACCTCCATGCTGGCCGATGCCTTTACTCCATAAACCTGAACATCACTTGAAATCTCTGAACTTTAGTATATACATCAGTAAAATGGGAATAATAATGTCTGCTCTGCACACCACACATAATTATTCTGAAAATCAAATACATAAGTAAAAACACTATTTAAATTATAAAGTGCTATAAAAGCTGATAGCATCTTGAAATAAAGACGCCAAAGCAATCCTGTGCACCCTTCCCCACTAGCATATTAAAGACCCAAACATGAGTAACATAATATCACACTAATGCCTCAGTTTCTTAGCTTCCTTTGGGCTTCACTTTTTAAGTTTATAAATGGAGGTAATAATACCTATTTGTTTGGTCCTACGTGAGGTAAATCTTGTTTATATGAGGTGACACTGAATACCTACAAGTGCCTGGCACATAGAAGGCACTTAACAAAGGTAGATTATCTGCTCACTTTTCTTATACCCTACCTATTCCTTCATCTGTAACATGTGCATGGTATAAATGCTCAGGGCTGAGGAGAAGCAGGTAGCTGATGTCCAAAAATCCTTCCCACTTTTAAGCTGGATTTTTCAATGAAAGCCGAATCTCTTTCACAGAGCAGGGTATTGAATTATGCAGTACAAATAGCCAAACCAGTAGCCTCACAGATTCAACAGCATCTCTACCTGGAGCCTGCTGGGCAGGTGTGAGAGCACACAGTGCTGCTCCACCTGTGTGTTCAGGGGTAGTTATTTTTACATAAAGGACCAATGTAATTTTAGAGCCTCCAACATACCTCTGCCCAGCTTCCTCCTCTAAGAAAACTCGGAAACTTAAACATACATAGATTTCCTATGGAGTCACAGTGAGGGTATAAGTATCTGCTGCACTCACCCAGTTTGCCCAATATCCAAGTTTAACTCAAAAAAAGAGCGACTCAAGCAATGATAAAGGAAACTACTTGAGAAAGGCATACCATAGGACCTTCTAAATTTAAGAACTGTGACTTTCCCTCTTCTCTCATAAAATTCAGACTAGCCCTACAACCCTGTCCCACTCCTCACCACCTGAACTCTGCCCCCTCCCTTCTCCTGCAGCCCCCAGGGAAAAGTGTGCAGAATGCAAGTTCACCAGTGCCCACACTTCCCTTGCTCTGGCCTTGACCCTTTGGCAATTCTTCAAGACTCAAGACAAGAGCCGGTTTCTTTACCCAAATTACTAGAGCCTGCTTAAAATCTGGGGCAGCTGAGAATGCAGCCTGTCCCCACAGGGTAGGAATGTATTAACCACCCTATAAAAGTTATTTTTAAAGTTTTATTTAAGGAACAGCAGCTGGAGAATAAAGGAAAGAAAGGCAAAACGCAATTCTTTTATACCCACGCTGCAATCCCCCTCATACCAATCTCCCATGACTCACTGTGGGAATTGCATCCATGTAAATGTTTTAAGTCTGACCTACAAAGCTGGAAACTGAAATACACAAATAAACAGGAAACATAAAACAACCCTGTTCAATCAGACCCTTCTAGTTGCCTTGCTTAGTTATATTAGGGAAGTTTGACAACAGACTTGGAATTCATTCATTGGATTTTTTTTTTGAGGGAATTACTAAAAAAAATTAAAGAGACATTAAAATACCATCACATATAATGAGCTCACTGCCATTTGGAACTTGTTTCCAATCAGCACACTGTAAATGTTAGCAATGGAAGGTTTTCCAGCAGTCCCTATCCTTTGGATGGGAGAGTAATCAGAAAAGAAATTCAGTAAACTACAAAGCCATGACATACATAAATATTAATGTAGTCTACATGTTACTAATCTCTAAGTTATAAGGAAAATTAGTTCTGTGTTTCATTGTTATCTTAGTAATACCACATTTGAAATATATGATTGCTATATTTGTTCATTTGGTTTTTTTTTTAAAAAAAGGCACTGCTCACTTGGAATTCACCTCAATTCAACAAGATTTATTGAGAGCACCTACTGCGTGTGAAAGACAGTTATCTACCTCAAGGAGCTTATACTGTTGTATGAAGAAAACAGATATGTGCACGCAGAAAACTGACTACATGAGATGCAATGTGCTATGAGGCTGGGAAAGGAGAACACATCACATCAGTCAAGGAGTTTCAGGAACGGTCCACCAGAGATCACCTTGAGGAATGTGTAGAATTCTGACAGAACAGGAGGGAACATCATATGCATGGCAGCAAGTGGGAAAGCAGTGTGCATGTTCAGAAAACAGTCAGTAATCTCTCAGCAGCATGAGAAAGTGTGAAAAGATTTCAGAGGATAAGAAGCTCCAAACCTGGATCTATACTTTCTAGCTGTTTGACCTTTGGCAAGTTGCACAACTTCTCTAAGCCTCTCTTTCCTCCTGTTTAAAACTGAGCTACTAACAAGTGTGCAGTGAGAGTATGACCATGCATGTGAAGTACCTATCATGGTGACTAGCATATAGTGAATGCTCAGTGAATGTTTAAAACAAAAGAGAAAAGAAGACAGGGAAGGAGGAAGAGCAGAAAGAAAGGAGGGAGGGAGGGAGAGAAGAATGGAAGGAAAGAGATGGGAAGGGAGGGAGGGAAGTTGGGGGTTTTGACAGGTTTGGGCTTAAGATATATATTTTGGAGCCATTTGCATATAAGCCCAAGACATTGAGGACAAACATCACAAACTAAACAAGGCAGAGGACACAACTTCAGGGACACCAATACTTTGTGAGTGGGAAGAGGAAAAGGCATATGAGGTCACCATACAATGGAATAAAGACAGGACACGGGTTCAGATTTGGGTTCCACCAAAGTCGGTGTGATTTTGAAAAACTTTCTAGAACTTCTTTAGTGGAAAAAATATCTTCCTCACAGAATTATTCTGAAAAGTAAAAGGGATGAGATATATAAAATCACATAACACCACGCCTTGTATATAGGTAACCATCAATAGCTATTAGGCCCCTCCTCACTTTCTTGCTTGTCTCCCTTAGAGAAAGGAAAAGGAGCAGTGAATGTAAAGAAGGGAAAAAAATACCTGATATAGCACGTGACAGTAGCTATAACAGAATAGAAGAAGATAGGGAATAAGACAGAAATTCTGTGAGGGTTGTTGTTTAGAGTTATCATTCATCTTTTTTTTTTTTTTTTTTTTTTTGTGGTATGCAGGCCTCTCACTGTTGTGGCCTCTCCCGTTGCAGAGCACAGGCTCCGGACGCGCAGGCTCAGCGGCCATAGCTCACGGGCCTAGCCGCTCCGTGGCATGTGGGATCTTCCCGGACCAGGGCACGAACCCACGTCCCCTGCATCGGCAGGCAGACTCTCAACCACTGCGCCACCAGGGAAGCCCTCATTCATCTTTAAGATTCAGTTTCAGTAGAAGGTTTGGTGGGAAAAGCCAGATTATAAATTGAAAATATTGAACGAGTAGTGAGGTTCTGGAGCAACCATTTAGTGTGTTCCTACCTGATATCTGGGCACGAAGCAAAGAATTAAGAAAAAATAGTAATATTCATGGATGGTGTTAAAAAAGGGACAACAGGCCCCAAGTGGAGTCACTTGTGCTAAGTCCATGTCATCAGCCCAAGGCTTAATACCTAACCTAATCACCTACAACCTCCCTCAGGAATGTAGTTTAAACCAGTCAGTCGGGATTTTTTTGGTCAGCACCAATGAGGGAATCTGCCACACAGGTAGGCCCTTTCCATCCCCCAAAGGAAGATGTGGTAATCCTCTCTCTGCCTATAAAAGCCTTCCATTTTGTACAGTTCCTTGGAGTTCCTTTCTGTTTGCTAGATGGGATGCTGCCCACTTCATGAATCGTTTAATAAAGCCAATTAGATCTTCAAACTTTCTCAGTTAAACTTTTGTTATTCAACAGTGTTAGGGTTAAGTGAGTTTTATTTAAGTTATTTAGGTTATTTATTTTCAGGGCATGGATAACATGAAACGAAAAAGAAAACAAAAGGAAAGAAGAGATTAAGGATGAAGGCAAAAGAAAGGGCATGTCTTGGTAGAGATAAATTGAATCTAGAACCTGGGTAAACTTCAGTAAACAAAGAGATATAACTCCTTTTGAGTCAAAGGTATTTGTGGTTGGTAGAGATACCTAAATATCTTGAGAGGGAGAGGATAATGGCTGAGAGAGGTCATGCCAGAAAGCATCCACCTTCTGAGCAGGGTTCCATAAGTGATTCCTGCTAGTGGGAGTGTTGCCAATAGCTAAGGATTCCCAAGTACTAGTGAAAGCCCTGTGAAAATGGCTGATCATGTCATCTCAACAAAGCACATGGAGACAAAACAAGGGTGATGGACCAGGAGAATTTTAAGTATGTGGAATAAAGCCTTGAAAGATCCATGACTTTAACAGATAAGAACAAACCTGACTCCATATTGGATCTATTCCTTTAACTCTAACCTTTGTGCTCTGTATAGGTAGACTGGCAAGTCAATGGGTCTAGAAAGTAAAAGATCCCACAAGAATATTACTAAAAAACAAGGTTGATGAGTTCTAATCCAATGGCAGAGATCATTTCCCTCTTGATCTGTTTTATCTTGTCATATAACAAGGTGGTGATGTAGCCACAAAGATACCAGAATACACAGGCAAAACCTGGCTCCGATTTGGACATATTTCCAAGTAATATGAAGATATTCCCAGGCACCAACAGAATTCCAATATTCAAATCAGTAGGAGGTCTCTTTTCGGGCCTCTTTCAACTTTAGGGGCACCACTCTCTATATTTCTTCACACTAGTCTGACCTACTTTTCAAATTCTCCTTCCCTGGTTCTTCTACTTTCGGCTCCAATTATACTGATAACCCCTATGTCTTGTCCATATTTTCTCTTTTTATTCATTCAACACATTTATTAAGCTGCCATTATGTGACAGAAATTGGTGAAGGCACAAACATGAACAAAACATATTTAAGCGCTGTTGTCACTGACTTGACATTCTAATGGGGGAAGACTAAAAATTAACCAATAAATAAATTCATACTAAGTTAATGCAGTGGGTCAATAAGTGTCCCCCACTCCACAGAAAAAAAAAGAAAAAAGATATGTCCAAGTCCTAATCCCCAGTATCTATGAATGTGACCTTATTTGAAAAAAAGAAAAAGCCTTTGCCGATATACTTAAGAATCTCGAGATGAGGTCATCACAGATTGTAAGGGAAGCTCTCAATCCAGTGACAGGTGTCTTTATAAAAGGGAAAGATACAGAGACACAGAAAGAAGGCCATGTAAAGAGGGAGGCAGAGATCAGAGTTATATAGCCCTAAACCAAGGAATGCCGACAGCTTGGAGGGAGGCTAGGAGAAGCTAGCCACCAAAAGCTAGGAGAGAGGCATGAAACAGATCCTCCCTCAGGGCCTCCAGAGGGAACTAATTCTGGCAATACCTTGATTTTGGACTTACGGCTTCCAGATTTGTGAAAAAATAATTTTCTGTTGTTTCTAGGCATCAAATTTGTGGTAATTTGTTATGGCAGCCTAGAAAACTAATACAGTCAAAAGATGCTGAGAAGTACTACTGGAAGAAGTTAGAGATGTAAGGCTATGTTAAGAGATCACAAATTTAGACATGTGAGTGAGTATATGACATTTGGTCAAAGATCTGAAAGAAGTAGAAATCCATGTAGAAATCTAGGGGAAGACATTTTCAAATACAAAGAACAAGGGTACAGAACATGACTATGCATTAAAGGAGCAGCAAAGACAGTGTGGGCAAGCTAGTACAACTGAGGAAAGACAGAAGAAAATAGGTCAGGAATATAGCCTGAGGCTGCTTCATAGGGTCTCTTGTAGGTAATGTTATATACAATGAAATGTAAGTTATTGGAAGGTTATGTGCAAAGAAGTGATGTGTTATGACTTAGGTGCTGTGTTGTGAATATTCTAGTTTGAAAGGGGGGGCGGTAAATACAGTAGTAGGGAAAATAGTTAAAAGGCTATTACAATCACCTAATGAGAATAATGGTGCCTTGGGACAGAGTGATAGGACCAGGATAGTAGCAGTGGAGGTGATGAGAGGGGTCAATTCTAGGATGTATTTATTTTATTCAGTATTATTAAGGTGTATTTGATAAACAAAGTTGTGATATAAAGCAATGGTCCCCAAACTTTTTGGCACCAGGGACCAGTTTTGTGGAAGACAATTTTTCCACAGACAGGGCCGGGGGGAGATGGTTCAGGCTGTAATGCGAGCGATGGGGAGTGGCAGATGAAGCTTTGCTCGCTCACCTGCTGCTCACCTCCTGCTGTGCAGCCCAGTTCCTAACAGGCCGCAGACCAGTACTGGTCTGTGGACCGGGGGTTGGGGACCCCTGATATAAAGTGTACAACATGATGATTTGATAAACAAATACATTCTGAAAGAATTCCTACAATCAAGTTAATTAAATCCATCACCTCACATATTCACCTATTGTTTTTTCTTTTTGGTAAGAACATTTAAGTTTTACTCTCTTAGCAAATTTCAATTACACAATACAGTGTTATCAACTATAGTCACCATGCTATATACATTAGATCCTAAGACCTATTCACCTTATAAGTGAACGTTTGTATCCTTTTACCAGCCTCTCCCTATTTCCCCCAACCCCTGCCACCGCCATTCTACTCTGTTTCTAGGTCCTCAATTTTTTTTTTAGGTTCCACATATAAATGATACCATGTAGTATTTGGTCTTTCTCTGTCTGGCTGATTTCACTTAGCATAATGCCCTCCAGACTCATCTGATTGCTTTTTAAACTGTCCTCATCTCTCTTCATTTTTGATCACTCAAATTGCATATTACAAAAAGTGGCTCTTGACAGACATATATATTTGTTAGGTCGAATGTAATATTTACTAAAATCAATTCTGAGAGCAGAAATTTCAATCCACAATTCTGGTGTACACAAAATGAAATTATTTTATTTCTCTATAATTTTATCATCTATTTTAAGCCCAATTCTGCTTTAAAATATAATTTTGCTCAGTTCCAGATAATCTCAGGTATTTCAAGTTCTTCCATCTCCCTTGCCACCTTCTACAAGGTTTTATATAAATATCAGAGATTTTTAAATACCTGGAGCTGGAGAAGCTTTATAGTGTAGCACACAGACAATGATGTGACAGCAGCTTCGTTAGATCAATGAGTGAGCTGCCCACTGTCTACCTTCTGTCCAAAGTTGTACTGTGCCTTATCTGGTCTTTACTCTTATGCATCTATCACAAGTTCTCTTCAGGTCCTGATTTCCATCAGATACTTCTGAATCTCTCTTGGGCAAATTAAAAATATTTTTCTCTTCCCATTGTGTATTAGTTTGCTAGGGCTGCCTTAATAAAGTACCACAAACTGGGAGGCTTGAACAATAGAAATTGATTGTCTCAGTTCTGGAGGCTAGACGTCCAAGATCAAGTTGTCAGCAGGGTTGGTCCTTCTGAAGGCTATAAGGAAAAATCTGTTCCATGCATCTCCCCTAGCTTCTGGTGGTTTCTTGGCAATTTTTGGTGTTCTTTGGCTTGTAGACACATCACCCTGATCTCTGTCTTACTGTTCATATGGCATTCTCCCTGTGGGTATGTTTGTTGCCAAATTTCCTCCTCATATAAGGACAGGAGTCATATTGGATTCGGGCCCATCCTAATGACCTCATTTTAACTTGATATCTCTGTAATAACTCTATTTCCAAAGAAAGCAAATTACCCTGCTTGAGTAAGAAGCTCAGGTACTTGGCGATTAGGACTTTAACATATGAATTTGGGGAGAAGGATGCACAATTCAACTCATAATACTTTGCCATATTGTACACAGAAAATTAGGAGGTCATTTCATGACCACATACCTAGAAATCCACGCATAACCATATTTACTCTTCCACACCCACCTCATTGCTGGATGTGAGGCTTACTACAGGGCTTGGTTACTCCCTATTGTCACCCGAGCAGTTCTTGCTACTTTCAAATCCCAAAATGCTTCTGGAGTTTATATCTCCCAATAGCACTCAATCAGGAAGCAGGTCCCCTTCTCACAGACATACACTGCATCAAATCATTTTGCCCTCCAGGTAAGGAATCTTTATATACTCAGAGGAGGAAAAATTGACTCTTAACAGCAATGTCCAGCCTTTCCAGCCTGCTAGTCATAGTATAAATTAGAAACACTGATGTTTTCAGGACTAAGCACTGCCAACTTAAAAGCTTTAACTTCTAAAACTGAAAAATCTTTGTCTTCATTTTTGACATTATCATCTCTCCCTGGTGGCAATGAATAACTAGTTCAAATACAGGCAAATCCCTGGAATAAAAAGAAGTACCAGGAATGAAATACACACCATTTAACATACGAAAATATCATCCAACTGCATCAACATTCCCCAAAGTGTGTTTCTCAAACACTTGATTCTCAGGGTCAATATCAGGTTATCAGAAATTGAAAAAAAAAAAAAGAAAAGGAAAAGTTTCATAGTCAAATAAATTTTGGAAATGCTGACTTAAACAAAAAAATAGATGTCTAGAAACATGGAAATGTAGATAGGAAAGGGACTTGAGGTTCAGTTTAATTCAATTTTTGATAGATGAAGAATCTAGTCCCATAGGAGAGAAATAACTTATCCACGACTGCACAGCTACTAATCTCACTCAGTACTTTTTTTTTTTTTTGCGGTACACGGGCCTCTCGCTGTTGTGGCCTCTCCCGTTGCGGAGCACAGGCTCCGGACGCGCAGGCCCAGTGGCCACGGCTCACGGGCCCAGCAGCTCTGCGGCATGTGGGATCTTCCCAGATCGGGGCACGAACCCGTGTCCCCTGCATCGGCAGGCAGACTCTCAACCACTGCGCCACCAGGGAAGCCCTAACTCAGTATTTTGACACTCAATGAAAAGTGTTTTTCATCTTTCTGTACTAAATTACCTATTTTATACAAGGAGGGTGGGGGAGAGAGAGGAGAAGAGAGAAAAGAGGTAATAGAAAAATAATAACGTAAGTAATCCAATTTAATTCCACTAACAACCTTGGGCACCTACCATGTACTGGTAATATCGTACAATAATAGCAAGGAAAAAAACATGATCATTGTCTTTAAGAAACTCAACAAGTGGATGTAGTTTAACCCTACATCCCATTTGGGTGACAACAGTAACCTCTGCACGTTAAAAGAAGGACACAGCTATGTTACAGGATAGAAAGCATTTTCCATTCTCTACACAATATCTATTATGATGAATCGCAACTCAAAACACATAAGTGTATTTAATTTATACACTCTATAATGTGAAAGGAACATAATTCTGGTCAGTGGAAATTATACTTGATTAATCTACTAATGAATTTATAAAAATTCTCAGAAAAGATGTCAATCCAAATGACATTTATAAGAAACTTCGTTCTCACTGATATGGAATTGTTTTTAAAAAGAGGAAAAAAGGTCAGAATAAATAGGCATTTCTCTAGATAAATACATAGAAATAATTTTTCAGACAACTTACAATTCCAATTTTGAGGAAACCATACACTTTCAGGGCTGGATGGCATCTTAGGCATTAACTAGTCCACCCAACTCTTTTATTGAGGATAAAAAGAAGGTGAGAGGAATTAAACTACTTACACATGTTTATAATTTTACTGAGAGCAAGAGTAAATAGTAAGTAGCAAGAGTAAATCTCCAAGTCTGCAGATAAAACTGTATAGTAAAACAGAATAGCAGGAGGATGAGGAATAAACTCAAGGAAGGATTTAGTGATGCTGCAAGTAAGGCGAAGAGTAACAAACGTATTTCAATGTGATCACATTAGTGCATTTAAGATCATTAACCCAAACTATTACTGTAAAGTGTTTGATTCTAAAATACTGCTTGTGACTTGAAATAAAATCTAGAAGACATTCTAGTCTCTTCTTTACAGAAGTTAACAACACATACCATTGCAGAAGAAAAGGCCTATTAAAGCCAATCAACAAGATGGGTGAAAAACAAAAGTTTATCATTCTTACATAATCTTTTATCAACCCATATCACACATCTTCACCTATATATTGTTTTATGCAATTCTGGGTGAAATTCAAGACAACTCAAAAAAAGATAAAAATCAACCCCAAAATTACATATGAAAAATAGAAGAAAAATCAAGAAAGGAAAAAACTGATAACAAATATCATGTAAGAGTATTTTTTCATTTGTATAATGGATTAGCATGTGTTGACCTGTTTAAATGGTGACATGATGAAAACAAAGAAACTCTGTAACTTGATCAATGTAATTATGAGATAAATAAAAGAAAGTTCTCTGTTCAGCAACTAGCAATATATGAGGTCAATTATTATAAGGTACAATCAATATGATGATGCTCAGACTGACTCAGTAGATTGTTTAGGGGGGAGAGTTAAAACATGATATTTTATGACATGACTATTAAAAAATGTTGACACCTAAATATTTACCACTGTGTCATGGCACTTAAAGCTTTTACCACAAACATGCAGTCCATGAGTAAGACATAGTAAAAAAAAAAATCTCATGCTACTTTATAAGATTTCAAAAAAATCTATCATACATAATTCAAAGGTCTAGAATACATGGATCTCTGAAAAGATAATAAAAGGACAAAATTCCAAAAACCTTGTTTTCCCTCATATGTACTAAATGAAGGGGCCATGGCCTGAAATGGCGAGGCAATCAAGACCACCACAGGATTGGTTTGAAGGCAACTTCTACCACCATGAAAAGAGGAGGAATGACTTACCCTCTGTGCTGTGGTCTGCTTGGGCACACATCTAGATGTGGTAATAAGAGTCATTATTTCCAGGAACAACAGTCTTTAAAGTTACACCAGAGGTTCTGGTAAATTCATAGTATAGCTAGATTTGTGGACACCATTTCTTTGTAACTGACTGAAAAACAGTGAGAGATTTTCATTTTAAAAATCCATCTCCTCAGCCAAAATGAAATGAAAATTACATTGATGATATGGAATTAGGCCACAGTCAGATGCCATTATTTTTTAACTGAATAAGAGAAAATGAATATTAAAGAGAAACGAATATAAATAAGAGATACTACTGCCACAAAATCTCACCTTTGGCTCTAAAGCCACTGGCACAGAGTCCAAGACTTTAGAACTTCATCTTTCAGTTTGAGTGCTCTGGTTTATGTCTTCAAGACTTCTATAGCTGAATTTAGTTTTACTCTCAATCTCAAATGTTATTTTAAGAACCGCTGAAATTAAAAATAGTGGAAAGCTGATGGAAACTCTCCATGGATAAAACATGTAGTTTTATTAAGCTACTTTACTCCTGGCAACTGTTTTCGTGGTACGGTGGTGGTAGCATTCTTTAAATGCCAACATTCCACTGGTGCTTAAAGTTGGCACTTTTTGCAAATAACTGAGACCTCTGAAGATTAATCCATGTGAATTTCCCACCTCATGCCTGGTAGATGCATAACATCAGGGTAAACTGAATAAAATGATAGGACTTCATAATGAATATTCAGATTTAGACGTAGATTATCCATTTTTAACAAGTTCCAGGGATGACTCTTACACACATCTGTGACTGGGACTCTCTAAGATTTGGTTTCTCACAAAAGGCTATGGACATTTTCCCTTTTCTGGAAAATTTGCAAAAGCTGGAACTCTACCAATCTATGCTGATCGAATTTTTGGTAGCTTGCTTGTCAGAGATTAGAGAAAAGAGATATATATTTTGGATTCTAAATAGTAATTGAAAGAACATTAAAAGGCAAAACTAATTATGTCTAAAAATCCCTGATTCATTGTCCCTTGGCATGCAGCAAATCTCAGTTATCACTAATGAGTCATCACCTATGTAATTATATTTCACTAATTATGAAGACTCTCCTTGAAGTTACTGATAATTTAAGACTTTATGAACATAAAATTTATCAAATTCATATACTGACTGGCAAATAAAAGTATCTACTTGCATGCTTGCAGGTAACAGAAGGCTTTATCAACTTTACCTTAATTTTTGACATACCTGCCTGCACTCACAACTAACTTACACATTTTTTGTCCTTATTCTTCACGCTTCCTCTACCATCATTTTTCAGTATACTAAGCTCTAGTTTAATTATTTACTTTTGACGTGAAAAGCCACCCATCAGCGTGTCTCCCCAGAATTTAGTTGTAATTTATTTACTCTTAGAAAAAAATATTTATTCCTTACTATTTACATTTCCCTAAGGTGAGATTTCCCCCTTCTTTTTTTTTTTTTTGAGGTACGCAGGCCTCTCACTGTTGTGGCCTCTCCCATTGCGGAGCACAGGCTCCGGACGCGCAGGCTCAGCGGCCATGGCTCACGGGCCCAGCCGCTCCGCAGCATGTGGGATCCTCCCAGACCGGGGCACAAACCCGTGTCCCCTGCATCGGCAGGCGGACTCTCAACCACTGTGCCACCAGGGAAGCCCTCCCCTGGACACTTCTGATTGACAAGATGTGGAACAAGAAACTGATAGTTCAGTTTACTGAAACATAGTTCAGTTTACTAACTTTTCCTCCTTTTGAGAATCTACTTGCCTGCAGTGAGTACGCACTTTGGTTTGCTCCTCCAAGCCATACATTTTACAAGAACTCCCATGTGGGAACATCTGTGACCATTTAAAGTTGTAATTTGGTGGGTAAGCATAATTCTGAGGTTCAGTACTACGTAACTTATCATTGCCACATCCTGTAATACATCATTTACCTGCATTAATCTTATACTTTGCTATCTATCCACTTGAGTGCTTTTTTTTCCCTCTAAACTGGTTTCAAACTCAGAAGGAAAAGAAGAGCAACATTTACTGTACTCCTTCAAACCCCAAACCCATTATATAAGTTAAGTAAATATATGTCTAATACGTAACATATGGCCACTCTCCATGGATTTTCTTCATACTCCTCTTTATCAACCTTCAAAGTACACTCTGTGTTTATATTTAAGAAGAGCAACGAGGGGTCTGCAAATAGTACCCAAAATATTCCAGAATAAAAGGAATATAACAAATTGGAAGGTTAAATGAACAACAAGATAAGACTTTTTTTTTAATCTTAGTGTAGTATTATTGGTAATAATCGTTAGGAGAGAATTCCCATTCCCCAGTCCTTCTGTTTCTCTGTGAAGGACTTTCCACTAGAGTAAAATCCCTTCCTCTGTCTAGAGGATGGTGCTGTGAGGGGGAACCTGAGAATACATGACCCAGCCTTCTGAATCCTCTCTTTGGGACATTCCTACCTCAGAGAACATATGTACTGGTGGTTCCCTGATAAGAAGCAGTTTGGGGTGGTTGCCTGTGCCTTTCAAGAACTTCTTGTGCCCATACAAATAATTCGGCTTAAGGTTAAGTACAGTGATATAAAGTCCATCATTTCCACCAAACTGAGCCATATTCTCCAACAGGTTTTGTCGGTAACTTAGGACACATTTTAACCTCGAGTTTTCTTGACTCCTGTGCCTTTCAGTTGTTTTCAAATCAATTAGGGTTGAAGGGGGTGTTATTTATTAAGTGCCCTCAGACCTCAACAATAATATACTTCCCATTTGATGAGGGACTTTATTTTTTTCATTCCTATAGCATCAGCACCTAGAATATTGCTTATTGCATACTGGACACAATAAATACTTGCTGAATTTGTTGAAAGAATTGGAAGTTTATCATTTTCATGCTTTACCTAAGGTAGTAACAGTGATATATGGCTTCAGTTTTTCAGGGAAAGACTCAGAAAATATGAGGAACTGAAATTCTGCTTTAGATATTTATATAACCCCTGCAACTTAAAGCCTTTTGAGGTTCCTTCCATCTCCAAAATCCTGTAAAACATAATGAACACCTGTAAAAATGCCTGAAATAAAAATATAATAACCACACTACCACACTAAATGCTAGTGAGGATGCAGAGAAACAAGATTACTCATATATTGCTGGTAAGAATGTAAAATAGTGCAACCTATCTGGAAAATGGCAGTTAAAAAAAAAAAAAAAACAGGCAACTAACATACAACCCAAAATTGGACTCCTGGGCATTTATCAGAGAAAAATGAAAATTTGCATTCACACAGAAACTTACACATGAATGTACACAGATGCTTTACTCACACAGGCATGAATTGGAAACAACCCAGGAGTCCTTCAGTGAGTGAATGGTTAAAAAACTGGCAATATCCATACCATGGAATACGACTCAACAATATAAAGGAAAGAACTATTGACACAATAGACAACTTTGATGAATCTCAAGGGACTAATAATGAGTAAAAAAGGCCAGTCCCAAAAGGTTGCATAATGTGTTATTCCATTTAAACATTCTTAAAATGACAAAACTGCAGAAATAACTGACAGAATATTAGTTGCCATGGATTAGAGGCAAGGTGGAGGAAGAAGGTAGATGTAGATATAAAAGAAGGATCCTTGTGGTGCTGGAACTGTTCTGTATCTTGACTGCATTGGTGGCTACATAAACCTTCATAAGTGATAAAACTGCTTACAGCTAAATATATCCACTCACACAGGAGTACATGTTAAGCTGGGAACTCTGAATAAGATCTGTGGTCTTAATATCTTGGTATAATACTGTACTATAGTTTTTTATAAGATGTTATCAATGGAAGAAACGGGGTAAAGAGTTCACAGAATTTCTGAATTATTTCTTACAACTGCATGTGGATCTGTATTTATCTCAATTAAAAACTTAATTTAAAAAGTCTAATTCTTGGGCTTCCCTGGTGGCACAGTGGTTGAGAGTCCGCCTGCCGATGCAGGGGACACGGGTTTGTGCCCCGGTCCGGGAGGATACCACATGCCGCGGAGTGGCTGGGCCCGTGAGCCATGGCCGCTGGGCCTGCGCGTCTGGAGCCTGTGCTCCGCAATGGGAGGGGCCCCGGCGGTGAGAGGCCCTCGTACTGCAAAAAAAAAAAAAGTCTAATTCTTGGGGAGGGGTAGTTAACAGCAACAATCAGATAATAATCATTTTTTTCCTAAAATAAGTGATCTACACTAACTTCTTTATTTTTTCTTTACGTTTTTTCAAGTTTTTTTCTAATTACACAATCATGCACATACAAGTCAATAAAGAAGTGTGTAAAGACTATGTTTATAATCTCTTTCTCCCTCTCTCCCATCTCACTGTCTGTGAAGTAACAGATGTTAACACTTTTACATATATCCTTCAACACAATATTCTATGCTCATACAAGCACGGATACACATATGTATGTATATGTAGCTTTTTATGTACAGATTATGTTATATAACACTTCATAATAGAACTATATCATATTTTAATCAATCAGTAAGAGAAATTCAAGTTTTTCCCATTTTCATGTGGGTTTTGGTATCAAAAATAAGCTGTAGTAAATATCGTTTTATATTTATCTTTACATCCTAGATTGTTCAGTCAATATACACACTTTATTTTGATGGATACTGTCCATATTTTGAAAAGCTAGTTACTCAACACTGAACATTACTTAAGGGGATTTACCTCTTCTACTTGAGGTCTTTATAACTATCTAAAGAATTATGAGATGACCAACTACAGACTGGTAACTGTATGTGTAATTTTTCTCCACACAGAGGAAAACAACCAGAATTTCAGCATTTTAACTAGATATTTCTTTAAAAATACTTACACTTACTTTTTATTCTTTGCAAGGTTGCACTTTTTTAAATTACTGGTTTTCTTTACATCTTATATTTCAGGCTTCAATTTTTCTTATGAAAACTTACAAATTTAATATTTTGATAAAATTTAATTTTAAATTATAAGTGCTCCAATAATCTAAGAAATTTGTACATGGTACACTATTTCCATTATTATTATGTTTTCAAATATTATTAACTTGAAATGTCAACCTAAAATATCCTTACTGATAATATCCAGCACTTGTTAAACTGCAAGAAAATTCACTGCTTCATAAATCCTTCTGGAAAATAATTATTAAACATTAACAAATAGCTGTACAAATATTCATATACTTTAAGCACCTGCACTTCTGAAAATTTTGATAAGCAAATAATCACAGTGTAAAAATAAATTTTCAGAAATAATATTTAATAAGATGGGAAAATGTCAATAATATATTGCTAAATAAAACAGCAGTTTGTAGAAATAATATACTAATTAAGGGTTTTTTTGATATTAAAAAAAATGGAACACACCTTAGGTCAATTATGCAAAAAAGAAAATGCACCATGAAGACCAAAGACAGGAATTTAGCGAAACCTTGGAAATACACTAATCATGGCCTTCACGGTAATTAGGACCCTCTTCCCACTTCTGGATTCTGCTCCTTTCTGTTGGCCTGTCTTATTCTCTTATCCTGGTGCCACCTGACTTCCTCTGCCTTCTGGTCTATATGTCAGAAAACATTTGGTTTTCCTCTATTCAATAGACTAAGAAGTATGAGGATGGAATCTGTTCATTCCAATTCCAGATCCCTTAGAGAAAGATTTTGTTGGCCCTGATTGGGCCATTTACCCACCCTAGTCCAATCAGCTGTGTGATGCTGTTGGTAGTGGAAAGGAGAGGAACAGAGAAAAGTCATGTTATATGAATACAGACGCAGGTAGTCCTGCCTCAAGATTCATGTGAATAGGAAAAATATATGTATATATTTGTATAGTTAGATGTCTAGCAATTTCATATCCGTAATACATATAGATGAAAAGATATATATAAAGCCATGTATATTAATAAGATTACCCTATTTATGAATATATGTAAAACACATCTAAATTCTAACCAAATATTATGTGGTACTTAAAGTGATAAATGATTTTTATTTATTCTTTATTCTTCTATACATTTTTTCATTTTATCAATAAATATTAACTACTTTTATAATAAAGGCAGATATATTAAAATAAATGTGTCAGATAAAACTGAATTAAAAAATCATAGAATATTTGCAATGCTAACCTTCACTTATTGTTTCATCAGTAGATCTTCTTAAGATGTGCATGCAAATTTTAAACTAAACCAATTCAAAATATAGAAGAATTTTTGGAGAAAATATTTGCAAACAAAGTGACCAACAAGAGATTAATCTCCAAAATATACAAACAGCTCATGTAGCTCTACGTCAAAAAAACAAACAACCCAATTAAAAATGGGTGGAAGATCTAAATAGACATTTGTCCAAAGAAGACATACAGATGGCCAAGAGGAACATGAAAAGATGCTCAACATTGCTAATTATTAGGGAAATGCAATTCAAAACTACAGTTGAGGTATCACCTCACACCAGTCAGAATGGCCATCATCAAAAAGTCTACGAACAACAAATGCTGGAGAGGGTGTGGAGAGAAGGGGACCCTCCTACACTGTTGGTGGGAATGTAAATTGGTACAGCCACTCTGGAGAACAGTATGGAGCTGCCTTAAAAAACTGAAAATAGAATGAACATATGATCCAGCAATCCCACTCCTGGGCATATATCCAGAGAAAACCATAATTCGAAAGGATACATGCATCCCAATGTTCACTGCAGCATGATTTACAATAGCCAAGACAGAGAAGCAACCTAAATGTCCATCGACAGAGGAATGGATAAAGAAGATGTGGTACATATATACAATGGAATATTATTCCACCATAAAAAAAGAATGAAATAATGCCATTTACATGAGTGGACCTAGAGATTATCATACCAAGTGAAGTAAGTTAGACAGAGAAAGACAAATATCATATGATGTCACTGTATGTGGAATCGAAAAATAATTATACAAATGAACTTATTTACAAAACAGAAACAGACTCACAGACTTTGAAAACAAACCTATGGTTACCAAAGGGGAAATGTGGTGGGGAGGGATAAATTAGGAGGTTGCGATTAACATATACACACTACTATATATAAAACAGATAATCAATGGGGATCTACTGTATAGCACAGGGAACTCTACTCAATATTCTGTAATGACCTATATGGGAAGGGAAATCTGATGGAGAATGGATATGGGTATATGTATGACTGAATCACTCTGCTGTACACCTGAAACTAACACAACACTGTATCAACTATACTCCAAAATAAAATAACAACTAAATTAAAAAATATATAGGAGAATTTTTGCAAAGTGAGTGCAAATTCAGTGAAATATTAAGTTTGGTACATATAAAGGATTGATACATATTGCAGAACTAGAATGTTAACATTCACTTTGCTACCTTGTGGTGATAAGACAGAGTTTTAATACTGAGAATAATTACTAAATCATGCTGAAAAAGAAACTTAGTGAATAAAGCATTTTACAGACATAAGTGCTAAATATTTTTCTAGAATTGTAATAATTATAATGTCTAGAAAATTAATGGGATAATCATTTTTAGGCTTATTTTTATCAACATTTTTTAAACAAATCATAATATTGCCTTTAAAATCATTGAAAAGGCCTTAAAAGTCAGTAAACGTAAATATAGACAATTATCTAAAAAATTTGTGCATGGCACTCTGGCTAGTTTTGTGCATTTTTAATGAATCTCCTTTAAGCTTGAACTAAATGTTCTGTGACTGAATATTAGTACACAGAATTGAGGCCAGAAGTCTGCTAAAATAAGAAGTCTGATTCCCAGAATGGGAAACTAGTCAGGCTCTTTAGCTCCAGATAATTTCAGCTATTTAACATTACTTTAATAATCTTTATTGATTTCAAGAATATAAAACATTATTTCATATATCCATACCAACACACTGCAACAAGAAATATAAATGTAAATTTGATTTCTTGATAGATAGAATCATAATCGAATTACATGCAGTGAATTTGCCATCTTGATACTAGTTATTGTGGCTTCCCTGTCGATAAAATGGAGATTCTACCTCTTGGTCATCCATGTAATTTTAACAATAAGTTGCTCCTAGAGCCTGTGATTGCATCCAGAACCTGTGCCAAGCAGGTTTGATAAGGCTCCCACTATAAAGGGATAGGTTATGTTTTGCCAGGTATAACCTGCATCCCAGAGTAAAGAACTGCACAATTAAGTCTTGGAGTCAGCAGGGATCATACAAATGTTTGAACAGTTTTGAGATCATCTAAGGACTGTGATCGTCTCAGAAAAGCACTTCAGTTGTTTTGACTAAAGTAAATCCAATAAAATTTCTCCTGGGACACTTGAAGTTAATGGCAGACTCTGAAAATACAACTCCCCCAATGGAATACCATGTAGAGAATACAGAGAATTCCCCACTCCACCCTCCAGTCCCCATCACAGTGTGTACCCGCTCTAGCATTCAAATATAACATCCCAAAGAAATGTGATAGAGCCTGGAGCTGGATAAAATCAGCTATGTACACTATGAAATATATGTCATGGTTCTATTTGTTATGTCTGTGCTATGTTGTTTGGCTTTCTTCAAATTAGAAACCAAAACAAATTACGATCTCTAGCTCATGGAAAGACATACTATTACCACATTCAATTGTTTTTCCAAACTCTACTGCAACCATTTTTTTATGCTATACTATGTCTCTCCCCCAGAGACTTCTTTATTTCTGTAAACTAAAGAGCTGGAGAGCAGGGATGAGATGTGTGATGGTCCTTACACCTTTACACCTCACTAGTGGAGGGACCTAGAAGTGCCAAAAGCTGTCACTTTGAGATGTGAATGACAAGAAAAGCTGGAAAGTTATAGAGGGACATGTGAAGCTAGAGGAAGGGATTACATAGATGTTGAATTCAGATTTTTATTCCCTACTCCAAAAGACAGACTGATGGAAGAGGCCCAGGAATCACTGGCCTTGAGTCCAGAGCTGAGCTTAGTTAAAGGGTCCATCAGTGACCTTGAACACAGATCTAAAATCATGTGGGCTTGGGACTGGGAAAACAAGGAAATCTCCTCACCAAGGCCTTATTTTTTTCACAAACTCCTAATAGTTTCAGTTTCTCTTCCTGTCAGCTGCAAATTTCAGGCAGATGTGATTGTTAGACAATTTCTTTCAAGGAGTCTATCAAAGAAATAACATTATTTTATATGTCAGTTTTGGAAAGAGAATAAATATATGCCATTACCCAACATCAGTTTAAAAATTAAAAATAACTCAATAAGATGGAAATGCTAGAAATATAAAACCCTTCTATGAAGTTTTATGCCTGCCATGTTTAAAATTACACATTAATCCAATTTGCAGAGTTGGTAATCTGATAAAAATAAACAAAGCTCATATTTAGATATGAACTAAACTCCCCTATCTGCCAGAAAGCAACTACCATTTAAGCTGCTTTTTCATTGAAATGTGTCTATTTCAGGTCTTGTAACCACTAATGTGCTTGAATCATAAAATGAAAAAGCTTAACATTTCATGTAAGATAACCTTTCCTCAACATTCAAAATACTTTGCAATGTGATCTTCTTCTTAGTTTAAAAATTAAAATTTGGTCTACATCAAAAGCAGTATGAATAATGAAATTGCTGTATGGTAAGCTTGGAAACAGGTCAGAATAGAAGTGGGGGAAGTGGATGGAGGGGTGCCCTAACTAGACTGCTTCAATCTTCTTTCCCCAAGTTGAGCTTCACTAGTCTTATTATAGTCCAGTGCACCAAGACCACAGAAGGCATCCTTCCCTCCCCGACTCCTGATCTTTACTTCTATCTTTTTCACCCAGATGCGGTAAAAATAACTAAAAATCACTTAGTGATTGTTTCATGCTAATGGTTATGTTAAATACTAATCAACTAATTTGATTTTCACAAAAAACTCATGAGGTAGGTGCAATATCTGGACTTTAAAGATCAGAAAACTGACAGAGCCAGGTTTCCAACAGCATTACTCACAATAGCCAAAAGGTAGAAGCAACCAGAGTCCACTGACAGATGAAATGGATAAACAAAATGTGGTATACACATACAACAGAGTATTATTCAGCTTAAAAAGGAAAGAAATTCTGACACGTGGTACAATGTATATGAGTCTTTAGAATACTCTGGGGAGTGAAATAAGCCAGTCACAAAAGATAAATACTGTATGATTCCACTTATATAAGGTGCCTAAAAGAGTCAAGTTCAAATAGACAGAAAGTAGAATGGTTGTCAGGAGCTGGGGAAAGGGGGAGAGGCAGAGTTGTTGTTCAGGGGTATACAGTTTTAGTTTGGCAAGATGAAAAGAGTTCTGGAGATTGGCTGCACAACAACATGAAGGCACTCAACATTATTCAACTGTATACTTAAAATGGTTATGATGGTACGTTTTGTGTGATGTTTATTTTCCCATGATTTTTTAAACATTTTTAAAAGACAAGCAAACTGAGACACAGAGAGGTCAAATATACTCAGAAGTTTTGTTTCTGCAACTGCCATACTAAAATAATTTTAATATTTTAAAATGTTAATTTTTTTTTAAATGTAAAGGAAATATGTTTGAACAAAGAATCACTCCTGCAGGATATATACCCTTCCATTCAGATACCCAAGCCATAATCTGGGTATAATGTCACACATTATTCCCTCTCCTTCTTGTCCAACATCCAGTCAGTCACTAAATCTTACCGATTCAACCAATAAAATATCCCTTATTTCTATCTCTTCCTACCTTATCACGACTGCCACTGCTTTATTCAAGGCTGTCATTACAGGGACCTTGCAATCACTTCCTGCCTTATATCCTTGTATCCAAGAAGACTGTTCATTCTGGACTGATCATTGGTGCCTAGACTAAAATCCTTCAAAACCAAACCCTTCAAAGCTTAAAGTCTTTCACATGACATACATGGTCCTGCCAAGCATTGCTTTCATCTCCTATCTCACCTCACACTATCTCTGATCCATAAGCTCTAGACATAACCACCGCTTTGGAGGTCCCTAATATGCCAGGTCACTATTAAACTCCTCTGCTCTTAAATATTTTGTGCGCTCTACCTGCAATTCCCTCCTTTCCTTCTCACTGAAAAACATTCCCATTCATCCATGAAGAATTATTTCACAAGTATCTAGTCTGGGAAGGCATTCTTGATACCCAAGGCTGCAAAGGACTCCCTCAAAATGATTTATTAGTATTTAAAGAATGTCGTAATTATTCGTTTATGTACTTGTCCCTTGAAATCAGGGCCTCTCTTCACAGTGGTCAAAATATCTTTCTGTCATGACTGCCACCTTCTAGCACAGTGACTGCCTTATTGAAATATTCAGCGAATGTCTGAATGCATGAGTGAATAAGTGATGAATGAATTAGTAAATCAGTGCTTGTTAAGCATGAGTCCCATCAATACAGCTGCCAAGAGAACCACATCTTGCTGCTTGAAGATGGGTCCCTAATCATGTAGGCTGGTCTATGCATTGCAGAGGAAAGTAGGTGAATTTGAAAAATGCTTTTATGTAATCCATCTCATTAAGGAGACTGAAGACTTGCTAAACAGCACAGAAGAATTACTTAGACAAAAAACATTAAAGAAACAGATTCTAGAAAGAGATAATTCAAAGCCAGTCTCAAGAATTAGTCAACAGAGAAAATAATAGCTTGACACAGACTGGAAAAAGACAAACACTTCTATCCTGTACTGTTGCAGCAGCACAACACATCTGAGACTCTTTCCACAGAAGCTACACTTAGATTTTTTGCAATAGGACAAATGACACCCCATTTTCCAAGAAATGATTAAAAAATGCTGAGCCCTTGAAAACTCTGAGGACCATTATCAGTCTCAAAAAGTAGAGATGTACATTAGCAATTGACAGTTTCCTGCTGAAAAACACAAGGTCAGCATAATGAAGAACTGCTATGGCTAATCAGATATGTTTCTAGACCATGTATACGAGATGTGAATAAAAGTTGATCTTTAGTTAATCAAACCTACCAACTGCTATCAATTGCTGCTGATGCCTGACCCACATAGGAAGGCTGAGCACAAAAGAAATGGGAGACGCATTTCTAATGATTTTAAAGTCCTTGTTTAAAAAACTGGAGCACTTGAGGGCATAAGTGGCATCTTCTTATCTTTCGGTTGAAGGTCATGAATTTAGACAGAAAATAATAATGAGGTTGAGAAGTAGCTTGAGTCAGATCACAGAGCAAAGAATTCTGACAGATTTGGAATATACCCAATAAGCAATTAGGACCCACTGAAGTTCTTTGCAGAGGGAAGTAAATTTACATTCTAACTCATAAGTTAGACTCATGTAAATTGAATTTATGGAATCAATTAAGTGTGACATAAATGCCTCTAGAATATACTAAAACTAAAACATTTTATAAGACTTGAAAGACAGTACTAAATCTTAAGTGGCAATAACCCTACTAAGCTTTATCAGGCCTTGAAATCACTGGCCAAATATTCTTCAGTCCCCTATACCTAACCTCTTTATTTTTTTAATCTGAAATGTCTAAACGTACTTTTGAACAGTGTACATCAAATTACTTGTGTCTTGCAAGAGTGTGAGAATGGTGCCCACCCCCCATCTATAGAGCTACATCCAAACGTCCAGTCTATTGTTCCTGACTTCCAGTGCCCATTGAAGCCAAGGAACCAGAGGCCCAGGATTGTGGTATTAAATTAACTGTTTGGGGGACTTCCCTGGTGGTCCAGTGGTTAAGAATCCACCTTACAATGCAGGGGACATGGGTTCGATCCCTTGTTGGGGAACTAAGATTCCACATGCCGTGGAGCAACTAAGCCCGTGTGCCACAACTAGAGAGAAGACCGTGCACCACAACGAAAAACCCTGCATGCCGCAACAAAGATCCCGCATGCCTCAACTAAGACCCCATGCAGCTAAATAAATAACTAAATAAATATTTTAAAAAATAAATGAAAACATTATTAAAATAAACAAACTGTTTGAAAGCAGAAATATTACTGGCCCAACTTTCATCATAATACCTTCTCAAACACATATAGCATTTGCTGTATGCCAGATACTATTCTAATATATATATATATATATATATATATATATATATGAAGAGAGAGACAGAGAGAAATAGACAGACATATATTCACTTCATCTCCATTTACAGCAAACACACTCTTCATAACATCCTGTAAACTAGGTACTCATTATCCACGTTTTACAGAAAAGGAAACAGAGACATTAAATAACATAGCCAACATTGCTCAAGGAGGAAATGGCAAAATTGAGATTTAATCCTAGGAAGACTGGCTCCAGGGTCCATTCTCGACCACCAAGCTTTCATACTGTTTCTATAAAGTTTTGATTGCATTTTACCCTCTTCTGTGCTTGTGTAGCACCCTATACATGCCTCTGTCGTGGTGCTTCTCAAATTATGCTAAAACAGTATTTTATTATTTATACATTAATTATTATTATATAATATTTTATACAGAGAGAAATGTTTTATTTATATATTACTATACATAGTAATACTATATTATTATTAATACATAGGAATATATTGTATTATTATTACTATATCATTTATAGTAATATAATCCAAAATCCTCTGTGATCCTAGCTTGGGCAGGAAGGAAAATTATTCTATGGTAAACACAATAAATATGTGCTGATGAAAACCCACCAAACACCGTGGCTGCTCACCACTCTTGGATACCCCTGCCTGCTCAACTGGCATTTGTATTGTCTTTATGACAGCTGACTTTCACCTTCAACTTTTGAACCTTGACCCCCGAACTCCTTTCAGATCACTACCCCTAGAACAAAACCAGTAACAATATAAAATCTGCCACTACAAAAACAACAATGATAATAAGAACCACAATAAAGACAGGAGTTAGTATTTATTGAGCATCAGCTAAGATTTTAGTCTTTGTTACCCTGGGCTGTCATAGTGGCTGGGCTCTATGCAATACAGAAAGAATTTTGCACTAAGACTGCTCTGCATGGACCATGCAATTGTCCAAAGAGCACTCTAAAATGGAATACCTATTCAGTAAAAAAAAAAAAAAAAAAAAAAAAAAAACTAATCAAGAAACATCTGAGGAAAAACTGTAGTTCTTTGCTCTGTGAGGAAACCTACATCAACAACTTTTTTTTTTAATAAAGCCACAAGTTTTTCTTCTGCATCACAGACTATCAGCTCTAGCCAGAGAATTTATTAAATCACATGCAAAATTCTACTGCTTAGAATTTTAGCTAACGTTTCAACCTACCTTAGGAATGCAATTAGAGGCTGTAACAATGAGTCACAATTTATCTCAGTACAATTTCTGGCTCTTACATAAAATTTTAAAAACTACCAGAGAATGAGAGCAAGAGCCTTCTTCTTCACAATTAATATTTACTAAGTCTCCAGGGCCGCTGGAGATTTGGCTGAAATTACCTCAGTCTTTTTCTTCAAGTCTACAATCACAGCTGCAGTTTTTTTCCCATTACTATAGCAACCACAGGAATGCAAGCATTGTGTTTCCTTCTCTGTCCAAAACATATAAAAGAGGCAAAGTAGCAACAACCACCAGGAGACAGATAAATACCCTAAAAATGGCCATAAGAATTTACATTTATGGGAGTATTTTGAAAGCACATCTGACTTCAGAATACTTAGATCATTCAACTATGACAAAATACATATTCATTCAAGTTTATTGAATCAAGATTCATTAGTTTCATTTACAGAGACTTTCCCCAAAGAAATCCTAAATTTACCAGTTGTCTTTTTGTCTAAACAAATGACAGAAAAAAAAATCTCCCCCATTAAGGTTATAGAGAACTCTGCAAACTACATAAAAACAATGTCTTATTTATACCCAAAAGGGAGCTAGAAAAGGACCAAAATGTAACAATTTAATGGTCTGATCCCCAGTTTTGTTGTTTATACTTCAAAATCATAGTAATAGTAAGGACATTCCTTCATGCCGACAGTTGTATCTTTAATCTAAGTTCATTATAAAGTAACACAAGCATAGTATTTTAAAGAGAACTCAGCGGAACTTTCAAACATCTGACTCCTATTCTGTGTATCTATGGTTAGGTGACTTTAGAAGTCCTCAGCCCAATTTTGCTATAATAGAATGAATTTTAAGGTGAAAGATCTGTGGCATAAATAACAGCATTCTTCATTGTAAATACAGTGACTTAGGTCTTATACACAGACACATCTTCAAGGCTGGCTGATACATACTTATTCGTTGGGGGAAAAGTAGGAGGAAAAAGATTTGAAGTATCTTCATCATCTATTCTGGCCTCTTTTTTCAGAAGAAAGAACTGATATAGAGATAAAATGATGTTAGACAGATAGATAGGCCTCCCAGTTCTCACACAAAAAAGGTTCCTAACACTTAGTAATTTTTCTCTTTTACATTTACAAGGAAGATATGTATCTTAATAATTTTCTAAAGAAATACATATTAAATACTTGCACTAGCCCTGTCAGATTATGTAGAGCTCTTCCTGGGAAGTTGGACTCCTATGCCAATACATATAATTTGCGGAAATAAGTGCGATAATAGATGCATTTACAAAGCATAATGGAAACTCACAGGATGGGTCCTACTTTTCTTGGAGCAGCTTCACAGAGGTAGGATCATTTTCTGTTGGGTGCTAAACACACTGCAAATTCACCAGATGATGGCACAATTTTAGGCACAGGGAGCAACGTAGAGGAAGTGTGCTGGAGGATGGAAGCAGAAGTGAGCACGAGGCCGTTTTGCAAAGGGTCTTGGATGCCATCACAAAGAGTCTAGACTTGATCTTGTGGGGAACAGGAGAACTAGCTTTAAGAAAGTCAATGACAATGGAAAAAGAATAACTGGGGAGATGGGCTACAGTGAGGAGAGACTAAAACAAGAAAGCTGTGCCAGGAAACTAAGGAAGAAGTTAAATAGACATGTTATGGTGAAATAGAGGAGACTGATTAGAAAGAGATTTAGAAGGGAGACTCCACATAACTTAATAACCTTGGATAAATCTAGGAGTCAGTAGAATAGACTAGCTGAAGATAATCATAACTTTTTTATTGAGAAATAACTGATGTATAACATTTTATTAAGTTCAGGTATACAACATAATGATTAGATACTTGTACATACAAGTATACCTCAAAGATATTGCAGGTTCAATTCCCAGCTACTACACTAAAGCAAATATCACAATAAAGTGAGTCACACAAATTTTTTGGTTTTATGTTTACAAAATACTATAGTCTATTCCGTGTGTAGTAGCATTATATCCCCCAAAAGTACTTTAATTGAAAATACTTTATTGCTAAAAAAAATGCTAACCATCATCCGAGCCTTCAGAGTCACACTTTTTTGCTGGTAGAGGGTCTTGTTTCAATACTGATGGCTGCTGACTGATCAGGATGGTGGTTGCTGAAGGCTGGGGTGGTTTTGGCAATTTCTTAAAATAAAACAACAATGAAGTTTGCTGCATCGATGGACTCTTCCTTTCACGAATGATTCTCTGTAGCATGCAATGCTGTTTGATAGCATTTTACTCACAGAACTTCTTTCAAAATTGGAGTCAATCCTCTCAAACCCTGCCACTGCTTTATCAACTAAGTTTATGCAATATTCTAAGTACTCTGTTGTCATTTCAACAATCTTCATAGCATGTTCACCAGGAGTAGATTCCACCTCAGGAAACCACATTTTTTACTCAGCCATAAGAAGCAATTCCTCATCTGTTAAAGTTTTATCATGAGATTGCAGGAATTCAGTCACATCTTCAGGCTCCATTTCTAATTCTAGTGCTTCTGCTATTTCTACTACATCTGCAGTTGCTTCTTCCACTGAAATTTAAACCTCTCAAAGTCATCTATGAGGGTTAGAATCAACTTCTTCCAAATTCCTATTAATGTTGATATTCAGCTCTTTCCATGAATCATGAATATTCTCATTGGCATCTAGAGTGTAAATCCTTTTCAGAAGGATTTACTTTCCATTACTTTGCCCAGAACCATCAGATGAATTACTATGGCAGCAAAAGCCTTACGAAATGTATTTCTTAAACAGTAAGACTTAAAAGTCTAAACTTACTCCTTGATCCATGGGTTGCAGATTGTATGCTGTGTTAGCAGGCATGAAAACACCATTAATCTCACTGTACATCTCCATCAGAGCTCTTGGGTAACCAGGCGCATTGTCAATGAACAGTAATATTCAGAAAGAAATTTTTTTCTCTGAGGTGTAGGTGGGCTCAACATATTCAGTAAACCATTTTGTAAACAGATGTGCTGTCATCCAGGTTTTATTATTCCTTTTATAGAGCACAGGCAGAGCAGATTTAGCATAATTCTTAAGGGCCCTAGGATTTTCAGAATGGTAAATGAGAAGTGGCTTCAACTTAGTCACCAGCTGCACTAGCATCTAACAAGAGAGTCAGCCTTGTCCTTTGAAGCCAGGCATTGACTTCTCTTCTCTAGCTATGAAAGTCACAGATAGCATTTTCTTCCACTACAAAGCTGTTTCATCTACAATGAAATTCTGTTGTTTAGTGTAGCCACCTTTATTAGTTATTTGAGCTAGATCTTCTAGGTAACTTGCTGCAGCTTCTGCATCAGCATTTGCTGCTTCCCCTTGCAATTTTTATATTATGGAGATGGCTTATTTCAATAAATCTCATGAACCAAACTGCTAGCTTCAAACTCTTCTTCTGCAGCTTCCTCAACTCTCTCAGCCTTCACAGAATTGAAGAGAGTTAGGGCCTTGTTCTGGATTAGGCTTTGGCTTAAGAGGATGTCGTAGCTGGTTTGATCTTCTATCCAGACCACTAAAATTTTCTCTGTATCAGCAATAAGGCTGTTTCACTTTCTTATCATTTCTGTGTTCACTGGAGTAGCACTTTTAATTTCCTTCAAGAACTTTTCCTTTGCAGTCACAACTGGCTAATCGGTGCAAGAGGCCTAGCTTTTACTTTGTCTTGGCTTTCAACGGGCCTTCCTCACTAAGCTTAATCATTTCTAGCTTTTGATTTAAAGTGAGACACACGTAACTCTTCCTTCCACTTGAATGCTTAGAGGCCACTATAGGGTTATTAATTGTCCTAATTTCAATACTACTGTTTCTCAGGGAGTAGAGAGGCCCAAGGACAGGCAAAGAGATAAGGGAACAGCCAGTTGGTGAAGCTGTCAGAACACACACATTTATTGATTAACTTTGATTAAGTCTTACATGGCTGTGGTTCATGGTGCCCCAAAATGATTACAATAGAAATAATACTTTGTTTTATTTTTATTAATTATTAATAAATTTATTATTAAATTAAATAAATAGGGCTTCCCTGGTGGCACAGTGGTTGAGAGTCCGTCTGCCGATGCAGGGGACACGGGTTCGTGCCCCGGTCCGGGAAGATCCCACATGCCGCAGAGCGGCTGGGCCCGTGAGCTATGGCCGCTGAGCCTGTGCGTCCGGAGCCTGTGCTCCGCAACGGGAGAGGCCACAACAGTGAGAGGCCCGCTTACCGCAAAAAAACAAAAAAAACCCAAACAAAATTAAATAAATAATTTATTTAAATAAATTTATTAATAATTTATTTAAATTAGATAAATTATTTATTTATTAATTGATATTATTTGTTAATAATTATTATTAATTATTTGTTTTATTATTTTAATATGCAGAAAATAATAATAATGGAAATTTTTGAAATATTGTGAGAATTACAAAAAATGTGACACTAAGACACAAAGTGAGCAAATGTTGTTGGGAAAATGATGCCAACAGACTTGCTTGACACAGGGTGCCCTAAACCTTCAATTTGTAAAAAACACATTATCTTCGAAGTGCAATAAAGTGAAGCATAATAAAACAAGGTATGCCTATATTGCAAAATAATCTCCACAGTAAGTCTAGTTAACATCTGTCACCACACATAAATGTTATCTTTTTGTTTTTTTTGGTGAGGAGAACTTTTAAGATATATTCTCTTAGCAACTCTCACATATACAATACAGTATTATTATAGTTGCCATGTTGTTTAGCACATCCCCAGGGCTTATTTATTTATAACTGGACATTTATACCTTATGACCGTGTTCACCTATGATAACTTCCAACTGGAGAAACATGAAGGGCAGAAACAGTGAATCATATATAAACTTCTAGATTTGTCAACAAAATTAAATGTCAGCTTCTCTGCTTTGCCATCTCCTCTACTCTCTAGGCTCTACCTTTGCCACCCAGTTTACCATTATAATAGTTAAAAACAGTTTAACACCTTCTCTAAATGACATTTTAACAGAAAGTGGAAAACATTTACCAAAGTAATCCATGTAAAAATACCATGAAAAAGAAATGAATCGATCTCTTGGTTTCTTAAATAAATCAAGAAGTTAAAATATTTTATAATTATTTTTCCTTAATGCTTTGCCCTCGATATCTCCTCAGAAAGAAGGAAAATGCTTTAAAAATGTAGCAATCCAACAAATATAGTTTTAACTATTAAGAACGGCTTTTCACAGTCATATACTGTAGGGGGGAAATCTATCTTATTTTCTTTTAATAAACTTATTTTAATATCTAGCTCTTCAAGAAACAACTATAGCTTTGGAACACGTCACATAACAATGTAACACTACTACAGGAGCTTCCACTTTGCTAGCAGGATAATATAAAACTGTAATCATATTACCTCACTGCCATTAAGCATGAGAAAGAAAAGGGCGTATTAGAAAGCGTTAGTAGATATTGCATTCTATTTCTTACTTTTTTACTCAATATATGTTTTCATGATTTATTTATGTTGTTGTATGTCATTCAGTCCCTTTGCTTCTAACCGCTGCATTGTAATAATCTGCATCCATCCCATTTTTTTTATTTTTTTATTTAACAAATTTAATCAGTTATACATATACATATGTTCCCATATCCCCTCCCTTTTGCGTCTCCCTCCCACCCTCCCTATCCCACCCCTCCAGGCGGTCACAAAGCACGGAGTTGATCTCCCTGTGCTATGCGGCTGCTTCCCACTAGCTATCTACCTTACGTTTGGTAGTGTATATCTGTCCATGCCGCTCTTTCGCTTTGTCACAGCTTACCCTTCCCCCTCCCCGTATCCTCAAGTCCATTCTCTAGTAGATCTGTGTCTTTATTCCTGTCTTACCCTTATGTTCTTCATGACAATTTTTTTTCTTAAATTCCATATATATGTCTCAGCATACAGTATTTGTCTTTCTCTTTCTGACTTACTTCACTCTGTATGACAGACTCTAGGTCCATCCACCTCATTACAAATAGCTCAATTTCATTTCTTTTTATGGCTGAGTAATATTCCATTGTATACATGTGCCACATCTTCTTTATCCATTCATCCGATGATGGACACTTAGGTTGTTTCCATCTCTGGGCTATTGTAAATAGGGCTGCTATGAACATTTTGGTACATGACTCTTTTTGAATTATGGTTTTCTCAGGGTATATGCCCAGTAGTGGGATTGCTGGGTCATATGGTAGTTCTATTTGTAGTTTTTTAAGGAACCTCCATACCGTTCTCCATAGTGGCTGTACCAATTCACATTCCCACCAGCAGTGCAAGAGTGTTCCCTTTTTTCCACACCCTCTCCAGCATTTATTGTTTCTAGATTTTTTGATGATGGCCATTCTGACTGGTGTGAGATGATATCTCATTGTAGTTTTGATTTGCATTTCTCTAATGAGTAAAGATGTTGGGCATCCTTTCGTGTGTTTGTTGGCAGTCTGTATATCTTCTGTGGAGAAATGTCTATTTAGGTCTTCTGCCCATTTTTGGATTGGGTTGTTTATTTTTTTGTTATTGAGCTGCATGAGCTGCTTATAAATTTTGGAGATTCATCCTTTGTCAGTTGCTTCATTTGCAAATATCTTCTCCCATTCTGAGGGTTGTCTTTTGGTCTTGTTTATGGTTTCCTTTGCTGTGCAAAAGCTTTGAAGTTTCATTAGGTCCCATGTGTTTATTTTTGTCTTTATTTCCATTACTCTAGGAGGTGGGTCAAAAAGGATCTTGCTGTGACTTATGTCATAGAGTGTTCTGCCTATGTTTTCCTCTAAGAGTTTGATAGTGTCTGGCCTTACATTTAGGTCTTTAATCCATTTTGAGCTTATTTTTGTGTATGGTGTTAGGGAGTGATCTAATCTCATACTTTTACATGTCCCTGTACAGTTTTCCCAGCACCACTTATTGAAGAGACTGTCCTTTCTCCACTGTACATTCCTGCCTCCTTTATCAAAGATAAGGTGACCATATGTGCGTGGGTTTATCTCTGGGCTTTCTATCCTGTTCCATTGATCTTTCTGTTTTTGTGCCAGTACCACACTGTCTTGATTACTGTAGCTTTGTAGTATAGTCTGAAGTCAGGGAGCCTGATTCGTCCAGCTCCATTTTTCGTTCTCAAGATTGCTTTGGCTATTCGGGGTCTTTTGTGTTTCCATACAAATTGTGAAATTTTTTGTTCTAGTTCTGTGAAAAATGCCAGTGGTAGTTTGATAGGGATTGCATTGAATCTGTAGATTGCTTTGGGTAGTAGAGTCATTTTCACAATGTTGATTCTTCCAATCCAAGAACATGGTACATCTCTCCATCTATTTGTATCATCTTTAATTTCTTTCATCAGTGTCTTATAATTTTCTGCATACAGGTCTTTTGTCTCCTTAGGTAGGTTTATTCCTAGATATTTTATTCTTTTTGTTGCAATGGTAAATGGGAGTGTTTCCTTGATTTCACTTTCAGATTTTTCATCATTAGTATATAGGAATGCCAGAGATTTCTGTGCATTAATTTTGTATCCTGCTACTTTACCAAGTTCATTGATTAGCTCTAGTAGTTTTCTGGTGGCATCTTTAGGATTCTCTATGTATAGTATCATGTCATCTGCAAACAGTGACAGCTTTACTTCTTCTTTTCCGATTTGGATTCCTTTTATTTCCTTTTCTTCTCTGATTGCTGTGGCTAAAACTTCCAAAACTATGTTGAATAAGAGTGGTGAGAGTGGGCAACCTTGTCTTGCTCCTGATCTTAGTGGAAATGGTTTCAGTTTTTCACCATTGAGGACAATGCTGGCTGTGGGTTTGTCATATATGGCCTTTATTATGTTGAGGAAAGTTCCCTCTATGCCTACTTTCTGCAGGGTTTTTATCATAAGTGGGTGTTGAATTTTGTCGAAAGCTTTCTCTGCATCTATTGAGATGATCATATGGTTTTTCTCCTTCAATTTGTTAATATGGTGTATCACGTTGATTGATTTGCGTATATTGAAGAATCCTTGCATTCCTGGAATATACCCCACTTGATCATGGTGTATGATCCTTTTAATGTGCTGTTGGATTCTGTTTGCTAGTATTTTGTTGAGGATTTTTGCATCTATGTTCATCAGTGATATTGGCCTGTAGTTTTCTTTCTTTCATCCCATTTCTTATATAGTTTGCTTGCATTAGACATCTAGGCTTCCTTCACCTCCCTGGTACCACAAATAATACTGTAAGAAGTAGACTTAATTTTGCTAAGTACTGTAAGATTTCTTTCCAGAATGATCGCTTTTGTCTACACTTGGACTAGCAGTGCACAAAAATTATGCCCTCCCACGTTTGCCAATAATTAATAATACTCTATTTCTATAGCAGAGGGAACTCTGCTCAATATTATGTAACAACCTAAATGGGAAAAGAGTTTGAAAAAGAATAGATACATGTATACGTATACCTGAATCACTCTGCTGTACACCTGAAGCTATCACAGCACTGTTAATCAACTATACTCCAATATAAAATAAAAAGTTAAAAAAAATACCCTCTTCCTTAATTTTTGCCATTCTGATTGAAGTGAATGATGATTACTGATATAATAATTTGCATCTCTTACTAGTGAGTTTGAGCATTTCTTCACACACTTGAAAGCCACTCATAGTTCCCCTTCTGTGAATTGCCCAGTCATGCTAGTTACCCATTTTGCTATTTTGCTTCCTGTTTTATATACTCATTACATAAATTAAAATCACATATGCACATAAATTTCACGTTTTACATGGATAACTAAGCATTTTAAGTATCTATGTATGTGTGTATACAAAGAACCTGCCTGAAAAATAGGCTTATAAAAGTATTTTTTTCTTTCTAATTTAACCTAACAATTGTAAAGCATTATTTATCAGAAACTCTATTTTTAAATATTCATATTGCCTGAGAATTTACCCTAAGTGAAAAATTCAACTGAAATGAGAATCTATATGTAGAATGATTGGTAATCTCCAAAATTTCCACAATAGGAGAATAGTAAAGCAAATTCTAGCGGAAGAATATGGTAGAATATAATGTTGCCCATGAAATTATAGTTAAAAAGGTTGTATAATAATTCATTCCAGAAACATTTATTGAGTGCTTATGGAGTACCAAGGACCCCATTAGGTACAAGGAATATAGGCATTACGTTTCAGGCTCCACACAAAGAGCTCATCATCTAGTTAGGAAAAAAACACATGCAAACAATTATTACAGATTACTTGCATACTGTATAGATATGCTTACAAGCAATGTGCTGTGAGAGCTCAAATAACAGGAAACCTCTGCCAGGTGAAAGGGAAGTGCTTTGAAGAGGAGTCTAATGTTAAGCTGCACGGTAAGGGATAAACATTTGACAAATACCTCAGTGGAGGAGGGAGACTGCCTTCTAGGAAGACAAGGAGAGCATACTCAAAGGCACTGAGGTGTGAAAAAGCATTGGCCATTTGGGAAATACCCCATTGTTCTTTACTACTGCACTCCTGGATATGTGTCCAAGTCTTGCTAGAGTGAGTTTGGAGGCTGGAGAGATATGCAAGAGGCATGTGATAATAGTTTTTTATGCCCTTCTTTGGAGGCCTCCAGATGCTTGATATACAACTACCAAAGGCACAGATATCAGGCACTGGCATGGGGGTTGGGGATGTGAGGATGAACAAGACAGACAAGCCCCTGTTGAAGGGTGTGAAGTGAAGAACTGACAACCCTATCTTATGTTTTCAGTGGCTTAGTCTAGATGCAGTGTGGAATAAAGAGCAGGAATCGACGCACATAGAGACTAGTCACCTTGCTATTACAATAACACAGACCTGAACTAAAGCAAAAAGTATTTATGGTATAGTCATGAGAAGTAAAACACAAAGATACAAAGTTATGATAATTAGCATAATCATATTTTGAAGAATACTTCACAGTATAAAAACTTTCAAGAGCTGGTCTAATGAACTCTTTTGGTAGTCTCTAAGAATAATATCACTGCCTCCATTTTATAGATGGATACTCAGTATCATGCCAAAGGAAAACAGTCAGGGAATGGAAGAAATAGGGATACTATCACGGTTCACTTGATTCGAAAGTCATTCGTTTACTCACATTTAATGATTAACTTATATGTACCAGACATCATTCTATGAGCTGGGAGTAAAAATTCCAACAAAATAAAGCCTTCTTCCTGCAAGAGTTTGCAGGCTAGAATGAGAGACCAATAAGCAAATAGCCAATTACAACGCAGTGCAACTGGTATTCTAATAAGGGCTAAGCCAGAACTGCCTGTCTACTCGTTAAGGGTACGAAGTACAATGAAGACAAAAAGTTAAACCAGAAAAAAAGTCCATTGTATGAAGGGTGGAAGGATGGAAATTTATGTGTTTTCTTAGAAGTCAGTTAATGTTATCATGGCACTTTTATAATTTAAAAGGCTAAAGGCAGATAAAGAAAAGAGAATAAGGGTCAAACACAGAGCACACATGACTTCATGGCAGCCATTTCACTTCTTTCTATTAACATAACTCTTAGAAACAACATACGTGTTAATTCACAGGCAAATGTTTGAAAGGTATGAGATAGCTAAACAGAATCTCCCCCAATTTAAAGAGCTCAAGTGTTTAATAGTCAATGCCAGCAAACAGAATGAAGAGGTGAAGCCCAGTAAAATATCAAGAACTAAGGAAACTGGATCAGATAACATTGCTTGCACTGAATGATAAACATTGACTCAAATTAGACTTAATTACCAGTGATGCTTACAGTTTTGCCAGCTGTATTATAATTCAAATCACTCCTCCACTTCTTTGCCGAAATGTGTTTGAGAATTTGCTTTGTTATATATGAGAACATCATGTAAAAAAGTACCAATTCTAGACTGAGTTAAAAATAAAAGCCACAAATTCATAATGCATGAGCAAATAAAAATGTTCAAGTAAATTAAGAAGTGTGTTTGCCTATTAAAGATAAATAGAAAGTTTGGGGTTGGGGAAGTGGAGGTAGAGGTGGTTTGGGAAGACTGTCTGGAGATCAAATCATTATTTTATCATTAACTTCACTATGTAGGTTTTGTGTTAGTATAATACATGTTGATCATACGGCTCATCAGACAGAAGTCTAAGGGATAATGTCTTTTTGTCTTTGATGAAGCTGTGGTGGATTTTGGAAAGGGCACTGGATTTGAAGCTGGAATATTTTGATCTACCTCTTACCAGCTGTGTGTCCTTGGGCAAGACACTTAATCACTCTGAAATCCAAATTCCTCAAGAAATTTCACACAAAGTTTTTGTGATGTTTAAGTGCGATAACATGTGCTAGAATTTGCAAAATAATAAAATGCCACATAAATATCAGTTATGTATGACTCTAGGTATAATTTTAAAGGACATTATTAAACTCTAACCAAAACCAAAACAGAGTTAATGTTAAAAAAATTCTTGACTAGAAGGCTTTATCTGCTTTTATTACCTTGTCACCTCATAATATTCATTTTGAAGTTTTTTTTTTTTTTTAAGATGTGGTGTCATAATTGATGGGGTCCACTAGAACACAATCCAGAACTTTGGAAAACAAGGAAAAGATTAATATTTTTTCAAATACTATAGGGGAAAAAATAAAGAATACATTTTCTGAGAATCTTGACACTCAAAATCCTTATATATCAACATTCCTCTGTCCCTTCTTGGTTTGGTTTAGTAATAGTATCCTCTTCTTTAGGGAGAAGAAACAAAGGTTAAGTGACTGATACAAAGCTCAAGCTAGTAGCAATCCTCAGATCTTCAGACTCTGAATCCAGGCCTGTGTTAGCTGTGTCACTAATAAACCTTTCAAGTTGCCACTGACTCAAATAAAACCTTCACACCATTGTTCCTTTATCTGTTGTACCTACTTGAAATATTACCTTCCTTTATAAAGCAGGCGCATATTCCTTACATTACCATTTCTGTACTTTGAGAGGTACAATACACATCTAAAAAGCCTCAATGAGAAAACTTCCTGTGAAGAAAAATGACAAAGTACTTCTAATCATCATATAGAAGAAAAAATTTAGGTGAAAGTTTTTTTTATAATTATATAGTCTTATAAATAGCAAGTGGAAGTTTTGGCAGTGGAAACACTAATTGCTTCCTTGAGATCTTCTATGACAAGCCTATGGAACTTGGAACTACATTAGTAGTTCCACTATAGCTTCAAAGAGATTAAAAAGAGCAACAGTGATAATACCTGACAATTACACAGCACTTCCTGTGTATCACAGACTGTTCTATGTACTTTATATATTAACTCATTGTCCCTATTTCCAGGGGACAAAAATGTAGCCAATATTTATCCCACTGTTACCCTTTAGGAAACAACAATAATCTTTAGGAAATTCTGAAGTAGTCTGTAATAAACAGCTTCCTGACAGAGATACTCACAAGTCCCACCCTCCTAGCAAAACCGCTGCCTGGAAAGCAAGTGAACAGTTTTAATCCCCTCTGCTGCAGCTTGATGGATTTGGTAACAAGAGGTAGGAAACATTCCAAGAAACGAAAATTTGCAAGGAATATAAGAAAAAAAATTGTCATCCAGGTAACATGCAAGTTAGAACCAAACTTTTCTCTACCTAAATTGAGGGAGGTCAACAAAGTCCCACTTACCCCAAGTGCAGAAGCCCTTTTTTTTTTTTTTTTAAAGAACTGGAGTTATTTATTTATTTATGGCTGCACTGTGTCTTCGTTGATGGCGTGCAGGCTTTCTCTACTTGCGTCGAGCGGGGGCTACTCTTCGTTGCGGTGTACGGGCTTCTCATTGCAGTGGTTTCCCTTGTTGCAGACCACGGGATCTAGGAGCACGGGCTTCAGTAGTTGTGGCATATGGGCTGAGTAGTTGTGACTCGTGGGCTCTAGAGCGCAGGCTCAGTAGTTGTGGTGCATGGGCTTAGTTGCTCCACGGCATGTGGGATCTTCCCGGACCAGGGATCGAACCCGGGTCCCCTGCACTGGCACGCGGATTCTTAACCACTCTGCCACCAGGGAAGTCTCAGAAGGCCTTTTGTAGCAAGTAAATTTTTGCTAAGTGTGAGCAAAATCATTCACAATGAAAAAACATCTGTTTCCCAAAAGTTACACATAGAAATAGGAAGAGAAATAACTGGAGCCAGCAGAAATACAGGCACAACAGCTCAATGCTTCACAGACGGCATTTGAGCCAACTGCAGACATAAACAAAGCACTCTGAAATGAGGATATGGGCTGGGGTTCAAGGAAGTGATCAGTAGGATACAGGTCTGTGAGCTGTGTGGGCCAGTACAGATGATGGAAGTGAAGACCCAAAACCGGGCTGGTGACTGGAGGAGGGTGTGGGACCATGTGTGCCACAAATATTCCAGTGAGGGAGCAGGTAGTCAACACCAGACTATTTGCTGTTTTGTTTGAATTCAATTCATCTTAAACTAGTCTTTTTGTTCAATTTATAAAATCTACTATTGAACATTGCCTTCATGTCTTGTTAGGGAGAAGAATTCCTCAGCCTGTTGTAACCAACCAAAATTGTGGCTGCTATCTTGAGACGCCCACATGGATGGGGCAGAGCAGGCAGCAGCCCTTTTGAAAAAATGCTTTCCTTGAATCAGCACACACCCTGCTTGTTTATATCCTGAGCACAGAGCATGAAGAGAGAGAGGGAAGGATTACTTATACTAACCCCACAACCCTTTACTGAGTAAGCAGCAGAAATTACTGCACAAAAACAAATGCACAATAGCTTGACCTAATTCTGAAGCAGTTTTAATTTTTAAAGTACTTATAAACTAAACTTGAAATAGCACCCAACCTTAACAGAATTATAACTCAATGCTTTTTTATTCCACAACACTGTGTTGCATCTAGAAATAAAAGGATAGAGGCACAGTTTCTTTTGACTGGCTAAATACTGCTGATAAGAGAGTAAAATCATTCCAAAATAGTAATGATAAGTCTTTTGTAATTATTAAAGGCTATATCAGAGCACAAAAGCCCCAGCTACTTAATCCTATTAAATATCTACTTCATAACAATAAATGCAGGTGAAGCACATTACTGTTGCTGGAAAAAATAAGATGAAATGTTAAGCTCTTTAGAGAATATAAGACAGTGGAGCCAGATTTTCATACTTACAACTCAGTGTAACTATTTCTATAGCATAAGAATCTGGCTTAAGTTGTGTAATCATTTAAGAGGTCCCAAAGTCTCTGGCTCTCTTCTCACCTCTCAAATGTCAAAAACACATTTCCTGACACAGCTGAGATGCGTGCCAGCTCCCTGTCAATGAAAAGTAAGAACGAGAACTTTGACACAATGGCCATCAACAACTCTCCTCGGACCGCCACTGTTTGGAACCTGTATCTCTCTCTGGTGATGAAACATCTTCTTGGTCCAGCACCTCTACTCTCAGTTCTACATTATTTTCAAGGAATAGTTTCTTTGTGGGACTTTTCAAGACTCCAAATAATCCATGCTATTGGTCTCCACTCTTGGCCAAACTTGGCTTTGGAACACAAAATCATTTCTTAAGATGATCAGGCACCAAAATAATCAAACCCTTAATTGTCTAGCATTCCTGTAATTCTCCAGTGACTAGAAACTTAAAAGAAAATACATACCCAAGAAAACAATCCAATGTGTAAATGTTAAGCTTAATGGAAGTTTAGAAATACAATGAAAAATAATGGAAAAGTGTATTAGGAAAAAAATAATGTCAGAGATAAGTAGGGCTGTACCATTTTGCCTTGTCATTTTAGTTCGTGAACTCAACATTTATTTATGTATGATAACTAGCATATACGTATTCAATAAATACTTGCTGTTAGCCTTTATGATAATGCTTGGGGGGGTTGTGTATCTATAAATAAGAGTGAAAACAGAAGCAAAGAAAGGGAAAATATATAATATTAACTTAAATAATGAGGGCAGAATAATAGTTATTCCCAGGAGATATTCCTAAAAAAAAAAATACAGTGTCAATGGACAACACCATTCTCTTGCAGAACACCATTCTCCAAGAGAATGCCATGGAGAACAGACTCTGCCTTCTTCTTCTCTGCTTAAGTCTGAATAAATGGGAACACTGCTTGCCATACTGAAGACACTAAAAAATATTTCTTGAATGAATGAATGAATGAATGCAATCACTCATACTATAACTCCTTTGTGGGAAACCACAACACACATGAACTAACCAAGGGCCCTGAGAAATCCTGAGGTAAAAGAAACCTACTTACTTTCTTTTTTAACCTAGGATTTTTTTAAACTAAAGTTTTTAAAGGGTTTTTAAGTTTAGTCCCAGTTAGTATAGATCCCCACTCAAAAAAGGACAAAAAGCTGGTTAATTATTTTGCGTTTCTTTGCTCATGTTATACACAATATTGTTCCAAAAAATAATTCAGGAAAGCTTACAAAAACACATATTCTCCATCATGAATAGCTGTTCAGAGGTGAAGCTGAGATTAATAGTCGGAGGCATTCTAACTGCCAAGGACTCTTCTCATGCTTATAAAAAGATGTAGCATGTCCAAATCATATGCAATCTCTGAAAGTGTTACTCCATCTTTTTTTTTTAATATCAGTTTTGAAAACCCTAATGGAACAGCATCTCACTCTATAAAAAGGAATCAGGGCTTAGACTTGGCTAGAGGTGTGAAGCCAAATTCTGGGCCTAGAAGAAGTAAACACATGAATGGGTAATAATGAAAAATGCCAATTATGAAGCCCATACAGCTTACAAAATACATCCTGTGTATTACCTCATATTGTCCTCAAAAAGTCCCCTACAAAATAGAAGAAAACTAACATTTGTTCATCTAATAAGCACCTATATTCTAGATGGAATGCTTGAACCTGTACATCCATGATATCATGTAGTCGCCCAACAATATTTAGAAGTCCATATGATATCTTTATTAAAAATATAATCATTGGAGGCCTGGAGAACAGGGTGACCATTTCTGAATATCCTCACTCTTCCAAAACAATAAAATCAACAAGAATAAGAATAAACCCACACAGGACCTATGGCTTCAGCATTAGATAGACAAGACTCCAAACTCAAATTATCCATAAGTAGAAGAAAGAAAAAAACATTCCAACAGAGCTTCCACCACTTGTCTACTCTGGCAACCAGCCTGCGGATACAAAGAGCAGTGGAGGGGGAACTGAAAAGGCTCTCTGGAAGAACACAGGGTATACAGTCTAGGGGAAATACAAGCAAAACATTCCCAGAAAAAGAAAGTGAAACAATAAATGCAAAAGTGAGGTCAACAGGTCTGGACTTGGTAGTTCATAGCCCTGGCAATGGGAAAGGAGGTTGGAAAATGTGGGGGACCAGAAGTGGTGAAATTGTTATATAGTGACATTTCTGATAGTCTTTAGGTGGGAGACAAGGATGGTATTGAAGGATGCCGAGTTTGAGCTTTGTTGAACTGAATGACATAATTTGTTTCATGAGACCATCATGTAGTTTCACCTCTGGCCCCAATCAGGAGAAAGAGAACATTCTGACTCCAGACTCTTTCCAATGACCAGAGGTGTTAAGCAGAGAACACTGATGCTCTGGTTAGAAAGTTGACCTATGGTGCTGAACAAACTGAGCAAAGTAAATGCTGGAGTAATCAATGACTTGGGATATTCTGCAGGATTTACTGAGGGGAGAACAAAAAACTTCCATAGTAATGGTATTAATCAATATTTAGAGATCTTAGAGCAATTACAGGGTCGATGAAACAAACAAACAAAAAATACAACCAGGTGTACAAGAACAGAAGATAAGCAAGGTGGGAACACACAGAAAAAGATCATAAATACCTGTGAAAGACCCAAACTGAACAATTAATTATTTTATCCATAGTTTCTCTTAGTCATACCCATTTTAACCAGTTACTGAATAAAAGGACGTGAGATCTGCAGCATTTCCTCTGTAACTTGTTATATAATAATATTTAGGTTAACTGAATAGAAATCTGTATCACTTATACTTATAATGACAAATGGTCATTCTCACCAATTAAGCATACCACCTTCATCAGTTCTGGATTAAAAAATACTTCCAAGTATTTATGTTCAGATGTCTGGGGTTGTATGAATTCTACCTAATTACTATAATCATACTTTGGAGCCCAAGGTAAGCAAAACCAGTTAATTCACACCCTTTAAAAATATACTTTAGCCACATTTATTTGTTTCCATGTGCTACATGTGACACCTTAACTTGTTAAGAATTTTAACTGAAATGGAGAGCAGCTAGTTTTGCAGAAGAACGAGTAATGATGTGAACAAATTCATTTCCCTGTATTTGTTATGTATCCAATTACAGACACCTATATGAAGTTCATGAGATAAAGATATTCCTTTGTTTTCATCCAATAAAGTTTCATGCCAGGGACTGAATGAAGGGTCTCTTTCCAGGAGACTGTTTTTGCCATTGAAAACTCTGTCTTCTTCAGGCATTTGCTGAATGATGCATTAGCAGGAGCTACAAGGATCACATTGTTTCACACCAAATAGCCTCTACACTTTGATTCATATATCACACATGTTCTGTTTCTTACATTTCTGTTTTCACACCCACTACCTAAGTGTAAAGGGATTTGAAGACAAGTACCACAGTTTTCTAACTTTCAGCTGCTTTGGTTGTATTGATGGAGGAAGTTATGGAACATGTAGAAAACAGAATCAAAATTAAGGAGATCATATTTCTGTTTTACGCCCTGTGATACAGTGAAGTTCACTAAGTAACAATTACTCAAAACGTTGATTTCAGATCACTTAGCTTCACTGAAAATCCCTTAAATTGGCTAATACAATTTTAAAAGATTATTTAGTGTAGAGAAGAGAGAGCCAGAAGTGTGAATTCATAGAATGTGAAGAAGGCTATCAATAATAATAAATCGTTGTTATATAAAAGAAATTGACATATAACTCTTCTTATCTTTTGAGAAATTCAAAAAACAAGTGAGTTTAAATGACTCCAAGAAAGTTTGTTTCTTGTAGATACTGAGATACAACAATGAGAATAATTTCATACTTTTCTCAATGGTGTTTAAAAACACATACATTCTATTAATGAGTCCTGGAATTTTCAGTAGTCATATTGCATGGCAATTCCAGGATTCTTAAAAATTAATTAAACAGATATCCTTAGGGAGTCCTGTCTGATAAATTAATTTACAAAATGTGAATTAATAGTAAGTTCCTAATCCACCAAATAATTACATTAGTGGTAGATGTTCAACTCCCTAAGGTTGTCTTCTAAAATAATAGAATAAATTTTACAATGGAAGGGACCTTACTGACCATTTAACTAAATCTTTACATTTTTTTAATGTATTTATTATTATTTTTTTTTGGCTGTGTCAGTCTTCGTTGTGGCACATGGGCTCTTTCGTTGCGGCGCATGGGCTTAGTTGCCCCGCAGCATGTGGGATCTTAGTTCCCGGACCAGGGATCGAATAGTCATCCCCTGCATTGCAAGACCAATTCTTCACCACTGGACCACCAGGGACATCCCAACCTTTACATTTTATAGAGGATGGAAGTGAGGCTAGAAAATATTACAAACTTTTTCAATACCACACAGTGGTAACAAGCAATTCTATACATCTCAGGAATCCCGCTTTCCAAGTCAATGTTTTTGCCATTATATCCCACTGTCACTTTATCTGAAACTCTGCACATTTATTATATGGACATACTTCTATTCCTCAGATCTACCTTCTAGACAACTTTCCTAACCTCCAGATTACCTGAAAAGAGACTTAAGTACCTGTTCTCCCACCACCGCACAAAGTTTCTGCATAATTTCTTAATGACCACTATGGAGCAGGTTGAGTAAAACAACAAAAGCAGTACCATGTCAAAGTTAACAAAATGAGAATGAGGAGAATCGAACAAACGAATCAAGTGCATGAAGGAAGAAGTGAGACAGTGATTGTTGCTGACCAGAGAGCACCATGCCTAAAATATAGGAAGCTATTTTAAATAAATTAAGAGAGAGATACAGAGGTATCCATAAAGGATAAATGTGGATCCTTGTCAACCTCCTTTTATCCTTCTATCCTAATTCACAATTCCTCCTCAGCAACAGTTTGCCATCCACTGAATATTTATCTGCCTACCATGTATAACAGATGTTCTCTGCTCCAGAAGATTCTGTTTTCGTTTCCCCTCCTTAGAAGAAATACTCATGGAATACAGCTTAGCACTATTACCCTTATCTAATTGCATTCGATTTTTCAACTTTATCAAAAGCCTAAAGAACCTCTTAGAAGCACTGTCTAGTAGACCCTAAGACAGTTAAGGTGTCCAATGGAAAAATGTCTTGAAATCATACTTACTACAATGTAGAAAAAATTTACACACACACACACACATCTAGCCAAGCAAAGGAGATGGAGAATAAATATAATATTATTTTGCACATAATACCACTTAACATATTTAAACATGTATTAACATAAAACAAAAATTCTAATTTTTCCAAGCAAGGATTTAATTAATATAGAAATTTAGTTTTCAAAAGTCACTAGCAGTATACACCAGGGATTTTGAAGGCTGGAACATATTTCCTTTAAAGAAGTAGAAAGTCTACACAGAAACCTCAGTTTGTCAAAGATCCCACTGTCACGATTCATGAAATCCTCAAAGCTTTTACTAGACTTTACAGGTACAGATACCCCTGGTGCTCTCCTCAAGTAATCACTGACCACTAAGCCACTTGAAAAAGGAGGAAGACAATCACTCTTAAAAAGTAAAAGACCTGGTTGCAAAGGGAAGGCAACTGAGAGCTCCAAAAGAAGGGAAAAGACTTGACATTAGCAAGGCTATGTCTAGAAGGCAACTCCATCAATGTGGACCTGCCTAAGATAATCTGATTCAAATGAGTTACATTGTTGGCACCCTTCTTTAGCCTCTTATATATTATTAAAACAAAATTCTGAAATTGAATTTTAATATTGTTCAGAAAAACAGAGCACAGAGCAGTGATCTTTGGCACCTCCCCACAAACAAATTCAGGGTCCAGACCAGCCTCTGCAGTTGTCCAACACAAGAGTTGAACCTAGACATCAGCAACTACCTACAAAGAAAGGGTCTTCAATGTTAGGTCATTTTGGGTAACACATATCTTTGGAGAGAATGAATATACCAATATCTGTATCTTCTCTTGTGAATAGTGACTGGGGAGTCTAAGCAAATCTTAAGTTGTCTAGACTCTTTAGATTTATTTATTTTAATTAAGGAGAGATTTATTGGCTTCTGAGTCATTTGTATTAATTCATATATACCTCTATATATTTATGTTTAACCAAAAAGGCACATAGGTACAAAGAAAATTCATTCCTGTCACTTGAAAAACCTAAAACCATTTGGTTAGGGCCATAAATTTACTTTATATGGGGCTCTATTCAAAATTAACATTTGATGAAGACTTATAAGGAGACATTTAGTCTGAAAGGTAACTTTGCTGTGGTCTTTCCACATTTCATATGTCACCATCATTTTTCCTTATCATAAATTCTTGTATTGATTTGGGAAAAAATGGTCCAATTCTCATTGAAAAAAAAAAGCAGTCCAACCTAAAACAATGTAGAGATTCCTTATATTAGAAGCTGTGTGATTCATTAGGTCCAAGTAAATTCCAACAAATACACATACCAGCTGAATATCTGATAGACAACATTACCTAGGCTCTTTATCAAGGGGCTCCTAACTGATTTTTAAAAGGTATGTTCCCGAACCATCTCACAGGTAATCTCCTGCAAAACAGACACAGAAAATCTTGCTAAATCCTACCTTTAAATCAAATATTTGCATTTGGCACACATGTTCTTGTCAATGAATGTTTGGTTCTAAGAAACATAATCTAAATGGCATTCAGACACCTGACGACATATGCTTATGAGGAAACCTGTGTAAATTCAGAGGACTTATAGCAAAGCCTTAGAAACCACCTTAATGTAATCATTGGAATTAATATCTTTTTGCTTTAATAACATATATGAGATTTTTAAAAAATCAGACAGTGGAAGACAATTCATATACAAGATGTATTCTAATGTCCCTCAGTTGTGTGTGACAGCCAATCCTCAAGAGAGTTGACAAATGAGAAGAACTGACAGAATCAAGAAAATATGAGGTCTTATTTCTTTCACTCTGGAATCTAGGATCTTATTTGGTTCCACATCCTCCAAAGGATGGATTTTCAAAAAAAAAAGAGGAATATGTATGTTGTCTCTATATCCAGGCAGAAAATTATGATGTTACCATGTGATTTAATTAGGTTTGCCCTTGATTTGAAGATATCTGGAATAAACTGCATAATACTAAAAACGTATATATGCTTTTGAATTTTCTACTGTATTTTTTAATAACAAGAAACTAACATTTTTGTTTTCTTATTCACACGTGAGGAGTTAGCTACAGCTACACAGACCTTACAGTCCCTCATAGCAGCAAACAGTTGAGGCACAAGCTGCACCTTTTAGAAAGAACAAGTGCCTCCTTAATCCAAGATTTCAAAAATCTTGCTTAAAAATATGTAATTACAAATAGGACATGTTTATCCTTTCCTCTTGGTCTGCATTAGTGTGTGAACTCAACAGAGAGAAAAATGCATTTTTTAATAAAATAAAGTAATCTAGATTCTAGCAGACACATAAGAAACTGGTGGGAGGATTGTGACCTAAAGGCAAGAGGGTAACATTTTATCGTTGATGAACTCCCTGAAGCCACATCCATTTGTATACGCCTGCTTCTTCTCTACCCACCATTATTCTATTATCATAATTTTAATACCTTTAGGGAAAGCATATGGCATAGCTCCAACCTTAGCTCAGTAGCCACCTCTCTTTTATTGGGTCTTTTAACCCCATTTTGTATCTCTATCCTGCTTTCTAATCTATTTGTGCTTTCATTCCCTACCTGCTCCCTCTTTACCAGCTTTCATTTATCTTTAAAGTGAATAAAAAGAATTACTCTAGAAAGAATGTGAAAAGTGATACTGATGTAATGTTCATCCCTATTGCAATTTTGAATGTGCTGTTATGGTTTCCTTTATTTTAGCCATTTCACACACAAAGAAATTATAAGTAACTACATGGAAGGATGCAAGGGAAAAAATGAACCCCAAAATATGACACAGAGCAATTTACACAAGAGTTTATGCTAAAGCAAACAGAGAGTTATGTTCTCAACCCTTAAAAAAAATAAAGAGTAATCAGATTCTGATGGAATACATATCTGAATGTGAAGTGCAAATAAAATAAACTGGGAGGATCAACACATGTTGGGAACAGTATAAAATGCAGCTTGAACTAATAAAGGTTTGGATCTATTTAGTTATGCCAAATTGAAATGTATCTACAAAGTGAACTCTGGTTTCCTAAGACTATGGTTTACATGCACTGAATTTTAAGCAGATCTCACACTTTAATCACTTTAAATCATGCTTTTGTGGATTAAGGGTACTGATGCTCTTGTGCACATGCACAAAACATTGAAGTTAGGAATAATACATATACATTTAAATTTTAAATCAGTTTAAACTTGTGAGGAGTGATTTCTCTGTTAATTTTTCCTGTAATTGTCTCTCTTTTTCTGTTGTTGTTAGTCTCTCCCTCTCTAAATCATGTAAACTTCAGTGCATTTTGTTTGTACAATTCATTGCCAACTTAAGGTATAGAAGCAAACCTGATTATCAGACCAATAGTGTAGACTGAGGTCACCGAAATATTGTTTATAAATATGTATTATCCTAAGAGTGACTGAGTTTGCTTTTGTGCACATCACAACCTGTAACATGCTCACCTTTCTGGAGGCAGGTGTTTGGGGTGGAAAGTCTTAACAGGTTATTTCCCCGAACAATCACTTATATTTTAGTTTAGTTAAGAGCACTAACATTTGTTTTACAGACCTTTACCAGCTCAACTTCAAGCTGAATGTTTTTCTTTTAGAAAATGCTAAATTTCCTCAGAGAGACCCAGTGGTTACATATGAGGTTGTTCCTGCAGCCAGAATGTGTGGTGTGATTCTCTCGCATGCCACGTCACAGCACTACACAAGCAACCAGCACTCACTGTTGTCCCTAGAAAACCACAGTACTTGGAAGAACTGCCTTCGTGGCTGTGCCAGAATGAGTTCCTGTTATTGGTTCCTGCCTCAGATATTCATTCATGAGCCGTAGCTTCACTCCTTGAATATAAGCTTCCTTGTAGTGTGATGACTACAAAGAAGAAAGTAAGTGTCCCCAAATAAATGTCATCCTGAGCTTACATACAAACATTTCTCCAGTTATCAGAGCTTGTTATTCACACTGGGATAACTTCTCTTACCCCTAACATTTCACAAGCACTCGCTGAAAGGTTGATAAACTGAAAAGATGGCATCTCCTTCTCTGTGTAGTCCTTTGCCAGCCTCCCCAGAATTGCCATGCTATATTATATAATACTTCCTTAGCCAGATTCCAAGAATTCTATAGGCTGTAATTTAATCCTAGGAAAACCAGAGGATATTAAATGATCTAAACTGTCTTAGCCAGTAATCTCTGATTTGGCTGCCCTTTGAAGTTATATCTGAAACTTTTTGATGTCTTAATATTGTTTTAGAAATTAGGGGGGAGAGTTGACTTTGTAAATCATTTTAGGATTGAAAAAATGACATTATGATGATGAATGGCACAAGGCTTTAAAAAATGTTTCTCTGAATATTAAATTAATCACAAACCAAGGCTGTCTAACATTAGCTCCTGATAACTTAGAGATCCTGTAGCATTCCAGATGCTCTATGAAACAGAAATATTGTCTTTATTATAAGCACCTTTCCACATCTGCAATTTTGTTATACAATAAAGTCTTGTTCTTTTGTTGCAAGATTGCCCTGGTTCATTTTTTTATTATTAATTTAAACCATGTGGGCAAAGGGTAATCCAGTAAGCCATAGGATTTCAGATCAGAGCTTTCATACAATCACATGTAACATCAAACATCTGGATATGTAGATGAATAGGGATAGGAGGAAAGTTAACAAGACCTAAAGCACTACCTGAATGAATAGATTTTAATTGTATATAATATTATTCACTTTGAATATAATATTTTCTTAACATACCTTCTTTAAACAATGGCCAGGTTAGAATAGAAATAAAAATTCATAACCCAATTGCATCAGTCACATGTAAATGCATAATAACCAAACAGCTTTCAGTAAAAAAGACCTTAAAGTTATTACTATAAATTGCTTGAGTAACCTACAATCGCTCTTATTATATATAAGTTTAACAATCCACTTAAAGAGAACATGATCTACAAGTTTTCCTGAAGCACTGTCACAATGTTGTCTGTTTAACATAAAATGTGAACCAGAAACATTTTGCCTCTAAGGCACATTACTCAATTATACACAACAATTAATATTTGCCTTCCTCTGTTTTTTGCCAGCCCCTGCACTTTTCTAACCCTACTTCCATTAAACTTCTGGGGGAAAAAAGTCATAATCGTATACAGTTGGGGGAAAAATCTGTTGGCTTGTTTCAAATTTTTACATTTTTCCAAGGTACCTAAAACTTGCAGACAATAAATAAGGGGAATGTTTAAGTATCTTGCTAATGAATGGTTCTCTCTTGAGTTTTACAAATCTGTTTAAAGCAGAAATGGTACACAGAAACTTAGGCAAAACTCATCATTCTTACTAAATATGCTAGATTAGTATTGTTTAGTACTAAAATGATATTGAGAAGAGTAAAAGATCCTATTCAATACCAAGAAGGGAGACATAATAGGTCCATCCAAAAAAAATGTTAGTTGACCCCCAAATCATATAAAGTGCCTATTGCAGTCCAAATCAATTTATTTCTAATGTGTGAGGCAGATACCAAAGCATATATTCTTAAAGGTTTGCCTGAATGGATGTTATTTACATTCTGTAATCCAGATGCTGTGTATTTTACTGCAGATGCCAGGTGTGGATATTCAAAAGTAAAAACCTAAAGATCAAAGAAACAAAGGTTGATCCTGTTGAAATATTTAGCCACAAGTCATTCACATGACTGGAGACTTTTTGTTTCATGAGGTGTTTACATCCTTTGTTGTTAAAGCTATTTATTACCTTTGAAAACAGTTCACCTTCCTTTTTGGAATACTATAGAGTGTGACATGGTCTTAATGTGTGTTAAGGGAACATCCATGTTTGAAATGGAAATCACCACCACTATTACTGCAAAAATAAATTCAATCATTTGAAAATATACGAATAGGCTGTGTTAAAATTTTACATATTCTGATAACATACACACAGTCCCAAATAGAGAAAGGAATAAAAATTAATCTCACAAAATAAAAACTTTACAAATCTATAGAGTCCCACAGAGAAATGCTGAATGTTCCCTGTAGGGTGATGACAGAATTTCTGGGAAATATACTCTTTAACATTACAAGAATTAAGTCATTTTCAGGCTTATCAAATTTATCTGCAATTGCAAACACATTTGTCACTTTTTCTTTCTGGTTTTCTTTGATCAATAGATCACTGCAATAATAAGTTTCAAGCTTTGTCCAGTCCTTACACTGAGAAACTACTCATTATCTCCTGCTACTTGTCCTAGTTATCATAGATACAAATAATTTAGTAAAAAGAGCACACATGACCCCACTGACACATTTCATTTTCACACAATTGCCATAACATCCCATAAGCCTGAGCAACAATTTGGAGATCAAGTGTTCCTGTTGTCTAATTCTGCATACCTATCACCTCAAAAATCTAATGGCCTAAAACAGTTATTTATTTTACATTGTTCTGTGTGGGTTGACTGAGCTCAGCTGAAGTCGTTCTTGTTTGGGGTCTCTCACTGGATTACAAAGAGCACCTGAAGGCTTCTTCACCCACGTGTGTGATGCCTGTGCTAAGGTAGCTGGAACAACTAGGGGCAAACTAAACATTCACTGGGCTCTCCATGTGGTCACCTGGGCTTCTTCTAAGCATGGTTCATGAAGTGCAATTAGTCTTCTTACATGGAAGCTGGCTGCCCTCAGAATGAGCATTTCAAGAAATTATAATTGGAAACTGCCAGTTGCTTAAAAGCTAGGCTTGGAAACAGACACAAGGTCACACTGTCACATTCTATTAATCAAAGAAATCACAGAAGTGCAGAAGAGACCTTACATCTCAGTGGGAGAAAGGTCAAGTAATCCACGACCACCTTTAGTCTATAATACTAAGCTCCCGGCTGGAAATAAATCCTTAATCTCTAATTTTATTTTGAAAACAAAAATCTATTTCCCAAATTTCTTAAAAAAGTTAAAAAGCAGTGAAATTCAATATGCTTAATCATGTCCATAGTTAGAAATTATTTTCCATTAGAAATTTAAGTTTTAATTAGCCGATAACTAGAGTACATAATGTTGACCAGTGTTCCAAGTGTACTTATTTATGTTAGCCTCTAGTACGAAAATCTAATGGATGGTGTTATTTATAGATCATAAATTCAACTCAGCCCAGATGAATTGGCAAAGGTGCCCAGATTCAAGATTATAGGGGGGAAAATGGCAATTCTTTCACAGTACTTAAAATTATTTTTTAAAGTAAGAAACTATGATAGACTGCATAGCAAAAATATGCTCCTTTCAAATGACTTTATAATGATAAACAATTTTCATACACTTTCATGGGAGAATTTTTCTTTCCATAAGTATTTTTTAATGACTATTTAAACACTACTCAATATTCACACAGAATTTAGACCACACCATAATAGTTTGATTCACTTCATTAGTAAGTCTGTGGGAAAATCAGTGGCCCCTTAATTTGGGATTAAAAGGTTTCTTCCTATGGCCTTTAATTTAAATTCCCAAGGAGAAGCATAGGATATGAGTCTTTAAAGATACATATATGAATGTAGGCTATCTCAAATGTAGCATTAACAGTGCTGTTTTATGCTGAATAAAATTTATGACCCAGTCCATAAGGGAAGTACATGAGGATTGTTTGTGATAAGAAATAGGAGATCTCTGAGTCTGCCACTGGGAAGTAAGACAGATAAAGTGTGTAAATGCATACTATAAACTACTGTGTGGCAACAGGGAAAATACTGAATAGATATAAAAGGAGTAACAGATCTTTTTTTAAGTGCTGAATAGAGAAAAACAAGAAACAAAATTAGATCTATATAACAGTACAGTTTATGTAAACTAACAATCCACACAACATATAGTTTTTAATAAGAATAAATACAAACAGAAGGATACACCTCAAACACGCTCTACGGTTGCCCATAAGGGTGAGGATATAAGAGGGAAACTGCAGATAAAATGGAATAATTTTTAACAGACAAATAAACAGAGAAACTTTTCACAGACCAATGGCAATAATTTGTCATAAACTGGGTAGTTATGTTTGACTTGGCCCTCTTCACGAAATCTAGAGATTGATAAATACAACAGGTTATTGGTTAAATGACATATTGGACAAATAAAACTATTAGAACATCATTGTACATAAAAATTAATTATATTAGAATAATAATTTTTAGGAGGGAATCAAAAGTGCCTGCTAGCCTTCCATGATTTATTCACCTTTCCAGCTCAAGTTATTGGATTCTTTAAAACATATTTTAAATGTTGGCCTATGTCCAAACAATCACTTCAAGAGACTGATCAAAAAGTCATATTAAGTTGGAGAGGATTCTGAGAAGATGGTGGGGTAGGAAGGCCAAGAAATCTGTTTCCCTATCTAGACAATTGTGTTAGTAGATTCTGTCTGACATAACTACTCTGGCACTCCAGTCTATTGAGGGTTTGTAACTCCTAGGAGTTGGAGAGTAAATCGCAGTTAATTTTGATCAGTTTCAGCTCTTAGCACAATAACAGCTACCCAATCCAACTCCCAGCTCCACAGCAGGCAGCCATGCAGACTTTCCAGGAGCAGCTTGGGCACAATTTGCAGGACCCACAGTGGGTTAAAAGGACCTTTTCCTCCAAATGTTGGGGATCTGTGCTCTGACCACTGGTTAGTACTTCTAATCAAAGAGGTGCAAAGAGGTGGGCAGTCATTTTTTTTTCTCCTTTTTTTTTTTATTAGTTTCTGCTTTATAACAAAGTGAATCAGTCATACATATACATCTGTTCCCACATCCCTTCCCTCATGCATCTCCCTCCCTCCCACCCTCCCCATCCCCCCCCTCCAGGCGGTCACAAAGCACCGAGCTGATCTCCCTGTGGAGGTGGGTAGTCATTTTTATAGTATCTCTGCTCATTATTGCAAGCCCCAGATCTACAAAACTCTTAGAAGAAAACATAGGGCAAGCTTCATGGCACTGGATTTGGCAATGATTTCTTGGATTTGACACCAAAGGCACAGACAACAAAAGAAAAAACAGACAAACTGGACTTCATGAAAATTTTTAAATGGTGTACATCAAAAGAAACTATCATCAGACTAAAAGGGAAATTCACAGAATAGGATAAATTTGCAAATCACATATCTGATAATTTATTAACATCCAGAATATACAGAAAACTCCTAAAACTCAAAACATACACGCCAATTTGAAAATAGGCAAAGGACTTGAATAGACATTTCACTGAAGAAGATATGCAAATGGTGAATAAACACATAAAAAGATGCTCAACATCACTAATCATTAGGGAAATACAAATCAAAACTACAATGATATACGACCTCATATATGTTAGGATGGCTACATCATAAAAAGAAAAGATAACAAGTATTGGTAAGGATGTAGGGAAATTGGAACCTTTTGTACCGTCAGTGGGAATATAAAATAATATAGCTGCTGTGGGAAACCATATGGTGGTTCCTCAAAAAAACTGAAAATTGAATTACCATTTGATCCAGCAATTCCACTTCTGCATATATACCCAAAAGAACTGAAACCAAGGTCTTGAGGAGATATCCATACACACATGTTCATAGCAGCATTGTTCGCAATAGCTTAAACGAGTATTCATTGGTGGATGAATGGATAAATAAAATGTGGTATATACATACAATGGAATATTATTCAGCCTTAAACGGGAAGGAAATTCTGACATATGCTAAAACATGCATGAACCTTGAGAACATTAAGTGAAGTGAAATAAGCCAGTCACTAAAGATAAATGCTGTACGATTCCACTTAAATGAAGTACTTAGAGTAGTCAAAATCAAAGAGACACAAAGTAAAATGGTGGTTACCACAGCTTGGGAGAGGAAGGCAATGGGGAATTACTGTTTAACGGGTACAGAGTTTCAGTTTTACAAGATGGAAAGAGTTCTGGAGATGTTGGTGATGGTTGCACAACAATGTGAACATATTTAATACCATTGAACTGTATATTTAAAATGGTTAAGATGGTAATTTTTATGTTATGTGTTTTTTACCACAGTAAAAAAAAATTGAGGAAAAAAAGGGAGGAAAGGTAAAGGAAGGCTCATATCAATCACAGATCTATTACAATTCTGAAATACAGCTAAATGCATATTTCCAATTCCTTGATTAAATCCAGACCAGTTGCCTAAGAGTGATTTACCATGACCACTGGCCCTGCTTTCTGGCTTGAGTTTAGAGCTGAAGAACTTCCTCTGTCTGATTCATGTCTGTAGAAGGTTGAAGACCCAGAGACCTCCTTTCATTATAAAATGACTCTGTTCCTTAAATTCAAGTTAGTATAGGTTCTTTAAAAGCCTAGTGGGTTTCTTGCTTATCAAATTATAATCCATATCACATTGTATATGAATGAATGAGAGCTGAATCACCAAGTAAAGGAAAAGCTTATTTATGACATAACTAGACAGGTATGAGAATTTATGTTTTAAAATTGAAACTGCATAATACAATCACTAATAACGCTTTTATACATTTTTCTATACACAGATTTTAATTGTTTTTGACAGCATTATGTAAATTGGCTGCAAACCTATTAAAATTTTGAAGAAAACTTTGTTGATAGTGATAAAATTCAGTTAATTTTCAATTCTGTAATACCCTTTTGAATTCATATTGATACTGAGTTAACACAACAATTAGTGAACTTACTTAACTTAGACACAGGTTTGAAACTGATATGTGTTCACATCAATTCCTCTAAAACAGATGAGTTTCACAAATGTGAATGTTAAAGGAAAATGATTGGGGTTCTCAACTAAGTTTTTTTGAAAATTTTTAAGTACATCTGGAACAATTTGGTTATATGAATTTTCTTTTTAAACTGTAAATTTTATGAAATTTAAATATGGATCAAGTTCATCCGATGAAAATTGTGTCCAAACTGAGATGTCCTGTAAGTGCAAAATATACATTTGATTTTGAATACTTAGTACTAAGATAATGTAAAAATCTCATTAATAATTTTTATATTGATTAACTGTTGAAATGGTAATATTTTGATATATCATATACATTATTAAAATTAATTTCACCTGCTTCTTTTTATATGTGGCGATGTGTCAGTTATCAACTTATTGCCTCTGAGCTCCAAATACACTCTCAGTACTTGCTCCGTGATAACGGACTGCATTCCTAAAGCATTTTGCCTTTACTGTCCACATACTTTTAAGTTGAGGGTGCTAGAGGAACACTGCAGGATGAAGCAGACTCCCCTTGATTCTGACTGCTGAGTTTTTGTCTTTTATCTTGCTCTCGCTGAACAGCCATCAGCAGTGTGGATGTTTGAGGACACCTGGTGACACTCTGCTCTAGATAGATATTCAGAGTTCACAGTCCCTCAGCAACCTCACAGCCCCACCCCAGACCCAGTGATCACCTTCCCTTCAGATAGAGACACTGCATGTTCCATTTCTCACACCCATAAGAGTGCCTCAACTCTTTCTGAGCACCTGCCTACCAACCGTGGCTCCGTAATACTTCCAAGGATTGTTTCTTGCTGCTCAAAGACAATGGACCACCTCTGGCCCAGGAAACCCAGGAAACTTCTTGGCCATCCAGTGAGCTGAAACCACACTTTCTCCAAGGGAGTCTGAAACTCAGCCTTGGAGTAGCACCCCCCCACCGCCAAGGTTATCCTTCCTTGAGTACTCTCCCTCAGCTCTAGAGTACCTTGTAGAGTTCTCTTTATACCTTCATATTTACTCTCCTTTCTTAGCTTAACAATTCTTTATATTAAACATCCCCTGTTTAAATCACTATGTGATGTATGTCTCCCGACTGGACTCAAACTGCTATAGGGTATAGGTATATATGTGCCTTGCGTTATGTTGATTTTATATGCTCTAGAGCATGTATCTAGCAAAAACAAGGAGAGAGCAAGTAGTAAAAAAATCTTGAAAACAATAATTAAAATTTTTTAATATTTAAACAAAATTAAGAATTAAAAATCATTTCAAGCTACAGGAGACAGAGTGCTTAAATTGGAAATTCAGAATGATAGTGAAATATGATTTACCTACTGAATGGTAGTGAAATATGATTTACCTACTAAGATTCAAAGATCTTTGTTGGAAAATTCTGGAAAGTCTTACCTGATTGGTTAGAGTTTTTATTCCACTGAAAGATGGTTTACCTACCACACCTGAACTAAAGAGAAGAATAGACATAAAGAGGTAGATATGACCCCCCAAAAAATTGAGAGTAAAACTGGCAAGCTAGTCTTCATACAAAATAAATATGTTTTTAAAGGCCAGTGTGATATTGAAAATGATACCAATTAGTACAAGTAAGCAGTCATGCTCAAAATATGAATATCTGGAGGGAAAAATGGTTTATTTGTTTACTCCTTACAAACTGCTAGCCCAGGATTCAAGTAGCATAAATGAGCACAAGTGAAACCATAAGATAAAATGGTATTTTAACTTTGTAATGTGAATTCAGGTAAGTAACAAATATTCAGATATAAACAATCTCCTGCTTAGAAGTCTATTATACTCCTTAGAAAAAGGATTAATCATTATAGCCTATTAAGAATGGCCCCACCAGGGATGGGATAGGGAGGGTGGGAGGGAGACACAAGAGGGAGGGGTTATGGGGATATATGTATACATATAGCTGATTCACTTTGTCATACAGCAGAAACTAACACAACACTGTAAAGCAATTATACTCCAATAAAGATGTTAAATTAACAAAATTAAAAAAAAAGAATGGCCCCACCAAATTATTAAAAGTTAGAATCTCATTATTGATTGTTAAGAAGACAACACCTAATACTGCCTATATGAGCAATGTTATAATAATATTGATTTCATGTTTGATGGGAAACATATCTAATACTATTTCTGTCAAAAATACTAATTTATTTTGTTCTATGTGCCTGAAAATACAATTATTTGCATTTTTCAATATAAATAATAATCTTCCTAACATGAAGCAGATTAAAGACCATCATATTAATCATCAACAATACTCATTGAACAGAAAAGGAAGGGACTTTCACAGCAATGTAAATTTCAATGATCTCCAACTATAATTTCAGTCATGTAAGGACCAGAATATTAAACCATCAAAAAATAATCCATGAGAAAACTGCTGATTCCATGCTTTGGGGACTGAATATAGCCTGAAAAATATGTTTCAGAAAGTTTATTTAGTATTATATAACTACTTCGGTTATGTGGTTTTCATATTTTTTAGTCTACTTACTAAAACCACTGGTCCTACACTTAATTGCTTTCCACATAGAGAGGCTTTACAAGCTTTAAAAATAATAAAATCAACATTAAATTTCATCAAAGTTTAGGATAAGAATTGCATTAGGTTATATACTGAATATAAATGTAACCAAGACATTTCTAAAAGCATGCTCGGTATGTGTGATCCACTAAAACAGTGATTTAAAATTATGATATGAAGGCCTTTTCCAGAGTTACTGAAAACAATTAAGGTCATTACAAATTGGATTCCACAACACTCTATCTGCATTAAGTGCTATATATATATATAATCTAAACAACAGGGTACAAAGCCATCTCACTGAATCACCAGTGGCACAAAACAAGGAGACTGAATTCAAAAACTGCCTAACCGGATCATGGACCAGAATTCTAACCTGATAACTTTTAAGGTTTTGAGAATTCCCACATCTGTACCTCAAGAACTCAGATCTACCCTCAAGCCACTAGAAGCCACACTCTTCCAATTCCCTGGTTTGTGATTCTCACTTTTGGCTGTGCACCACAGTCTTCTAAGCAATCACACCTCTCACCAACTCAGGAAAGCTAGAAAAATACCTCAAGGAAAGTTTTGCCTATTAGGAATACTCTTTTTTTTTTTTTTTTTTTTGGTAAAGCAGCTTTATTGATGTGTAACTGACATTTAATAAGCTGTACCTATTTAAATACAATTTGGTAACTTTTGACATAGGTATACATCTGTAAAAACCATCATGACGATCAAAATAATGAGTATACCCAGCACCATCAAGTTTCTAAATGTCCTTTTGTAATTCCTCCCTCCCAACTACATATTCTCATTCACTGGCAACCAGTTATTTTAGATTAGTTTGCATTTTCTAGAACTGTATATAAATGGAATCATAAAATATGTACTTGCTTTTGCTTGGTCTCCTTTAACCCAGCATAATTATTTTAAGATCCACCTATGTTGTAGCATGTATCAATAGTCCATTCTATTTTATTACTGACTAGTAGTCCATTGTTTGGATATACCACTGTTTATTCTTCTGACAATGCACATTTGGATAGTTTCAGTCTGGGGCTATTAAAGTAAAGGTGCTATGAACATTTATGTGCAATACACATATTTTCATTTCTCTTGGGTAAATACCTAAGAATGAATGGCTAGATCATATGGTAAGTGTTATGTTTAAATTTCTAAGAAGCTGCTAAATTGTTTTCCAAAGTAGACATACCATTTTACATTCCAACTAGCAGAGCATAAGAGTTCTAGTTTCTCCACATATTCACCAAAACTTAGTACTGTCAGTCTTTTTAATTTATCCATTCTGATAGGTATGTAGTACTATCTTTTGGTTTTAATTTGTATCTCCATACTGACTAATGATGTTGAGTTTCTTTTCATGTACTTACTGTCAAGAATACCTTTTCTTTGTTAAAGAGTCCAAAAATTTGCCCAGCTTTTTATTTTTGTTTTCTTATAACTGAGTTTTGAAAGTATTTTTAATATATTCTAAATACATTTCCCATGTATTTAGATATGCAATTTGCAAATATTTTCTCCTAGTCTGCAGCTTCTCTTTTCTTTCTCTTAACAGTATCTTTTGAAATAAAAGTTTTAATTTTGCTGAAGTCCAGCTTATCAATTTAGTAATTTCATGGATCATATCTTTGGAGTCATACCTAAGAAATCTTTGCATAACTCAAGATCACAAAGATTTTCTCTTACGTTTTTATACAGAAATCTTATAGTTTCAGGCTTTATGTTTAAGCCTAAGATCCATTTTGAGTAGCATTTAATTCTGTCTCAATATACATAAAATTAAACTTACTGAAGTGGTATCACTGAAGAAATGCATGGTGGTTAGTTAGGTGGCCAAAGTTACAATCACAGGTTGTATGATACAGAAAGACTTTGAGGATTGTTTTAAAATCCTATCTTTTTCTAGGAGCATTAGCTACACAATCTGTATTTACTTCCTACCTGGAGAACTGGGGAAAAAACCCAGAAGGTGGTATACCACTAGGCGTGCAGAGAATGTCCCATGTCAGAAGGACTGGAGAGTAGCTGTGGCCTATCCCAGGAATTTTAAAAGCCCAAGCATGTCTAGAACAAGGGAAAAGGTGAGAGATGAAACTGGATAGGTTGACAGAGATCAGATTACTGAAGACCTCATATATCATATCACAGATTTCTAATTCCAGCCTAAGAATGGAATCAGAATGAAATGCAAGGTGTTACAGTGGGTTAAGACATTCAGAGATCAGTTAGGAAATGTGAAACATTTCAGGCAGATGCATGAGATAATGTAAGTCACAGGTGGAGGATGCGAGTTATACCATGACCAAAGGCAAATAATCAGGAATGAGAAAGTATATTCCTGACATGGTTAAGAGAGAGCATGTGAGATTTAATGGTCAGTTAGAAGACAGAGAAAGTTGGGAAGGTTTTTGATGGTAATCAAAGGATTTCACATCATATGAATAACAGAATTAAATATTGAGCAAATTTAAGGTTTTGTGTGCAGAAATATCAGAGAAGTTATTTAGTTTGATAGTAACATGGTCCATGGATTAAAAGAGATGAAGATGAGTTTCAAGAACATTTGGAGATAATTGCTGATACTGAATCAAAGCAATACAAGACTGTGATAGATTTGTGAAAATGGGAATTGAAATCACAACAAAAATCTCCTTATCTGGTTTTAAAGCTTCAAAATTTATTCACAGGCACTCATTAAACTACCTAATTTCTCAATTCTGCCTTATTTATAGATGATTGTCTCTTATGAGCCTAAAATATTATTTAGCCCTCAGTATGTTTTATATATTTTAAGTACTCTTTGTATAGCATTCTGTAATATTTTCTGTATTATGCAAATAATTTCTGACTACATTTAGCATTATTTCAGCCATATAATTTTGATTAAGCCTAGCATTTTAACTATAAAAACCATATCCAGCCATTGATTTATACACCAGCCTGTTTAAGCATTTAATAGATTAATGGCAATAAAAAGATTAATAGTCAAATTTAACAAATTAACATCTTCATGGTTATCATTATTTATCAATGAAGACAGAATGATAAGACTGATGCATGTACATTTCCCCTTCCCTTTATGGAAAAGATTCTTAGGAAATTGAGCCCTGTGATGAAGAAAATATATTCTATGTGCTATAATTTCAGATTTGGTTTTGGCCACTTGATCCAAAAGTTGTATTATAGAAATTACTATCGATTTTCCCCTCTAAATTATCTAAATTGTCTAAATTATCATTTCTATTGTTTTCAAAACCAGAAGGCTAGGGACTTCCCTGGTGGTGCAGTGGTTAAGAATCCGCCTGCCAATGCAGGGGACATGGGTTCGATCCCTGGTCTGGGAAGAAGATCTCACCTGCCGCGGAGCAGCTAAGCCGGGGTGCCACAACCACTAGGCCTGTGCTCTAGAGCCCATGGGCCACAACTAATGAAGCCCGCGTGACTAGAGCCCGTGCTCCGCAACAAGAGAAGCCACGCAATGAGAGGCCCACACGCTGCAGCGAAGAGTAGCCCCTACTCACCGCAAGTAGAGAAAGCCGGTGGGCAGCAATGAAGACCCAACGCTGCCAAAATTAATTAATTAATTATTTTTTTAAGGCTACAACACATCAGTGAAATGAATACTCAGGTTCAATGAAATCATCATCACCATAGACTTAAAATTCATAAATGACAGTTCGGTAACTATAATAGATAAATATACATTTTTCAGCACACTGTGTGTGGATGCGTGTGCATGTGTGTGCATGTGCATATATGCATGTGAGATGACTGAAGCTAGAATCCATTAAGAAATGATGTGGCATACCTAATAACCCCAGGAAGTCATTTAGGAGATCACCTGATACACAAACTTATTCAATAGAACATTGATCTGAGCACTGATTATGTCCTGGCAATATAAGAGTGATAAGAAAACACCCAACATCAGCTGCAGTAACCAGGACTTTATGCAGCAGATTTCCATCACTGACCACAATATGGATTTCCACAATATGGATAAGATGGCTGGAAAAGATTTTTCTTTTCAACTTAAGTGATACTTTAATCACTTTCTTTCAAAGCTCAGGGGGCAATCTTTGGTGAAATATGTCTAAAAACCTATTCCGTTTTTTAGCATAAAATTTATCTAACTTGACTTTAATATGATTGTATTTTTATTTTTACAAGTTATATAAAACAAAGTTTCACAGGCTAGTAGAGCAACACAAATATTCTAGTTGTGTTATTATTGATTCTAAATGCAGTTCATTTTTCTTCCTGGAAGTGTTTACTGAACTGATTCTTTGGAATGTAAGTTTGATTAAACCATATACCATAAGGTCAGAAAGAAAGGAAAATCAAAGTAAAGACTTCACTATTTAGGCAATACCGCTCTCCTAATCAATAAATTTTAACTGTAATTGCATACTAGAGTCACTTGGGGAATTCAATTTAAATGCTGATTTAGTTTTTCCATAATATTACCCCACTAGCAATAGTTTTCAATTCACAGGTGATTCTAATACACAGCCATGACTGAGAACTACTGTTAGACTTAAGCCATGAATCAAAGTCTTTAACATACACAACAATGTCCTGGATAGGTCAACCTCAGTGTATCCTCAGATATTCTGATTCCATAACTCTAGGATAAGTCCAGGAATCTACCTTTTAGCTAGCAGGTCATTCTGAGATAGGTGGTCTACAGGTCAAATGAGAATTGTTGTCCTAAGTTCAAAACCAAACTTTCTATTTTTCCAATTTCAGTTTATTAAGGTCTGTCTAGAGTACACCCCCCACCCCCCAGTACCAGAGGGGAAAAAAGACCCAGAGAGTCAGGAAGGAGAGCAAGATCAGAGGGCAGTTGACATGTGAGGGCTCCAGCACTCTCATAACTTTCATATAACCTAATGAAGAGAAATAAGAGAAGAAAATACTCAGGTGAGCAGAAGTTCCACCTGTGCAAGTTTTACCCACTAGGCCTGTGTCCAATAAAACGTCCTAGAACCTGCACCAGAAATTACTTCTCCTAGGGAATGAAGTAAGGGGAAGACTAAAGAGAGGCCCTGTGCTCTTCCCAAAAGCCAGTGTAATTACTGTTACTACAAAAAATTTCAGTTGATTTGTTCAGGACTGTAGTAGCACATTATCAACTTTAATTCTTCATAACTTTAAATAAATTAAAACCCTAAAGGTGGCATATTTTAGGTTGTAAAATGTAAAACTTCATCCCGTAATGATTATGACATTCATCAAAATCAACCCACTCTCCTTAGAGAACCTTGAAATAGAACATTCCAGGCCAATATTTTACTGAGGTAATAAAAGTAATCCACTGCTTTACTCAGGTATTAACCATAGCCACATCCTATGGGAAAAAAAGAATTGCTCCCTCTGGGTATTCATGATGAAAAGCAAAACTGATTATTTCAATGCAAGAAAATGCCTTGGTCTGGGCCGAGACATACTAAAGGAAATACCTGGTCTGAAATAGATGCCTATAAGGAAAAGAGCGAAGAAGTCAACAGTACTGTATCCCACAGTAACCACGCCTTCCCTGCCCACGGCGGGGGGCTCTCACACTCCGCGGAAGTAGACAGTCCTTCTCCACCTCCTTTCCGCAAGTGCTGCCGCCACCTCCCACGGCCCCACAGAGGCCGAGCTGCACCTCCCTCCGCGCGGCCGACGCGCACGGCGCATGACGCACGACGTAGACCTGTGCCTGGCGCAGCACCTGCGTCCCTCAGCAGCTCCAAAGACAACACTGCCAGGTCCCAGGAGCCGGCCGGTGCTCCGGGGGCCCAGAAGACGACGCCCACGTCCGTCAGCAAGTCCCTACCACCCTGTGCGACTCAGACCCCGGCCGCCTGCCGCCCCCGGCACCGTGGACCCAACCGAAGACGTGGAGGGCTTCGTGGTCCCTCGCCGCGACCCGCTGACAACCCCCTCAAGTCCCACCCCGCGCTCCCGCTGCCATCCCCACCGGGCATGTGCGCGGTTAACACCGATATGTTGCCAGTCCCACCGCCCAACCAGCAGGCCGGGCTAACAGAAGGCCTCGGCCGTACGCGGAAGTCCCAGGCCCACCTCAACCCCGGCGACGCCGCCCCCCAAAGCCACTCCGGAGACTGCGGCCAAAACCAAGGGACTCACCGGTGGGGGGGTGAGTCAGCCACTCAGCGCCCTGAGCCAGCCCAGTGACGAGGGACGTCGGGCGCCCCCGTTCTGAAACTCCTCAATCCCGAGACGGCCACTCGAGGCCCATCCTGGTTAGCCTGTAGCGGGCCAGGTGGGTCGGCATCCTGCCCGGCTCCCGCCCGCACCTGCAGCGACCTGGCCTACCTGTTCCGCCGGAGCAGCGCACTGCTGGTGGACGAGGCGCTCTTCCCGTGGGTGCGTGCCTGCGCACGCACTTCTCTCATCTCGGGCCGAGACAAGCGCAAGGAAGTGGGCATGCGCAGGCGCGCGGAACGAGCTTCCGGCCCTCAAGCAGCCGCGGGGCTGTAACCTCCAGGTGACCCTTTTTAAGCTTCGTATTATAGTACCAGTTAGGTTACAGTGCACGTCCTAATGAAAGGGAGCTTATTATGAGATCTGAGGGTCAATGAATAAAACATGCAAGAAGAGGAGAGCAAAATGAGTGAGAAAAAAGGCCCAGTGTGGAACTCCAGAAGAGTCTTAAGGCACCGGAGGCCCACTCTATTCTAATACTGTATGTGTTCGGGATGTTTATTTTAAGATGAGAGAAAGCAAATTGACAATGGCGAACAACATTATGGTATTGCTTTCAATGTGGTTTACTTTATTAATAACAAGGGCAGCACTGAACCAGCTCATACTTTCCCTACATAGTTTTTCGTTTCCATAGCATGCCAAGTCCAAACCTGATATCCAAACAAGGTCAGAGTCACCAGACTGTGAGCTAGTGTTAGGACAAAACAAATCTTGCAAGTCTTGTTTTACCTATAAAGTACAAATAAATTCACAGTAAATTTAATTTAATGATAAATTCAGAATAGTAAAGACAGAAACTAAAAAACCACTTGACCATTCTTCTTCTCCAGAATCTTAAAAGTATAGTATAGTATAGTATAGTATAGTATCTAATCATTTCTGTATAGTATAATATAATCATTTCTTAATGTATAGTATAGTATCTAATCATTTCTGCTATCTTCAATGCGTCTACCATATTGTAACTCCACCTTGTAATGAACTGAAAGAAATTTATCATGTTCTTCCTAGTGGATTCTGACTGAAGATAACCAATCTGGAGGTAATGGTCCCAAGAGCCACTTCAAAGGACCATGGAGAGGAATAACAGATCATATCCACAGAACATAATCATAAATCCAGGTAGGAGTAACAGAGACTACATTTTGAAGCCTGGAGAGATAGAGAAATAAAATGAGACTGCATACGTTTGTGGGAGAAGATGTAAGCAGACTTGAAAATAGTTCTATTGATGTGGCCACTGGTGGGTGTGGCCACTTAGTTTTAAACATCCTTTAAGTTAATGAGTGTGGGTGAGCCAATGTGGCTCTAAAGGACGGAAGCAGGACAGGCTCAAATTTGGATCTGAGAACTATGTGATATCCTGAGGAAATATAGTGAAAGAGGTCTAAGAAGAGAGTAAACCAAAGTGTGTAACAAACCACTTTGCCAAATAAGATGACAGATATGACATAATTGCCACTTGGATGGGGTGAGGGGACATGTGTTTGAAAATTAGAATTTTCTCGTGGCATAGAGCGACACTTGTGAGAACGCTCTGGAGGGTCATCACCTTTCAGGACCCACAGAGATAATGACAGTAATGTCTTCCACCAAGACGATGGTTTTCTCCATTCATGATACTAACCAGTATGGAGAGTCCATAATCCTCAAATGATAGCCATAAGCAGCCACAAAAAGGCTAAAGACAGTGGTAGGATAACCAGAAAAGCCTGCCCAAGGAAGGTTGGTGAGTCAAGAAGCAGGAAAATGGCTAGGGAGCCTTTCACTTCAAAGTTGTTAGTTCTGATACAGCCAGCATTTTTAAGCTTAAGTAAATCACTTAAATTTAGAAGAGATAATATAGGACAGAAATAAATCTAAATGATACCCTTGGTATCCTTATTTTAAGAAAGTTATTTAATGAAAATATCTAGTGAGCTCAATACACTATTCTTCATTGAAGAAAAAGGTGACAAAAAGCTTCCAAACAAAATGCAAATAAAATTGAAGGTGTAAATTTCATAGGCTCTGAAAATTGTTGAGGAAATATTAAGTTAGACTCTGTGCTAGGTGCTGATATCAGAAAGGTTGCAACATGAGTTAGTGGGACATACTGTGACTGGATAATCAAACCCCTGGGCTCTGACCTATGTTTGATCTTGATGTGAGCAGTCACACATTTGTGATCACAACCATTTTAAGACTCATTTTGAAAATGGAATAATGAGAGAATCTTCTGCATAAGGTTGTGGTATTAAATGAAATAATGCATGCATAGCACTTCACACATAGTAAGTATTCAACAACATTTATTATTATTATTATTATTATTATTATTATTATTATGGTCTTGAAGAAGCCCACAGTCTAATGAAAAGGGAGATAATTATCATGTGTAATTCAGATTACAACTTTCAAAACCCTGTTTATTTAATGCCTACAACTTGGAAGATACTAGTCAAGGCACTGGGGATTCAGCAAAGAATCAAAAAGATAAAATCCTGTCCTCATGGAATAAGTCAGTTTGGATCCTTCAGGAGCAGATGCTGAGGTCCAAATAAGAATGGAAAGGCTAATGTGTGTGTGTGTGTGTGTGTGAGGATAGGGGGAGTGTGGTGTGCTGCCTGTGAAATATTAATATAAAGAGAGAGGAAGCAGAACTGGTAAGAAAGCTTTCCGATTGTGGTAGAGATAGACACTCATGAAAGGAAAGAGGTGAGGAAGCAGAACTGAGTAGAGGGAACATTAGACTGTGATGCCGATGTGACAGTGTCTCAGTCCATAGAGTGGGGAGTTACAGTGCAACGGGAAACTGTCAGCTAACTGCACTCCTCAGAGTTGAATATGTTCTTTCTAGAAGGGAAATCTGAGCACTGCATCTCCATGGATACCACAGTTCACTCTGTGCCACATGGATTCACCTCTCCATACATGTGTTGAGTGGTGGCTCCTCCAGGGTGTCCGTTGAACTCTTTTTGATCAGAAATTTGGAAGAGAGAGATTAATAGAACCAACTATAACCCCATTACTGCAGTTCTTCTTGGTGTTGCAACTGGTACTCCTTTTCTTCCTTTTCCACTCTCCATTCTAAATTCCTCCCACCCTCAGCTACCATCTCTGCTAGTCTTAGAGGCTTATCTAATGATGTAACTCAGACTGTCTTTCCAGGAGTCTGAGTCTGGTAATCTCCTCCTCACTCAAAATTAGATAAGGGATTGCTAAGAGGTACTGAAGTGGATCACCTGAGTTCCATATATTTTCCTCCTGCTCATCAGAGGACAGTGACTGCGCTTCATATCTGCTGATCCCTGAGCACTCCAAAGGTCCACATGGCACCAAAGCTTGTAATTCAGCAAGACCTTTGCTGTCTTTGAAGCTCAACAACTCTAAGAATTGAGTCCTGAATTTGGTTTCCAAATTTTTCTGCTCTCCCACTGTTGGAGATAAGAACTTCTTGCCTTCACACTTCATTTTAAGTATCTGTAAGGTGATTGAAATTTTTAATATCCTTTTTTTCACTACGATATCATTGCAGCTTATTAACAGCCAGTCAATTTCATTGTCCTTCGATGCATTGCATCCTTCATACTTTTCAAAAGTCTGCATCATTACACTACCCAGGGTAATCCCTTCCACTAGAATATCCTTCCTAGTCTCTACCAGTGAAACTTTTAGCAAATGGACCACCACTTGGTACAGGAACTGTGTCTCATATACCACTCAGGATGGCAAGTGATGCACTCCCCAAGTTCCAACCCCACTTACCACTTGTTCAGAACACTCTTAGGAGCAACCGTCAGTTTAGATCCTCTAGAAAGGAGATACTGAGATTGAGTTTGAAGTGCAAGAGAGTGGTGGTGGTGGTGGTGGTGGTAGTGGTTGGGTTTTGGGGCAGGAGGGTGGTAACTCCTGGGAAAGATAAAGCGGGAAAAACAGAATTATGCTGAGAAAAGCTTGAGACCATAATACTGATCTGACAGCTATGAAAAACAAAGTAAGAGGAATGAGGACTGCACAAGAAGAACCTCAAACTATGATGTGGAGCTGACAAACGTTCAGCAAACACAGTAGGGAGTTCTAGAGCAAATATTCTCTATTGAAGAAGTCCCCCACTGGGCAGAAATGTCCAGGCCCTAGTATGCCTTATCTGCTGAGGCTGGCCAGAAAGAGTATGGCCTCACCTTGTATGCTGCCGTGGATCCCTAAGGCATGGCTTTTGGATAATATTGGCTAATTGCAATCCCTACAGTTAAAAGAGAAATCCAAGCAGTTAATTGCCATGGTTACCACTTGGAGTTCATGTTCTAATGAGGGAAACTGAAAGTAAAACAAGTGAAAAAGTAGATATATACTGTGTCAGGTACTTTTTGTGCAATGGAGAAAGATAAAGCAAGGTGAGAAGGTTAGGGAGTGCAAGGCAGAGGACGGGGAGTACTAGTTTATACAGGGTGATCAGGGAGTGCTTCTCTGATAAGCTGGCCTTATCCAAGGACCAGAGGGAAGAGATGGGGTGAGCTATGTGGATGTCTGAGAGAAGAGCATTGCAGTCAGAGGCAACAGAAATACAAAGGCACTGAGGCAGGTAATGTGCCTGCATGTTTGAGGAGCAGCAAAGAGACCAGCATAGCTAACGCAGTGTGAGGGAGAAGGGAAAATAACAAGAGACGAGTTCTCACAGGTGTTGGGGTGAGACAATAGTGTATCATGTAAAATAGTGCCTTTTAAGACACAGTGATGACTTTTACCCTGAGAGAGGTAGAAACTTACTCAATGTCTCCACTTGACTGTCTAATAAATACATTAAATTTAAGATGTTCAAAGCTGATTTCCTGATCTTCACCCTCCCCCAGATCTGCTCTTGCTGGAGTCTTTCTCATTTCAGTTGTCACAGCACTTTCCAATTGCTCAGGCTAAAACCTTGGGATCACCCTGGACTCTCTTCTCTCCTTCATACTCCATGTACAATTCATCAGCAAATCTGATGAATAGCAAATTTTCTTCAGCATATATCCTGAATATAACCACTGCTCATTACAGAGACCACTATTAACCTGGGCTACTGTAAGAATCTCTGGTCAGATCTCCCTGTCTCCCTCTTGTTCCCTGTAGAATTTATCTTCAACACATTATCCAAAGGGGTTCTTTTAAACAGTAAGTAAATCTTCGAAAGGCTCCAACGGATACCCATCTTACTCAAAGTAGAAACCAAGGTCCTTAAATAGTAGAAGCCAAGGGTCCTTAAACCCTGCCTTATACTACCACACTGACCTCATCTCCTAATTTTCTTCCTTCCCTCAATTCTGTCTAATGGCCTCTGTGATGTTCCTCCAATATCCCAGGCATTCTTCTACTGTATCTTCTCTGAAATGTCAGTTCTCTCACTTGATGTACACTTAACTAGCTCCCTAGTATCTTCAAGTATTTATTCAAATATCACCTTCCAATCAGACTTTTACATGATAACCGTGTTTAAAAGAGCAACCTGTCCCCAACTTTCAGCACTCATGATCCCACTTACACTAAGCAGTTTGTTTCCATAGCACTTACCACCCTCAACGCAATAAAGAATATTTTGTGTTTCCTATCTTGTTCACTGATGTATTTCAAACCCTTAGATCAGTGCTGCAAGGATCAGGCACATCATAGGCATTCAATAAGAATTTGTTGAAAAACATTGTATATAAATTTAGTGTGCAGTTGGGACTTCCCTTGTGGTCCATTGGTTAAGAATCCACCTGCCAGTACAGGGGACATGGGTTTGATCCCTGGCCCAGGAAGATCCCACATGCCGCAGGGCAACTAAGCCCCTAGTCCACAACTACTGAAGCCCACATACGCTGGGGCCTGTGTGCCACAACTACTGAGCCTGTGTGCTGCCACTACTGAAGCCCTCATGCCTAGAGCCCCTGCTCCACAACAAGAGAAGCCACCACAATGACAAGCCCGCGCACCACAACAAAGAATAGCCCTCACTCGCTGCAACTAGAGAAAGCCCGCGTGAAGCAACAAAGACCCAGCATGGCCAAATAAATTAATTAATTAATTTAATTAATTTAGTGTGCAATAAAGTTTAGTATGCAGTAGAATAGCAGATTATAATTTGTATTGATGTGATTAGTACATTCATTATATTAATATATTTAATTTCATTTTCATATTAAGTAGGAGGTCTGAATATATTACATGGAACCAACTTAAATTGCTCACTTTTTTATTTTATTTTATTTTATTTTTTTGTGGTACATGGGCCTCTCACTGTTGTGGCCTCTCCCGTTGCGGAGCACAGGCTCCGGATGTGCAGGCTCAGCGGCCATGGCTCACGGGCCCAGCCGCTCCGCGGCATGTGGGATCTTCCCGGACTGGGGCACAAACCCGTGTCCCCTGCATCGGCAGGCGGACTCTCAACCACTGCGCCACCAGGGAAGCCCTGCTCACTTTTTTAGGTTAAAAATTGTTTGATTTTTGGCAGCTACATATGTTTCAATTTAATACTAATATTTTCCCCATATCATAAATGAATAGTATAATGGCAAAAGCTGAAAAATTACTAAATTGCAAAACTACACATATAGTATTAATCTCCAAATATACAGAGAACTTATGGACTTAAGGATAAGTGTCAAACTCCTAACATTTATTACAAAGGAAAGTTACTATTAAAAATAATATGCAGGGCTTCCCTGGTGGCACAGTGGTTGAGAGTCCGCCTGCCGATGCAGGGGACACGGGTTTGTGCCCCGGTCCGGGAAGATCCCACATGCCGCGGAGCGGCTGGGCCCGTGAGCCATGGCCGCTGAGCCTGCACATCCGGAGCCTGTGCTCCGCAACGGGAGAGGCCACGGCAGTGAGAGGCCCGCGTACTGCAAAAAAATAAAAATAAATAATAATAATAATAATAACATGCAAAAATATAGTACAGAAAATGAGGAAAGAAAGGAAGTTATTTAGGGGTAGTATTTTATAACATACTGAGGGATATTTTTGCCTTCACACCTCTCTAATTTTCCACGTTTTTCAAAAAGAAGTGAAGAATTTGGAGAGCGTTCAAATGACAACTAATTTAAGAACTAATATATTCAAAAATCTGGAAAATACATTTATTCCAATGGCTAACTGAAATGGAATTATTTCCTATGAAGAGGAAAAACCTGGGGCAAAAAACTAATAACCAATTTTAAGCATTTTTTATGTATATACTTTAAAAATAGATATAAAGTAACATATCTGTCTAATCTTTCAAATCATGGTCTAGTTTTTTAGGTGCCAGCAGAAAACACCACTATAAAAAAGAGATCTGAGATACACTGAAAATATATTTTTTTCTCACGTGTTAATCTGTATTTGAGAGGTTCAGCTCTGCTTCATTGAATCATTTCAAGTCCCAGTTTCCTGTTGCTTTGCCATCCTCTAGGGCAGGAGTCAGTGAACTACAGCCTGAGAATCAAATTCTGCCTGGCACCTACTTTTGTAAATAAAATTCTACTGGAATTCAGCTACACCCATTCATTTGTGTATTATCTATGGTTGTTTTCACACTGTAATGGTGGAGTTGAGTAGTTGTGACAGATCAGCAAAACCTAAAATATGTACTATCTGGCCTTCTGCAGAAAAAGTTTTCCAACCCCTGCGATAGGGTGATGTCCTTGTCTATATGGTCAATGTTAGCTCACCACCAAAGCACCCACATTCTAGGCTGTGGGAAAAAGGCAAAGGACAAAGTAGAATGCAAAGGTTTCAAGAGACCAACTTGAACTTGCATATATCACTTCTCATTTAACCCATTGGCATAATTTTAGTGGGGCTCAGCTAAAATATGTGTGGGTGGGTCTATTACTAAAAGGAAAATGGTTAAGTAGATACTGGAGAACAATGAGCAGTTTCTGCCACAAGTTATCTATGGCAAAAAGAGGGTGTATAGGTGGAAATAAGGATGGAAAGGTTAAGCCTCTTGAAACAGCTGCCCTCTTCATTGAATGAATGAACTTTGACAATGAGAAGCGATTCACAAAGTAGAAGCCTGCTCTGTCCAGGAACTTTATCTCTTCCTTACTCATTCCTAGTTAAATGTATTTCACCCAGGGCCTAGCAATACTAATATTTTAAAGAGCAGATCATCAGCAGAGCACTTGTTTTCAGTGACTAGAGATAAGTCTTTAATCTCTGCAGTGGTAACTTTAACCTGGTATGTATGCTTCCCATCCAGCCTCTTCTTGTTACTCTATAGCACCTCAGTATAATTTCAAAGACACTAGTTACAGATTCAATTGCTTCAGGAGCATTTTTACACTCCCTGACACACACATATACACACGTAAACAAGATACATGCTCACCAATTTTATATTCACTTATATTTCTGAGTGCCTTATCTTAGCAAGTCTCCATATTAGGAGTCACAGGGAATGTGGAGATAGGCTCATTAACCAGAGTGAGGATCGGCAAACTAAAGTCCAAGGGCTAAATCCAGCCCACTGCCAAATATTGTAAACAAAGTTTTAGAGAACACAACCATTCTTATTCATTTGCATATTGTCTCTGACTACTTTTATACTAGAAAGGCAAAGTTGACTAGTTCAACAGAGACTGTATGACCTATAAAAAGCCTAAATTGTTTATTATTTTTTCCATTAACAAGAAAGTTTGACAATTTCTGAACTATGGCATTCTGGGAAGCCCTTGCTTTCATTTGAACTCAGGATTTTAATTAGAATGTTAATTAGAGGTGTTAATTTGAATGTTAGTAAGAATTTCTTAACTCTAAATGTATTCAAATCATAGAATTGATTTTCTTTTACATTTCTTGAATTTTTTCCTAGAGCTTCTAAAGACAGAAAAGGTGCTCATTTTATTTGGATATATTTTCATATAGTGAATAAGTTTAATGTGGAAAGGATGGGCTTTCCAATAATGTTGCTGTGTTAATTGGATATCCAATTGAAAACCAAATAAATCTTGGCCACCACGTCTGTTACTCATACCATAGAAAAATCACTTCTAGGTTGATTAAAGTTCTAAATGTGAGAGGAAAAAAAACAAAGCTTTTAGATGAAAACAAAAAAGAATGTCTCCATCACTTTGGAATAGGTTAAGATTTCTTAAACATGACATAAAGAGTACTATGAAGGAAAAAAATGATAATTTGGACTATATTCAAGCTAAAAACTTCCGACCAAAATCCAGAATACTGACAACACCAAATGCTGGTGAGGATATGGAGCAAAAGGAACTTTCATTCATTGCTTTTGGGAATGCAAAATGGTACAGCCACTTAGGAAGACTGTTTAGTAGTTTCTTATAAAACTAAATGTACTTTTAGCATACAGTCCAATAGTCATGCTCCTTGTCATTTATCCAAAGAAGATGAAAAGTTAGCTCCACACAAAAACCTGCACATGCATGTTTGTAGCAGCTATATTCATAATTGCCAAGACTTGGAGGCAACCAAGATGTCCTTCAGTAGGTGAATGGATAAATAAATACCCAGACGAGGGAATATTACTCAGTGCAAAAAAGAAATGAGCTATAAAGCCTGAAAGACATGGAGAAAACAAATACATATTACTAAGTGAAAGAAGCCAATATGAAAAAGCTATATACTGTGTGATGCCAACTATATAACATTCTGGAAAAGACAAAACTATGGAGATAATAAAAAGATCAGTGATTGCTGGGGGGTAATGGGGGATAAATGGGCAGAACACAGAGAATTTCTAGGGCAGTGAAAATACTCTGTGTTATAATGTTTGATATATGTTATTATACATTTATCCAAACCCATAAAATGTATAGCATCAAAAGTGAATCCTAAGATAGAAGTATGGACTTTGCTCTAAAAAATTGTCATAATAAAAATAAATAAAAATTTATTTCCATCAAAAGACAATCATTAAGAGTGAAAAAAAAGGCCACAGAGTAGGGAGAATATATTTGTAATACATATATATGACATAGGACTCATAGCTGAATAGATATATAAATAAATAAATAATTATAAAAATTAGCAAAACAGTTGAGCAGACACTTTACTAAGGAGCCAGTACCCAATTAGCCAATAAGAAATGGTTTTCAATTTCACTTGTCATGAGGGAAATGCAAGTCAAACCCACAATGTGATACACATGCACATCTTCAGAATAGCTTGAAAATGCCAGCTGTTGAAAAGGATGTGAAGAAACTGGAATTCTAGTACATCACTGGTGACAGTATAAATTGTTACAACCATTTTGGAAAGTAATTTATCAATAACTACTAAAGCTGAACATATACATAACCTATTCTACTTCAGGTGTATACAAAAACAGGAATGCATAAATGTTCTCACCTAAGTTATGTACAAAAATAACCATAGCACTGCTATTTGTAATAGATAAAAACTGGAAACTACCCAAATGCCCATAAGCAGTAGAAGATATATTCACACAATGAAATACTATTCAGCAATGAGAATAATATACATGAATCCCATTTTAAAATGTTGAGTGAAAGACATGAAAGAGTACACATAGTTTATTTTTATATAATGCTCAAAAATTGGTAAAATTAATCTTGGAAGTCAAGAATAATACTTTGGAGAGTGTTCTGTGACATGATATAGGTACAATGTTGTGGGAGAGGTTGAAATAGTCTCAAGCCATATACTTAATATTTACCTGTTTTTACATAATCTCTAACTTCAATGGTTCATTCTACTCCTCAATTTGGGCAGAGGTTTCATGAGTATGCTTACTTTATGAAAATTCATTAAGCTGCACATATATGACTGGTGAATTTTTAAGTATATGTATTAAACTTAAAAAAATAGTTTACCTAAAATAGAAAAATAAAAGAGATGCATATACATTCTCCTAACTCTAAAATCAGCCAAGGCCATAAACCATGCATAATTTGAAATGAATTAAGAAGAGAATGCAGGCCCCTTCTCTATGTCAGCTAAGGGAGTGTTTCTTAGCCTTTTCTCCCTGCAATCATGACAAACATTTACCTTTGTTTTATTTTATCATTTTCCCAAAATTTGCTTAATGACCTGTAAGAATAAGAGAAGGGGCATGAAGAAGGGAAGGAAGGGAAGAGTTTTAATAAATTTGGGAGAGTTAGGTATTTGCTTTACTCGCTGGATACTTTTTTATCTACTTTTCTCTCCTTCCTTAACACTCTTAATCCCATGCTCCAGCCCCCTTAGCAGTTATTGCTCAGGTTATTCCTGGTCATTTGTTTTTTTCCACTTTGATTCTGAATACAAGATAATAGTACAGCTCTTCTTCAACTTATGATGGGCCTACATCCAGATAAACCCATCATAAATTGAAAATATTGAAAGTCAAAGTGTGTTCAATACACCTAACCTACTGAACATCATAGTTTAGCCTAGCCTACCTTAAACATCCTCAGAATACTTACATTAGCCTACAGTTGAGTAAAATCATCTAACATGAAGCTCACTTTATAATTAAGTATTGGATATCTCATGTAATTTATTGAATACTGTACTGAAAGTGAAAAACAGAATGGCTGTATGAGTACAGAGTGGTTTTAAGTGTATGGGTTGTATACCCTCGCCATAGCATGGCTGACTTGGGGCTGTGGCTTGCATCCACTGCCCAGCATTGCAAGAGCCATATCATACTGTGTATCACTAGCCAGAGAAAAGATCAAAATTCAAAATTTGAAGTACAGTTCCTACTGAATGTGTATTGCTTTTGCACCATAGTAGTCAAAAAATCATTTAAGTTGAACCACGGTAAATCAGGGACCATCTGTATACACAGAATGTTTAATGTTTAACTGGGATGGCCAACAAAGATAAAGCAGGTAATAAACTAAGCAAAACTGTCATTTTGTAATCATTTCCTGAAACATCTTGATCAAAATTTGTTGAGGGCTTATCAAACTCTTTCCAAAAGCCTCCACGTAGGTCACTGAATAATTATAAAACATCTATAGGCCTGGAACCCAAAAGAATCAAGTTTGAATTTAATGTCCTTTAATCCTCAGTTGGGTTTTTAAAAAATGTTTCTCTCTTCTTTCAAATCTAGAAATGAAAATAATAGTTCCTTCCAGTGAAATGAACTGTTTTAAACCATATAGTACTTTACAAGTTTACTGCATTTACTATTTATATTTGCTGTGGAAGCAAATATCCACAAAAACCTTTTTTAAAATAATGTGGATGTTTCAAAATAAGCAGAGAAAACAATTTCACTTATTTCTGTTCTATAATTAATTATATTTATGAACAAAAAGTATTTTCAATCATGATAACTTAGATTTTAACATTTTTCTCTGATTATGTCACCATGATTAGAACCTTGTAAGATAAACAAATTATTGTGGTACAAACAGAAATGTTTATCTTGGGATTTTATGATAAAATTGAAGAGAAAGTATTTTTAAATAGTTGCTATATGCATGCCTATTAAACATTTTAATAAATTCTCTAATATTTTAATAGAGAATTTCAACCCAATTTCAACCCAATCCTGTGTATTGGTTCCTTTAATTTTTCTACAGTTTCTTTTGTGATGTGATTGTTGAAAAATTCATTCCCTTAGATAAAATCATAAAGAATTTTAGTCCAAGAAAAGTGTCTCTTAGAGTCTCATGATAGCTTCTGACATTTATTTTATTAAATTTTAAATTTAAATTTCTACCATATTTCCCTTCATTAAATGTCCTAATGTATGTTTGATGTAGAACTAGATTCTCACTAGGTGAGGTATTTATTCCGCTTATGTATGCATTTAAAAGGAAAAAATAAGTCATGAGAAACATTCAACAACTGCAAATCAACTATAAAATTTATCCAAACGCTTAACAATGCATTAAGTTAAACAAGAGTTAGAAAGAATGTTACTGCTTGTCAAAACAAAAATTAATCCTCCCATTTACTTTTTCCTTAGCCACTGTTGAAATTCCAATTCTTTTTTTATTTTTCAGTCTTCTCTTTGACAGAAGTTTAGTAAAAACCAGATAGGTAATCATAATCAAAGATCTCATTCTCATTACATCTTTCAGGAACATTAATTTTGATTCTTTTCTGCCTGAGTTATCACAATGCAAATTGGAGAGCAAAGAGTAAACACAAGCAAGAGAAAAGAAAACTAATTAAAGGACAAACGAGCAAGGGGGAACCTAGACACAAATGGGTTAAAAAAAAAAGAAGAAGAAGAAGAAGAAAGCAAAAAGAAGACTACAAGATGGTATTGCTTTAATAGTATCTGGGAGTACTCACCGGAAGGCTACGAAAAAGAAAAGGAATTGTGCTTACCTGTTAGAAATAAGCGGTTTCTGGGAGCTGTCCAATGTACTAACTTAACCATCATAGTCACAACTTACCTTGTTAATAGGAATTGATGTCCTAGGTATTTCTCCCTTGAACCAAGGCATCTCTGTACTCATCTTTTTAGGCTATCTCTTTTAACACATCTTTAAAATGATTTTCTACTATGTTGTTCTGCCCCACCGTGTCTTCTTAAAAATCCCTACACAGAATAATTAAATAAATATAGCTACTGGCAAAAAAAAAAAAAAAAAAAGAAGGAAAAACAAACCCTTCTTTGTTAGATATATATATATATATAATCTGAAATCAGTAAAATTTTATTTTCGCTATCCAAATTTTAAGTCTTTTTTCATCTCAAAAAAAAGATAACCAAAATCTCTCTTAAATAAAATGCAGTATAGTTTCCGCTCTTAAATCCTGTAGGCTGGTAATGAGGAAAACAAACCAGATAGAAGTGTCAGGATTTTTCTTTGTTCACAAATACTGATCAGGAATTTAAAATTTGAAAGACTTCTCAACAGAGGGTGAGCTGATCAACCAATTGGTTTATCAAAGGGTGAATCCCAGTTTTGAAAAGAGACTGAAGTTGTTTTGTTTGGGGGGGAGAGTTTGCTTTGCCTCCCATGCTGGGATTATACAGTAAAGCACACTGGGTGGAAATATTCTGAGCTTCCCTTTTTCGTTTTATTGCCATCATAACTTTTTCCCTCTAAGTAAAATCATTTACCTGGGTGGGAGATAGGGTTAGGAAAGGAAAGTCAAGTACCTCAAATGTTAGACTGATTACAGCAAAACAGATTTTAGAAGTCAGGGTTGGTAAAGCGAAAGGAGAGCTGTTTACGACCCAGTGGAAAGAGAAAGCCGGTTCCAACAGCGACTCTGGGGAATGCGCTCTCGGCCCCCCTACCGTGCTTACTTAAGCTAATGGAAGATCTTGCCTTTCAGTAGCCGCTGCACTGGGATACCAGACAAACAGCTCCCCTCGACCCCTGGCAGACAGGGCCCCTCTTCAGGACATCATTAAAAGCACATGCAGTTGTTTCACACCCACTGGCAGCCTAGGGTGGCAAGATTCAGAACTCCTACTCTGAAGCCAAGGAGAAGCCATAGCGGTGGAAAACATCCTTGCTTTGAAAATCCAAAGCTAAATTAAAGAGCTACATGAGATAAGGAGCCTGAAGAATATTAGTTGACTGCGGGGGTGTGGAGAGACACAAAAAGCACAGCAGGTAAGGGCTGGGAGTTGTTGCCAAGAAGGAACTGTCCCAGGTGGCACAGGAAAAAGGATCGCAGAATTGGAGGCCTGTCCCTTTGAGTCTTCCATGCGTGCTCAAGCTTGTCTTCTCCCATCAGTTTCGAGAGGAGCAACGTTGTCAGAGCCTTCCCTGTCGGTGCAACTAATCCTGTTATCAGCTTGGTTATAAATATTAATGTCCCCTGGTCCTTCGGTGATGGTGACCCATCAGATTCAGGGCTATTAGGAAGCCCATCACCAGCCTCGCCCCTCCCTTCGAGAAACCGATGAGACGCAGGGCCAAGCCGACGCGATGGCAGCCTATCCCGAGAGCTGCGTGGACGCCACCGTGCTGGACTTCGTCTCAGACCTGTCCCTAGCCTCCCCGGGGCACCCTCTTCTCTGCGACTTCGCAGCCGGGGTCCCCTATGGAGACCACCAGGACCTTGTGCTCCGAGAGGAAGGACCCAGGAGTCTGGCGCGTTTTGAGGACGATCCAGAAGAAGAGGAGGGTGAAGTAGAAGAGGGGGGAAACGAGGAGGAAGAGGAGCACGGGAGAGGCGCCTCCCTGCTGGGCCGCCCCAAGAGGAAAAGAGTGATCACGTACGCCCAGCGCCAAGCCGCCAACATCCGAGAGAGGAAGCGGATGTTCAACCTCAACGAGGCCTTCGACCAGCTGCGGAGGAAGGTACCCACTTTTGCTTACGAGAAGAGGCTGTCTCGGATCGAGACCCTACGCCTGGCCATCGTCTACATTTCCTTCATGACCGAGCTCTTGGAGAGCTTCGAGAAGGAAACCGGCTGAGCCAGTGTGGGATGAAAGTGTCTGCCCCCTGCTCGCCTGGGCGCGGGCGGGTTGGGGTGTTTCAGGACCCGGCAGTGGGTGTGGCTGAAAGGCCAGGAGGGACGCTCCAAGACAGAACGTCTGGCCTTCGGGAGCTTGGTTCTGGATTATAAAATTCCCACAGCCCTCGAGAAGCATGGAAGCCGTAGAGTTAATATACGCGATCGCTCTCAGCGGAGTGTGGGGCAGGAGCGGGCGGGGCAAGTTAGGACTGGTTAAGAAGGAGTTGGGGCAGTCGAGGCCCACGCCCCAAAGCAGCTTTTGTCAGGCGGGTGGGAAGCTAATCCTTTCCGAAAAGGCAGACTTCGGGGGCTTCTATGGAGTCCCATATCTCCCTCCTTCTTACGTGTGTGTGTGTGTGTGTGTGTGTGTGTGTGTGTGTGTGTGTGTGTGTGTGTGTTTTAATGTAAATATAAAAGAGGCATTCCTACTTTTCTTTTTTTTTTTTTTTTTTTTTTTAAGCCTCAAGAATCGGTGCTCAGCCATCCCAGGCAGGCACTCCGCTCCGGACGTGCTCTTAGGGAGGCCTTGGACCAGAAACCCGCGAGGAGTGCGGTACTGGGTCTTCTGAGAGGCCAAGTGGCTCCGGATCTCTCCTCCGGTCCTCTTAGGCTTGTCGACAGGCAGAATGAAGGAGATGAGAAAGGAAGGGGAGTCGAAGGGACGGGCGACCTCTAAAAAGGAACATTATCCCCCCGCTTCCTTCCCTCCCTCTCCCTTTCCCTCCCCTTAGGCTCAGAACAGCAACCCTGTTATGGACGCTTGAACCCAGAGGTGACTGCTCCGGCCCACGAGCTGGGGGTGCACCTGGGTTTACAGGGTGTCTTGGGCGCCCCGAGCCTTACCGCCCGCGGGTGCTTTCCCCTGTCGCCTACAGGGGGGAAAAGGGCTGGGTCCTCCCAGGGGCAGCGACACCTGAGTGCGCACTTTCACATTTTTAGCTGAAGGTAGGGAAAGATAGTTTTTATTCTATTCGCATCTAGGGACAGGAGAGACAAAACGTCAGAGGAGGCGATGCATTCTTCCTCTTTGCCAAAATGTGTGCGATGGAGATGAGGTTGAAGTAGGACCATGCTGAGGGGCTCCCTCGAGTTTGGACGGTCTGCCATTCCACAGTTCTTCCTTCTGGGCAACCTGCTAACACCTGAACTGGGGTTCTTCAGACAGGAGTAGGTAAGTGAGGAGAGGAAGCGGAATGAATAATGCCCATCTAACTGTAAAGTCCGTAATCCTAAAAACAAATCCTGTTATTCCAACACTTTATTTTGCTCTCACTTCTCACATCCTTGCGCGGAGGCACACAGACACACACAAGTCTCCCTATCACACTTTTAGAAATATAATTCATTTTATTAAGAAGTAATATATACTCATCCCAAAATGTTTGGAAAATAAAAGTTTAAAAAAGAAATAAAATTTAAATCACTCCTCATTACCTCACAGCATTTTTATCTATTTCCTTCTAGTCTTTTTTTATACAGAAATAAATTCAATGTGTTTAACAAATTTGGGATAGTTTTGGAATTTATCTTTTTCCACTCAGCCTTATAGAATGAGCACTTTTCCCTTGACTTTAAATATTATTCAACCGTAATTCTAATCATTGTATTTTATTGTTATATCCGTGTATCACAACCTAACTCCAATCCTTTACAAGTGGATAGCTAAGATATTTTTTAAAAAAATAAACGATGATGCAAGAGCATTCTTATAAATGTCTTCTCTGCCTTTGATAATTTCCTGATATCAGGTAACTAGAAGTGAAATTTCTGCATCAAGTGAACATTTAAGTTTATGGCTACAAATGGCCAGATTGCCTTCCAAGCAGATCTGCCAGTTCACACTCCCTCCCACCAGAATTAACAGCGATTTTCTTATCTCTCATACACCTTCATTTAAAACTTTTCCTAGTTCTCCTATCTATAGGAACTGAATTAACTCTGAAATGACTACCCTCGCAAAGATGATTTCTTATTTTGAGTATCTTTTCACCAGGATTGTTTCCACCTCTACCATAAGAACATCAGGATAAACAGGTAAAAGGAAAAAAGGTAACCAACTAAACCAAACAACAACAAAACCAGGGAGTGTCTTTTTTTTTTTTTTTAATTCTCTAGCACCTTTACTGAAATAAACTGAAGTTTGGACAATGACCTCTGTATCAGTTTTATAAAATAAAATTACTCATTTTCTCCTCTTTTTCTAGACAACTTTTTGACTGCTCAGACTAGCATATGTGTATTTTTAAAGACACATTTAAAATTACTCATTTCAATGTGTCAAAGAAAAATAACTATTTCTCAACTCATCATCAAACAGTATTCTGCTCCCCAACTTCTTCTGTAGTGCAAGTGGCTTCAGTAATCCCTCATGTTTATCCAGTTATTTATTCATTCAATTAAAAAGGTGTGTTGACGTTTTACATATAGGATGAATGGGTTCAAAATTGAAAGAGCTTATAGAAGCTCCCTTCCTTCTCCCACTTAAAGTTCTCCTGAGAATTAAACATCATTTTTTTTAAATCTGCAAGTGATGAATAAGTTTTTCTAAAAAGATTCAACTTTAGGAATCATTAATATTTTGTTGAAAGAACCAATTTTGAAAATAAGAAATTTTTAAAAACTGCGTAGACAAAGGACTTCAAAATCATCGGGTCCTGAAGAGTAAATACAACCATCCATCATCCTTAATGCTCTCCCTCATATTCTGAACCATTCTGTTATATTCTTAGTAATCTCATGATATCCTACAGTGAATACTTCTTATTCAGTATAGTAAATAATACCCAAAGAAGCTCTAAATAAAAAGGTTTTTCCCATTATTATTAGAATTATGTCCACGATTCTTAAAACTGTTACAGCTCTTAAATGCTTCATTCTTTGTCTTTTTATATGCTTAGAAGCTGCTCTAAAATGTAAAGTCTCTTAAGATTTCTTCTTAATCATTGTACTAACTGAGTAATTTGAAGCCAAATAAGGATCAGAAATACTGAGAAATGAGGACTTCCCTGGCAGTCCAGTGGTTAAAACTCCACACGCCCAGTGCAGGGGCATGGGTTCGATCCCTGGTCGGGGAACTAAGATCCCGCATGCTGCACGGAGTGGCCAAAAAAAAAGAAAAAAAAAAAGAAATACAGAAAAAAATGGATTGACTTATTCCTTATACCAAATCATCCGTAGAGATAAAGCAAAATTATCTGCATTTCGAACATGAATCCACACACCTCGATGTCTTGACACTCAACTTTTCTAAGCAACGTGATAATTTGTTTTCCCATGTTAGATCCATAAATTCAGTGCACTCTTTAATACAAGTGATTTTAGTATTTAACACATCCTATGTTAAAATTGTCTTATTCTTTATTACCTCCTAAACCAACACTGATAGAAATATCAACAGACATAGTTTTTTCAATACCTTCCAACAGTTAAAAAAAATCCCAAGGGTATCAATTACTTCTGGAAAATTGTAATAATTGGTTTTAGAAATCTTAAAGTAATTTGGACATTTGGAATGTAAATACCATTTTAGACATTGCTTGGAGGCGATTTATTTATACACTCTTTACTGACTGAAAACTGCCTTTTGGTCTCAAACTAAGTTCCCCATAACTATCAGGTTACTATTAGTATTCAGATATGTAAACCAAAAAAAAAGATCTAAATGAAATCATATTTGAAAGATAATCAGGCTTTCCAAGGAAAGTAAAAATAATCAAAAGCCTTTGCCATCAACAGGCAGCCATTCAGGCTGATCATCTTTTACAGTTACCCAATGTGAAAACAGATTTTGGCAAAATTAGCACTGGAAACTGAACCAAATTTTATGCTATTATGCATAATTCCTGCATGAACATAAATTAAGACCCTGGGATTCGTGTTTATTGCATTTGTCAGCATTTCCATTATAAAAACACTATTGTGGAAGGTTTATAACAGCTTCAAAAATTTGAAATGAAACTTGATAAAGCACAGTTTAGCATAACTTTTTTTGTAATTATAAATCTTCAAAGAAAATTTCAAAGTTAATGAAGACACTTAGGTATACTTCACGTGTGAGGTTCCCAAATGTAGTGCAACTTTAAAAACCAAAAGATTCTATTTAATACAAAATATAAATTAGATTATTTTTATTTCGATTTATTTTTATCAAAAATAGCTGGCAGATTAATATTGAACTTTAAGTACTAACTCTACTTATTGGGTGATATTACTTGATTAAATTATAGTTTAAATGTTTTAGAAAAGTGTTGGTATATATCTATATCTTGGCCCAAGTTCAGTCAAAGGTTCCTGAACTTTCCCAACATTTTGGGTGAAGTTAGTCCCAGTTTCTGGTCAGTGCCCTCTCTTCCTGTGAATGCCTGACTAAAAAAGGTTACAAAACAAGAGTCAGCAGTTCTGACCATTTTGTTTTGACTTTGGGGTTTCTTTGAATCCAAAGCTCAAAACCAAACCTGGCGAAGGAAGAGAAGGAAAGGAAAGAAGCAATGCAAACTGACAGGAATAGAATACCAGAAAGATGGAAAAACTTCTTCAAGTGTCGATAAACCAAAGCCTATAAATTTCCACAACTTTCTCTGTGATACCAAATTTTAGTTCTGTGCCTAAAACACATTCCGTAAGGAAGTGTAAGGAAATGCAAAGAATAGTATGAATGTATTTTTAAACATTCTTTACAGCTAATATTTGGTAGAATTCCACTCAGTTTTGCAGAAGGCAAAGAACTTTTAATATTCAGTGAAGTCAAGAGTTTGACAAATATGCTGGGAATTATCATAATGTCATAATTATCATAATAAAATGTTTACTTAGCACATTATTTTTTTCAAAGCACCCTTCGCATACTTTCTTTCATTTGATCTGAATGGATTTCAACAAGATCTAGAGTCTCTCAAGTAAATTGAGTCATCAATTTACCATTTAAAAAATTCATTCACCTATGGAAATCAGCATGATACTGAGATTCCTATAAAGGACCAATGGTCACATGTAAGCAACACATTTCTTTGAAAGATATTGCCTTCAAGATCAAAAGCACCTTAACACACTCTGTGGATGATAAATTATACAAAAGGCTGGTACAGTCTGGCTCCCTCAAAGGCCAAATTTTACAACCTTCTATTTAAGGCTCTGTGAAGGAGATTTCCACCTGCAGCCAGCAAATGTAGATGATCTCAAAGCAGCTGTTATGGACAGCTTTTTATGATTTCCAGTCTTCAAAAAGGAGGAAAATATCTATGAGAATATGGAAATAGAGCAAACAGTTGGTGAACAATAGAAGACAACAATGTCATGTAAACATATTTGAATGAATGAATGATGGAATGTGATTACACAATTATTTTACTGCAGATAATTTTGTAACTTCTTCAAAACTTCACAGGCTGTATTTATTACTGGTCAGATCTTAAACTGATTGACTGTATTTAGTCCTAGAGTTTAGTAAAATGTTGGCTACATTTAATCCCATAGTTTAGTGAAATGTTGGAGAAACTAGAAATGGTCTAAAGGAGAACAAGAGAATAATCGGATTATTAGGTCTGGATGAAGTAATAATATCTATAATAATTAGTAATGTCTATAATTATCTACTGTATTGCTTACTTACATGACAGCACATGTTGATAACTATTAAAGTTCTCACAATAATTTTAGGCTATAGACATTATTATTACTCTGTTAGTGATGAAAACACTGTGGAATAAAGAAGTTAAATAACTTTCCCAAAGTTAATCAGCTAATAAATAGTGAAGCCACGATTTACACACAGTCAAGGATTTCAGAGACCAAACTCTCAGGGTCTGAGTTTATTTGTGAACGATTATATGATGGTTGTATTTAAGTAGAAATAGTGTGGTAAAAATGAGTAAATGTTCTTCATCTTTACTGATGATCAGAAATGTAGGCATGGGCATATCATGCGGAGGGATTTAGTCGCTGCAGTGGAATGGGGAAGGTGGACTACTGGTGGAATTTTTTTTTTTTACCAGATATTCATTTTTAATTATTATTTATTTATTTATTTTTGTCTGTGTTGGGTCTCCGTTTCTGTGCGAGGGCTTTCTCCAGTTGCGGCAAGTGGGAGCCACTCTTCATCACGGTGCGCGGGCCTCTCACTATCGCGGCCTCTCTTGTTGCGGAGCACAGGCTCCAGACGCGCAGGCTCAGTAGTTGTGGCTCACGGGCCTAGTTGCTCCGCGGCATGTGGGATCTTCCCAAACCAGGGCTCGAACCCGTGTCCCCTGCATTGGCAGGCAGATTCTTAACCACTGCGCCACCATGGAAGCCCAGGTGGAATTTTTTGAAGTCTCTGAACTAATCTTCTATGGATATTTTAAAGCCACGACTTTCCTCAGGTGGCTTCAGCGCAATCCTGCCAGAAGAGAAGAGAAAAAACTCTTTTGATGAACATAAGCACAAGCTTTGGAATGTGACAGAGGTGGGTTTGAATCACAAGTACATAGCATAATGCTGTGAAAGCCAGTACAACTTTACTTAACCTTGTTGACCCTCGGTTTCTTCATCTTTAAAGTAAAGATAATAACATTCGTCTCATAGGGCTTTTATGAGAGTTGACTGAAATATGTATACAGACTAAATGGTGCAGAGTGAGCACTCAGTAAATGGTAACTACTATTAAAATACACGTCATCGGGGCCTCCCTGGTGGCGCAGTGGTTGAGAGTCTGCCTGCCTATGCAGGGGATACGGGTTCGTGCCCCGATCTGAGAGGATCCCATATGCCGCGGAGCGGCTGGGCCCGTGAGCCATGGCCGCTGGGCCTGCGCATCCGGAGCCTGTGCTCCGCAACGGGAGAGGCCACAACAGTGAGAGGCCCGCATACCGCAAAAAGAAAAAAAAAAAAAAAATACACGTCATCATCACTATAATTATTATTATATCCCTTCCAATTCTATGGCAATGAAAACTGAAAGAATAAGACATTAACTTCACCACCAATGGTAATACATGAAAGCATAAAATATATAAAGAGCAGCGCTCATTATATAATGCTTTAAAATAAGATGAAAAAAATGAAATGAATTTTTTTATCATCCCAAATTTCTTATTCCCAGAATATTTGTGTCAGCATTTAGTCCTAGTCTATGCATCCTTCTAAGTGGAGCAGTAAACCCCCAATATACCCACAAAACTTCCAAATTTAATCTGCTACTGTAATAGAACATATATTAAAAAGGAAGTGACTTTAAATCTGAAAAAAATGAACTAAGTTCATTCAAAGGAGTTCTATTTTGTCAGCAGCCCAGACATTATATTAAATATATGCTTTCCAAATCAGTGTGGATTTATTCAAATCAGCTGATTCCTGATGGAATAGTTCTGTATCTTAATTGCAATGGTGGTTACACTAATACACATGTGATAGAATGACATAGAACTGTATAATTTCATACCAATGTCAATTTCCTGGTTTTGGTATTTTACTGTAGTTATATACGATCTAACTAATGGAGGAAACTGAGTGAAGGGTACACAGAACCTCTGTGCACCATCTTTGTAATGGCCTGTGAGTCTATAAGTACATATTTCAAAATAAAAAGTGAAAAAATGGATAATTATTTTGACATTACTTTGAACCTATAAAGCACCTTATAAATGTAAATTATCATTAACTTCAGGGAGACATTCACATACACTTGATTCACATCATGTTCTACAATTTTTCTTTAAGTATTCCATAAAGTGAAACCAAGTTTGTGCATGGTACTGTGTGGGTCCTGGAATAAAAATCAGTACTGTACCCGTAAAGGTCATAGTCAAGAACTGAGTATCTGATTCTATGTCCCTTGGTCCATGTTGACATTCTTGGCCAGATTACATTCTCAGGTATGGATTTATAGTAGAGAGGAGCTTCGCATCCTAATTGTGCTACTTACTTAGATAACTCACTTAAAATTCCTGGGCTTTAATACTTTGATTTGTAAAGTGGAAATAATTAACACAGAGTTATTAAAAGTATCATAAGAGATCATGTAAAGTGCTTAGTACAGTGCCTCATGCAAAATAAATATTTAGCCAATATTGTAATTGTTGTTTATGCCCTTTCAATGTTGAATGTGTATGCAGAGCAAAATGACAATTCAGCCTTTTAAGAAGGACTCATGAGAACACATATAAAAGCAATATTAAATAGTTGTCCTGTCTCTCCTAAATGAATCAAAGTCTTTTAGACTTAGTCTTTTAGCCTGGCATTTTGTGCCCAATTTAAGTTGTTGCCCTAATAAAGTATTTTTGTTTAGTTTTGTTTTAAAAACATAAAAATTTAAGGGTAAGGCTTCTGGTCCATGACATACATAATTATAATCTTTGGTCTGCCAGGAAGGTCACTGTAAATCCTACATTCCTAAAATAATCTCTGAATTTTGCATAAAAAGCTTTCATATGAAAAAGCGATAGCTCAATTGGTAAATCCTCTAGTAATTTTTTTTCTGAGCAAATTCATCTTGAAAGCTGCTGTATTTGTGAAAGTAATTTAGAAGTAGGACTGCCTCACGTACTAAGCATTTATTCATGCCTGATGATGGCTGATGTGAAATCCAAAAACCTGGGACTCACTCAGCCTAGTCACCCGGAATGAGATAGCATGGCCATGCTTTGTGTTAGGTTTTCTGAGGGACATAGGAGTCCTTGTGCACCCAGGAAGGTTAAGTGGCTGCCACCTGCAACAGAGAGGAATCAGGAAGAAAAGAGAAAAGACCCCTCTTTGGAGCAGCAGAGGGGGACGTCGGGTTCCAAAATGCATCCTTGGACATTCTGTGTTACTTCTGCCATTTACAGTCTTTGAAAATTTAGCACCTGGACTTATCTTCTTTATTCACACGGGTTCCTTTTCACTCTGACACTAGTGGATTTATATAAAATCTCTGAAAAGCTTTGGCCTAGATTTACTTGCAATTTAAACATCAGTTTTTGAAAAGATAAAGTTGGCCTTAACTTGCACATAATTTCTCAACATTTAAAAATAGGTAACTTTTTTCATATCTACTATTTTATATGAAAAATTTGCCTCCTTGCATAGAAAGTTAAAAGTATAATTATTAAATATCTTCTTCCTTTTAAATGCTTTGATTCAACTTCAAGAGTCTTATTTGAAGGGCCCTCTGAACTTTACTAAAACTTTTCTGACTTGGGAAACATACCCAGTTTCAAATATTCTCACCATGGGTTCATATTTTTGACCAGAAAAAATGTGGTGACTGTAGTTAACAAGCATTTGACAAGTAGTGGTTTTGTTAATTGTAGATCTTATTGAACATGCCACACCATTTCTTTCATCACTGTTCATTTGCCTAATCTCACTGAAGCCCATTAAAATCAGAGCAAATGAGCTCAGTTAAAATATATATATTGGGGGCCACTTTGTTTCAAGATGACACGACTACAAATTAAACTTTAGTGTACTATATTTCATCAAATTCAATCAACTACTTCTAAAGTTAACATGAAGCAGGCTGAAAAATGCCCAGAACTCAAAGCATTACACAACAAAACGCAACAAAAATCTTCCCAAATTACATCCACATGAAAATATACACCATACCTCAGGGACCTTACCCCGGACAGCCTCAAAGTTTCTACTTCTGTACCTATAACCCCTCTCTCCATTGTATGATTCACATACGTACGAACATGCATACATACAAAATTACTTCCATCAGAATACCTTCACGTGTATATTAGAATGGATGGTACATAAGTAAAAATTTTTTGCTCCCAGATCAAACCTCTAAAAGGTTTTATTTTTCTTTCTTTTCCTCCATATGCTGGTAGCTTTGCTCTTTTTTTACTAACTGGCATCTCTTTCTTGAATACTTCATATGTTATAATATTAATGATTGTTTAATGTTTCCATCACTTGTCACTAAGACAGGTATTTAAGTGAGTATCAATGTCTTTGCATATATTGAAAACAAGCCCAAGAATTACTCCAGGTTTTGACTGAGCATTGGCCCCACATAAGAATATCAGGCCTGAATATAATTACCAAGACCAGCTACCAGCCAATTGTAGAAAACAAAGTGTCTGGAATTGCCATTCAGGAAACCTACTGAACATTCATTGATTAGATGAGGGTCATTGACTCAATGAGAAAAACAGAATTTTCCCTGGAAGCAGAGCTACTTCCTCTTGGAGTGATTCAAGAGTATCTGAAGTTCAGGTAATTTACCATATCAAGAAAGGATTCAAGAATGCTCTCTGAACCTTGGCTCTGGTTAGGAAGATCTAAGCCATATTTTACAACATTAGGACATTTTGTGGATTCTTATGGCTTGCTTACAGAAATTTCATTGGTAGGAATTTAGCCTAAGGAAATAATCAAAATTATGTACAAAGATTAGACTACCAAATATGCATCTCAGTATTGTTTTTGATGTCAAAATATAGAAAACAGCCTAGATGTCTAAAAATGTGAGTACTTATTTTAAATTGTTGCAGTCATTGAAAGGATGATGTACAAAATAGTTTGTGCCATGGAAAGATTATTAACATAAATAAGTAAAACATTATTTTATAAAGAAAGCAATATGCGAGTCATGATTTCATTTCTGTTTCATATGGGAATGTGTGTAAATATATAAGTTGTATGTAGGTATACTTTTATCTATAAATATAAATGTTCTTTTTATACATGCTATAAAAGAACTGGTCATTTTTGTACTTGTTTGTATTTTTCCAGTTTTCTATCATCCTTTTGTAGACAGAAAACAGAAAAACAACAAAATTATTTTAAAACAAGTATGAATACATAAAACTAAAAAGCTTCTGTACAGCAAAAGAAACAATCAACAAAATGAAAAGGCAATCCATGGAATGGGAGAAAATATTTGCAAACTATCTGTCTGAAAAGGGTTAACATCCAAAATATATAAGGAACTCATACAACTCATTAGCAAAAACACAAATAATCCAATTTAAAAATGGGCAAAAGACCTGAATAGATATTTTTCCAAGAAGACACACGGATGGCCAACAGGTACATGAAAAGGTGCTTAACATCACTAATCATCAGAGAAATGCAAATCAAAACTATAATGAGTTATCACCTCCCACCTGTTAAATGGCAAGTGTTGGCAAGGATGTGGAGAAAAGGGAACCCTCATGCACTATTGGTAGAAATGTAAATTGGTGTGACCACTATGGAAGACAGTATGAAGTTTCCTCCAAAAAATCAAAATCAAACTACAATATGATCCAGTAATCCCACTTCTGGGTATATATCTGAAGGAAACGAAATCATTATCTGGAACGGATATTTGCATCCCCCATGTTCGTTGCAGCATTATTCACAATAGCCAAGACATGGAAACAAACAAATTTCCATCAACAGATGAATGGTTGAAGAAGATGTGAATGGAATGTTATTCAGCCATAAAAAAGAAGGAAATCCTACCTTTTGCAACAAGATGGATGGACTTTGAGGGCATCATGCTAAGTGAAATAAGTCAGACAGAGAAAGGCAAATGTATGTTCTCACTTATACGTGGAATTTTTAAAAAGCCAATCTCATAGAAATAGGGTGGAATGGTGGTTGCCAGGGTTTGTGGGGTGGAGGAAATGGGGAAATGTTGGTCAAAGGGTACAAATTTCCATTTATAAGATGAGTAAGTTCTGAGGATCGAATATGTAGCATGGTGACTATAGTTTAAAATACTGTATTATATATTAGAAACGTTGCTAAGAGAGTAAATCTTAACGGTTATCACCACAAAGAATGAAAAAAGAGAAAAATAATAAAATTATCTTGAATTAAAAATAGCCACACAACAATACAATTTGTAAGTTTTACTCTTAGTTGAAGGGCAGGATGCTGTTACTTATGTAAGAACGCTTGCCTTTCTAACCTTAAAACATTTAGACTAGGTATTTTACATGCTTAGGAGTGATATTCTGTAATACTTTTCTTTAGATACTAGAGAACAAAACATTACTAGCATATTAGAGGTCCCGTCTCATGATTCCTTCCAGTATTGCCCTTCTCTTCCTACAGGAATACCCAGATCCTGATTTCAAACAACCTCAATTTGCTTCCCCATTTTTGTTTTCTTTTATATAAATGAAATCATTAGGTTTGGAGAAATGATTTTCATTTATAAGTCTTTCTTCAATAAAACAAGTATTCCCAGAGTTGCCCCAAAAGAGAAGTTGAAGTTAATTAAATACAAAGTTAAAAGTTAAAAGTACTTAGCAAATATGACTTTAATTTCATTGACACTGAAATGGGAAATTCATGTAAAATGCTGAGGTGTTCCTTTTTTTAAACAGTTGAATTCACCTGTAATTACACACACACACACACACACACACACACACACAAAGAGACACATCCAACTAAAATAGCTACGGTAAACTATATTAATGATAAGACATTATTGATTAGTCAGGAATACACTTCAAATATGAAATTGCTGGCTTTTAAACAATTAGTATCATAGCTTTGCTCCTATTTAGCCCATGGGAACACAATGTGTGTACGTTTGTATGCATGAATGTGCATGTGATTGTGTGAGTAAAGGAATATGGAGATTGTGTAATATTTAATATTTACTTTATTTTTTTAAAGTGTACATTATAGGGGCTTCCCTGGTGGTGCAGTGGTTGAGAGTCCGCCTGCCGATGCAGGGGACATGGGTTCGTGCCCTGCTCCGGGAAGATCCTACATGCAGCAGAGCGGCTGGGCCCGTGAGCCATGGCCGCTGAGCCTGCGCGTCTGGAGCCTGTGCTCTGAAACGGGAGAGGCCACAACAGTGAGAGGCCCACATACCGAAAAAAAAAAAGTGTACATTATAACCTGATAAATGTGATCCATAAAAGCTTTATATGATTATATTTGCATGTTCATACACATATTCATTTTCACATACTTTTTATCCTCATTGTTTGAAATCTCTACCATACATCTAAAGAAAAAAATTATACTTCTAACATAAATAATTTCAAAATATTTAAAACCTGCACTGCTTTTAATAACTTTTATTGTTTTTAACATGTGACATTTTATCCCCATTAGCAATAACAGATGTCTAATGCATTAAAAAGGAAAATCCTGCATGCATGTTGAAATAGAGGACTTTACTGAAAGGAAGGCATGTGCTTTGATTTATATTAGTCAAAATTTAGATACTGTACTTGGTGCTATTTCAGGAAATGAAAAGGTGAGGTAACAGTTATATACCAGTAAACCAGAGAAAAAGTCTCCATAGAAACCAAAACAGTTTTGGTGGGGGCCACTTAAGCTAAATTAATACCTAGAATATGATCGTATTAGCCCCTAGAGAGCTAATTCGAACAAAACAAAACCCTAAACGTTGATTCATGCATGTTACATAGTATTTACAATTTTTCTTTGTTCTCATTTAAATGTCAAAAATTAATCAGTCATCGAGACTGAAAATCTGGGTGAATTCTAAAGAGAAAAGACCACCCAAAACAACAGTATTTACTTACTCTTTTCCAACTCCATTATTTTCATTACTAGTCAAAAGGAACACAAAGAGCAAATTGAAAAATAATGAGTAATCCAATTTGATTTGTTTGGCTGGTTCTTGGCCTCACCTTTCATAGGCACCTTCTTTCCTGTGGACTGTTCAGCTGAGTTATTGAACGCACTCCCAGGGCTAAGTGAGGAACCGCACACAAAGCCAGCTGAGACAGGAGTGAGTTAATTGAACAACTACTATGCACTAGCTGTTTACATAAGCTATGTCATCCAATCCTTAGAAAATACTACAATGAATATTTATATATCCACTTTACGAATAAGGAAACAATTTAGTTAAAATATCTTGTCCAAGCTTACACTTAACAATGGAGCCAAATATTGACCCAGTTGCCTCCTTCTCTAGAGGTAACAGTGACAAATGTTGCTATAATGTAGCTCCATGCCCATGTCAATTAGTGGGAGGCTTGCATATTCTCCTTGCAAAGGCAGCCCAGCATTGTTTGGGTAGTCAGCTCAGTAAGGCACTTTTTAAAGCATAAACTGAAGGGCTCCTTTAAGAGTTTCTGTTAGTTCCTATGGTTTCAATTTATACCATCTTTAAAATAAAATAGCTGTTGCTACTGGGATGATTTCTATTTCATGCCATCTGTATATGTTCCTCTAGTGTCATTTTCTGTGTTATTATTGCTTTATGTTCATAGCGTGTGAAAGAAATAATTCCTTGCATCTGAATTGGGCTATTTTTCTAAATGCTTCAGAAATACACATGTGTGTGTGCCTGTGTGTGTGTGTGTGTGAGTGTGTGACATACATATATAGCTTCCTACTGCCTGATACTATAATGAAAAGGCTACCACCTCAAGACTGCATAATCTTTGGTATTTCCTTCAGGTGCTGCATTTCATTAGAGTCTCTGTTTCATAATTAATCATAATGTATTCTGTCAGCTAAAGACCCTATATATGATATTTATCATATTTATGGTGCTTGGAGTGGCAAAAAAAAGTGGGAAGGCAAGAAAAATATATGACTATTAGATAAATCTATCCTGTGTTTTGGCCAGGTCCATCCCACTAGTCAAATTGGTTATAACTATCCTTGTGCTACTGGTTAGAATTGCTTTCAGGGTTTTTTCTCCTTTTATTCACTTCATTTTCCTGCTCTTTGACAAAATTAGAATTAAATTGAGATGAACTTCTAAATGTGAAACTTTAACATTAAAGCAGAGAAAAATTGTTTCTAAAGATGTTTATTTCATCATCTCAACAAAAGACAAAACACAACTTCTGGATTGAAAACTAAGGCTGGTTCTTGTCTACATGCAATACTAGTATAATAAATAATTTGCTAAAGTTATAATGTCACAGCCACGGAACCCAAAACAACATCAAAAGCAGCATCGAGGTCAAAGATTCTGAGTCTGAGCTTCAAAAGGACAGTGTAGACAAACTCCAAGGAAACATCTTTCAAGAGGAAAGAGTACTACTCACACTAACCTTAACTATGAATCTGAGGGTAGCTGGAAACTTTTCATGGATGCTTACCATAAATTTATTACCAAACGGATCAAGTGACAAAAATGAACACAATTCTCAGATTTATGGCATTTAATTCAGAAATAGAGGTTCTCTAGAAATAAAATTCCAACCATTGGGAGAATTTCCAAGTCAGAAGATATGATTTATAACATTTTCTTCATCAGCTTAAAGTATAATGCCATTATTATGTCTCTAATTTTGCAGATGTTCTTTAGAGTATGCTTCACTCTTTCATAAATCTAATGTTTTTCCTTCATACTCTGATTTTATACGATTTAGTTATAGTTGCTTTTTTTCTTTTTTTTGCGGTACGCGGGCCTCTCACTGCTGTGGCCTCTCCCGTTGCGGAGCACAGGCTCCGGACGCACAGGCTCAGCGGCCATGGCTCACGGGCCTAGCTGCTCCGCAGCATGTGGGATCTTCCCAGACCGGGGCACGAACCCGTGTCCCCTGCATCGGCAGGCAGACTCTCAACCACTGCGCCACTAGGGAAGCCCTATAGTTGCTTTTTAATGCTCCTATATCATTAGTAATTGGCTTTCAATGTATTATACTGTACTACAGTTGTACTAGTTGCTCATTTATCATTCATGTTGCAAGGATAAGTGGCTTCATATAACAAAATAATAATAATAATCTAAAATCATTACAGATCTCTCCTGCTTCCCTTCTCCTCTCTTTCTTTCCCCCCACACAGTCTTTTTTTCCTTTTGTGCTGTCACTGTCTGTTGGATTTACTGACTGTATTTTATATGCTAGCATATAAAATAAAAGTTTATTTTCTTTTTAAGATTCTTCTGTAAAAATGCATGCAAATTATATGCTTTCTACAGAAATTATAGAGAAAGAAAACATGAATATATATTTTATTACAATTTAGTGAAGTTACTGGGCTGCATAAATATCTCCTTTGGGAGAAAGGGGTTGACAAAGTGATCAAGAAGGTGAACAGTTTCCTGACTCCCCTTCCCCAAGTCAAATGTTCATGGTCATTCTTATGTGTAGCCCTAAACTAAACAAGCACATAAATGGCATAGTGAGGAGAGGGTGAAAAGTAGTGATAATGTAGGCTCAGTTTACATTTAAATTGGGTTGGATCCAATTGAGTTTTCTTTCTCTGATCAGCATCCAGTTCTTGTGCTAACTTTCATTACCAATTCAACAAAAATCTATCAAATATTTATTGGATGCTTACTATGGACTTGGCTCTGTTCTCAACACAATTTTATAGTTTGGTTAAGATATCTTGCCTAATAGCTCATCGTAGAATGAGGGACATGCACTCAACCAACTTGTGCAGATATTGGATGTGGGAGCATTAGAAATAATAGCTATTGGGATGGAATGGAAGAAATATAGTTAATATATTGCAAGTTCTGTGTTATTTTGTACTTAAATGGCCCTAAGTTGAGGCTGCTGGGAAAAACAGCATTGGCAGGCTGGGTAAAATAGCTGTATACCTAGCGTGCAGACTATGACTACGTCTAGGTCTAAAGGAGGAAATTCTAAGCTCAGAGCCAGGTTGAAGCCAAGGATCATGACTGTTTGGGTCACTACTTCATAAAGGACCTAGTTGTCTAACAATATCCATTCTCCCCTTCTTCCTTTAACAGTAGAACCCATGAAGACCTGGCTATCCAGCTAATGACTACATTTCAGTTTCACTTGTAGTTAGTTGTGGCTATGTGACTAAGATCTAGGAATGGAATATAAGCAGAAGTCACACATAATTTCTAGATAGGTCCCTTAAAAGAGGGACATGTCTTCCCCTTGCTTTTCTTCTTTTCCACTGGCTGGAATGCAAAATGGAAGTGAGACCTGGAGTAGCCATTTGGCCCATGAAATGGAAGGTCACATTTTGAGAATAGTAAAGTAAGAAGTTAAATCTCCAATTTGGCTGAGCCACTGAACCACACCTGTAACATCTAACCAAAATTTTCATGAAACAAACTGCCTTGTTTAATCCACTATACCTTTATTATAGTGCCATATCCCATTTAATATATCTCTTCCTCCCAGGTGCGTTGGGACAGTTCCTGACACATAATAAGGTCTCATTAATATTGTGGACCACAAAGGGACAGAATGACCTCAGATTACACAAAATGTTTTTAAGCCTAAATCCAGAGTAGATAGGCAGGGGCCAAGTTGAAATTGTTCTGAGCATGTTAGCCTGATATGAGTGCTACACACTATGCCTTCTCCGCACTCCAGTTTAAAACATACCTCAATTCCACATACTCTAGCCTCATCTCACAAGGTACAATTCCAATGTTTCAGAGGGTAAAAACAGTCTAACTATACAAAATGAAAGAGAAAGTGAAATGTGATAGAATAAAAATCAGCTGTCTACATTATGAAACACAGCTCAAAGTTATTTTCATTCTATGACAGTATAAACAGTATAAATTTGAATGCAATAAAAGTTTTCAAAAAACATAGGTCAAATATATCTAATCTAAAATCAAATTTTTAAATTATAAGAAATTTAGCATATTTTTAGTCCATCTGCTGCTGTGACTTTCTCTTTGACAATATAGGGCTAATAGTACTAACATACAAAAGCTGGTAATTATTAATTGCTATACCCTTGCCTCCAACTAGGGATAACAAAGCTTTCAAGTTAAGCAAAAGTCTTCCACTTAAGATTTTACTGGACTCAATGGTTTTCTCAAGAAAATATCACTTCACTGGTAAACTGTATTACCACATTTTACTACCAAATTTCAGGGAGCACAACCTCAAAATCACTTCTCAATAACTTTCAATATCTCAGCTAAGACAGACAGTATTTACTGAAGTATATGTATTATTCAAGATCTCAAATATCTGTAAGAAGATTAAACCACACAATCAGAAAAACATAAGCCTTTGCAAAAAATTACTTTTAGTAATTGACTTTTGCCACCATAATATCATAAAACCTATATGAAATGACATTTTTTTAAAAAAGAACAGCTCTATGAAATTTATTGGGTTTAATGTACAGATGTTGTCAAGGATATTGTCCTTTATGATACCCAGTGCTTCCTTCTCCAATGAACTTAAATGGAAGAAACTTTTTTCAGGTCACAGTACCAGGAATAGTTGGACTTCTCCTGGACTGTCTGTGTGTGTATGTGTGTGTGTGTGTGTGTGTGTGGGTGTGTGTGTGTCCTCATGGACCCTGTGGATCTACAATCGTTTGTGATACCTGTTTACATTGTATACTAGTCTTCTTAGAGCCAAGTGTCTAATCCTCCATTAAAAAATACCTAGGACAGAAAGATAACTAGCTTCCTAGAGTCCCAGGACTCTTAAATATAAGCTATAAATCCTAAAAAAAAAATACATAGGACAGATATACATTCTTCTGCTAACTTAACTAAGTTTTACTTTATATACCCTGTGTTTTTATTCTTTTTGATTAATTTATCTTACTTATTTTTAATATATGTCTTCTTGCTGGCTTTTTAAAATTTATGTCATTTACCTCAAATATTTTTCTAGAATTAAGTGTATATTTATAAATACATAATATTTTTATATGATGTTTTCCTTTAACATTTTTTTTGTTTAGTTTGCACTCACTCTTGTTGCCTTTTTTATAACAACTGATTAGGCTTAAATTGCTGTGTTTCCTTATATCATTGTTCACCACAGTTCTTGTGTCATTCTCAGTAAGCTAAGAATATACTTGACCTTTTGTTGTTGTTAAGAAGACAGAATGGTATTTTCTGAGTGCTTCCATCCTTGTTCTTATGTGTAAATGTGACTTTGGCTGGGTATATGAACTTCTTGGACTACAACATACTTTTGGCATGTGTTCTTATGGAGAAGATCTAAGTAGTCCAATTTTCACTCCTTTATAAGTAATCCATGTTCTCTATCTGGATGCCTATAGGATGGTTTCTGTATCTTCAATATTCAAAAATTTTCTAAGAATATTAATGGGTATTAATCTGTTTTTATTCACTTTGCCTGGAATACAATTTGCCATTCCAGTCTATGAACTCTGTTAATTTGTTTTCCTACTCTGGAGAATTATTTTCTTTATGTTTTTTATTATTGATTATTGTGTCTTCTCAATTTGTCCTGGTATCTTCTTAGGAGAATGAATTATCTCTAATTTCACAAATATTATACCCTTCCCATCAATCCCTAAACCCCTTCTCTGATTTATTTTTTCTCCAACACAGTGATCACCATCTTTTTTTCCCCCTTTGGTTTTAGTCCTCATCTCTTCCTCTCACACTGTTACTCCCATAGCAATCTCCTTCAGTTACATACCTTAAAAGGCTGTCTATATGCTGATATATTCCAAATTTTATCTCCATCACAGACCTCTCTCACAAACTCCAGACTTGCATGTCCAACTGCCTACCCAACAGTTCCACTTGGATGTCTAACAAACATCTCAAATTCAACATGTCTGAAATTGAACTCTATATCCTCCCTGAAATGTGCTCCACCATGACCTTCTCCATCTCAGGGGTTGCCAACTCCCCCTTTATTTTTCTCAAATAAAAAGCCTTAGAGTCATTCTTGATTTCTTTTCTACACACCTTATATCTTATCTTTAGTGAATCCTCTTGGCTCTACCTTCAAAATATATCTAGAATATAACCGCTCATTGTCCACTTTAAATTCCACTGCCACCACCCCAGGTTAGGTCACAGTCAGCTCTCACCTAGATTACTATAGTAGTCTCCTTACTAGTCTCTCTTTCCCCAAAGAAAAGTCCATACGCCACTGACCTTGGCACATTACTGGGTCAGCACTATTCCTGCTACACAGAGATGTCGTCAAGTGAATACTTTTGAGTTCTGACACTTGTGGTGGAGTGATATCTTCATATGATAACCAGAATGGACCATTCCTTAAATGGTTGTGCCATCCTATGGGATCAAGAAAAGGACAGGGTTGACGTTTCAGCAAAGAACTCACAACCCTTCCTATTCTAATTGCCACAGCCTCAGATTGGGCACTGTCCTTAGTACTTTCTCCCAACTATTTTATTACACATACCTCTGGCTCTTTGAAATTACATAGCTGTAAGGCATTCCTTCTTTTCCAGCTCAGGGTCAACTGCTTCAGCTTCTTAAAGAAAATAAAATGAGAATTTACAGATAATTTTTGCTTTATTATAGTCTTTTCCCCTCCTCACCAATATTTGTGCATGTCCCTCTGGTGCTCCTATACAAAATAAAATGTTGTCCTAACTATTAGCTACAGAATTTGGGTGAGCAAGACCAGATATGTTTACTGAGTAATTTCAGAATCAAGTTAGTAGTAATACTTGATTGAATATTTGTGGGAGGAAACAGTCTCCAAATTAATATTTTCAACATAACTGTTTTAAATCTCTGATCTTTGAGTAATAGATATTACTCCATTTCACTGTCGTTTGAGTTTATTGACTAAAATATACATTCAGGGTAACGCTGAAGTAAACTGAGGAATATTTGACCTATGATAGTACTTGTAATTTTTCTACTTTTTTAAAAGAATAACAATCAATAAACAATTATTTATGGAGTACTCATTTTGTACATTAAGGAGCCCATCAGGAATATGAGGAGAGCTTAGTTTCTTATGGAAATTAGGCTACTTGGGAAGAAAACACTAATACAAATGAAACACACTCCGATTGAGCCACTCAACACCAAACTGTGGTACAGGTAGTCTCAATGCTATGGACTCTGGAAATGCCATCTCTGTTGGAGTTCTGAATGCACCACACCCAAACCAACTTCCTACTATTGCCTGAATACCCAGTCTGTCAGTCTTGGCGGGAGACTGTACTCCTCATGATCACCTGGGTGGAGGAGAGGGTGGGCTGAGGGAAACAGAGGGATTAATGATGGTTCCTAGATTTTTAGGCTAAACAATTAGATAAATTACTGAAATGTACCGATTTGCAGGAGCGTAAGGAATAAGTTATTTGAAAGTGACGAATCAGTTTAAGATGTCTGTGAGAAGCCCACATTGTAGCATCAAGTGGAGAATTGAATATGAGAGTCTTTAGCTCAGGCAAGATGCCACCCAATACTGAAACCGAAGGGGTCATACACCTCCGTGTAGCATTTCTTGGCAGCTGGTGCATAGATGAATTATTGAACCTCCTCCAATTAGTGTCCCTGCCCTGACCTTTGAGTCTTTAGGAGTGAGACAAGAATAAAGGAACAGTTGCTCTTCAGACAGAACTGGATCATCAATTCATTTCTTCATTTACCCTTTAAACCATTCCTTTTGTACTTAGAATTGAGTGCAAATGCTTCATCTCAGTCTGCAAGGTGCTGCATAACTTAGTCCTCATTTAAAATAATAATATAAAACACATATCAAGTGCCAGGCACCATTTAAAACTGTTAGGAGTGATGGCTTTATCTTATCATCACAACATCAGCCTAATGATGTGCATCTCCCTTTCACGGGAAACGAAGAGGGGTAAGTAACATATCTAAAGTATACAGGTGGTGAGAAGTTGAGCCATATTTGAGCCTAGGCTGACTGGCTCCAGAATCTGGGCCATCATTCACTACATTGTTCTCTTTGGCCACGCTATCTTGCCAGAAAAGGAAGAAGTGCTCTGGACTTATAAAACTTCTTTTAGCCCTAGTAGTCTGTGATTTTATTCAAGTGATTGAAGCCATTTCTCCAGTTCAGCAATTGTTATGTTTTAAGAATTTTATAATATTAAATTAAAGTAAAATCATCAACTAATTTAATTTAATCTAGGGAAATTACCTAGATTCCTATTTTTATTCTGCTTTCATTCTATATTACTCGATTATTTCTAATAATATGATCCTCTGCCATACCTATTAACTCACAGAAACGACAAAAACTAAAGCATACTTGTGATTTCAGCTTCCGTCATTGATGTATTCACATATAAAATCCAGTAGTCATTCTGTTTTACCAAAATTTGCCATGAAATTCTCTCTCTACCATTTAAAATGTGTTAAACAAGGTACTGTAATGTAAAATATTTTAATGAATTTCTGTAAAATATCTGAATCACTCTAATGAAAATAATTTTCATATAAGAATCAATATAATGAAAATATAATGAGTAAATGTTACATAAATCTAGAAGTACAGTTTATTTTTCCTAATAATTATATCAGACTGTAGCCTATTTTGGAGAAAGATCCAGTTAGAAAATAAATAGAATTAATTTGCTCTTCAGATAGTCCAAGCCTGCTGATATCTTCAGTATTAACATCTTTGTCTTTCTCTTTAGTGTATTTTTAACAATGTTTCTCCTCAGTCCAAACACTAGTCTGTGAAATTAAAATTGCCATTAAGGGTGCTTATGACGATTACTGGATAATTTGTTTTCTCAGTCACTACGTATACTTCATATTCCCTGGAAATGTTTCTACTCTTGAGCACAACTACATCTAAATAGGGCAATTATATGTAGTTAAAACAAATAGATCATGGATTATTGTTTGCTCTTAACACATATCTGATAGTGAAATAGAAGAGTTCAAGGCCCTAAGACCTTTGATAGACACATTTCAAGGTTCTAAGAACTTGACAGAAATTGAGATGATGAGTCAAGGCCATTGGGCTCTGGTTTCCTCATTATCTCATTGTGCTCCATCTATCTAGAGTTGAATCCGAAAGACAGAACTGGATAGCTTCAGCCACACTGAATAACAGCCATGGAATGCTCGGACAAGCCCATGGTGTCAGGCCAAGGCCTACACTTGGAAAAATCGCAAAGGCCCTATTACCATAACTTGCCTTTTTTCACAATTTCCCCTGCCTTTCAGTCCATCCTCTTTAATATGTCCCACTGTCCTTCTGCTACCCTGAGCCACTCCCTTCATGAGAAAAACATCATACAATATAATTCACTCGAAAGTGTTAGTGACCTAATGTGTTACCTCACTTTGGGGACTTTGCCATCTAAAAGAGGAGCCTGGAGAGGACAATGCCAGGCCCCAACTTAATGAGTAACCAGCGATCAATTTAAAGCATGACTATGGGAAGTAGAAGGTGGTGTTTGGAGGCAGCCCCTTCTGACCTCCCTGAACCACTTCACCGCCTCTTTTACTCATTTTTGGCACAACAGTTTAGGACCACAGCTGGCCACAAGTGGTTTCCAGAACTAGAAGGAAACTCATTCTCATCACGTTGGAAAATGCTTTCAGTTTCCAGATACTTAGAGTTATAAGCAGTCATAGAGAAAACTTCATCTATAAAACTGACTAGTCAGACAAGATCATTTATAAAATCCTTTCTACATGTTTCAACTTTTTCAAATTATCTATCCAATTACTTAATTTTACAGATGAGGAAACTGATGCCTCCAAATCTCCCTAAATCCAGTCATTTTCTCTCAGCTTTATATTAGCCTGTCCATATCCCCATAGATACTACAATGGTGTAAGTTCTCATAAGTAAAACAATGTTATTTATATTGTGTACATGGTAGGTTATTGCAAGGACTTCCTAAATCTAATCACATTCCCTGCACTGTCTGTCCACAGACCAAAATACACATCTAAAATATACATCTGATCATGTCCTTTCCCTGCTTAACATTCTTCAGTTTTGGTTGCATTTAGCATAACACCCAAATTCCTTAGCATAGCACACAGTGTTACTGTGAGCTAAACTTTGTATCATTTCTGGCTGCTGCCACACCCATTCTACCTCCAACCATACAAAACTCTTTACAGGTCCCTGAAAAGGCCATGCATGCTCATGCCTCCATGTTTTGCCCATGCCCCTGCCAGTGTCTCTCTTTCCTCCTACCCTTTCTACTCTCCTGGTTCACCCGTAGTTATCCTTCAAGACTAAAGCTGAGATAAAATGCATTTCAGGAAAACTGCAATTATGCTTGCTGCGTTACTTATGAATACCCAATTCTGCTAAATAGAGTAAGACCAACAAGGAGAATTGATAATATTAACTATCACAAATAACCTGAGAGACTTCTCAGACATCACTAAAGTAAGTAGGAAGGGACAGAAAGACTATGTAAGCATGAAGCTCTTAGGGAACCCCATATTCATGAAGCACCCATATCTATGAGGTCTTAAATAGGCTCCGTTTGGTGACATCCAATATGGTCCTGTTTTATTTCTCATTAGAATGTGACATCCTTGATGTTAGAGACTAAATCTTCTAATTCAGGGCACCTAAAATAATTAGAGAATTTGATGCATTTTTGTTCATTTACAAGAGAATCAATAAATGTGTTGCAAGTAACTAGGGCCAGTTGAAACCAGAATTCAGGTCTCCTGAATGGATCATTAGGCAGAACCAGAACCTTATAATTTCTCAAGGTCTTGAGCAGTGGTGAGTGAAAATAAGACTCATCACTTACTGCTATATCTTTCCCTGAGGTATCTGAGGTGGGGAGAGCAAAGGCATTGATCCTAGATAACTACAGGGAAAAACACCCAGTTTGATATTCATCGTGGAGGTCAAATGGAAAACAAACAATGAGCTAGGAGCCTTAGCAACCACATAAGATTTCTGAAATCCAATATTTTTCATGGAATAACAGCATCAATATTCCCCCAAACATCTTCCTGCCGCCACCTTGAGATCCAGTGATCACAATATGTTACTATCTTGACTATAATTCTAAATAACTATTAGATAAAGATCAACTTTAATTAAAAGTTTCCTGGCCCTCCACCTTGTTCCTTACATTTTGTTATGATTCGGTGAAAATGACAGGGATTTTTTAAACTAAATGCCTATACAGAGCAACACCCAGCTCTACCCACCACCAGTCCCTCCCAACAGGAAGCTTGCACAAGCCTCTTAGATAGCCTCATATACCAGAGGGCAGACAGGAGAAGCAAGAAGAAGTACAATCCTGCAGCCTGTGGAACGAAAACCACATTCACAGAAAGATAGACAAAATAAAGAGGCAGAAGACTGTGTACCAGATGAAGGAAGAAGATAAAACCCCAGAAAAACAACTAAATGAAGTGGAGAGAGACAACTTTCCAGAAAAAGAATTCAGAGTAATGATAATGAAGATGATCCAGGACCTCAGAAAAAGAATGGAGGCAAAGATCGAGAAGATGCCCAAAATGTTTAACAAAGACCTAGAAGAATTAAAGAACAAACAGAGATGAACAATACAATAACTGAAATGAAAAATACACTAGAAGGAATCAATAGCAGAATAACTGAGGCAGAAGAAAGGATAAGTGACCTGGAAGACAGAATAGTGGAAATCACTGCCATGGAACAGAATAAAGAAAAAAGAATGAGAAGAAATGAAGACAGCCTAAGAGACCTCTGGGACAACATTAAACGCACCAACATTCACATTATAGGGGTCCCAGAAGAAAAGAGAGAGAAAGGACCCAAGAAAATATTTGAAGAGATTATAGTCGAAAACTGCCCTAACATGGGAAAGGAAATAGCCACCCAAGTTCAGGAAGCGCAGAGAGTCCCAGACAGGATAAACCCAAGGAGAAACATGCTGAGACACATAGTAATCAAACTGACAAAAAATAAGACAAAGAAAAATTGTTAAAAGCAACAAGGGAAAAACAACAAATAACATACAAGGGAACTCACAAAAGGTTAACAGCTGATTTCTCAGCAGAAACTCTACAAGCCAGAAGGGAGTGGCATAACATATTTAAAGTGATGAAAGGGAAGAACCTACAACCAAGATTACTCTACCCAGCAAGGATCTCATTCAGATTCGATGGAGAAATCAAAAGCTTTACAGAAAAGCAAAAGCTAAGAGAATTCAGCACCAAACCAGCTCTACAACAAATGCTAAAGGAACTTCTCTAAGTGGGAAACACGAGAGAAGAAAAGGACCTACAAAAACAAACCCAAAAGAATTAAGAAAATGGTAATAGGAACATACATATCAATAATTACCTTAAACATGAATGGATTAAATGCTCCAACCAAAAGACACAGGCTCTCTGAATGGATACAAAAACAAGACCCATCTATATGCTGTCTACAAGAGACCCACTTCAGACCTAGGGACACATACAGACTGAAAGTGAGGGGATGGAAAAAGATATTCCATGCAACTGGAAATCAAAAGAAAGGTGGAGTAGCAATACTCATATCAGATAAAATAGACTTTAAACAATGTTACAAGATACAAGGAAGGACACTACATAGTGATGAAGGGATCCATCCAAGAAGAAGAGGTAACAATTATAAATATATATGCACCCAACATAGGAGCACCTCAATACCTAGGGCAAATGCTAACTGCTATAAAAGAGGAAATCAACAGTAATATAATAATAGTGGGGGACTTTAACACCTCACTTACACCAATGGACAGATCATCCAGACAGAAAATTAATAAGGAAAAAAAAGCTTTAAATGAAACAATAGACCAAATAGATTTAATTGATATTTATAGAACATTCCATCTGAAAACAGCAGATTACGCTTTCTTCTCAAGAACACATGGAACATTCTCCAGGATAGATCACACCTCGGGTCACAAATCAAGCCTCAGTAAATTTAAGAAAACTGAAATCATATCAAGCGTCTTTTCCACCCACCACACTATGAGACTAGAAATATATTACAGGGGGAAGAAAACGTAAAAAACACAAACACATGGAGGCTAAACAATACGTTAGTAAATAACCAAGAGGTCACTGAAGAAATCAAAGAGGAAATCAAAAAATACCTGGAGACAAATGACAATGAAACATGATGATCCAAAACCTATGGGATGCAGCAAAAGCAGTTCTAAGAGGGAAGTTTATAGCAATACAATCCTACCTCAAGAAACAAGAAAAATCTCAAATAAACAATCTAACTTACACCTAAAGAAACTAAAGAAAGAAGAACAAGCAAAACCCAAAGTTAGTACAAGGAAAGAAATCATAAAGCTCAGAGCAGAAATAAAAGAAATAGAAACAAAGAAAACAAGAGCAAAGATCAATAAAACTAAAAGCTGGTTCTTTGAGAAGATAAACAAAATTGATAAACCTTTAGCCAGACTCATCCAGAAAAAGAGGGAGTGGACTCAATAAAATTAGAAATGAAAAAGGAAAAGTTACAATGAGCACCGCAGAAATACAAAGCATCCTAAGAGACTACTACAAGCAACTCTGTGCCAATAAAATGGACAACCTGGAATACATGGACAAATTCTTAGAAAGGTATAGGCTTCCAAGACTGAACCAGGAAGAAATAGAAAATATGAACAGACCAATCACAAGTAATGAAATTGAAACTGTGATTAAAAATCTTCCAACAAACAAATGTCCAGGACCAGATGGCTTCACAGGTGAATTCTATCAAACATTTAGAGAAGAGATAATACCCATATTTGTCAAACTCTTCCAAAAAATTGAAGAGGAAGGAACACTCCCAAACTCATTCAACGAGGCTACCATCACCCTGATACCAAAACCAGACAAAGATACTACAAAAAAGAAAAGTACAGATCAATGTCACTGATGAATATAGATGCAAAAATCCTCAACAAAATACTAGCATACAGAATCCAACAACAGCAGAACACTCTGTGACATAAATCACAGCAAGATCCTTTTTGACCCACCTCCTAGAGAAATGGAAATAAAGACAAAAATAAACACATGGGACCTAATGAAACTTAAAAGCTTTTGCACAGCAAAGGAAACCATAAACAAGACCAAAAGACAACCCTCAGAATGGGAGAAAATATTTGCAAATGAAGCAACTGACAAAGGATTAATCTCCAAAATTTATAAGCAGCTCATGCAGCTCAATAACAAAAAAACAAACAACCCAATCCAAAAATGGGCAGAAGACCTAAATAGACATTTCTCCACAGAAGATATACAGACTGCCAACAAACACATGAAAGGATGCTCAACATCTTTACTCATTAGAGAAATGCAAATCAAAACTACAATGAGATATCATCTCACACCAGTCAGAATGGCCATCATCAAAAAATCTAGAAACAATAAATGCTGGAGAGGGTGTGGAAAAAAAGGAACACTCTTGCACTGCTGGTGGGAATGTGAATTGGTACAGCCACTATGGAGAATGGTATGGAGGTTCCTTAAAAAACTACAAATAGAGCTACCATATGACCCAGCAATCCCACTACTGGGCATATACCCTGAGAAAACCATAATTCAAAAAGAGTCATGTACCAAAATGTTCATAGCAGCCCTATTTACAGTAGCCCGGAGATGGAAACAACCTAAGTGTCCATCATCAGATGAATGGGTAAAGAAGATGTGGCACATATATACAATGGAATATTACTCAGCCATAAAAAGAAATGAAATTGAGCTATTTGTAATGAGGTGGATGGACCTAGAGTCTGTCATACAGAGTGAAGTAAGTCAGAAAGAGAAAGACAAATACTGTATGCTGACACATATATATGGAATTTAAGAAAAAAAATGTCATGAAGAACATAGGGGTAAGACAGGAATAAAGACACAGACCTACTAGAGAATGGACTTGAGGATATGGGGAGGGGGAAGGGTAAGCTGTGACAAAGTGAAAGAGCGGCATGGACATATATACACTACCAAATGTAAGGTAGATAGCTAGTGGGAAGCAGCCGCATAGCACAGGGAGATCAGCTGGGTGCTTTGTGACCGCCTGGAGGGTTGGGATAGGGAGGGTGGGAGGGAGACGCAAAAGGGAGGGGATATGGGAACATATGTATATGTATAACTGATTAAATTTGTTATAAGGCAAAAAAAAAAAATAGAATCCAACAACACATTAAAAGGATCATACACCATGATCAAGTGGGATTTATCCCAAGGATGCAAGTATTCTTCAATATATGCAAATCAATCAATATGATACACCATATTAACAAACTGAAGAAGAAAAAACATATGATCATCTCAGTAGGTGCAGAAAAAGCATCTGACAAAATTCAACACCCATCATACATGGAACCTACCTCAACATAAAGAAGGCCATATACAACAAAGCCACAGCAAACATCATTCTCAATGGTGAAAAACTGAAAGCATTTCCTCTAAGATCAGGAACAAGACAAGGATGTCCACTCTCGCCACTATTATTCAACATAGTTCTGGAAGTCCTAGCCATGGCACTCAGAGAAGAAAAAGAAATAAAAGAAATACAAATTGGAAAAGAAGAAGTAAAACTGTCACTGTTTGCAGATGACATGATACTATATATAGAGAATCCTAAAGAAAGCTACTAGAGCTAATCAATGAATTTGGTAAAGTTTCAGGATAAAAAATTAATGCACAGAAATCTTTTGCATTCCTATACACTAATAACGAAAGTTCAGAAAGAGAAATTAGGGAAAAAATCCCATTCACTGTTGCAGCAAAAAGAATAAAATACTTAGGAATAAACCTACCTAAGGAGGTAAAAGACCTGTACTCAGAAAACTGTAAGACACTGTTGAAAGAAATCAAAGATGACACAAACAGATGGAGAGATATACCATATTCTAGGATTGGAAGAATCAGTATTGTGAAAATGACTATACTACCCAAAGCAAACTACAGACTCAGTGCAATCCCTATCAAATTACCAATGGCATTTTTTACAGAACTAGAACAAAAAACCTTAAAATTTGTATGTAGACACAAAAGACCCCAAATAGCCAAAGCAATCTTGAGGGAAAAAAAGGGAGCTAGAGGAATCAGGCTCCCTGACTTCAGACTATACTACAAAGCTACAGTAATCAAGACAATATGGTACTGGCACAAAAACAGAGATAAAGATCAATGGTACAGTATAGAAAGCCCAGAGATAAACCCATGCACCTATGATCAACTAATCTATGACAAAGGAGGCAAGGATATACAATGGAGAAAAGACAGTCTGTTCAATAAGTGGTGGTGGGAAAACTGGACAGCTACATGTAAAAGAATGAAATTAGAACACTCCCTAACACCATACACAAAAATAAACTCAAAATGGATTAGAGACCTTAATGTAAGACCAGACACTATAACTCTTAGAGGAAAACATAGGAAGAACACTCTTTGACATAAATCACATCAAGATCTTTTTTGATCTACCTGCTAGAGAAATGGAAATAAAAACAAAAATAAACAAATGGGATCTAATGAAACTTAAAATCTTCTGCAAAGCAAACTACAAACAAGACGAAAAGACACCCCTCACAATGGGAGAAAATATTTGCAAATGAATCAACGGACAAGGGATTAATCTCCAAAATATATAAACAGCTCATGCAGCTCAATATTAAAAAAACAAACAACCCAATCCAAAAATGGGCAGAAGACCTAAATAGACATTTCTCCAAAGAAGACATACCGATGGGCAAGAAGCACGTGAAAAGCTGCTCAACATCCCTAATTATTAGAGAAATGCAAATCAAAACTACAATGAGGTATCACCTCACACCAGTTAGAATGGGCATCATCAGAAAATCTACAAACAACAAATGCTGGAGAGGGTGTGGAGAAAAGGGAACCCTCTTGCATTGTTGGTGGGAATGTAAATTGATATAGCCACTATGGAGAACAGTATGGAAGTTCCTTAGAAAACTAAAAATAAAATTACCATATGACCCAGCAATCCCACTACTGGGCATATACCCAGAGAAAACCATAATTTAAAAAGACACATGCATCCCAATGTTCATTGCAACACTATTTACAATAGCCAGGTCATGGAAGCAACCTAAATGCCCATCGACAGACGAATGGATAAAGAAGATGAGGTATATTTATACAATGGAATATTACTCAGCCATAAAAAGGAATGAAATTGGGTCATTTGTAGAGACGTGAATGGACCTAGAGACTGTCATACAGAGTGAAGTAAGTCAGAAAGAGAAAAACAAATTTGGTATATTAACACATATATGTGGAATCTAGAAAAATAGTACACATGAACTGGTTTGCAAGGCAGAAATAGAGACACAGATGTAGAGAACAAACGTATGGACACCAAGGGGGGAAACCTGCTGGTGGGGGTGGGGGTGGGATGAATTGGGAGATTGGGATTGACATATATACACTAATATGTATAAAATAGATAACTAATAAGAACCTGCTGTATAAAGAAAAAAAAAACTAAATGCCTATACCAAGGGACAGGCAACCACTTGCAATGGTCTCTTTGAGCAGAAACTGAGGCCAATAATCCCAGTGCTTTTCTATTTCCCACTAAGTGCATTAATTTCTTTCTTTCTCTTGTCATTTAAGCCTTTTATTCCCCCTACCTTCTAAGCCTCATTCTCTCTTTTTCCATATCAGTCTTCCTCACTTGGTCCAGCTACCTCTTTCACCTCTCTGCACACTCTGCTCTTTCTCTCTTGATCTCCTTATTTTTACTGTTCCTTCTCTCTTGTTTTTTCTTCTTCTTTTTCCAGGTCTTTTGGCCCATTCCTCAGTCCCTCCAGCAGGGTCTCAGAGAATGTGATTAGAAATGTATCTGCAAAGAGACACAAATGCAAAGCAAAAGCATTGAGTTCTAACTGAAGCAGGGATTTCCCAGCCTGGTTGTCATGGCACCCCACCAGAACTAAAAAATTCTTCCAGATAAATATCAAAACATAATTTACTTTAATTTACCTTAATTTATAAAGTAATCAAATACTCTGAAAACTTTTTTTGAGAAAAAGTAGTAAGAAAGAGGAAGGTGATCTTAAATCAAACATCGTATATCATAATTCTGGGGAAGTGTTAAGAGTCAATACGTTAAAAATATCCTATTTTGCCATATCTTGGAAAAATAATTTTAGTTCTTATATAATTGACAGACCATAAAACGATTTCCATGTAATTTTTCATGTAAAGACATCCCAAGTGCCCAGGCAGAAAACTCAAACTTTCAAAGGCATTTTGGAATAGCAGTATATTTTTTAAATTGTTTTTCATTGTCAAACATGGCTCTAAAATATAAATAGTAGAATTCCAGGTCACTGAGAGTTTTGTACAGAATTTGCTAATATAAAAAGAATTTTTTTCCTTTGAACAAAATGCTGTTTTGTAAAAAAAATTTGTTAATGTAAAATAAATATTTTCTGTTAAAAAGGTATTTTCTTAAATGTATGCTTTTCATGTATGCTCTACAATAAAGAAAAAAGATAAAGCCTTCCAAAAAATCTAAAACCTGAATGCCAATTTTTATGTTTTTAAAAATTAATAAAAGTAACATAAATCAAATAGACATTCCCCAAACGACATTCATTCATTGTGTAGTATTTTTGCTATTTTGTTAGTTTTCCTCTTCTGTGTCTTTTTCAACAAAGTTCTCTGGGAAATTGTGTCCTCTTGTGGTCACTGGCAAAAACAACATGTTTTTGCAGGAAGAATCAATCCAAACAATGGAAATAGGATTTAAGGCTTCAGGAAAAGCCACTTGTGAAAAAAGGAAATCCCTTGAAGTGAAGAGAGATGAAAGCTGAGAGTAATCAGAAAGGGAACTTTAGCTGGAAAAATACAGAATGTAAATCATTCAACTTATATTTAAATTGCTTGATCATCAGATGATTAAAAAGAAGAGAAAAAATGATTACTATGTAGGAAAATTGTGGCCATGATAAAAAGCCTCTATGAATAACTGTGTATTTCTTACATTATTTCTCCAGTCATTCCGGTAACTCTGATATAAGTGAGAGCATATTTCAACAAGGTTAAGTGGCAGCAAAGCTGGGACACAAACTTTCTAGCATGCATACCCAATAAGGTAATAAAGGGGGTGGGGGGGAGACTCTTGAAGACTTTATACTTTTCCACACTCTGATTCTTCTCTCCCTACAAGTTTGGCATATTATGTCTCCTAATCCCATCCTAATTTTTACTGCAGAATGCCAGATACTTTAAAGATTAATATTTATTTGCAAATTCGATTTGCTGATTTGAGGTGCTCTTGGCAACTCAAGTTCTTGTGCTTTATACTTTTCATTTTATTTCTGGATTGAAAGCTTCAAATTTCATAAGTTTAGATCCCTATTCTTAAAGAAATTCAAAAAGAGAAAGGTAGAATCAGTTAAATTCATGAATTAAACTATCATTAAAAGAGGAGGAGAATGACCTCTTTAGGGCAAGGTGCACAAACATCCTTAAAGCTACCTGTGTCACTGAAAAAGAATCTGCTTTCATATAGAGTTATCCAAGTCACTCCTGCTGACAAAAATTTTATATTCCACTTTGATAAAATTCTCTCATTTAAATATCAAATTAAGCAATCCCTGTGAAGTGTTCAAAACAAGATGAAATCTAACATGTACAATCTCAACTGAGATGCACTCAAATGCAGCCTTTTCCAATCTGCGCCCCCTTCTGTGTGAATGTTCCTGTGCTTCATTCATGCAATCCAGAGAAATTATTTCGCAGAACTTTAAGCCAATAAACAGGTGGTAAGTCATCCAAAAACTGAGGAGAAACAGTAGGAACAGATTCAAGTGCTCGCCTTTTGTGCAAATCCCAACTCCAAAATGTACCAGCTTGCTAACATTCTATAGTGTATGTGTTTCTTCTCCTTCTCTAAAAGTATTTATAAATGTTGCTAGGAGAATGCCAGTGCCTATTCATACTGTAGGAATACAGATATGTACATACTTTTTTGCATATGCTGAGTATGAGATTCCTAACTCTGTTATTTCTAACAGTATTCTTTTTTTCATATTTTAACACAGCACACATTCCTCAGGAAGGACTGTGAACATGCCAAGTTTGCAGTTTGAAAACAAAGCTCGTTTTGAATTATCCAAGTGCAAAAGAAAGCTGTTTTGTTTTCAGTTAATTTTTTAGGGCATTTATTTTAGAAGTAGATGAAATGATTTAATTCCAATGAATCCAGTATTCCCAAAGAAGGTAGTCTTCCACTGACGTCCTTTAAGTCAGGCTGAGGTCAGCCCCAAAGGAAAATTCCTAAGACCCCTTTTAAAGAGCCTGAAATTAGGATTTTAGAACTAAGTAAGCTTTCATATGTTAAACCAAATATTGTGGAAGGTGCCATTATCATTGCATATACAAAATATCAAGAATTATACTTGGCTCTTCAGCACATTAAAAGGAGAGTTTGCCTTTATTCTTGCCCCAGCAAGTGTGGATAAGAAATTTGTTACATAAAATGTTAGGTAGAATACAGATGGGACAATCAGGCCAGGAAATGTTGAAGTTTGCAAAGTAGGGAGCATCAAGCCTCAGATGTTTTGAGAGGTAATTCATTTGGCAAGCTACAACCTTCTGCTTCAATACTGACTTTTGAATACTCAAAACCCCTCATCCTCATTTTCCACTCCTTCGAAGAGTACAAGAGACATTTTTTTCCCTCAGAACTAAAGTCATTCATTGTGACTCCATCAAGAAGATTCCGTGCCCGGGGTAGTTCTGCTTAGTTCATTTAAAACCCTGTTTTAAGCATTCTTGCATCCATAGCATCGCCTCACTCCTGGGGATCCCTGTATTCAGTGACCGGGAGCTCTTTATCCCCTAGAAGTTGAGTGCCCAGAGAAGGGCTGGGCTCACTTTAAACAGAACTAGTCTTAGAGATTGATGACTTTGCAAGTCGGGCTAACTAATGGCTGCTGCGCTGTTGTGGACTCGGTTTCTCCTCCAGCGTCTCCGTCCCGATTTCCATCCTCGAACCCCCGCCCCCAACTCCAATTCCCCTTGGGCAGGTAAGGTTTCCTTTACACTTTGCCCACACTTTCCTGTCTTGCTTACCCATAGTCACAAAGGAAAGAGTCCAATTATTTGATCTCTTTATTTTTGAGTATTCAGCTGAAGGGAAAAAAAACAAAACAAAATAAAGATTTGAGATTGATCTTTAAAAAAAAACCCACAGACATAGGTAAAAGGATGACATTTTTCAAGAATCCTGCAGCGACGTGCAAATAAGAATTGTGGAATACTCTGCGATTCAGATTTACAAAAGATAAAAAGATGATTTCTGCCTATTCTCTAACTGCTTCCAAGAGATCAAATCCTATAGGCAGAAGATGCAATCACAGGAGTGAATTATCAGAGGGCGCTTTAAGAAGTGAATTATCAGAGGGCGCTTTAAGAAGACCTGACTGTAAAAGATTAAGTGGAGGTCAAGTAGAATCTGATTTTCAGACAGGCATTCATTTTAAAATACGGCAGCGACTCAAAAAGCAGGCAAGTTGGCACGCTGTGGTCATTGTCTATGAATATTTGTAAGAATAGTGATAGACAAACCCTGCAGGTCGCCCCTTCCATGAAAGCTTAGCCTTGTTCGCCCCCCGCGGAGGGGATTCTGCTTGCTGTCACTTCCCCTGGAAGGCTGAGCCCTTCAACCGGCCCCAGGCGCTGCAGACCCCGGGGTTTCCGGGACCGGGACCGAAGCTGCGAGCCTCAGTGGGGCACAGCCACGTGGCCTGCCCGCGCGTCGCCTGAGCTCCCGCCTCCTCCTCTGGACACCGTGGGCCTCGACCCACGGTCGGGCCCAGAAAGGGAAGCTTAGCTAAGTTAATTCCCGGCTTAGAGTCCAAACCGTGGAGAGCGTGAGCGGACCTCGGCCTGAGCAGGGTACCCGAGCACAGGGCACGCAACTTCCGCACCCCCAAATTTGCCCCGAAAACTAACTACTGTGTTTGACCTCTGGTTTGCTTTGCAACTTAAAGAATGAACATGAAACGGTTATTCTCTGCCAACTCGTTCCAAAAAGGGGGGGAAAAAAAAAGTCTAGCATTGCAAAGATGGGGTTCTCGTCCACGGCAGCGTCCCTTCCTTTCCAGCTCGCCAACTTTTCTTGCTTCCGACTTGACAGAATCTGCATTAACACCCTCTTCGGGGCTCTTCATTGTGACTTATTAGATAGAAACGCTTAAAATGTCAGTGTCCAAACGATTGGAATGCGTTTGGGGCGCGCGGAACAGGCTCACTGGACCTCCTAGGAGTGGGGAGTGGGGTGGGGAAGGGGACTCTCGCAACCATCAGCCCCGTGTGTCCAGGCAATGTTGAGCCCCCGTCTCACTCTCTCAGAGCCGACCTTTAGAGGTCACAATGCAGGGCCTTATCTGGGAGTGGGGTGGGGATGAAACGGCCACAGGGACTCCACCTTGGGCTAGCAGCACAGGCAATCAGGGCCGCGGCGAAGACCCCGCGTTGCCCCACTCCGGCCCTGCTGCCTTCTCCAAGGACAGGACTGCCTTCCGCGGGAGAATGAACGTCTGCCTCTTTCTAGCACCTTCGGAAGTGTAGTCCTTTGGGTGTTGGGAAACGTCAGATCGAGACACTGTGGAGGGAACAGAAAGGCCCAGATGCTTCTCGAGGAAGGGTGAGAGAATAGGCCGGGGCGCAGTTCTGCAGTCCCCTGCGCGGCCACGTCTTCAGAAACGCCCACGACCTCAGGACCAGCCACGGTGGTTTGGCCCTTGGGACTCGAGGGGTCCGTCTACCTGACCATCGGGTGGGCTCCGCCGTTGCCGGTATTCTTGCCAGTCCCCCCCGCCCCAGCAGTCCCAAATCGCGCCACGGACCTAGAGGGTACTGAGGCGAGATGAGACTTCACCCACTGCGTAGAAGCTGTTGCCGCCGCTGCTGTCACAGCCACTCCAGGAGGGGCCGACAAGGCGGCGGGAATGGTACCCTCCGGCCGCTTCCCCGGGCTGCGCTCGGGTGCGGGGGCGCGGCCCGCTTGCTCCGGCGCGGAAGGAAATTGCCCCGCGCCCGCGGGAAGAGGGTAGCGGGGAGGGAAGGGGGAGGGCAGCAAGGAGGCGGGCAGAGGGGCCGGCCGCCTGGGCCAGGTCGTTTTTGAATGGTTTGGGAGGACGAATTGTTAGACCCCGAGGAACGGGGGTGGGGACGGAGAAGGGGGGCTGGAAAGCGGAAACTTTCCTATAAAACTTCGAAAAGTCCCTCCTCCCCACGTCAGGCCAATGACACTGCTGCCCCCAAACTTTCCGCCTGCACGGAGGTATAAGAGCCTCCAAGTCTGCAGCTTTCGCCCAACTCCCAGACACCTCGCGGGCTCGCCGGCACCGGCAGCGTTTCCAGGAGGCCGAGCCGGGTGTGCGTGCGGCCGTTGGGCGCCTTCTTTTTGGACCTCGGGGCCATCCACACCGTCCCCTCCCCCTCCCGCCTCCCTCCCCGCCTCCCCCGCGCGCCCTCCCCGCGGAGATCCTCCCTGTCCCTCCTCCCGCTCCCTCCTCCGCGGTCCGCACCGCCCGGGCCGGCGCCGCGCGCGAGGGAAGCTGGCGGGCTGAGGCGCCAGGCTCTCCTCCTCTTCCCCGGGCCGCCCTTCTGCCCCGGGCCTGCGAGGCCGCGCGTTGCCGCCCAAGAGATGATGCAGGACGTGTCCAGCTCGCCAGTCTCGCCGGCCGACGACAGCCTGAGCAACAGCGAGGAGGAGCCGGACCGGCAGCAGCCGCCGAGCGGCAAGCGCGGGGGGCGCAAGCGGCGCAGCAGCCGGCGCAGCGCTGGGGGCGGCGCGGGGCCCGGTGGGGCCGCGGGCGGGGGCGTCGGAGGCGGCGAGGAGCCTGGCAGCCCAGCCCAAGGCAAGCGCGGCAAGAAGTCTGCGGGCTGCGGCGGCGGCGGCGGCGGCGGCGCCGGCGGCGGCGGCGGCAGCAGCAGCGGCGGCGGGAGTCCGCAATCTTACGAGGAGCTTCAGACGCAGCGGGTCATGGCTAATGTGCGGGAGCGCCAGCGCACTCAGTCGCTGAACGAGGCGTTCGCCGCGCTGCGGAAGATCATCCCCACGCTGCCTTCGGACAAGCTGAGCAAGATCCAGACCCTCAAGTTGGCGGCCAGGTATATCGACTTCCTCTACCAGGTCCTACAGAGCGACGAGCTGGACTCCAAGATGGCAAGCTGCAGCTATGTGGCCCACGAGCGGCTCAGTTACGCCTTCTCGGTCTGGAGGATGGAGGGGGCCTGGTCCATGTCCGCGTCCCACTAGCAGGCGGAGCTCCCCACCCCCTCGGCAGGGCCGGAGACCTAGGTAAGGACCCGGCGCCTCTGCGCCCCTTCGCCGCTCAGGTGGCAGACCGACTGACGGCCGGGCCGCGGCTCCCTGTCCGCCTCGCCTTCCTCCCCGTCTCCTACTCCCCTCTCAGCCTTCCCACCCAACCTGGCACCGCCACCCCATCTCCCGAGCGTCCCTGGAAGGCAGCTTAGTCCCTGCTAGGGAGAGAGGGATGCGCCCTTGTGAGGGGTGTGCGTGTGCGTGAGTGCGCGTGACAGACAGGAGGGAAGACTGAGAAAGAGTCGAGGGTCATGGATAAGGACAGTCTTGCCAGCGCCTCCCTTTCTTTTGGCTTTAAGTTTTCGTTCTCCTTAAAACAAATGTTTCCAAATTCCACCTCCTCCTCCATTCCGCCCACCCACTTCCTCTTGCCCTTGGGCTGAAATCCTTCCAGGTTGTTCAGCGTAATTTCTCCGTGGTGGTGATAAGAACAGTGCTCACTAGTCTTAGAAAACAGCCACAGGGACCTAAACAATAACCAACTTTCCCCCCTCTGGGTTTTTGCAGATGTCATTGCTTCCAGAGAAGGAGAAAATGGACAGTCTAGAGACTCTGGAGCTGGATAATTAAAAATAAATATATATGCCAAAGGTTTTCTTGGAAATTAGAAGAGCAGAATCCAAATTCAAAGAAACAGGGCGTGGGGCGCACTTTTAAAAGAGAAAGCGAGACAGGCCCGTGGACAGTGATTCCCGGACGGGCAGCGGCACCATCCTCACACCTCTACATTCTGATAGAAGTCTGAACAGTTTGTTTGTGTTCCTTTTTTTTTTTTTTTTTTGACGAAGAATGTTTTTATTTTTATTTTTTCATGCATGCATTCTCAAGAGGTCGTGCCAATCAGCCACTGAAAGGAAAGGCTTCATTATGGACTTTCTCCATTTTAAAATGGTAACTATCAGAGGAATTTTAAGAACACCTTTAGAAATAAAAATACTGGGATCAAACTGACTTGCAAAATCACAGTCAGTTAATTCCTTTTTTCATTCTTCCTCTGAGGGAAAAAAAAACTTAAAATACAAAAACAACATTCTATTTATTTATTGATGACCCATGGTAAAATGCAAATAGATCCGGTGTCTAAATGCATTCATATTTTTATGATTGTTTTGTAAATATCTTTGTATATTATTTTTCTGCAATAAATAAATATGGTTGAAAATTGTCAGAACCTTAAAGTTTGGTCTATATTTTTAAAGGATTAAGTTGGAGGTAAAAACCTGCTTGTTTAACTCTGGAGACACCCAGGAGGGTGAGGGAGCACTAATATAAACAAAGCAGTGAAAAACTCAAAACTAGTTACTGACAGGTACAGGCATGTTATTTAGAAAGACAGCTTTATCATTATTCCTGTTGGGTGTTCAGTGGACTTAGCATCTCCCCTTCATCTCTTATCAGGTCCCCAGACAGCAAAAACTTAAGAGTTATTCACCTCTCTTCCTTATATTTTGAGAAGGCAGCTGTAAAACAGTTAAATGCAAATAAGCACTATGAATTCAGCACTGTTTTCTCTTTGTTTTTGTCATGATTTCTACTCTTTATGAGGATTTTTAAATAATAGGTTTATTTCAGTGAAGGGATGCATAAAGTGTTATCAAAAGTACCTATCTATACACACATAAATGAATACAAATGTATAGAAAATAAAGTTTAATTTGGCATGACAGAATTCCATTTATAAAGTGATTCGCTTAACTCTTCTTTCATGAATGAGAATGACATTTAATGTCAAGTTTGCTGAGAAGACAAGCCAAAGTTAAGAATATTTTCCCATGTTGATGTTGTCCATTTGGGAAGCATGCTCCTTCTTTATATGTAAAGTACATACAGCTATGCAGGAGAACACAATAAAGAACCTGAACTTTCAGTATCTTCGGTAACTATTGGAACAGTTACAATTTTAAATGCTATAGCTATTCATTTTCTAGTCAGTTCATTAGCAAATATATTTTATCCAAAATTACACAGAATTTTTCCCTGGTTACTTACATGTATACAAAATCTGATTTAGTTAAGTAAAGGAATAACAGGGACAAATGTTGCTTGATTTTTAATTTCATTCTGCTCATTTCTGGGCCAAAAAAAATACTGGCTTTTACAATGAATAACATTAGAAATAATGACCTTGTATCCCTAAGTTCTTAAGTTTTGAATCCAGTTTATTGCCTTCAAGTATAATTAGGGATGCTTTCAAACTGGCAAATAATTTTGCTGCCTAATTCAAATAATGACTGTGGCAAATAAGTGTATGAATCCAAACAGATAGTGTTTGCTCAGCTCAGGTTGAGGTTATTATATTGCCTGAAGGTTTTTTTCCCCCTCTCCTCACATCATAGAATGCTGACATAACAATATTGTAAATTTATTATTGTGAGTATTTTAGACCATGTTTTACAATAAGGAGCCTGTAGAATTTACTTATATTAAAAGATTAGTGAAAGCTTAGGGAAATAATTTTTTAGATTTTGATAGTCCTCTACAAAATAACAAGACGGAAACTGATTATTTGTGCAGTGTGTGTGTGTGTGTGTGTGCGTGTGTGTGTGTGTGTGTGTGTGTGTAGAGCAGAAATGTAAAGAGGGTGCCCTAGAAGGATGAGGGAGATCATCAAGATGGTAATTCTCTCTTTTGTGTGTGTCATTGAACCACCTCCATTTTCTAAGTTGTTCATGGAGGGATCTTGTTACTAGCTTGGCCTGACTATTTGATATTTCAGATTTCTTGATGTACATCAGAATGGAGCTGACCATCCTTGCTGAGAAGGTAATTTCTATCTTAACCTCTGATGATGTAGACACTAGAAGTTTCAAAAAAGGTAGCCTTCCATTTGCCTTTTTTTTTCTTTGTGTGTGTGTGCATGTGTGTGTGTGTGTGTAGTTCTCTCCACTTTTCACATAAGAGAAAAGACTTGGAAGAAAATCAAATGCCACATTTATGTTGAGTAATACTAAATACTAAACTGAAGGTAATATTTTCCCCGAGATTTTCAGATAAATAAATGAATGAAAGAAAGGTGGTGAATAGTTTTACTTTGAATGAGAAGGATTCATGGTGGAAAATACTATTAGAATACAATTTTCAGCTTGCCAGACTATTATCTGTATTCCCAACCTTCCCCACCCCATACACACCACAGTGCCGATTCTTTTTTAGACTAGAAATGAAACACCTGTGTTTCTATCAATATTTCCTATTTTCATTTTATTTCATGTTATTTTTACTACCTATTCTTATTTAAAGGACATTTAGGATGAACTACCTCTGTTTCAGAAGTGAGGATTTAATACGATTTCTGGACCTGGGAGTCTTTACCGTTTAGCCAGAGTGTATTCACTGAAGGGAAAGTATTGTATTAAATTGTCTTGGGTGAATTCTAAACAATTGAATGTTTCCTTTACTGTGCACATAATTTTTTAGTCTTGCTTTTAATTTTGTTGGATTGACAGCCTTCAGTCATAAGAAAGCAGTAAATTTTTGTTCCCGTTACACACATTTCCCCTCTTTGTGCACACACTTGGTAACAAGCACATGCACAGATGATAATTCATGCACAGTTGCAGGTACCCTCCCCAAAGTGGAACATATTAATAAAATAACGTCAAAGAGCAGAAACTCACACAACGTGTGTACTTTTCCCCCACACTCAGCAACCGACACAAGCTTCTTGCTCCTTCGGTCCTCAGGCTCATATTCATAATGGAGCTTTTTAAGGGACATTTGGCCTCTTGCAAAAAAGTAGAGCATTTTGCACATTCCACGGTTTGGCAGACTCAGAGCTGGTTATTTTCTCTAGACCGGTATCAAGTTCTTCTCAGGCATATGATTTCACTTGAAGTCCTGCCCAGGAATCCTTCAAAGTGAGCGTTTGTCCCGCTCTCATGATGTCAGGCGGTTTTCCCTGCATCTGTAATTTGAAGAAAAACAAACCAACCTGCGGGGAACAAACGCCACGGAAACCCAAACAGAACTCCGTGGGGAGCGGGAGTCTCACCTGCGGCGAGCGCGGGAGGGGGCGCGGGCCCGGACTCCCCTGCGTGGGTGGCGGGCGGCCGCACGGTGGGCAGAGTGACCGTGTCCGTGGCCTCCTGGGACAGCGCGGACGGCCCCAGCCCCGGGCCCAGCGTCAGGCCGCTGCGCGGAGGAGGCAACTCCAACTGTCAGCGGTAGCAAGGGCAGCAGCAGCAAGAGAGTCAGGCAAAGGCCCAACCTCATATTTCCAGAGACAGGACCGCATTAGCGACAAACAGGGGTCGGGAGAGGGATCCACGCGGGCCACTTTTCCAGAATTTTCTACCGGCGTGTCGTAAAGCGTGTCCCACCCCCAGCACCGGCGACTGTGGAAGGGAAGTGTACCGGCAAAGTGGAAGGAGAAATAGGTTTCCTCATAATTTCTGAAAGCGGATCACCCCACTATTTGCCAGGCACCTCGAAAATGCAAACAGGATTATGAATGATCCTTACTTACTGAAAAGCAAAAGATAGACCTAGTAAACAGGGCATGGGATACATTTTTCCATTCGCTTTTGTCCCAAGGCCCCAGGATGTGAGCCCACTTAATATTCTTAGCAAATCAAAGCACGTGTCCTTTGAAGAAGGTGTGTAATTGGAGTTTAAGGCATGTATGGAATTCCCAGATGTCCATAAAGTAAGAAGGAGCATGTGGCAGGTCACTGGAAGCTGGGGCAGGTTAAAATCACTGGCACAAAATTCCGCCTTTTATATTCTCTTTTATAAGGGCCACGGAGATAAGCCTTGGGGAAAGGATGGGACGGGATCATAATGAATATCCAGCTTCTTGTATCAGAGTCACAGTAACCATGGTAAAAAGCACATGGTCAGAAAACCTCAAAGAAAACACTCAATTATAGCCGGGATTTCGTGGGCGCCCTGCAATGAGATCGTTTGGGGTTTGCTGCAGCGAGGGCCTCCAACTGCCTGCCGTCTTTCTTGTTTACGTGGACTATTTTCTTTTCCTTCTGTTTTTTTTTCCCCTCTCAAGTTTGTGGATGTGTCTTCGTACTTATGCGTGCGATTTAGGCTGAAGCCAGAGGAACAAAATTCCAGATTAGGAAATGAAAAAGCAATTCTAAAAACATTCATCCTAGAAGGCAGCCTTCTTGGGGGAGGGGAGATTGCGAGCAAGTGAAATTAGGTTTCTGTAAAAAACATGCCGTTTAAACATCTACCAGAGAGAGCGAAAAGACAATCATCAAAATCAGCTGTTCCCTATTACTCATTCCACTGAGGTATATATGGATGTGTATGAGACGGTCGAATCTAAGCGCGAGTTTGCCTGCTGCTTATTAGGCAGGTTTCTTTTGTTTGCTTGTTTGTTTTGTTTTGTTTGTTTTTGGTCTAAAGCCAGAATCGAAGGAAATAGGAGTTTTCTCCTTGGGTTCAAGATGGTGCCCTCTCTCACCTGCACAGTGGAACCAGAGGCGGGAGACGCAAGGATCGGGGGTCTGCGGAAGAGACTGGCCCTGGCAAAGGTTGGCGCTGGGAAGCGGGCGATGTGGGACCATCTGGGGATGGGGGTCCCAGCGAAAGGGGCTGGAACAAAGCGTGCCACAGACCCCACCAGTGAGGCAGGCGGGGAGGGGGGAAAGGGACGCGCCTGGGGTGACGTGAGTGCAACAAGTGAAAAGTTAAGCAGGTACCTGAAGGAAGTTTATCTTGCCCAGATGTTAGGGCTTTTATGAAATGTCACGTGAAGAGAACAGATGTACAACTTGCAAATGGGGACACGCCTGTAAATACAAGGGAGGCAAATGCTTGGAGGGAAAATCCAGGCATAAATCATCAACCTCCTTCTCTAGATATCTATTTTCTCCTTTAAATATTTGCTTCCGGAAAGGGAAGACACATCCTAAGTGCATCTTCCAGAAGTCACGATCCAATCTTCTGGGCAGCACTTCCCCCATCCCTCCCCCGCCCCCCGTCCTCTAGGTGTCTTGGGTGTGGATGGTTTGGATGGAGGGCAAATTTCTTTCCTGCTCCTGTTTTCTTTCTTCACATTCCCCATCCCCCACGTTACTCTCTTGGCTTCTCAAAGACGTTTGATCCTGAGAAACATATCGGATCTCGGTTTGGAAAAGCTGAAACTAATCAATTGCCTTTTTGAAGGGGTAGAGAGTGATAAGAAGAGCGAAGGAATGCCAGGCCTGACAGACCCTAAACCTCCAAGATGCTTGGATGGGCTGAAAGATGAGCGGGTGATCCCTCCCTCCTGGGGCGGGATCCAGAGCTCTGGGGATCCCTGCTGCCGACAGGGTAGGGATTTCACCAAGTTAAATTATTGGTTTGGTTGAAAGGATTTTTTTTTAATGACTTGTACAGATAGGGTTTTTTTTTTTTTTTACCCTACATGCAAGAAGGAAGTTCCATTTATAAACAAAATTAAAATGAATTAGCAGTTGCCCAGTGGTGGAACAGTCTAATTCCCCCTTTCTCTGTATTTAAGAGAGATGTTCATAGATATTATTGTGAATATTACCATGTGGCACAGGCTTGGGTCTCTGCCCACGTTAAGGTTTTAAATATTTGTCGACAATAACTTTAAGGTTGTACATTAAGTGAACTGTGCTGTGGCTCTTCATTTAAATGCAACACTATTCCTAAGTCTTTGTTAAATTGACATTGCACCTGGCTTACAGTTATTATATAGCCACCCATTCAGCTTTCTTCTTTAAACAAAATTTAAAAGTTGGAGTATTTTTCCACAATATTAAATCTAAATTTACTGTCAGAATTTATCTTATTCCTTTTTGGATTTCCAAAGGTGTGGTCAGAATTGAAATAGATTCAAAGTGATCACATTAGCTTTAAGGGTTGACAGTTTTTAAAACGCACAAGACCAGATAAACAGACATATCTTTTCTCTCTATAGCATTTAATCTAAATACCCATCTAGCCATCCCTGGAGGAACTTAACCTTGACTTACCACCTTTGGGTGCATAACATATCTGGTGATAGCCCCCAAAGTGCCCCGGACAAAGATCTCAGATCCTGACCCTCTGGATTTGCCCAGCCTAGATGAATGTTGGGTTGGACCCCAACTTGCTGACTCTGCTATGTAAAGCTTTCCTCTGAGGCTTCCAGAACTCCATTTCTAAACATAGTACTGGACAAAACAGTCCACATTTCTTTTCCTCTTTTGTTGCTGAAACTTTACACCAATCAAAGAATTGTTACTATTGTTGAAAGCCAACATGCAGCAAACACAGACCTTCTCAGTCCTGCAAGCTTAGCAATGACAATGAATCCTTCAGAGAGGTCTGCTGATGCACCCCTAAATCAGTGTTGCATTCCTGGGGCAGAACCCTACCTTCCAGAGCAGCATTCTTTACAATGTTCTTAAAGCCCTTTTTCACATCATGGAAGAAGGAAATTTCAGTTAGCCTCTTGCTAAGGTTGCCTCTGGCCTCATGCCTCCCTGAGTCCTCTTGCTACCCACCCCATCAACACACACCTTTTAAAACGTCTAACTTTGTAACGTATAAAAGAGACTTGGAGCAGAGAATCCTTCTTCCTCTTCCTTTTCTCCAGGCCCCGACTGAGTGAAACTTAAAACACATCTCACAGATCAGTTTTCCTTCTCTGAAGGCAAGTCCACGACCCGGATTTTCAAATGGCCCAGGCTGGAGTCTGCAATATTTAATCCAGTCAGCTATTAAATGTCCTCCGGCTAAATCAAGAGTATAAGGATCCTTACCGGGATAATGATACCAAGAGCAGTTTGGTGAAGGAAAGGGGGGCTGGGTGGGGGCAGAAGACTCCAGGGATCCTTTGATTTGGAAAATCCTGTTTTTAGAACTCCTGTCAGAGTAATAACAAAGAAACATGAAAGAACAACTCTTTGTTCCAGGATATGGTTTTAATGAAATACTACTACCACGCGCACACACACACACACACACACACACACACACACACACACAAAAATCTACTACTAATAACCGCTTCTGAGACTCCGCTTTTCCTTTACCTATTAGGAAGCAGGAGGCTCTGTAACGTGATACCCTCTCCCCCTTCTCCCGCTGCCTCCTTTCCTCCCCAATTAAGCCAAAGTGGTTGCTCTGGTGAGTCCCGGCCCCCGCAGATAACCGTGGACTGCTGCCCTCTGCATCCCGACTCTGGTCCCTTCTCTTAGCAAAGCCAGGCCGCCGGGGACTTAACTACGAGGGCTTCGCCTTCTCCCTTCTGAAAGCGGGCCGCCGCACTTTGGGAGCAAGTTCTCCTGGTCCCTGGCTGGAAGCCTTGTTAGGACCCCAACACTTGTGGCACCAAGGGGACGGCGTGACCCAAATCTGCCTGCCTTGGCTCCCAGCTGACCCTGCCCGGAGTTTTTTTGTTGATTTAAAACACCCGGAGGGACTGCAACTAATAGAGCAAATGGGGCTGGGGGTAGGGGAGGGGAGCGAAGAGGCAGGGGGTGAGGAATCGCCAGGGAAAAAGAAACAGCATTTGGGAAGTGGGGGGGGGCAAACTTTTAGGCAGCTGGGACGAGGCATTTTAGCAGCCGCGTCTGTCCTAAGTAGTGGACAGATAAAACCGAGCCTGATCAAAGTGTTTCGTTCGTAAATCACGCGTAAGAAATGGATTGTGAGGAGTGAAAGACACGTGTCGAATAATCTCAACCCCGGTGTCCGCTCGCAGCCCGCGGGGTTCATGACGCCCCCTCTAGCAGAATCCGCGCGCCCAGCGCGTCTCCCACCAGGGAATGTATGTCGGGGGAGGTCTCTCCTGCCTGGTCCTCCCCACCCCCATCTCCACCCCACCCCCTAGCTTCCGCCGTAGACGCCGGGCCCGGCCATCCGTGCTCCATCCAGACCTGAGATTTCAGTACAATCGGTAGATTTTGGATTGACTAAGGAATTCGTGGGAAAAAGCTGGGGTCTTTTCATTTCCGAGGAGAGAAAATTGCTCTCTCCGAATCGAAGACATCTCCCTTCCAGGTCCCCTCTTTGTGTTCTCGTCCCTCTGACGATCCCTCTTGCGAGATCTCGGAAATTTGCAGTGTTAGGTGCGAATGTAACGCAACCCAGGGAGTTCAGCGAGAGCAGAAATTTCCTGGGCGGGTGTTTTCTGTTCGGAGTTTTGTTACGTTTCGAACAAACTAGGTTTGCAGCGCTAGAGTTGTATGTAGCGAATGGTTGCTGTCCTCTAAACGAGCACCAAGCGGATTTTTTTTTTCCGCCTCCCACGTCCCAAACCCCGGACTCTCCCGCACCTGCTCCTGCTGATTGAAAAAACAAGCGAAAGTGAATGTCCAGTCCCGCGTGCAGAACGCTCCCGCCAGCTGTTCCGAGTACTCCAGAAACGCGTATTGGGCGAGTTTAGAAGCGCTGTGGTTGGCTGTCTCCAAGAAAGCAGTTGACAATGTTAAGAAAAGATAGGTTTGTGAATTTCGTGTGGGGGATTTACAGCGGCAATGTCCCTTACCCCTTTTTGTTTCCCCGGTTTTAGCATCCTCCAGATAAGCAGAATTTTGATTATAATAGGTGTTTATGGTTCCAGGAATTTCACTTTGATCTGGGATTTTGGGGGTGGAGTGTCTAAGGGGTCTCTAGACGCTTGTGTGATTTGAATGCTTTTCAGGATGATTTATGGCGAAAGGCTCCTTTCTGACACTTCCAGATGCCAGAGCTCTTACCTTCCAGGCAGGGGTGAGGGAAACCTGCCTTCAAGAGCCGCGCGGACCGGGAGCCAGCGCGCCTACCGCGCCCGCCTGCCGGCCACGCTAAACTGACAGTGTGCACCAGCCTTCTTCTGGAGCAGCTGATAACCTTTCCCCGCCTTCCAACTAAGGAGGAGGGAGGGCCCTTCTTTTTATGATGACAAAGCTACGGAGGGAAACCAAGTCACCCGCCTGTAAAGTTAGTTTCTTGCAGTTAACTATTTTATGCAATTAACCACCTGCTCCCGCCCCGTTGGTGGTTTGGTGTTAATACGATTTGACCCCAAATGTGAAGCGGGGCGGGAATAAGCCCTCCGTTGGGACCCCTGGTGGTTTCACCCTCCGGCCTCAGCCTCTGGCCGCGGCCGCGAGAATCGCTGTTCTGGTTCCCGCGGGGCGGAGGCCCGGGCGGCGCTCAGAAGCTGCCGGGGCGTCAGGGGGTAGGAGGCGATGTCTTCTCGAAAGCTCCCTGCCGTCTCTGGACGGCGAAGCGAGGCCAGGAAAAATAACCCTCCCGACTCAATTACTGTGAGCTCCACCAGGAAGCTGAAAAGCTGAAATGTGCGCCGCTGCAGGGGGGCAGGTCAGACAGGGCGGACGCTAGCGCGATTTTAGGGGACCCCCTAAGGCCGGCAGAACTGAGAACGCGCTAAAGACATTTGTCAACCTGAAGCTAAAGGTGGGCCCGACCCACAGTAGCCTCCAGCGGACGCTTTTCCCAGAGGAAACGAGAGAGGTTTTCCAGCCATTTCTTCTTTCGAAGTGTAACAGATTGGGGATTGAGGAGGAGAAGCTTTGTTTTCTTTCTTCTTTCCCAAGGTGAAGGCAAATTACGGAAGGAATTAGCCGCGCAGGCTTGAAGACCAGCGGTGAGGAGGGTCGAGGCCAGGGCACCGCTAGCAAATGTCTGCTTACAGAGGAAGGTTTGGGCCTGAGTGATAGTCTGGTTATTTGCTTAGAATCCCACAAGGCTGGGAATCTGTATATTTGGGGAACAGTGTCTGACCATTTCAGTATTTTTTTTGATGAACTTTTACCCCCCTTCCTCCCATGTCCCTGCGACGTTAGTAACTTGAAGGTCAGAGGTTTGTTTTCCCAAAGGAAAAGAAGGCTGATTTCCTGGGTGAAAGAGAATGGGTTAACTTGAGAGCCTTTTTAAAAACTTTATTTCCCAATGCATAAGCTTTCTTCGTTCTTCATTACCGTTACCAAACAAGGAACCAGATCAGTTTATTGGCTTATGTAGAACCGATCCTGATTTGATAAGCTTAATCATATGACAGAAGGTATACTGATTATCCCCTCCTCTCTCTCAAAGGGCAGCTTGAGAGTTTTGGAAAGTCACTGCTTTTTCCTTGAGTTCCCATCACCACATCAAAAGACTCAGGTCACCTCTTGTCTTTTCTGTATGTATATATTCAAGAGCATAAAAATATTAAATAAAAAACTTTCCCAACTTCAATCTTATCAAATGGTTAACAGCTGAAGGATATTCATCTTTAGGAGGCAGGCCAAAATGTCAATAAAATTTTAATTATTTCTGAAACATATGGGAGCAGTTACAAGACCCAAAATGCAATACTAAGTATTGATATTGAAAGGAAACCAAACAATATATTTTCATATTTGCTGGTCAGGACCTTATACCCCCCCCCCCAAAATGTTTCACAAGCCACAGAAATTTTTATTTTTTCTGACCAGGTTTCTAAAACTAGCATGAAAGACAGGTTGGTGGTCAAAGGGGTCATGTGCATTCTGTGTAAGGAGAAATTAGTGTTGAACTCCTGTGTGTTTGGCATTTATTTTCTGTAGAAGACTGCCATGTCTACCATAGCAAATGTTATTTCATTGGGGGGAGGAGGGAAGGTGTACACTGGTGTGGCCATTTAAAATTTTTAATAGCTAACACAAATTGCCTTCTGAGATGTTTCATCCAAATATTCTTTCAACCTATAATTCTGCCGTGTTGAGAGATGGCTCTTTACACTGGAAGGTGACATAGGTGGTGTCGGCTCTGTGGTGACATAGGTTGGTTCTGTAGTTGGCTGTGATGAGCAAGACCCACGTGAGACTTGGAATAATCTCTTTTTCCACTTATGAGCTGCAGCTTCTTTTCCACTTATAGCTTACATAGGACTTTTGAGTTCTAAGAAAGGACAGCAAACTTTAACTGCTGAATTGCAGGTTAACCTGCTGGTTGGCTACTGCTTTTAGACCAATCCTTTGATAAATCCTGATATTGGTACTTGTTTTGACTTCATTGTCATTATTTCCAGTTTTCCCTGTGGTTCATTTCACAGTGTCTTCAAGAGTTGCTTTTGGTACCTGGTTATCTGCTTCCCTAGACAACAGGTTCCCAGGGTCAATTTTAGCCTGATGGTGATTTGCATATCTTCCTTGATTGGTTACCGGTGGGCTCTCGACCATGGCTCTGAAGTCTCCATTTCTCTCAAGGTTTAGATTCATTTAATTCAACCGTTTAATTTATGGCAAAGGACTCTGAAGTCCAGAGTGTTTAAGATATTTGTCCAAGACTAATTGGGCCTAGTCCAGTGCTTTTTTTCTCTACTTGGGGGCGTGATTTTAAGATTTTAAGCAGGTTAGTAAACTCCAGAATTGGCCTGTGTACTAGAACTACCCATTACTTCCAGCTGAGCAACTATCCTCCAAGGCTCACTATCTTTCTCTTTTACTACAAAGTCTTGCATAAACAAAGTAGACAAGACCACGACTGATAAATGAGGCTGGACACTACTCTGCATAGACATAACACCTGGTAAATTGTAAAGGCCAGGATCCTATTTAGCTGTTTTATCTTTTCCTTTCCTAAGAATGAAAATGAGTATGACTTTATCTATACTAAAAATTCCAATAGTAGTATTATGAATATGTGTACCTTTCAGAGTACTTTTTATTTTATTTTGATTTTTACAATTACTGATACAAAGCCTTGTTTGTGGAAAAATGCCCCAAGACCATTATTTTTGCCTTTTATAAGGATAATTACCACTAAGAATACTCTTATGAATTCAAGACTGTTGGAAAAAGAAAGATAATTTAACTAGCATGTGCAGAAACTGTTTGTTGGGTAGAAAAACCAGGAGTACAGTTTGCCCCATGGAGTGATTATGGAATGAGGCAAAACCAAAGGAGAGTGATCATAAGTGGGTTTTCCTACTCTGTACAAATGTTCCCAGAGGCCTTTTGAATCTGTGATCTGCAATGCTATTCTCATGTCTGACATGCTTTCCTGGTGGGCTTTGTTTTCCTGAGTTACTGATGCAAAGAACAACTTGAAATCAGATTATAGGTAGCACAATTCAGAAAAATAACAACCTAGGTAAAGGTGTGTGTGTGAACTTATTCGAATATATGATCACAAGTGACTCTCACTTACTCCTAGAACATATCTACCCAGTTGTCTGATTTTACAGCTAGAGTTAAACATCGGTAGATCTGCAGAAGCAATTTCGAAATGTTCACTCTTTCCCAAGCACTTTTCCCCAAGTGACAGGCTGTGTGGGTGGCCACTATGATACTGCCTTAAACAGATGCATGATTATTCAGTCAACAAACATTTCTTGAAGTTCTCTCTAATGTCTGAAGCTTATGTGGAAGTGACTGTGTCATGCCTATCATAAACAAACAAAGGCGCCTCTAATCACAGAAGGCTGGTCTCACCTGTGGCTATTTGCTGCGTGTGCAGAGGCCCTTACAGTAGTTACTTCACCCCCAGTTTTGTTTGCTATTCTGAAGCGGTGCAGAAAATTAGGACTTCTCCTAAGTGTGGAAGAATAGGAGTGGAGAGGCAAACATGGTCCCTCTCCATCTAGCATTCTAAAATTGGAAACTTGACAAAGAGAGTAGAGTGAGTCCAAGGACACTTTATTTTTTGCCTTTGCTATTTTTATTTCTTTTCAATGCCCATTCATCAATCTGTAGCAAAATCCTATAGATTAATAGTTGCTTATTAGACTTTATACTTTTTGTAGACAGGTGCCTATCCAGCTCACTATTATAATCCCAGCACCTTGCTTAGCACCTGTCACATGGCATTTTTGTTGATTTGAACTAACATCACCATTATACTAATAGGGAAACTGAGGGAGAGAAGCAGAATCCACATGTAAAAGAACCAAAAAAATGACAGTATAACAGTCCCATACTCTTATAGCGGAGGAATTCATATACTTGTCTCTCAGGTTTATGTTTAGAATGAAAACCCAAGTAAGCACAAAATAAGACATTTATTAAAACACTGGTATTCAGACATTTATTTCAACTCAATTTTTTGTTTTGAGTGTCTTTTGTTTTAGAGTGTCTTTCTGTTTGGAGCCCATAGCTGCCATTGTCCTATGTGATTTCTTTGTGTGAATAAGTAAAGGGAAGCTTTTATTTTTTTCCCCTGCGGCATATGGCTTGCCTGTAAAAGCAGTCAGAGTAGGGCTGATTTCAGGCCCCATTTCCCCATGGACAAGTGCCTTTGTTCAATGAACATCCCTCACAACCATATGTAGCAGTCTTGGCACCCCAAAAGCAATCATTGTCAAATTTAATAAGGAATCTGCCTAGCTTATTATCAGTGCATTTTCATGTGTCTGAAATTGATTCCACTTGATTTCTATGAAAGATCCAAACTCAGACTCTCCACATGTGCTTCTTAACCAAACTGGGGCAGTCTACCCAGAAGGGTATCTTCTCCTACTCCAGCCAATTGGGGTTCCAGTTTCCTATATTCCTGTGCCATAAACAGCTCTACATTGCCCTGTCACCTCCTAAAACAGCATAATCACTGATAACTAAACAATACATGTCAATCAGTATCTACTGAAAAACTGAAACTCCAAGTTACTTACTTATTGCATGTATGCACACATATTCCAAACCCAAGAGTGGCAGTTTAGAGATTGAAGTATAATTCATTGTGAGTTGAAAAGGGGCATTTGAAAAATATTTAAAATTTCGTATGATTAGTATGAATGGAGAAAGCTGCTTCTCCACCCCCATTTTTCTCCTGCCTTCCCCCCTTCACTCCAGGGATGCGGTGAATTTGTGTAATTTAAGGCAGGTGGTCCACATAGTAGGCTGACCACAGAGGATGAGAGAGTGTGCATTTGATACCCTGACTGCTGCTCTTTAATAGACTTTAAATATACTTTGACTATTATTTGGCTTTTGGCTATTACATTTATTTTCACTTTCTTTCAAAGGCTTCTCTCTTTCATTTCGTCATTTTCCACATACTGAAATGTAACCCAGGTCCAATGGCACCAAATAGAGGATTTATCTATATTGTCATCAAACTAAATGCGAAGGAAATATCAAAGGGGAGCAAAGGGCACCGCTATATTTTGGCTTTTGAACACTGACAGAAAAACGCATGCGTTTTTCTTTGCCTAGGTAATAACAATACTTTATTTTTATATAAAGCCTTTCATCTGAGAATCTCAAAGGCCTTCAAGATGTCATTTGGGTCTGGCATTCTTCAATTGGCTGCCCTTTGTCTCTTTCAGTAAGGAAACTTTCCTGTTGGATGTAGTTTCATAACTGAGCTTGCACTTGGGTATGCACATTCAGAGGTCCAAGGGCATTGGGTGTTTCTTAAATAGATCAAACAAGTGACCAGTTATGACATTCTCAAAACAACCCTGAGAGGAAGATGGGTGGCAAAGGTGATCATCTAATTTGCAGGTGGAGCAGTTGTGACACCGCAGGTTAAGTGACCTACCTGAGGGCACACAGTGGAGTCTTTGTTACTGCTGGAAATAGTCATGACATCTACCAGACCATTAGCATGGCTGTCTTTGTTTGACATCCCACCTATCTGCTTCTTCTCCTTTCAGAATGAACACCTCTAAGAAATGGCACCCTCGTGCATATTAGACAAGATTCCAGTGCAAGGGAGGAGAGTAGAGTAGCAACTTTGGAAATGTTGAACATGAAGAAGTGTGTGGGTCTTACTTCTCCAGGAAAATCACACAACGTCTAGTCAAATTAGGGAGTCAAAAAAAAAAAAAAAAAAAGGAATATCCCTCGCACATAGAAAGTGGAAGCGTGATCTTTAAGCTCCATTCCTTCTAAATAAGAGAGCATGTGTTGATCTCAGCCAGGAAGCATAGGTATGATGTTTTATGTATTATATATAAATATATATGAATGAATATATATATTCTTTAAGCCATGTGCCCATTTTAAAACTTAAAAGCATTTTTCATTTATATCTTATTTATGACTATCTTTTTTCTTTCCTGGAATTTTGTTTTGCCTCATTGTCTCCAAACATAGTCATTTGCTTCAGCATCATAGTTCTTAGTCTGAAGAGCCCTGAAGTCTGGATTATTCCTCTTTGGCCTCACTATGTGATTTACTGTTAACTCAGTGTTTGACAGTTCCGACTGTGATATTCTACTTAACATTAATGTTTTAATATCCTCTTGGGACACCATATCATAATTTACTTTTAGTTTAAAAACTCATTGTCATGTTTGGAGCAGGGATCCCAACTCTGCTTTTGCAAGTAAAGTAACTTCTGTATTTTATTCCATTAAGAAGAGCTAATAGAAGGAATATGTAAGTATCTTGATAGAGAGGACTTCATAATAAATGAGACTGTAGTTTTCATCTGAGAATAATTATACATCTGAAACAAAATTATTTGTCAAAAAATTATTTGTTTTGTTTTTCTTTTCTTTATTTACTATTCAATTTCAGTTTCTAAAGTGAAACCTATCTTTCATAAAGGTTTATCACAGAGTCAGAGCAACATTCTAGAACAATTCTGATATCATATATCCTAAAGCTGTCATTGGTCCATCTTACTGGTAGCCATATATATATATATATATATATATATATATATATATATATATATGTAAATTATGGGTGTGTGTCTTCCTATTTTTCTAGGTTTAGAAATTCTCAGATCCAAAATATGTAATTTAGACAGTTTGGAAAAAGCTGTTCTGTATATAACATTGGTTTTACCATATCAGGGGTAAAAATCTCTAAGTGATATGCCCATTTTCTTTATCTGTACATACCATCTAGGTTCTCAGCTTAGTTTTGATCTGGTCCAGAAGAAATATGCAGAAAAAAGCAGGAGCAATGATGGAAAAAAGTAAAAAACTTGATTATGTTACTTTGCCTGAGTTTGAGAGTCTAGAATCTGAACTGCATTTTGTCATTATTGGTCTCTCTCTCCCACAAAATCTCTATTGCTTGGTGCTCTCTCTATGAATGAGGCCAAATTTGAGAAAGAAGGTGAAGGTTTAGCAATATGAAACAAGGAAAGGTGCTCAAAAAATCTTGCTGTTTTATCATGTAATCTAAGCATGCTTTTTTCTCTCCTCTTTCTTGTATAGAATAATGAAACCCCTAATGCTGTTCTTTTCGTTCACTTATGTATCTTTGTTTTGAACTTATAACATGCTCTTGCATTATTAATTTTGCCCCAAATAAAAGTTACACTTGTTAAGTTAGTTTAGAATGTAAATGAAAAAAAGAGCAAGTCTAATCTAAGCTCCGCCACTTATTAGCTGTGTTGTTTGCCAATTAACTGAATTTATCTGAGCATACAGTTCTCTAAAATTGGGGAGCATGGTAAATTATATCACAAGCATTATCATTCTGTCATTCTATGATCTAATATCTCTAACAATGCTTCAATAAATACAGTTTTAAATTACCATTGTTAATTAGCTTGTCAAGAAATTTTCTCCGTCAGTTGCCAAACTTTAAATCTACAAGATCAATTAAAATATATTTTCTAAAAGTATCACTTAAAAATTGTGAAGTGGAAGCATTATTTTAAAAGCCAGAAACTCTTTCTGAGCTTCAAATTATTATAATTAAAAACAAAAATAATAATGAGGTCTGGGAGCAAGTACAAAAGCAGTGATAAATCAGTAACATCTCATTGCTTTAAAAACTCATTTGCTACTAGTTTTACTTTCTTGTTAAAAAAACTATTTGTTATAAATCCCTTAAATTGAAGATTGAGTCTATCTTAAATCATAAGATATCTTTACTAGTCAATATTAGTCATGTTCAGCAGCTCATGGCTATGCTATATGCCTATGAGAGACAATGAGTTTGTGTGTTTACCTAACAATTAGCATGCTTATTATTGGTAATGAAAATGATAGACATAGGAATGTATATTAGCTTCAAGCCTTCTTTAACATAGTAGTTCACAATTCTTTATCAAAATTTCCTTTTTCACGTATGACATCAAAGTAAGAGTTTAAAACTTGAAACTTTTCTTAGGATTCGTGCTCTGAAGTATTTCTGTTTCTTGTTTTGTTTTGTGGTCACTAACCACAGAGAAATTTGTCTTTTTTACGTACACTGGAAATAATTTACTGCTTTTAGAAATATTAAACCACAAAAAACCCCAATGTTAAAGAGACATTATGAGTCTGCTGAAGCCCTGAAAGAGCCAGGAAATTGAGAGTTAATGTGGAAGCTCTGATATGGCTCTATGTCCAAGGGACTCTAGGACCTCTGAAGAATGACAGGTAGTGCCTAGTCCACATACATGTAAGAATTTTAAAAAGAAAGTATTGACAGGACTCCCCTGGTGGTGCAGTGGTTAAGACTCTGCACTCCCAATGCAGGGGGCCTGGGTTCGATCCCTGGTCAAGGAACTAGATCCCACATGCATGCCGCAACTAAGACCTGGCAGAGCCAAAAAAAAAAAAAAAAAAAAAGATAATAAATAAATATTTTAAAAAATAATAAAATAAGAAAGTATTGGCAAGATGGTATGGTAGAGGGTACACATGGTTAGTACAATTCTCAGACACTAATCACATTTCCTTAATATGAAATAAGTCTTTGTAAACATCAATTCTTATCTAACCTTAATACGTAGACAAAAGTCACAAATTCTAAAATGGCAATGTACATTCTGATCTGTAGTGTAGATGTATTCAACCATATGAACTTGACAAAAATGATATTCTCTAATGAGATTTTAGAAGTAATATTCACTTGCACAATCTTTGCTTATAATGCATGGGGGAAGCAATACTTTCAAGTCCTTCTATCTTACTGATCTCACTTCAGAGGCCAGAGATTCAGGCTATTCACACAGATTAGGTCTCAGGAAAAAAGTCTCCTTTATGTACATAACACAGAAGGCAAAAGTTCAATGGTTGTAGTGACATATTTTTATAGTTTTTTTCAAACATAATGTTACATATAATCATCTAAAAACTGAAATTCATAAATCAGTCAAGAGAGCAATTTTTTATTGATGAAAACATTTCATCTGGTTTGTTATGCTATTGTATTAAATTGCATAACATGTTTCCTCAAATGCTTGTTTGCATTTTAAAATTTAATTATCATTTAGTTCAGAAAACATTTTGAATTTTTAGTAATATCAGTATCAAGAATATCAATATCAATAACTTATTAAATACACAATTTATTGTCACGATTAAGCTTAATTTACAGCAAAATATCTTATTGGATTAAGTACAATGCTTTAAGTTTTTAAAAACTACAAATATAGAAAGACTGACAGTTCTTGAATTATAGGTATACCCTTGATGGCATTATCTAACTGCATCATCATATAATGGTAATAGTGCACTTTTAAAAGTATTTCTGTTGAGTTAGAGCTTTGTCAAAATAATTAAACAATGATAATTGATTAATATATTGCTTCTTATACAGGCATATTATTTGCCTTCTTTGTAAATGAAAAAGAAAGATGGTAAAAACCAACTGTTATCAGTTCTTTAAAGTAAGCCCATTTGGAATCAAAAAAATAAAGATGAATTTACATAAATTAGAAATCATAGATTACTTCCAATTTTACTTAAGAAAAATAATTTTTACTTTTTGATATAAATATTACCTCCCCCAATACAATTTTTATTTTAGAGATCTGTGCTAAAAGCAAACTGACTGTAAGAATGAGACATAATCAATCATATATTTAAGAAATACTGATTTCTTAGTAAACAATTCAATTCATTGAAAACTGCTAATTTGCCTCCCTATACTAGTGATTTCAGAAAATACTGGTAAAATAGCAAATATTTAGTGAGAAATATTTAACAGCCTACTAAACTAGGAATTAAATTATTTTTATACTTTGGGAAGAATTGTTGCATCCTAAAAATACTTTCTATGTTGATTAAATCTTTATATATTAGTTTAGATCTAAAATCTTATTTTCTCTATTTGAATATGGAAATATTTAAAACACATTATTGAATTAAGATTATACAATAAAATATTTCCAGATTCAGGAGCATAATTATAATTTTTCATATTACATATTCCAAATCATAGGTTTGATTGGGTTGCAGTTCATGTGTAAATAAATGAAATTATTCAACCTGCTTTTTAACATAATTTCCCTCATAAACACAGGAAGCATATCACTAGGGAGAAAAAAGAGTACATGAACAAAAGTTGTCATAATGCACTTCTAAAAATTAAACTTTGTAGGCTTAAAAAAATCACAGCTTTGCAAATAAGAGGCATTTTGCTTTTCTAGGTTTAAAGGAGGACATTTGACACATTTACATGGCAAACTTAGTCAATGTTTGGAAATGCTTTGTAGTGGCCAAAAGCTGTGCATTTCCTTCTGTTGACCTGATTTTTTTTCCTTCCAATAAAGTTAATTAATAGAAGATGCATCAAACAGGATTATTGCAGATGTGCACATACTGCAATGCTAATTGATCTTATTTTTTACAATCCAGTCCTGCACATGCTTTAATTTATATTTGCCTGACTTAGCTTTTTAGTGAATTAGCGGCACTCTGCCACACACTGAATAGTAATGTGCTTGCATCACTCGATTATCTCAGATGCATTATTGTCTAGAATCCATGCTCCTAATTTCCTTACCACCCACACCCATCTCTTTCCTCTGTTTGGAAGGCTGATTTGTGTTAAGAAGGGACCACCAAGCTATTAACTCTAGGACATAACTAGCATTGTTCATAGAGAGTGGGTCTTATGATCATGTCACATTTTAACTCTTCCACCAGCATTATCCTTGTTTCCCCAATGCTTTCAAGAGGCAATAACTCGAAACGCCTCGCATGGAAATGATAAACTGCCTGTTGTGCCTTTTCTTTGAAGGAGTTCTCCTGCAGAGTATCATATTTAAATAAATTGCCATTGAGTTTAGCAAGCAGCACAATCATGCCCATTGAGGTGGAGTCTTTTGATCATATTTTGTAATGCAATCAAGGATCACATGAGGATTCTGGAACAGGCCAGCCTTGCTGTGTGCTAAATAGGCAACAGGAGAAAGAAAACATTAATTGCCCTGAATCCCCCTCACATAACAAAGCACACCTGTGTCCCAGATACTACAGAACCCCCCGCCCAAGGCAATGGTTTTACATCTACAACCACAGTAACTCTTTTCACTTGATTGATCAGTAATTTCAATCAAACTACCAGATTAAAAAATATTGCTGATATATTCACATTGTCTAAAAAGGTCAAATGTATGCACATAAGCACAGCTCTTATGTACTTTTACATGGTTGAATGCACTAGATGGGGAACAGTATACCTGGGTTCTAGGTGCACCTATTTGTTTATTGAGTCAGTTGACATCTCTGCCATTAGTCTACCCCTCTCTCACACCCTCTTAGAAGTCAGCAAGACCTGGACAATAACTGCCTACTTACTGAAACAGTTGTCTTGAGGATGATATGAGTGAATGGTTAAGAAGTTAGATATATAAAGCACTTTACAAATGTACTACTCTGATAACTATGTATATGTGTGGCACAGACTGTATATGATTAGTGTTCCATTCTCATTACCTCTTTGCAAACATTTTGACAGTATTAATCTTTTTGGCAAAAAGGATTTGCAGGTCTTTCATCTACCAAAAATATGAGGTCACTGGCAGGGAACTGCTAACTGACAAGATGAATTGGAGGAAACTTGGGGATACTGTTGAACTTCAGTCAGTGGATTTATTTATTTATTTGTTTTTATTGGAGTATAGTTGCTTTACAATGTTGTGTTAGTTTCTGCTGTACAACAAAGTGAATCAGTTTTTACGTATACATATATCCCCTCTTTTTTTAGATTTCCTTCCCATTTAGGTCACTGCAGAGCATTGAGTAGAGTTCCCTGTGCTCAACAGTAGGTTCTCATTAGTTATCTATTTTATACATAGTAGTGTATATATGTCAATCCCAATCTCCGAATTCGTCCCACCCCCTCTTCCTCCCTTGGTAACCATAAGTTTGTTCTCTACAGTCAATGTTAAAAAGAGGCAGCACATGTGGAAGTGGGGGCTTGTAAGGAATTTCCTGCTCTGCTGGCCCAGCATTCTCAACTTTCTGTTAAACTCTGAGGTATCCATGAAAAAGTACTAGGCGATACCATCCCAAATCATCACCTGCAGACAGATATTGTTTAGTATCCTGTTACCCTTGTTGCCTGTTTGGTTCATTTGTTTTTGTGGATAGTACAGGAGAGAGAAATGAAAATTAAGGAATAATTACTGGACAAAGTTTTTTTTCAATCTCCACTAGGATAGTTTTGCAGTTCAGATTTATCTCTTCCTCTGCAAAATAGAATGTAATTTTTATATTGCATTCCAGTAAGACCTCAAAAATCAAAATAGAAATGTCTTTTTTTTCTGAATGATTTTCCTCTTTTATAAAGAAGAAATGTAGAGGCCTAGTCCTAGTCTAATACCTTACCTTTCTGACAAATGGGGGAAAAAAAAAGCAAGGGAGTTGGAGTAGGAAAGCACATCTTTGGTCCTAGAGGGTGAAGACTGAGGCTTTTCATAAATTTTAAACAACACTTATAATTCTGTGTCTTTATTATGAGCTGAAGTCAGATAACCTGAAAAGTAAATGAGTAGGCAAATGAGCTAAATGGCTTTCATATTACTTTGAAACTTGTATTAGTTAGCTAGGGCTTCCATAACAGGGACCACAGACTGAGATTAAACAACAGACATTTATTTTCTCACAATTCTGGAGGCTAAAAGTACAAGATTCACTTGGGGTAGAGTTGGTTTCTTTTGAGGATTCTCTCCTCACCTTATAGATGGCCATCCTCTCCCTGTGTCTTCACATGGTCTCTCTTCTGTGTATTTCTATGTATTTCACTTATATTTGAGGTATAATTGACATATTAGTTTCAGGTACACAACATTATGCTTTGATGTTTGTATACATTGCAAAATGATCACCACACCATTTCTTGTTAACATCCTTCACCTTACATAGTTATGTTTTTTTGTGTGTGTGATGAGAACTTTTAAGATCTATTTGCAGCAACTTTCAAATATGCCATACAGTTTTATTAACAATAATCACCATACTGTACATTTATCTCATTGACATTTATTTTGTAACTGGAAGTTTATACCTTTTGACCCCCTTCACCCATTTCTCCCACCCTCCATCCCATGTCGGGCAACGACCAGTCTGTTCTCTGTATCTATGAGCTTGTCTTTTTTTTTTTTTTAAGATTCCACATATAAGTGGAATATATATTTTCTTTCTCTGTCTGACTTATTTCACTTAGCATAATGGCTTTGGGGTCCATCCCTGTTATTGCAAATGGCAAAATTTCATTCTTTTTTTATGGCTGAGTAATTTTCTAATATCTATCTATCTACCTTCCTATCAATCTATATCTATATCTATATATACCACATTTCCTTTATCCATTTATCCATTGATGGACACTTAGGTCGTTGCTACTCTTCACTTCTTATAAGGACACTAGTTGTATTGGATTAAGCTTCACCCTAGTGACTTCATTTAATTTTACCTCTTTAAAAACCCTGTCTCCAAATAGAGTCACATTCTGAGGTACTGGAGGTTAGGACTTCAGCATATGAATTTTGGGATGACACAACTCAGCCCATCACAGAGCCCTTTTTTTCCCCTAAAGTCTATTGAAAAATTCTGCCTCAAATACCTTGAAGAAGAAATCTCTTCCCTTAACTCCAGCTGGCATTGCAGAAAAGTTAAAATGTATTCAATTTACAATCCTGACAATTACAGATGGGATTCCTAGGGGATATCTTGACAAGACTTTTGGATTAAACAAACTAAGCAAACACTGAAGTAAAATCAGAAGTGGACACCAAAGATGATAAAATTTAAATAACCTAAAAAACATTTTTTTTCATTGTATAAGGGGAGAGTTACTTCAAACATCTGTTCTTTCTTAGATCAAGCCACACAAATAATCCACAACCTCATCTATAACTTTGCCTTATATTTCCCTCTAGCCTTTGTTTCTTGCCTCTCCAACCTGCTAGCTCTGACCCTCTCATCCCTATCCATTCCCCATATGTAAATTGTTTTTTTTTTTTTTTTTTTTTTTTGCGGTACGCAGGCCTCTCACTGTTGTGGCCTCTTCCATTGCGGAGCACAGGCTCCGGACGTGCAGGCTCAGCGGCCATGGCTCACGGACCCAGCCGCTCCATGGCATGTGGGATCCTCCCGGACCGGGGCACGAACCCGCGTCCCCTGCCTTGGCAGGCGGACTCTCAACCACTGTGCCACCAGGGAAGCTCCCCCATATGTAAATTTTATGGGGGTAGAGCATTGTCTGTTTTGTTCACCTGTGTAATCCTAGTGTTAGCCATAGAATGAAAGCTAAGTAAATATTTCATGAATAAGTGGCAAGGTTGTTAGACATTAGAGGCTAGAAATTTAGAGCTCTAAGTTACTCTCTATTTCATCATGTATTCCATATACTGTAGGAGCAACAAAAAATATCTGGGTCTCTCATAAGTCCATTGTTTAGCTAAAGCAGTTCATGATAAAAAAACTTAAAACTGGTAGCAGCCTCAGTCAGATCAAAGATCATCTTGACTAGCAGACATAGCTGTGAGCCAATCAGTTCATCAGATAAATGATCAGTTGTTAATATAAGTTAGAGCATATACTAGGCATATATACATTAATTCTTAAAGTAACTCGCAGTGTGATGTATATAATCCACATTTTACAAATAAGGTAATATAGTTCAGAGAGATTGAGTAAACTTACCCAGGGTTTCACAGCCATTAACTGACCGAGCCAGGATTTCAAGTTAAGTTGGACAGGTTCAAAGCTCCATGACCTCACCTCCACCCAACTTTGTCTCTAGTCTAAATGGCGTTCTATTGGGGTTGGGGACACATGGCTAATTATAACCAAATTATATTTTTAAATATCTTGCTTTTTTGAAAAGGATAAAAAATTTGTCAAAATTCTACTTTCCTTCTCAGTAAAGTCAAACAAAATATTGGCTTGTTGTTGTAAATACACCATTTGTAATTAAAAGCTGGGTGGTATTTTCTGAAAAGAAAGAGAAATCATCCACCTTTTCTCAACTGATTTTTGCAAAACTTGACTTCAGCTAACCTTATTAATCAGAACAATGAAGAAAAGAATTCACAAGGTGCATGAGTCAGCCCATTTCAGATTCTCAGTGTTAGCATATGGCCTCAAAGCCCAAACGCAGTATTTTCACAGGGTGTATCTTTGACTATTTATTACAGGGGAGGTAGGAGAAGAGGAAAACAGTCTGTTTTGTTATCCATCCAAAATCGCAGTTAAGTGTCCTTACCCTCAAAGGCAACTTGGCAGTTTGGGACTTGGTACCCACATTATGAAAGCTGCATTGTTCTCAAGTCTCTAGAAGGGTTTTTAAATATTTTAAATGTTCCTGTTTCTTCATGTCCCCTTCCCATTCTCTAGAGGAATTGTTTAAATCATATGATTGACCTCATTTTGGGCAGCGATTCTGCTATGACAGTTCTTCAGCAGGAAGACTTGTTTTCTTTTAATTTTGTATAGGACCTGTTAATCATTTTAATGTAATTTCTATCAATCTGCAATTTCAGTCTCATCTGTTTTTTTTAAATGCTTTATAAACTAAATATTGTGTATATGACTGGAAGCCATTCTTCCCAGCCTAAAGCATAATAAGATCTAAAAGTAAATCAAATAAATTTTTTGCTCTCCATATTTAATTTTAGTGACTGGATTTTATTTAATTATTTTTATTTATTTGTTTGTTTATTTGTTTATTTATTTATTTATGGCTGCGTTGGGTCTTCGTTGCTGCCCTTGGGCTTTCTCTAGTTGCCGCGAGCAGGGACTACTCTTTGTTGTGGTGCGCGGTCTTCTCATTGCGGTGGCTTCTTTTGTTGCGGAGCGCGGGCTCAAGGCGCACAGGCTTCAGTAGTTGCAGCACGGGAACTCAGTAGTTGTGGCTCATGGGCTCTAGAGCGCAGGCTCAGTAGTTGTGGCACACTGGCTTAGTTGCTCCACAGCATGTGGGATCTTCTTGGACCAGGGATTGAACCCATGTCCCCTACAATGGCAGGCAGATTCTTAACCAGTGCGCCACCAGGGAACTCCCTGACTGGATTTTAAAATGGGGTAGAACAAACATATATTCAGGGTTACATGTATGTAATATTGTATAGAGGAGGCTTTCAGTAAGTGGTTGCTGATTTGAACTACTCTGTGGCCATCCATATGTCTTGTTCACTTGCCCCAGATCCCCCTTTCACTGTCACGTACTGGTGAGACCCTTAGCCTCCAAAGTCTGTTCCTTCGATTCAGATCTCCCTTGTGGCTGCTCAGCAAGATGATGTTTTACAAGGCACTCAGTCTCTACATTCAGTTTGTTAAGTGGGCAATAATGGTATGTGTCTCAGGAGGTATTCAAATTAAGTAGGAATATCCATGTAAAGGACTTAAACCAGTGTCTGTCCCATCAAACTGCCTAATCACTATTCCATCTTGTTATTATTGTGGTTATTATTATCATCACAGAAGACATGAAAAAAAATACTCCTAGCTTTTGAGGAAAGGAAGAAAAGCCCTATCTTTGAACTTTTCTTCTCTCAGTTCTACACATGTTTGAAGCTGAGACTCTCTCGGCTTTCTAATGACAACATGGATGCAGCACAGTTAACAGTACAAACTTGCTACCCCAAGTCTGAATTCACTATTAGCCTTTCCCACACTTTAAATCCTTTCCCAGCCACACTCACAGATTCAAAAGTGTAAGTGTGTATGTGTGTAGTGAGGGTAGGAGGTTGGACCTCCACTCCTAAATAATACTAGGTCACTGGGATGAATGGTTCTCCCCTGTACCTCTTCCCTTTCCCTTGGTAAATCTGATTCACTTGCAGTCCCTCAGGAGCAGGTGAGGTAAGGATGGCTAATCCTCAGCAATGAGAAGGCTTGTAAAACTGTTTCTGACTTAATAATTAACAGGAAGGTTTCTTTCTGTTGGGTCAGAGGGGGAGCTAGGCAAGGTCACCTATCTGACATCTAGGACCAAGCATTATCCTACAAATCTTTTATGTGATTCCTTATTTTCAAATATTTAAAACAAAACAAAAAACAAAAACCACCTTACTGACTACTTAAGATTTTAGGGCTAACAAAATAAAGCCCCTATTTTCTTGGTTATTGACCACACAGTCACTAACAAGTTAGTTTCTAGTTTGATTTAGAAATGAAACTCCTTGGCAAGTTTTTGCAAAGAGTTTTGAAATTGTTGGCATTGGGTATAGACATAGGGGAACAGAAAAATAGGAGGATATGAAATATATCTTGTATACCACTCTTTGCAAGCTGTACTACTTCTTTTGACAATACTCCTGCCTCTTATACACATTCAAACACAATCAACAGGAAAAACCTAGTAAACTTTTCAGGTTGAGGGCAACTAGTACATCATTTTATGTCTTGAGGATAATACCATGCTTGCTACTCCAAGAAATGTTTGGAGGAGTGTGGAACGCTGGGGGATCTGAGGCCACTGGTGGCTCCTAAATACCCCTGAGTCAGTGTCTCTGCTTCACTTCATTTCTACAATTAAACATGAGATTTATAACATCACATTTTTTCTCTTCCCCACTGAGCACCAAAATCACTGTCTCTTCTCCATAGTGCATTTTATTTTTATTACTCTCCCACAGACATAACTCATATAAAGGGGCCAGCAGAGAGTCACTGAGTGAGACTAAGCTAACAGAAGCACACACTATGACTGTCCCTCTTGCCTCTTCTAGAAAGTACCCATGTGGCATCCCTTCTCACCCCCCACCACTGCCCCAGCTACAGTAAAGAGAACTAGTGCAAAGCATGTTTTGGGTGCTATGTATTACTTTACATATGGCTCAAAACTCCAGGCATTTGAACTTGCTATCTTACTCATCAGTGTCACATGTAATCTTGCTTCATCATTCAAACCAAAGGAAATAACATGTTCCGCATTTTTACCAAATGTAGGACTCCCTTGCAATTCCTGAGATCTGAGTTTGGAACTGGAAGTGAACCTTTCCAGAACTAAGTTAAAACTAATGTCGTCAAGCACAACATCATGGTTCAGAGGGAAAAAAGAAAAGCATCCAACCAAGGTTCACCAAATTAAAAGCTCATCAGTCCCCTTAGACATCAAATGCCTCCTTAGAAACCATGTTGATGAATTACATGTAAATGAGTCAGAACAGAGATATTATTAACTCAAGGCTTCAAGGGGAAAAATATTTGGCCATAGATTCTTTCAAATTTTCTAACTATTGTTCAGTTCTACAACTGGTATGTTGAAAAGTAGAATTTTTTTACAGCTTTATTGAGCTATAGTTCACATACCATACAGTTCACCATTTAAAGTGCATACATCAAAGATTTTTAGTATATTCATAAATATATGCAAGGACTACAACAGTCAATTTTAGAATATTTTCATCATTTCAAAAATAAACCATCTATTATTTAACTACCATCTCCCTATACCCCTATATTCCCCAGCCCTAAGCAACTACCAATCTACTTTGTCTTTATTGATTTGCCTATTCTGGACATTTCATGTAAATGGAATAATGTCATATGTAGTTTTCTGTGACTGGCTTCTTTCATTTAACATAATGTTTTTGGGGTTCATCAATGTCATCAGTGTTCATCAATGTAGCACATAACAGTATTTCACTCTTTTTATGGTCAAATGATATCCCATTGTATGGAAATGCCAGCTTGTGTTTATCAACTTATCACTGATGGAAATCTGGGTTTTTTCCACATTTTAGCTATTGTAAGTGACGCTGCTATAGAGATTCATGTACAAGTCTCAGTTTGTAAATATATATGTCTGTGTGTGTGTGTGTGTGTGTGTGTTCACTTCTCTTGGGCAAATTGCTAGGAGTGGGATTGCTGAGTCATATAAAAACTGTTTAATCATTTGAAGAACTGCATTTGTTTTCCAAAGTGGCCTCATCATTTTACATTCCCATCTGCAGTGCATGAGGGTTCCAATTTTTCCACATTCTTGCCAATACTTTTTATAATTATGACTTTATGATTCTAGCCATTCTAGTGGGTATGAAGTGGAATCTCATGTGGTCTTGATTTGCATATCCCTGATGGCTAATGATAAGCATCTTTTCATGTGCTTACTGGCCATTGTAGTATATCTTCTTTGGAGAGCTGTGTATTCAGATCCTTTGCCCATTTTAAAATTAGGTGATTTGTCTTTCTGTTATTGAGTTGTATGAGTTCTTTGTATGTTGTAGATACAAGTCCCTTACCACGTATATGATTTGCAGATATTTTCTTCCATTCTGTGGGATATCTTTTCCTTTCTTGATATTGTCCTCGAGGCACAAGAATTTTGAATTTTGATGAAGTCCAATTTATCTCTTTTTTTTCTTTTGTTGCTCAAGTTTTTACTGTCATATATAAGAAGTCATTGCCAAATTCCAGGTCATGAAGATTTATTCCTGTGTTTTCTTCTAAGAGTTTTATATTTTTAGCTTTTACATGTAGGTCTTTGATCTATTTTGAGTTAATTTTTATATATGTTATGAGTTAAGGGCCCAACTTCATTCTTTTACCTGTGGCTATCAAGTTGTCCTAGTACCGTCTGTCAAAACAACTATTATTTCCCCTCTGAATGATCTTAGAACCCTTGCTGAAAATCAGTTGACTGTAGACACAGAGGTTTATTTCTGGACTCTCAGTTCTATTCATTTGATCTGTATGTCTATCCTATGACAGCACCACACTGCCTTGATTAATGTTACTTTGTACTAAGTTTTGAAATTGAGAGATGTGAATCCTCCTACTTTGATCTTTTTTTCAAGATTGTTTTACCTATTCTGAATCCCTTGAATTTCCATATGAATTTTAGAATCAGCTTGTCAATTTCTGCAAAGAAGTTAGCTGGGATTCTATTTATTTATTTATTTGGCTGTGTTGGGTCTTCGTTGCTGTGCGTGGGCTTTCTCTAGTGGCGAGAGGGGGCTACTCTTCGTTGTGGTGCGCGGGCTTCTCGCTGAGGTGTCTCCTCTCTCGTGGAGCACGGGCTCTAGGTGTGCAGGCTCAGTAGTTGTGGCACACGGGCTTAGCTGTTCTGCGGCATCTTCCCGGACCAGGGATCAAACCCGTGTCCCCTGCACTGGCAGGCGGATTCTTAACCACTGCGCCACCAGGGAAGTCCCTGGGATTCTGATAGGGAGGGCATAGAATCTATGTATCAATTCGGGGAGTATTGCCACGTTAACTATTAAGTCTTCCAATACCTGAATGTGGACCTCCCCCCTCCCCATTTATGTAGATATTTTAAATTTCTTTCAACAGTGTTTTGTAGTTTTCAGAATAAGTTTTGGACTTTTGTTAAATTTATTCCTAACTGTTTTATTATTTTTGGTGCTACTGTAAATTGAATTTTCCTTCATTCCACTTTCAGATTGTTCATTGCAAGTGTATGGAAACACTACTGATTTTTGTGTATTGATCCTGCAGTTTTGCTGAACTCATGTATTAGTTGTATTAGTTTTTTGTCTGTATGTTTATTGTTCTAAATTCCTTAGAATTTTCTACAGACAAGAGCTGGATGCCTTTTATTTCCTTATAGTACATAGTTTTCCTGGAGCCTCTGCTATAGTTTTAAATAGAAGTGGTGAGAGTCGACATCTTTGTCTTGTCCCTGATCTTAGGGGGGAAAGCATCCTGTCTTTCAGCATTAAACATTCTGTTAGCCATGGATTTTTTTGTAGATGCCCTTTATCAGGTTCACAATATTCCCTCCTATTCCTACTTTGTTGAGTGTTTTTATCATGAAAAGGTGTTGGATTTTGTCAGATGCTTTTTCTGAGCCTATTGAGACGATAATGTGGTTTTTGTTTTTTATTCTGTTGACATGGTATATTACATTAATTGATTTTCACATACTAAACCAACCTTGTATTTCTGGGATAAATCCCATATTGCCATGGTGTATAATTCTTTTACATGTTGCTAGATGACTAGTATTTTGTTGATGAGTTTATGTCCATGTTCATAAGAGATATTGGTGTACAGTTTTCTTCTGATTGTCTGGTTTTGGTATCAGGATAAAAATAGCCTCACAGACTGAGTTGGGAAGTGTTCTCTCTATTTTTTGGAAGAGTTTGTGAAAATTAATACTAATTCTCCTTTAAATGTTTGGTAGAATTCAGCAGTGAAGACATCTGAGCCTGGACTTTTCATTGTGGGTAAGTTTTTTTTTTTTTTTTTTCTTCAGTACGCGGGCCTCTCACTGTTGTGGCCTCTCCCGTTGCGTAGCACAGGCTCTGGACACGCAGGCCCAGCGGCCATGGCTCACGGGCCCAGAACCTCCGTGGCATGTGGGATCCTCCTGGACCGGGGCACGAAGCCATGTCCCCTGCATCGGCAGGCGGACTCTCAACCACTGCGCCACCAGGGAAGCCCCATGTGGGTAAGTTTTTGATTACTAATTAAATCTCTTCTTTTTGTTCTATTCAGATTGTGTATTCTGGAGTCAATTTTGGTAGTCTGTGTTTCTTTTAGGAATTTGTCCATTTCATCTATGTTATCTAATATATTTGCATACACCTGTTCATAGTATTCCTTTATAATTATTTTTTTCTTTCTGTAAATTTAGTAGGGATGTCCCTTCTGTCATTTCTGATTTTATAAATTTGAGCCCTCAACATTTTTCTTGGTCAGTATGGCTAAAGGTTTGTCAATCTTGTTGATCTTTTCAAAGAACTGGCTTTTGATTTCATTGATTATTTCTTCTCTATCTCATTAATTTCCACTGTAATCTTTATTACTTTCTTTCTTCTTCTTACTTTACATTTAGTTCACTCTTCTTTATCCAGCGTTTTAAAGTGGGAGTTTAGATTGTTAATTTCTTATCTTCCTTCTTTTTTAATACAAGAATTTACAGATATAAATTTCCCTATAGGTACTGCTTTAGATTCAGCCCATAAGTTTTGATATGTGTGTCTTCATTTGCATTCATCTCAGAGTTTTTTAATTTCCCTTTTGATTTTTTCTTTGACCTATTGGTTAATTAAGAGTGTGCTATTTAATTTTCACATATTTTTGAGTTTTCTAAATTTCTCTCTATAATTGACCTCTGTTTTCTTCCACTGTGGTCAGAACACACATACATATTATTTCTATCTTGTCAAATTTATTTAGGTATGTTCTGTGACCTAACATATAACATATAGTCTATCCTGAAGAATATTTCATATGAACTTGAAAAGAAGGAATATTCTGCTGTTTTTCGGTGGAAGGTTTTATAGATTTCTGTTAGGTCTACAGTGGTCCCTCTGTATCCTCAGGGGACTGGTTCCAGAACCCCCTGAGGATATTGAAATCCGAGGATGCTCAAGTCCCATATATAAAATGGCATCATATTTGCATATAACCTATGCATATCCTCCTGTATACTTTAAATCATCTCTAGATTACTTATAATACCTAATACAACGTGAACATTATGTAAATAGTTGTAATTACAATGTAAATACTATGTAATAAGTTGCCAGTGCATGACAAATCTAAGTTTTACATTTTGGAACTTTATGGAATTAAAAAAAAATATTTTCGATCCACAGTTGGTCTAATCCACGATGCAAAACCCAAGGATATGTAGGTCCAATGGTGATTGGGTTATAGTTTTGCTCAAGTCTTTTATTTCCTTGTTCTGCCTAGTTGTTCTATCCGTTATTGAAAATGGGGTATTGAAGTCTCTATTATTGTTGAGTTTTCTATTTCTCCCTTCACTTCTGTCAAGTCTTATGTATTTTGCTACAATCTCACTAGGTGCATATATGTTTATAATTATTTCACCTTCCTGGTGATTTTGCCCTCTTGTGATTAAAAATTTTCTCTCATTATCTCTAGTAACATTTTTTGTCTTAATGTATATTTTGCTTGATATTCTAGCCACTCTGGTTCTCTTGTGGTTGCTGTTGGATGATATATCCTTTTCCATTCTTTTACTTTCAATTTATTTGTATCTTTGAACTTAATGTGTGTATCCTGTAGACACTATGTATTTGGGTTGGGAATTTTTAACAATCTAGTCTGACAATTTCTGCCTTTTGGTTGAGTTGCTTAATCCATTCATATGTAATGTTATTAATGTAGTTGGATTTATATCTGCTGATTTACTTTTTGTTTCTGTTATACCTCTTTTCTCTTTTGTTGTACTATTCTTCCTTCACTGCTTTGTTTTACATTGAATATTTTCTAATGTAACATTTTAATTACTTTAAATTTCTTTCCATTATAGTTTTAATAATTATTTTCTGAGTGGTTGCTTAAGGCTTACTTTATACATCTTAACTCCTCAAAATCAGACTTATACTAACTTAATTTTGGTGAGATATTGAAACATTACTCCTATAGAGCTCTAGTCTCTTTCCCCTTTTTGTGATATTATCATTATAGATATTACATGTATAAATGTTAAAAACTGAACAATATATTGTTATAAGTACTACTTTATATAATTTTATGACTCTAAAGAAGGCTAAGAATGTGATGCTGTGATAATAAGGGTTTTAAAGCTTCTTTGGAGATGACTCTGTCTTACTTTGATGATGAACGGATTTTCAGGGCTATTTTATCCTTTGAGTAGCACTACTATGGTTGCCTCAATGTTGTTACCATGTAATTGCTTCATATCTCATATTGTGTGGCTTCCAATAGCAAAGACTTAGATGCCAAGAAGGACTTAAGCTATTTAAAAGCGTCCTCATAATGATGGGTTCAGATCCCTAGTGAACCTAATCATGAAGATTAACTCAGTCACTCAACCAGTTAATTTTTGTGGATAAAAAAAATATAATAGAAATTGAAATGTTAGAAGAAGCCTTGGATTTTTATTTATTTTTTACTTTGGATGGAAGGGAATATCATGCAAAGTATGAAATCTACCTTGTGCCTTTATGAAGTAGTGTAAGAAGGTAACTGCATGTTCTGTTTTCTGATTTTACATTTTTCCCACTTAATTACCTATACAATTTATGACACTTTCCAAATATTATTGTCTTGATCTTTCCTAATCTTGAGGGGTTATATCTTGTTTATTTTGGTTCCTCCAGAACCTAATAATCACTAGCACATAGTAGATGCTCAGAAATTGTGTTGAATATTATAAATATTTTAGATATTGATCTTAAAGATGTGGATCTGTTTCCCCTTAACAAGTTTTGTGCACTCCCTAATTTAATGCCAAGGATGGTCTTATTTGAGAAAGTGCAAATACAATGCTTTTATTTCACAGCTTCTAGTAATCTCACTCATATGATGATTATAATCATAAAGAAGCCAATTGTGCCTCCACAAAATTGATTCTGTTTATATTTGGTGTCTACATAAGCATATAGAACTGTCTGCTCAGGTATGAGTTTAGGATACATGATTTAATCAGTACGTAGCATGTGGTTTGAAGACACAGGAGCATAAAGGAATATTTTACATTATAGATATCACAAAATTTTGCTTTTTATATTTCTGATGCTTAATGAAATGATCTTGTTCCATAGTCAGTTTTTTTGGAAGGAGAATGAAAATCGACATTTAGATGCTTCTTCTAGATATGTTTATTAACATATTTAACTCAACAAGCAGAAGGGACTAGTAGTTTAGGTATTTTTATGTCCATTTTACAGGTGAGGAAAAGGAAGTTCAACAAACTTCAATCAAGTGGTCAAAGTCACCTAGCTAGGCAGTAGTAAAATTGGGATTTACACCACTCTGTTACACTGTAGTTGACAGAAAATAGGAAATTCGGGGACTTTAGCTTTTGCCATGAAAAAGTAATCAGGCCCAGTTGTGCTTTACTTCTAGAATATAAACAACTACAAAACTGGACAAAATATATGAAACCGTAATGTTCAGATGTTGGAGAGCAGACAGTACAGGACTGTGATCTTTAAGAGTAGGGAAACAAAATGAACCTTAGACTGTACCATGTTTCTACCTGAAGAAATTTTCTGGAAGGGAGGAGGAACCCAGGGAAAGTCTTGCTGGGTAGAGGAAAAAGTTCAGAGTTCTAGGACACTGAGGCAACTGAAAGTACAAAATACCAGAGAGGAGGCGGCTAGATAGAAAAGGAGCATAAGAGTCTGCATTGGGGTGTCTGGAGTCTGTGACTGATTACTAAACCATGCATGTATATGATGAAACTTCATGAGGTCAGACTCAAAACTACTGGGAGCTCTAAGCTGAGCAGTTCCTAGAACTCACATGGGAATGGGAGATATTTGAGTTCCAACTAGCCAGAGACCTTGTTGAACACCTGGGACATTACTAGGTATTAAAATACACGGACTTAATAGTAAAACTAAACTAGATGCAGAGTAAAGGATACTCTAGACCTGCCCTAATATAACTTAAGACTAAGCTTTGAGATAATCAAGCTGATCTACAAATAATTTAACTCCCAAACAAAACGAAGTTCAATACTCTTTAAAGTAAGGCAACAAAATTCAGTCAACAACATAATATTTACAATGGGAGGGGATAGTAGAAGCATAAGACTGTAAAGCTTTTACTTTTTACATGATGTGGTATAATATCATTTGATGGTAGATTGAAATATGTTAAAGATGCATGTTGTAAACTCTTGAGCGACCATTAAAAAAATCAAAACAAAACAAAAAACTTGGCACCAAATTTAAGCAAAAAAATAAAACAAAACAAAACCCTAAACAAAAAATGAAAATAAAAGAAGTATAGCTATTGAGCCAAATGTACAGATTATTTTGAAAACTATAAGATATCACTTAATTTAAAACTAGGTAAGGAAAGAGAAAAAAGTGAATAAATGAAAGATAGGAAAAATAGAAAAGATGGTAGACTTAAAATCATATTAGAAAGCACATTAATTGGAAACAGTCTAACCATTCCAATCAGCTTTTGCTTGTCTGTAAAGCTTTTGATCTCTCCATCAAATCTGAACAAGAGCCTTGCTGGGTAGAGGATTCTTGGTTGTAGGCTTTTCCCTTTGATCACTTTAAATATCTTGCCACTCCCTTCCGGCCTGCAGAGTTTCTGCTGAAAAAATCAGCTGATAGCCTTATGGGAGTTACCTTGTATGTTACTTGTGGCTTTTTCTCTGCTGCTTTTAATTTCTCTCTTTATCTTTAATTTTTGTCATTTTAATTACAGTGTGTCTTGGTGCATTCCTCTTTGGGTTCATCCTGTATGGGACTCTCTGTGCTTCCTGGACTTGGGTGACTGTTTCCTTTCTCAGGTTAGGGAATTTTTCAGCTATTATGTTTTCAAATATGTTCTCAGCCCCTTTTTCTCTCCCAGTCCCTCTGGGACTCCTATAATGGGAATATTACTGTGCTTGATGCTGTCCCAGAAGTCTCTTAAACTGTCCTCATTTCTTTTCATTCGTTTTTCTATTCAGCAGCAGTGATTTCCACTACTCTATCTTCTAGCTCACTGATCCGTTCCTCTGTATCATTTAGTGAACTGTTGATTCCTTCTAGTATATTTTTCATTTCAGTTATTGCATTCTGCATCTCTGGTTGTTCTTTGTATTTTCTAGCTCTTTGTTAAAAAATTTCTAACTTTTTGCACTGTGCATCTGTTTTTCTCCTGAGTTCTTTCATCATCTTTATGATCATTACTCTGAACTCCTTCTCGGGTAGATTGCCTATCTCCACTTCACTTAGTTCTTCTGGGGTTTTGTCTTGTTCCTTCATCTGAAACATGTTCCTTTGCCTCATTCTAAGTTGCTGTGTATATTTTTACGAATGTTGTAGGTTAGTTACATTTCTCGACCTTGGAGACGTGGCCTCTGTAGGAGATGTCCTATGAGTACCTGTAGTGTGCTCACCCAAGCAACATGCTTTAGGGGTTCCCCCTAAGAGGGCTGCATGGGTCCTTCTGTTGTAGCAGGCTGAGTATGTGGGTGGTCTGGTAGGCTTGGTTGGCCCCAAGCCCAGTTGGTTGTCAGGCCTTGCCTTGTACAGATGCTGCTGGTGCTGGTTAGCAGGCCCTGGTCATGAGGTGGCTGATGCAGAACCCCAGGGGGCCCCAGGGCTAGCGCTGGCTCACTGGTGGGCGGAGTCAGGGTCCAGAAGACACTGGGGCTTTTAGCCCCACACTGGTGGGTGAAGCCAGGTTTTGGGGTTAGAGCTGGATTACTGGCAGGCAGAGCTGGGCCCTGGCTGCCAGGCCCAGGGATCCCAGAGCTGGTGTCAGATCACTAGCTGGAGGGGATGGGGGGGCAGTTCCTAACACAGTTGGGTATGGGGTCCGGGGTATCCTGAAGCTTGTGTTGGCCTGCTAGTGGGCAGGGCTGGGGCCCAGCTGGTCTCAGGGTAGGGTCTGGCCGGCTGGTGTGCAGGCTGGGTTCTCAGCGGGCAGGATTGTGGTTTTCTTGGGTCTGGTGTCTGCCCTCTGGTGGATGGAGGCTGGTCTAGAGGCTAGTGCAGCCTTCCTGGAGGGCAGGGCTGTTGTCTGCCCACTGGTGGGTGGAGCTAGTTGGGCCTGTGGTGGGCAGGGCCCTGTGAAGAGGCAGCTATGAGCTCAGGAAGACCTTAGGCAGCCTGCCTTCTGATGGGTGGGGCTCTGTTCCCACCCCGTTAGTTGGCCTCAGGTGTCCCAGCACCAGTGCCTACAGGCTGTTGGGCGGGGCCAGGTCTCGGTCCAATGAGTGAGAGGGAGGGTCCGCTGGTGCAGCCAGCACGGCTTCCCACTTGCACTCGCGTGAAGAACAAGCTCCCAAATATGGCTGCTCCCGGCGTCTGCGTCCTCAGCCGCCCACCCCAGCCTCTCTGGGAGACTCTCCAACACCAGCAGGTAGGTCTGTCCTAGGTTCCTATCAAATTACTGCTTTTTGCCTGGGGTCCCGGTGCGCGTGAGATTTTGTGTGAGGAAGTCTCTCTTGCCCACAGACTTGTGGGGCTCCTGAAATTAAGCCCCGCCAGACTTCAAAGCCAAATGCTCTGAGGGCTCGTCTTCCCGGTGCAGGACGGCCGGCTGGGGAGCCTGACGTGGGGCTCAGAATTCTCACTCCTGTGGGAGAACCAATGCACTATGATTATTCTCCAGTTTGTGATTTGCCCACCTGAGGGTGTGGGAGTTAAATATATCACAAGTTTGCCTCTCCTGGCTGTCTCGTTGTGGTTTCTCCTCTGTGTTTTTAGTGGTGGAAGATCTTTTCTGGTAGGTTTCGGTCTTTTTCATAGATGGTTGTTCTGCAGAAAGTTGTGATTTTGGTGAGCTCATGAGAGGAAGTGAGCTCAGGTTCTTTTTACTCCACCATCTTGGGCAATCTCCTAACCATTCCAATTACAAGGCAGAGATTATAAGAATGAATTAAGTGCATAAACCCAACTATATTGCAGTCTATAAGAGATGTCTTATAATATGTGAAAATAAAATATGTATTATTGTAGGTACTATACATTGGATGTTAAAAGTAAACGGATAGAAAAAGAATGCAAACACTAAGAACTGTAGTGATTATATATATCTAACAAAGTAGATTTAATGCCAAGTAATATCAGGGATAAAGAGGGGCTAAAAGAAAAAAAGAGGGGCTAAAGAAAAACGGTCTAAAATCCATGATCCAAGCATTCACCTAAAGACGACAAGAAAAAGAAGAGCAAATTAACTCCAAATTAAGCAGAAGCAGCTAGGGAAGAACAGGTGTCAATAATATGGAGAAGATCAGTGAACCAAAAAGCATGGTGTTTTTGATTTCTAGTATTTTCTTTTATTCTTTATTAAATGTTCTGTTTGATAATTCAAAATCCATGTCATATCTGATTTGGGTTCTGATGCTTGCTTTGTCGCTTCAGATTATGGATTTTTAGCCTTTTAGCATGCCCTGTGATTTTTTTATTGTTGAAACCTGGTTATAACATATCCAGTAATAGGAACTAAGGTAAATAGGCCTTTAGTGTGAGGTTTTATGTTAACATTAAACAATAAACACATCCCAACTAGGGGTTGGCCTTTTTTTCTTTTCTTCCCTGTTGACTTTGGGCGTCCTGAAGTATTCCTCCTTAGAGAGGCTGTCTTGCAGCTTGTTCAGCTGTAATCTACTTTTACACTGGAGCCCTGTTTTATGGTGGCAAGGTGTAGATGGGGGGAAAGTGTTCTATAATTGTTTGATTAAATCCATCTGTTAGTGGGCCTGTGACCATAAGCTTTGATCTTCACAAGTGTTTCTTAGCTGTTCCCCTCTCCCTTAGGTTAGACAAGAAGTCTAGAGGGGGCTGGAGTGGGAGAAATGCCTTTTCCTCAGGTGAGATCTGGCTCTGCTAAAGTCTTTTCCCCTGGAGAGTATGGACAGCAAATCTTCTTATGGAGAACACTGAGAGGATATTTCACAATGATTATCTTTCACCTTCCCTGCCAGAGCCACAAAGGGATCTTTCTCTGCTCTTCATGAGGACTTAGTGGGGTTCCTGGAGGTAAGCCCATAAAAGTGTGAGAGACCCTCCCTGCCAAGACTGTAGCCCCCAAAGGTTTCTCACTCTCACACTAGTCCTCATTCAGCCTCCAACAATTCATTAAAATTGTCAGTCAGTGTTACCACTAGTTTATGGCTCCACCTGCTTCTGCTTCAGGTAAGTAGATCTTAGCTGTAATGTTCTGGGTTCATCTGATTCTCATCGGATTCAGTATGGTGATTTGCTCTTAGAACTCGTTTCTCTAATAGGTCCAAGAAAACTTATTGATTTTTGATTTGATTAGTTTATTTTTTCCTGGTTTAATGATGGGAGTGATGACTTTCAAATTCATTACATTTTGGACATGAAACCAAATCCATCCATTGAGTTTTTTTTTTTTTTACTTTGGTTATTGTCATTTTTATTTCTAAAATTTCCATTTGCTTCTTTATATATTCTGCTTCTTTTGAGACTTTCTGTATTTCATTTATTTCAAGTGTGTTTGTAATTGCTCATGAAATATTTTAATGGCGGCTGCTTGAAAATTCCTGTCAGATAATTCCAATATTTGTGTCATCTGGTGTTGGCATCTGTTGAATTGTCTTTGCTCGTTCAGTTTGAGATATTCCTGATTCTTTGCATGACTCGAGTTTTGATTGAAATCTGGACAGTTTGGGTACTGTGGTACAAGACACTGTTCCATTTTGTTTAAATCTGGCGTTTTAGCAAGGTTTCTCTGATACCATTCCATTGAGTGATGAAGGTGCCACATCATTACTGCCAGATGGCAGTGGGAATCCAGATTCTTCACTTGGCTTCCACTGACCCCAATGATAGGGGTAGGTGCATGCCCAGTAGGCCTCCACTTACACCACTCTGGCTATTCCCTGGGTCCTGATGTCACTAGTTGGTGTGCCTTCTCTTCACCTTCTTATGTTTGTTTTATATATAACACCCAGAGTTTTAAATTGTACTTGGTGTGAGGAAAAGTGCATTTATTACATATTCCTGAAAACAAATGTCTCTAAGTTTTTTATGAGGCCAGTAATATCTTAATACCAGGAACACACAAAGGTATTTTAGGAAAAGATATTTTAGGAAATATTCCTTCTGAACATAGATGGAAAAAGCTTTTAAAAAAATCCTAATCAATTAAGGAAATTGATTCCAGCAATATATAGAAAGTACAATATATACCATGACAGAGGGATGCACAGTTGGTTTACCATTTGAAAAATTAATCAGTGTAACTCACTGTATTACATCTATAACTACAAAAGAAAAAAGATCATCTCAAAATATGCAAAAATAAAAATCCTGGAAAAAATCCTTGAAATCCTTGAAAATCCTTGAAAAAATTCAACACCATTGAAGGTAAAAAGAAAAACTTCAGCAAACTAGAAATGGTCAGGAGCTTCCTCATTCTAATAAAGGGCATCTATTACAAAGTTATAGCTAATATCATACTTGCTGTTTAGTGACTGAATACTATCCCCCTTAAGATCAGGAACTAGAGAAGGATTTCTGTTCTCACCAAGTCTGTTCAGTATTATACTGGATGTCTTAAATATTTACACAAAGCAAGAGAAGGAAATAAAAGACATACCAATTAGAATAAAGAAACACCACCAAGAAAATTAAAAAGCAAGTCACAGACTGAGAGAGAACATTCACTTTATATCTTACAAACCACTTATATTTAGCATATGTTAAAAACTTACACAAATCCATAATAATAAGAAAAATCAACCTGAAAAAATGGACAAAAGACGTTAAATAAATACTTCAAGAAAGTTACCAGTGATAAACAAGTACATGAAAAAGATGCTGAACTTCACAAGTTATCAAGGAAATGCAAATTAAAACCCCAATAAGACACCCTATTTACTCACCAGAATGGCTAAATTTAAAAAGACTGACAGGACAAAGTGCTGGTAAAAATGTGGAGCACCTGCAAGTCTCAAATACTGTAATTGAGAATACAACTGATATAATTACTTTAGGAAATAGTTTGGTAGTTTCTTTCAGAGTTCATTGTTTTCCTGCTATATGACTCATCAATTTTATTCCTAGTTTTTTTTTCCTCTGAGAGAATGTAAAAGCATATATAAACCCAAAGTTTTAAATGTAAATTTTTATAGCAGCTTTATTCAAAATACTACCCCCACACCCACAAAGAAACAACTTATTTTGGGCATTCCCATCAACAAGGTGTATCTCTCATACAAAATTGGGTTCAGTTGTTGAGACTGCTGATACCACACACACAAAGAAGTTAGAAAAGGTTTATTATTCACATAATGAGGCTTTTTGGGGCACATGATGCAGGTGCTCCCTGAAAATGATATGTAAACACAGGAAAAATGTTTAGCCTTGCAAATTATAATAGCATTTGATATATATATAATATATAGAGAGAGATAAAACTTAGAAAAAGAGTATGGCTCAAAGTGCTTGGATTTAAATCCTGATGATCACTTTCTAGTTAGATTAAATTGGGCAAATTACTTTATCTCTCTGTACCTCTTTTTCTATTTCAGCAAATGGGTCAAATAACAATCAGTGCCTCAAGAGTTATTGTGAGAACTAAGTGTATGAATATACTACAATACTTAGAACAGTTCCTGGGAAGAAATAAGCCGTTGTTAAATATTAGCTTTATTTTTTTCTTTTTTTACAAGAATGTAGGGAGTTACTTTCATGCACAGTTTCTAGAAATATGAATTATTACATTCTTTTTGAGACCACTACATATAAAATGCCTTTAAAGTATGCATAAATTTGGTCAACAATTCCATCTCTGGGAATGCATATGCAAAATTAATTAGGTGTATGTGCAATGAATTCCCTCCAAGAATATATAATCACATCATTGTTTATACAGAAAGAAAAAAATGAAATAACACAAATACCCAAATTTCCAATTATAAGGGATTAAATTATGGGACAATCATATATTATTTCCTTAAATTTCCATGACAACATGTAACAACGTGCAACAAAGCACACTTTAAACAGAATTCTGAAAAAAGGGGGTGGGCAAAAGGATGGCATTAAAATATACCATGAAGCTATAATTATTAAAGCAGTGTGATTTCAGGGAAAAAAATAGATAAGTAGAATGGAAAATTATAACAAACATACGTTTATCTACTCATATTGGTCTTGATATATATATGGACATAAGAGTTTAATATAAAAAGGTAAAATTAAAAACCAATGATGGATTTATTACTAATCATATAATATCAGAAAAAATGAATAGATATTTGAAAAAAAATAGTTCTTTACCTCATACCATAGCTGAAAATTTTTTTCAAGGATTAAGGAAAGAATTAAATGAGAAAAAGAAAAGGAATATGAATATCTGATCTCTAAAGACTTTCTTAACTCAAATGAATGGAAGTAATTACAAAAGAAAATAGCAACAAACACAAGTATATGTGTTTGATATACAGAAATCAAAAGTAATGCATGTCTGATATACAGAAATGCATGTCTGATATACAGAAATCAAAAGTAAAATTAGGAAACAATTTGGGAAATACCTTTAGCAAATATGACATAAGCTTGAGGGTCTTACTGTGTGTAAATTTTTGCCTTAAAAATGATTCTTTTATAACTCTTCAAGCTGTCTTTATAACACTTTATTCTTTCTTAAACATTTGTAGATTTAAAAAAAATAAAATTGTTTATTTTATGTATTTATTTTTGGCTGTGTTGGGTCTTTGTTGCTGTGTGCAGGCTTTTTCTACTTGCGGAGCATGGGTTCTAGGTGTGTAGGCTTCAGTAGTTGTGGCTCGCGGGCTCTAGAGTACAGGCTCAGTAGTCTTAGCACAAGGACTTAGTTGCTCCACGGCATGTGGGATCTTCCCAGACCAGGGATCTATCACGTGCCCCCTGCATTGACAGGCGGATTCTTAACCACTGTACCACCAGGGAAGTCCCAAACATTTGTAGATTTTGTAACTTTATAAGAACAAATAAATTAATGAACAATTAATAACAAGATTTAGCCTTAGAAACAAGGTGATTTGGGAGAGGTGAAGAAAATCTAAACATATTCTTGACTTGAATAGCAGAACTTCTAAGTAGAGAATCACACATATAGATTGTTCTAAGTTTCTTACTCTGTGTATATAAGTATTTTTAAATTGAGATCAATTGAAAGGAAAAGGGAATCAAGGTCATAAGCAATGAATTGTTGATAAAATAAATACAACTGATAGTGAAAAAAATTCAACCCCACTTGTAATCAAGGGAATGTAAATTTTAAAAAGTTCCAACTCTCATGTCTTAGATTAGCAAAGCTATCCTGATTGTTAAACAGTACTGAAGGGCATGTCAGCGATCTTCACTCTTTCCCTTTTGGGCCAGTAATGATAGTTACGAGACTTTTTTCAGAAAATGTGAATAAGAATTTACACATAACAGTATTTGGTATATAATTAATTATAATATCAAGAATAGAATTATCTTTAATATTCTGTAGTAGAAAATGTTAACATCCAGTCATATGTTGAAATGTTATGTAACAATTAAATTATTTTTTGAAAGAATTTTTAATGACATTGAAAGTGGTTATAATAAGTGCAAAAAGCAGGATGCAAAATTTTTATTATATGTAATCTTAACTATGAATTTTTAAAGTATTCATACAAAAAAGGCTAAAAAATATGGGTATGATTATGGGTATTTTTTAATTTTTTTTTTTTTTTTTTTTTTTGCCGTACGCGGGCCTCTCACTGTTGTGGCCTCTCCCGTTGCAGAGCACAGGCTCCGGATGCGCAGGCTCAGCAGCCATGGCTCACGGGCCCAGCCGCTCCGCGGCATATGGGATCCTCCCAGACCGGGGCACGAACCCGTATCCCCTGCATCGGCAGGCGGACTCTCAACCACTGCGCCACCAGGGAGGCCCTGATTATGGGTATTTTTTGATGATTTGTTTTTTCCAGCTATATTACTTTGCGTTGCAGTAAAAGTCATTTTTATAGCAATGCAAAATATGCTCTTTATAAAATTATTTTCTATGACCATCAAATTTTGAGTTAGTATTTTATAAAAATATTTTAGATTTGTATAAATTGTTCTGTTTGAGGCTTATAAAAGGATGAATTTCATGAATATATTAAATACCTGGTTAGTTGAAGAATTCCAATAATTTTTCATGCTACTTTAAAAATTTTTGGTTTGTATTTAGATGTACTTAACATTAAAAAACAAATTCCTGTTTGTCTCTTTTCTCCTACACTAAAGAAAACAAAGTCCTACAAAGTGGAGGAGACAGGAAACTCTGGAATTATCTTCTCAAGATGACAGAATTTGTTGTTTAAAAAAAAATTTTTTTTTAATAAAACATTTTATTGGGTGGATACTGTTTAAATGCTAACACCTTGCCAACTGTCAATTTTTGACACTGTTTCTTGTCTTTTTTTATTTGTTTGTTTTATCATTGTACAGTCAGTTTGGATAGCACTTTCTGTTTAGTTTTTCTGTCATGACATGGATTTGCAGCATATTGGGAGCGTTTCCTAAAATGCCCTTAACATGAATGATTTTAAATAATATTAAATTTTCTAGTTGCTGAAAACATTTAGAACAACTGATAAGAAGGACTTAAAGCATTAGTCTCATAACATCATCTTTAGTTATTATTATAAAAGAAACACAAATTAAAACTAAAAATAATGGTGGGTCCTCTTTCCTTTGAGCCACTCCCATGTCAAAGGCCCATAAATATTATCATCCATATATAAAACATTTAAAAAGCTAATTATCAATTTGCATACCTTTTCATATTCACTAGGGTGGGTACTTAAATCACTCTATGGGATACCTATTACATTCCTCAATATTTTTCTCTACCTAGGTTTCTTCCCCCATTTTATGCTTAATTGGATTTTAGTTCCATGTTCCATGTATTTACCCAAACAGGACAAATACTACCATAATCCTCTTCCTACGGAACAGGGCAGTTTCCAGTGAAAGAGTCAAAGATGCAAAACTAGAAATTAGTAAACAAGAAATCTAGACCAGTAATAATGTATTTATTTAGCATTTATCACTTGCTTGTCACTGTTAACTGATTTATATGCATTCATTTATTTAATCTCAAATCAATTCCATGAAATAGAAAGTTGAAGAAACTGATGACCCACAGAGGTTATGAAATAGGTACAAAGTCATGTGGCCAGTAAATGGAATATCTGAGCCTGGAGTCTGACTCTGCTTGGCCTCAGAGCCCAAACTCTTAATCACTAAACTAAATATGTTAAGAGATTGGGAAGTAAGCTAAAAGCCTAGAAACTGCCCAGTGCTTTGATCTTCTTTTTGTCAGAGGTTGGACTTATCACAGACAGAATCACTTGTTCATTTGATAAGTATACTAGTATCACATTCCAACTGGTAAACAGGATTCCTATAGTGAGGTCTTAGAACACACCCAGTTCCCATGCAGAAGAAGAAGTATTCATCATGTAGAAAACTCCTGAAATTAGCCTGTCTCACTGGCTGTTGAATAGTGTAATTAAGTGGTATCTATCACAAATAACATGTGCAGCAAAATCATATTAAGGACATGTGGACATGTACAGGTTATATCAGTCAGTGTGGTTGGTGGAATGAGATGGTAGAAAGATAATGGGCTGTGGAGTACAAATCACAGTTGTTCTTTAAAACTCACATTGTTTGACAAGGTACTCTCAACAATCCTTAGTTTTTCATTGTATCGATAACATGGCCTCATAATGCCTGTTGGAGGAGTTATTATGAGGAATAGTGACACTAGTTTGAAAGCACTCATCTGACACAATAAATTTTGGCTAGTATTATTGTGTATACTATGAGTAATAGGTATAATTTACAGAATGAATATGGCCTTTGTTCTGTGCGGAGTTCTAGCATTAAGAAAAGATGTTATGCATTATATGAGGCAAAGATGCACAAATGCAAATGCAGATCTAAGCATAAAATGGGAAGCTATGTATCTTGCAATTAAAGGACAGTTTTCTCAGTATGGAAGGGTGTGCTGATAATGTGTATGTGAAAAATGACAGCATTGATTTCATCACTCATTCAACAAATAGTCATCCAGAGCCTAGTCTATTCTACGTGGTAGAGATACATTCAGTCTCTTTACACATAGGACCTACACGTCAGAGTGTCTGAAGAAAAGTAATGTGGGCATATACCCCAATCAGGCCATTTGTAGTTGGCTTGTTCCCATTGCAAAGTGGCAGGCGAGTCCTGCTTGAGAAAATTGAAAACCTTACTTGAGGTCTTAAAAACAGTAAAGTAAAATGTGATATTCACAAATAAGAAAATGTTTAAAATTTAAACTTAATTTACTAAACCCTGACTTTTTTGAAAATGAGATAATCATTAAAAAATAGACAATTGTGGATTATTTCTGATTGAAAATCTTAACATCTAAACATTGCTGTATTATGCAGTCCAGTAGTTGATGCTATTCTAGTTGTTATAATAGATAATCTGCTCAATTTTAGTGATTTAACATAGTAGTAATTTTTATTTTGCACATATAAAGTTCAATATAAGTGTTTATGTGGGTTATTTAAGGAATCTAGGCTCTTTGCCTAACTACATCAACTACATGGCTTCCAAAGTCACTGGATAATGGAGGGAACATGGGAGATTTATGTCTGCAGCCCTGGAAATGATGGACCTTTTCTCCAACCACGATGCAGTGGTTAGAAGTCACTGCGAGGGAGACTATAGTCTAGGTCAGTGGTATTCGATTTGTGGTCCATGTACTGGCTGCCCATCTATAAACTATTCGTTACTGATCTTTGATAAGATCAGAAACGTGTTCTGGATGTGAATTAACTATTTATGTCACTAAAGACACTGCTGAGTACAGTTACAACTTTCCTGATGAAGTTTGTTGATTTACCTTCTGGTACAAGCTTTTAGTAGTGGACCAGCACTTTGAGTAGCACTGGCTTAGCTGTGTGCTCAGGAGAAAGAGGAAACAGATTTTATGACCAATTAGCCAGTCTTTGCTATATCCAACAGGATAGTTCAGATAGATACACATGTGGGAGTGATAACTGAGTCTGGGTTTTAAGTATCTTTAAGGTCTTTTAATATTAAAATATATTACTTAAATGAAAAATTATTTTCAAGAGATTAGTTTTTATAATGTTCTTTGAAAATATGAAAGCATGGGCAAATTAAGAATGATTTAAGATAAACAATAAGTTAATTGTACTTGTCCTTACTGTAAATTTTCAGAAACAAATCTTACTGTAATTTTAACATGTAGCAGTTATGTTACACACATTCATATAACTTTTGTTAACTGAGATAACTCAGCTAATTCAAATGTAAAGAAGCATGAATTTTGACACAAAAAGATGCTACAAAAAGCATTACAGATTTGGAATGAGGAGTTTTGCATTCCAGACTTTGTTGTGTAGCTAACCAACTGTGTGTTATCAGATAAGGAGTGAGCATCATTGGGAAAAGCATCATTGACTAGATCAGGAGTGTAAAATCGATTTGAATTCTTGTGTTAGTCCAACACAGCTGTCTGGGAGTTGTGTGTTGAGAAGAATTCTGAAGCAGAATATAGGCCCATTGGTTAAGAGTACTGTGATCAATAAGACTACTGTGATCATTGGATAAGTACTAAGGGTGAAGGATGAGAAAATAGCTATATTTGAAGTAAATATTTGCTGATATCTTACCTATGTAATTGATCAGATTCTTCATATTTCTAAAATAAGGATCCTGTTGAAGATTTTAGATATAACTATCATAAAGTATAACAAAGGGAGGATATGTGATAGGGTATGGATAATTAAACACCAAAAACAAGAAAAAGGAAAACATTTAGAGAGTGACTTCATTTGTTTGAAGAGAACTTTGAAAAAATAATTATGTCCATATTTAATGTTAGCACAGGGCACATTACAAATTTAAATGTCTTTTGGATTAGTCACCATTTTGAATTATCCACACCCTGTTTCTTTCTTTTATTGTGTAGAATCAAGTGTTTTCTGGATTGCGTGTTGTACCATTATTGTGACTTATTAATTGGGGCATGGAAGTGGACTAGCATTATAATACTTGAGAGAGTACTGCCACATCATAAACATGGGTGTATGCAATACATTTAAGGGGGAAAAAAGTGACTTACACTATATAGGAAAAAGCAAAAGTGGCTGCAGATGGAATTAATGAAATAAGATTTAGGCTGCCCATGTAGATGATGTTTGACATTCCTCTCTAAAATATCTCCTATGGAAAACCCGGTCTCTTCTGATTAATATAGCTTTGACATACCCAGTGAATTCAAATCTAGATTGCAGAACATTTACATTGCTCAAAGCTATTTGGATGATTTAGGATGAAATGAATCTCTTGGTCTCTTTGGGATCATATTTTAAGGTGTAGTTTTTCTTTATATTCACACAAACTGCAGATTCAAGAGTGAGAAAACCTGGATTTTAGTCTAACTCTGCTATGATGTAGAAAAGTTATTTCACCACTCAAGATTTTGGTTTCTTCATCTGTTAAAAAAAAAAAAAAGTTAAGCAGATGCTCTTTGATATTCATGCTATCCTATGTTTTAATCACAGAACACCAAGGACTTCTTGGTTTGTGATTTATAGGTAGAAATCTTGAGAATCACATGAAGGCAGAGCTTAATGGTAATGTTATAGGGGTTTTTGGGTATCAATAATTCTTATGCAATACACTCAGATATTAAGCCAGAAATCTCAGAGCCATCCTTTATATTCCTTCACATGGAATTTATTTCCTCCTTTGAGTTCACGCCACTCCTAGCTTCAGTTTTATTATCAGGGTTTATTGAGGCTTCACCTGGAACAATAAGACCTCTTATTCCCTTTCCTTCAGGCCTCCCTCCTCTTTTCTACCTCCCACTATTAGTGCTTGCTCTTACTCTATCTCATCAATGCATAATATAATTGCTTGGCTTTTCTCCCTGAAACAACACAAAAGTAGCAAGTTCATCTTCAGCCCCCTCTGCCTCTGAAACATTGGGATCAAAAATAACTCTGACAGAGTTTTAACAACCAGAGAGACAACTATCTCATGAATGGTCCACGTTGACTTCTATCCTTTCTTCTTTTTTATGGTCTTTCTTGGATAGTCAGAATCTCTCTTGAAAACTAGAGTTCTCAAACTCTTAGTCTCAGGAACCCTTTACAATCTTAGAAATGATTGAACTCCCCAAAGAGTTTTTACTTATCTGGGTTATATGTATTAATGTTTACTTTATTAGATAGGAAAACTTAGAACATAGTTTCCTAAAGAATAACTGTATTTTCTAAGAGTAAGAAACGTAGTGAAAAAAGTGACATGGTATGACAAGTTTTGCAAATCTCTTGATATCTGATTTAAGAAAAGACAGCTAAAGTCTGCTTCTACATTCAGTTTGTTGCAATGTGTTGTTTTGATTGGCATATGTGGTAAAAATCTGGCTTCACAAAGAAATGTAGTTGGGCAAAGGAGGAGTATTTTACTAGCCTTTTTAGTTAATTGGCAACATTCTTCTTTGGTACTATACCAAAACTGAACAATAGTCATATCTTAAAGATTAGTTTCAGTGTGGAATTTGAAACCACATCAATATACTTTTCCTTCTCTGTTACTGTACATTAAAATCTATTAGTCTATCTTGTACTTTGAATAGATCTTTTACCAATGTATGATTTTTTAACATTATGCATTGATCATTTGAAAAATATTGGTTCAAGTTATGCAGAACTTCCAAATGTTGACATATTTCATTATACAAAATAAAAAACTCACATTCATTAATATCACCAATCTCATCCAGAAAGTCTGAAGTATTGGAAAGCTGTCAAACTCAGAGTGGTTAGTGCAAGTTTTCTAGAATTCAGAATTTTTATTTGAAAGATTGAATTTTACCATTGGCAAAAAACATTTTCAATTGTTTTGGAGTGCCATTTTGGTAAATTTTGGGGAAAATGTCTGCTAAATATCCATGGCCGATGAGCCAGTTTGTCTGGCAGTCGTTCTTTCAAGTAAAAAAATGGCGCCAACCCGCCCTTCCTATTTCCTCTTTTGCCCAGGACACTCATCAGCAAGAGTGTTCTTACACCCATTATCTCACACAGAGGTTGGCACAAAAGGAATGTTGACTATATGGTTTTTAATAAATACTGCATAATGTTGTGATAGCATTGATATACCAGATCAAGTTAGTCAGTTGTCCTTTTGCCTAATGCTAAAGTATCCAATTCAGAAAGTAACCTACCCTCTATTTTAATGTACCTAAATGGATATAGGTGCTTCTGTTTTGTATACATATTATTGTTTTTAGGCGACATTTATTTAAGAGAGTTAAATTACTCAGAAAAATGTATTTCCTGTAAGAACCTGTATTTGCTCAAGTTCTAAATATATCTCAAGTTTGCTAAGAGATGAAAGCTTAATTATCCCAACCACTAAAAAGAAAGGTAATTACGTGATACAATATAGCTGTGAAATATCATGACAACAGCAATCATATTACAGTATACAAATATATCAAATTAACATATTGTCCACCTCAAATTTACACAATGTTATATGCCAAATATAGTCAATAAAAGAATAAATCCAGGAAAGACCAAGAGGAAACTAATTAAAAATTCTAGTGCCTTCTATTTAAATGTTTTCTAATTTTGGATAAAGAGATTTAACATTGTAATATGACTTTAATGATAATTTGTACTATATTAAAAACTATCATTATAAAAATAAATAAATAAATAAGCCTCAAGCATGACCCTGACATAGCTATTTATGTTCAGCATTACAGAAGTTTGCTTCCTAATATTTAAGTCCCATAACTCTAGCAAAATCTTAGGGTTTATTTCATATTTTTTTAATCAGAAAAGAAAAATCAGAAGAAATGATCACTTGGATAATGAGAAACTAAACTAGTCCATTACTTATGAGTTGGGATAATGGATAAATATAATAATTGGAGCCAATTTTTGTCCTTTCTTTGATTTAATTTACAGAAAACTACACTGACTTAGTTTCAAAAAATTTGTAGACGTATAATTACTATTATTGGCTTTATTCTAGATATGTCTGTACAGGTAAAGCAAAATGTAGAACTAAGCACTTAACAAGGGAATTTTATCGATGCAGACAGGCAAACTGAGTTTTGTTTTCCTAAACAGAAGATTTGGAGGTCCAACTTGGAAAATTGCCTCCACTCTTTTTACTTAATTCTGATAAATGGACAAATCATGAATGTCTAATAACAGCTATTTCTTTGGGATAACAGAGTGTGGAGTGGTGTGTGTGTGTGTGTGTGTGTGTGTGTGTGTGTAAAATTTCTCTGGAAGCCAACATAAAGACCTCCATTAGCATGGAAGATTTGTAGGTACAACCTAGTGTATTATTTCTTGTGTTCAGAAAGCTAGGCTGGGAGAAAGATTGCTGGCCTCAGTAAAACCTAAAAATACATTCCAGGTTAGGATTGTGCCTTTAGATCTTAGGTAAATAATATTTTTTACTCTACCCCATCTTTCTTAGAAAATACACTTTTAGTGGCGGCAGCACTATAATTCTCAACCTAATTGTCATATTCTTCCATTTTCACTTTCACCGACCAGAACTGAGTTGAATGTGAGAAAATGTGAACTGTGTCTACAAATAAATGAATCATTAAATAGACTTTGAACTGACAAGAGTGTAGGAATAGCATACAACTTGTTATTCTTCTTTATTCATCATGGGTGTTCAAAAATTATGGATCCTAGATAATACCATATTAACCTTTGTTAAAACCCTAAGAACCCATATGTACAAGGAAGAATCAAATAGATTGAGGCTTGCAGTTCACTAGGACTTTTCTTTTTTTAGTGTGTGTGTGCTATGTAGTCTCAAGCCAGTTAAGTTCTTTGAGCTTCAGATTCTCCTTTTTTTTTTTTTTTTTGCGGTACGCGGGCCTCTCACTGTTGTGGCCTCTCCCGTTGCGGAGCACAGGCTCCGGACGCGCAGGCTCAGCATCCATGCCTCACGGGCCCAGCCTCTCCATGGCATGTGGGATCTTCCCGGACCAGGGCACGAACCCACGTCCCCTGCATCGGCAGGCGGACTCTCAACCACTGCGCCACCAGGGAAGCCCAGAGATTCTCCATTTTAAAAACATGAGTAATAATATCTTGTGAATATCAAAGGAGATATTATATGTTTAAATACTTAATATGGCCCCTGACACAGCATAGATATTTGGTCATTTTCATCTTTTTCTCTTATATTTTCCAAGATAATATTCCAAGTAAAAAATGTCTTAATTAAATTGATCATCCCCTATTCACTGGCATTTCAGAATAGCAGTGGCGCTAAAATACTAGTACCTCAATATCACAGGAATTGAGAGTTTAGAAAAGTAAAAATAATATTCCTGAGCTGATAGGAAATTTATCTTTTTAATGGGAAAGCAAAATCCTTCAATGGTTTGGTTACTTTCAGATGTAGCAGAATCACTCTCCTAATTAAATGGCAGTTACTGCCATTATACATCATTATGTTTAAATGGAGTATCTGGAAGATGTCTCAATTAGACAGTCCTCCCAATTAAGTGTCCTATAGGTTAATAGGAGTTACTTCCTCTCCCTCAGATAGGGTGGTTTGGGAAAAATACCTAAGGCCCAGTCTTTAAGAGGTCAAAATTACGTTTCTTAGTTAACACTCCATAAAGTGGAACTGGGAGAATTTGCCATGACTGTCATGGTTTTTGTCAGTCTGGCTGCAAATCAGTCAAGACAACTACATTCTGAGTTACAGTATGATATACACTTTGAGGTAAAATAATGCATAGAGAAAGATCAACAATACTCTTTAAAAGAGCCAAAATCTGTCAGTTGTTAGAATATTCACCATATTATTATTATTTTTCAGGATTGGTACAATTTAAAAAATAATTTGTGGTTTTAAAAAATTAGGCAAGGTAGAGCACAGAGAACAAATGCTGAGGCTATGAATTCTAGAGACAAGAAAGAACACTTTACAGAAGAATGGTGAGCTCACAAAAAATCACACTATGTGCAGCAGAAAGTATTTTGCCCTGTGGCATCTAGACGCTGGAAAATATAATTTGGCCATGGCATAGAAGATACTGAACACTCCTTGACTGCTACTGTGCCACTAACTTCACTCCTTGACTGCTACTGTGCCACTAACTTCTGCACATACTGGTGACTCTTAAGTCACAGGAATCCTGGGATTTGGTTTACAAAATTTATAGATTACAAATGTCTAAGCTAAACATTTTCGATGAATCTAACACTTGGTATTTCATTCCACTTATCCTATCTCAAGCTATTTATAGTCTGGGAAGAAGTCACAGAAGGCAAACACGTCTTGCTTTTCAGGGCACACACACACAACAAGAAAATATAAAGGGAGAACATTTCTCAGGAACATTTATTAATGTAATCTTGCCATAGTCTAGAAATCATACGATATTTGCATCTTTGAAATATCAGCACACGCAAGGAGTGGAAAATAGTGCAGAAATTTTAAAAAATATTCATTTATTAGATACTCATAAAACTAGGTTTTACATTATTAAAAGGAACGTACTCAAATTACATGTGACAGTGGCATTCTTAACAATCCTCCTTACTTACCTCTCACAAGCTCAGTCTACTCCTTGGCCTTGTTTATATGCATCCTTAGAATGCTTGTGATAAAACTTCATGTATTTTATGTAATTTTCTTCTCTCAAAAAGCCGGTGTCATTTTTCAGAGTTAAGGAATGTGAGAAAGTCTTTGTTTCCTCATTTGGCAATTTAACCTTTTCTAATTGACTATGTGATGGTGATTCTTTATTTGGCAATTTAACCTTTTCTAATTGACTAGGTGATGGTGATCCTTTATTGGCATTTACTTTCTTTGGCAGAATATACACATGTGTACACTTGATAAGGAGAACCTAAATCATGAATAACACTGCAAAATTTGTCAGTAAGATAGGACCAATTTCCAGGAAATTGGGGATTTCAGTCTCTAGATCAGGGTGAATCTTGGCAATCAAGGTGAATCATTGTAGTGGAAGCTTCAGGGATATTAAAAATTGAGCCAAAACTTATGTGCCCATCTTTTTAGACTGACATTCTAAAAAGCATGCCCAAGGGCACCTTTCATAGAGCCTAACATGATGTCAGGAATAAAGATGGAGTGCTGTGGTGGACAAGGACATATGGGCCCAGACATCATTTCATGAGAGGACATATAACCTGTCTGTCAGCAGGCAAACTTCCACTGTCAGCCCCTTCGGGGTTTTCCTCAGCTACAGAGGATTGTCTGGGCCCTAGTTGCACTTTGCCAGAGGCAACCCACATCTAGTGACTGGTCACAGTGTGACATAAAAGCTTTACCATTTCAGCTCGGTGCTGGATAACTCTGAAGGGCTCTTCTAATTCCAGACCTTGTTATGGGGTTGGCTGAGGCTTTGTAGGAGCTGCATGCCCAGTCTGACTTCCCCTCTGGCCCTTGCTGCTTCCTTCCTCTCCCTTCCACTGGTATTAATTCCCAAAAACTTCATCTCAGCCTGTGCTCTCAGAGAACTTAACCTGCAGTAAGCACAATACAAATTTGTTGCATTTCTGGGTTTCCATATCTCTGTTTGCTCCTTTGTTTGTTTATTTTGTGTCTAATGGCTTCTGTTAGATAATATCTTAATTCTCAGGGACTGTTTTGCCTGAAGATATCTGTCCTTCCCTTTGAATCGTGTAGCAAATCCTGTGTTCTAAGGCCAGACATTCTTTGGTTCTACAGAGTTATTATCAAAACTGCATGCAGTAGGATCTGTATGTATTTGCACTGATAAAAAAGTTAATCACAGAGTTACTTAACTCACTTTTTAAAGAGAGGGACTTAACTGGACTTTAAGGGGTAAATTTTTATGTACCAAAGAGAACCAAAAATTAATGAGTTAAGCGTTCGGCTAGATAACCCAAGGAAATCACAGAAAACTCCCAAAGAAAGTATAAATAATTAAATAAGAGCAGAAATTAATGAAATAGAACAAAGGTCGGCAAACTGTAACCTGTAGGCCAGTTCACTGTTTTTGTAAATAAAGTTTTATTGGAACACAGCCACATCAGTTCATTTAGTATTGACCATGCTGCTTTCACACCACAATGTCAGGGTTGAGTAGCTGATAGAGAGGCCATATGGTCTCCATAACACACAGTTGAAAATATTTACTATACAGCCATTACAGAAATAGAAAACAACTCTGATTCAGGGAAATAAAAAACATAAAAGTTTAATCTCATAAAAGACTCATAAATGGACAGACTTTTGAAGAGACTAAGAAAATGAAAGAAGGCATAAATAATCATTATTAAAATAATAAAAGGGATGTAAATATCATATAGTAAGAGAAAATTATGAAGAAATATATATCATTAAATTTGAAAACTTAACAGCAGTGGTCAAATTCCTAGGAAGGTGTAACTAACTAAAAGTAATACTAAAATATATATGAATGGTCTTGATAACCATATAAAAGAAACTAAATTAGTAGTTAAATGTTTTCCCAAATAGAAAACATTAGGTCTAAATGGTTTTCACAGGCAAGTTCTTACAACACTCAAGAAACAAAAAAGCTGAGATTATACAAATTACTCCAGAGAAGAGAGAAATAGAAAACACTCCCTATTCATCATAAGTGGCTTAAATAACTATATTTTCAAATGTAGATAAGGGTACAAGAAAGGAAATAATAGGTAAATCTCACTTAGATAAATGCAAAAATGTGATAAAATACAAGTCAAAAAACTGTTGAGTCATGTGTATAAAAATAATTCATGAAGTAGGATTTATCATTAGAAAATCAATTACAGGTCTTCGTACTAACACATGAAAAGAGAAAGTCATGGGGTCATCTCAGTAGATGAATGTGATGGTTAATTTTACATGTTAACTGGGCCATGGGGTGTTCAGATATTTGGTCAAATATTATTCTGGGTATTTCTGTATGGGTATTTTTGGATTAACCAAAATTAACATTAACATTTAAATTGGTAGACTGAATAAAGCAGATTGCCCTTCATAATTTCAGTGGGCTTCATCTAATCTGTTGAAGGCCTGAATAAAACAAAAGGCTGGCCTTACCCTGAATAAGAGAGAATTCTCTGCCTGATCACCTTCAAACTGAGACATAGACTTTTCCTGGTTCTACAGCAGTCTGTCAACCTTCAGACTCAGACCTGAAGTGGGGCATTGACTGCAGATTTTAGACTTGCCAGCCCCCATAAGTGAGTGAGCCAATTCTTATTTCCAACTAATTTAGTTTCCTCTCAATTATAATCCAAATTTCAACAAAATTTTTGTAGAACTTGACAAGTAGATACTAAAATTTACATGAAAAAACAAATGGCCAAGAAATGCTAAGATAAAACTGAAGGACAAATTGGTACAACTTGCTTCCTAAGATACTGAAAGTTATCATAATGTTATAGTAATTAAGATAGTGTGATATTTGTGCAGGGCTAGAAAGAGACCAATGGAGCAGATATATAGCCAACAGGAGAGATGTACAAAAATGTTCATAACAATATTTTTCACACTAGCAAAATCTGGCAACAGTGCAAGGGTCCATCAATTCAGTAATGGATGAATGGATACAGCAGTCAAAATAAATGAACTACTCAAACATAAAACAATGTATATGAAACTCAGCAATATGATAATGAAAAAGCCTCAAAATAGTATACATTTTATCCTTTTTATAAATTAAAGAGAACTAAAATAAAATAAGATATACTTTCAAAGGAATCCTTACATAGGCACTAAATCTATAAAAAAGTAATGCATGGGAAGGATGATAAACCTAAAATTCAAGAGGATGTTTATTTTGGGGAGAAGGGCCAAAAGAATGGAATGGTAGGCAAGCAATATTGTTAGATCAGGTAATTTTTGAGGTCCTAACTTTTGTTTTGGGTGCTGAATTTTAGGTGGAGGCTTATGGGTGATAAATACAAATATATAAATAGCTATATAAATAAAAGCAGACCATGCAGTGCTAAAAGTTTGTTATGAACTAAGGATTATGATTAGTTCAACTTTGTGTGCCCCCAAACATAAAAAAAATGAAAATAAAATTCTGATTTAATAGTGGAATTCCTAATAAAAGATTTCAGATTCTTTTTGGAACTAAACGCAAATCAAGTTAAAATTGCTAAAATAGATGCTATTTCTTGATCATTGTTATAGTAAGTGGGTATTATCTCCAACTAAACATAATTTAATTAGAATATCCTATACGTTTAAATCCTAGATGCCACATACTTTGGGTGAGCAAAAAAGTCATTCTGAAAAAAATGCACCTCAATAAGAAAAGATATTGAATCCGTATTTGATACATTTTCTTCACATAGATTCTAGGACACTACCCTCCCTTAATTTTTGTCCACTTTGTTACTCCTTTTCATTTTCCCTTTATGATCCCTTCTGTTCTCTCCAACCTGAGAGAACTCAAAGGCAAGCAGTAAAAACAGAACTTCTGATCTTTCCCCTGGAGTTTCCTCCACCCTTGGCCTTCTCCATCTAATTCAGGGGCAACGTCATCTTTCTAGTTCTCAGCTCCCAAACTTTGGAGTCATCCTTGACTCTTCTCTTTCTCCAGCACCATACGTGCAATCCATTAGTAAAGTCCGTTAGTTCTACTTTCAAAAGATAACATCACCATCTGGATCAATGGCTTAGCTGCCAAACTGGTCTCCCTCCTTCCAAGTTGTTCTCCTAAAATCTATTCTCAATAAAGCAGCCAAACTGATCCTTTGAAAATGTGATGATGTCACTCTTCTACTCAGCACTCTGCAGTGGATTCTCTTTTTGCACAGGGTGAAAATCAAAGTCCTTGGAAAGCTTACAAGGCCCTACAGAATCTGACCTCTCTCCCTTGTTACTTCTTTCCTGTGCTCCATCATACAGACCTACTTGATGTTCCTCAATTCCTCTAGATTCTGCCTTGCTCTAGCTGCTCTCCCGGATGCAAGCTTGGATCCTTCCCCAGATGTAAGCGAGCACCTTCAATTTCTCCAAGTCTTTGCTCAAATTTTCTTCTAGAGCCAGCTTTTACCAGTTCATAAGTGTGAATAATTAAATATGAAGGAATTTTACAAACCAGTTTCAAACCTTTGGTAGCTTGAAATTGACCATAGTGGGAGTATTTACACCATGGAAATAAGCCCTCCCTTGATCACCCTATTTAAAATTGCAGTTTTCGTATTCTTCTTTGTTAACTCCTGATTCTCCTTGTCCTACTGTACTTTTTCTTTTCCCCATAGTACAGGCCACATAAGATCTTACTGTTTAATGTATATGTATACACACAGACATATGTGTATGTACACCCACTGAAATAATTACATTTATCTAGCTACAACTGGTAAAATGATAAACATATCAAGTTCATGCTCTTTCTTTGTGTTGACACTATGGTGTCTTCTTCAAAGTCAGAAAAACAAATGACATTTTGGCATTATTAAGCATTATATTTGTATATTTTATTTTGGTAAATTATAGTTTATATAAACTAGAAGTTTTACACAAAAATATGTCAAACCAAATGGGAAGAAATTCTTTTAAAAAGACAAATCTCTGTAAACATACCTTACCCTTGTTTCCAGGCACTTTGAAATTCAATTAAATACCTAACATGCCTTTCAAGAATTTTGAACATGTTTCTCAGAAATTGTTTTATTTTTTAACTTTTCTAAATATAGAGAAGCTCCCCAAATTCTTCTTTATTTGGCTTATTACAATGTCTGTGGGGAAATATTACAGATTAATAAAGTAAACCCTGGTGTGGGAAGGGATTCATGCAAATCAGATTGCGTATCAGAAATAGAACTGAAAATGTTTTGTCATGAAGATACTAAAGTGGTGAACCCTCCCATAAATCTAACATTAAAAACTTTATAATCAGTAAGGGACCTGTCTTCAGTAAGTCTCATGCTTACAGAATTCTACCATTCTGAGTTATTTTTCAGATTACTCATAGTCATTTCTGCCAACATTAATATGGACTCTTTTCAAAATTCTAGGTATGTATTGTTCTAAACTGTATCATAAAATCTTAAAGCAACCTGCTAGCCTAAAGTCTATGATATTTCATGACTTAAACGAATAACCCAGTGTTGCTAAACGTCATTTCTGCAGCCTCTCTTTCCTCTGAATCCAAAGGCACAGAGTCTAGCTCAGGATGAGAAAGAGCTTGCTGGTACCCAGGGTTAGGATCAGCAAAAGTTTGGGGTCTTGTGATTTTTAGTTTGATAAATATATCAACAAAGATTGCCTTCCAGTTACATGTTGTAAGGGTCATTTTTTTTTTTTTTTTTTTTTGCGGCACGCGGGCCTCTCACTGCTGTGGCCTCTCCCATTGCGGAGCACAGGCTCCGGACACGCAGGCTCAGCGGCCATGGCTCACGGGCCCAGTCGCTCCGCGGCACGTGGGATCTTCCCAGACCGGGGCACGAACCCGTGTCTCCTGCATCGGCAGGCAGACTCCCAACCACTGCGCCACCAGGGAAGCCCGCAAGGGTCATGTTTTGAGACCTTTTATCAGTTCACAATATATTCTGCTCCAGATAAATGAAAATCTACCTATGACAGCTTAAAAAATTATGGGTGTTTTTTTTCCCTTCTTATAACATGAATGTCAATGTTCAGCTGCTTAAGGCTGATGCAGACACTCAACGATAATTATCAGGAATCTAGGTCTTTCTGCATCCTTTGTGCATTGCTGTGCTTAGCGTGTTGTCTTCATTCTCATGTTTGTCCTTTCTTGGTCACAACACAACCTACATACCAACAAGCATGTCCACAGTCCAGGCAAGAAGAAAGGAAAAGGAGCAAAGATCTATGCCAGCCATGTCTGTTCCTTTTTTACTGAGAAAGAAAAAGCCTTTCTAGAAGCTCAGTGCAGTAGACTTCCTCTTATATCTTATTGGCTAGAAGGAAGTCACATGACTACTTCCAGACTAATAATTGACCAAAGAAAATCAGATGACTACAATGGTTTCAGGCAATGGAGATTGACTCCCTGAGCTATGGTAAGAATCAAAATCTCTGAAGTCAAGGCACCACAGGCACCACCTGAACAATCGAAGAGCTCTGTCGGTAGGGAAAGGTTATTGACTCTTGTGTAGACAGTGGACAGATGCTTTCATATCTACAGTGTGCCTCATTCCTCTTCAAATTAAGTCATTAGTATTAGTAAATAGCACATAAAGCCAAAGTATAAAGTAGAGCAGTAGTTGGTTGAGAGCATGTTTTGGCCTCCACCTTCATTTGCAGCCTAGGTTTTAGGTATGAAGTGTTCTAAATGACATTCAGACTTATTAATAACTTGATTTGTAAGTATACTTCAGTTCCATAGTATAACTGAAGTATAATACTGAAGACTTTGGTTTAGATTCTAGATTCTGGTATTTACTAGCTGTGGGACTCTTCGAGGTATGTTAACTAAACCTCAGTGTTCTCATTTGTAAAACAGGCATATTATCATTTGTCTTGGGGACCTACGCCATAGTGTGGTTGTAAGGGTTAAATACTTGCTTAACACAGAGCATGGCATTTTGTAAGCTCACTATAAATGTTTGCAGTTGAGATTGCTCAGTTATTACTATTCCGATGTCCATGATTTATTGAATGATTAAAGTGACCTCAACTTACTATTCAGAGTAGTATAAAAGGTGGGAGGAGGGGGAAGAAGCAATAATATGTCCAGTTCAGAAATTCTAACCTCATTTTAGTTAGTAACTAAACTTATTTATGCTTACCTATCATGTAACTACAAAATTTAGGATTAAATAAACACTTCTTCCCAACAAATTGGGGACCTCATAGGAATCAGCGCTGTTCGAGGAGTTTTTGGAAGACTAGAGAGAAGTGGGATTTTCTTGGATACTCCATAAAGGCAATTACAAAGTAACTGAATTTTAAAATTTAATGTAGGGGCTTCCCTGGTGGTGCAGTGGTTAAGAATCTGCCTGCCAATGCAGGGGACACGGGTTCAAGCCCTGGTCTGGGAAGATCCCACATGCCGTGGAGCATCTAGGCCCGTGTGCCACAACTGCTGAGCCTGCGCTCTCGAGCCTGTGAGCCACAACTACTGAGCACACGTGCTGCAGCTACTGAAGCCCACGTGCCTAGAGCCCATGCTCCGCAGCAAGAGAAGCCACTGCCATGAGAAGCCCGCGCGCTGCAACGAAGAGTAGCCCCCACTCACCGCAACTAGAGAAAGCCGGCATGCAGCAATGAAGACCCAATGCAGCCAAAAATAAACTAATAAAATTTAATGTAAAACCAAACTTCTATAAATAAATAATTCTGAGCTATTGTCTATAAAGACAGATTTTTTAAAATTGAAGTATAGTTGATTTGCAATATTGTGTTAGTTTTAGGTATACAGCAGAGTGGTTCAGTTATACATATATATATATATTGTTTTCTGATTCTTTTCCATTATAGGTTATTATAAGATATTGAATATAGTTCCCTGTGCTATACAGCAAATCCTTGTTACTTATCTATTTTATATAAAGTGGTGTATAACTGTTAATCCCATACTCCTAATTTATCCCTACCCCCTCTCTTTCTTCTTTGGTAACCATAAGTTTGTTTTCTATGTCTGTGAGTCTGTTTCTGTTTTGTAAATAAGTTCATTTGTATTATTTTTTAGATTCCACATATAAGAGATATCATATAATATTTGTCTTTGTCTGGCTTACTTGACTCAATATGATAATCTCTAGGTCCATCCATGTTGCTACAAACGGCAATATTTCATGCTTTTTTATGACCAAGTAGTATTCCATTGTGTATATATATACCACATCTTCTTTATTTATTAATCTGTTGATGGACACTTAGGTCACCTTCATGTCTTGGCTATTATAAATAATGCTTCTGTGAAAATTGGGGTGCATGTATCTTTTCAAATTAGAGTTTTAATCTTTTCTGGATATATGCCCAGGAGTGGGATTGCTGGGTCATATGGTAACTCTATTTTTAGTTTTTTAAGGAACCTCCATACTGTTTTCCATAGTGGCTGCACCAAGACAGATTCCATTTTTTTTTTTGTGGTACGTGGGCCTCTCACTGTTGTGGCCTCTCCTGTTGCGGAGCACAGGCTCCGGACGCGCAGACTCAGCGACCATGGCTCACGGGCCTAACTGCTCCGCGGCATGTGGGATCTTCCCAGACCAGGGACCAAACCCGTGTCCCCTGCATCAGCAGGCGGACTCTCAACCACTGCGCCACCAGGGAAGCCCCAGATTCCATTTTTAATGATATTTTAAAGGCAGTCCTGTTAAACATAGAGCAGACCCCACCCTTGGCCCATTAAAATAAGTCACCTGATAGCTTCATTTCTAAATTTAACACTGCAGAAATTAGGACTGTTCATCCTTCATAAAATCAAATCACATAAACTGATAGGTATAAGATAAAAAGAAAAATAAAATTCTTCAAAGAGCAAAAAGACATATGAAGCACAGAGATTCAGAGAGACTTGTAGTGATTTAAAGTGAGTGACCTGGGGTGGTACAAGCATACTCATGGCTCTGTCAGTTTCTCTTAGCCTGATTTTATGTTAAAATAACCCTCCCAACTAAACATGCCATGCCACAGGGATTTCACTCCATACCACTGAAAGATCATTAAGTGGAGAGCCTAGGACAACCAAGAGACCATCCAATAAACTTTTTCCAACATCTATTATATATAAGACACTATGCAAATGTTGTGGAGGGTAACTTTTACTTTTGGTCTTTTTTTTTTAAAGTTAGTGCTGTAAACTTCTAAGTTATTACCTTCTATTTTTGATGCTAAGATGTAAAATCTGTTATAGTTTTATACAAATTTTCCAAGGGATTAAAACAGGAAAACATTTGAAGCCACAGAACATTCCAAAGCGTGGAAGACAGCTTGCTGGGATTTTCTCTAGAACTTGAAAAATCTAATTACTACATTGGGTAAAGATTTGTAGGAATATGACAAGGCCTCGCTACGTCCATTACTTAGACAAAATTTCATATAAAATTTGTTCATTTCATTGTTTTCCCTAAGGTTCATATAACTTCTATGTCCCCAGTCTGAAAATCTTTCAACTTGTCTCCATCATTCTGGATGAGAGTTCTCCAGTTCAGAATCCAGTTCTTTGTATAGTTTTACTAGTGTTTATTATGTCAAGAAAATTTATTACCACTTTACTTTCTGTGATATTGTCCTTCTTCCAACTTGGCCTCTCTAAACCCACAGCTTGCGAATCTTTTTGGGGTAAAGAGTGCCAACAATTTGGGCTTATTCTAGTCAAAAGTTGGTCTTATAAACCCTTCCATATCCAATGGTTATTGCCTTCCCCACACAGCACCCTGAGTAACCAACTAATTCTGGCCACCCATGCCTGTCTACCATCCTGCTTTCTTACCTTCTTATTCTACCATCGTACCACAGTATCAATTTTTTTTTTCCTGATCAGTATTAACAACCAAGACCTCAAAAAAAAAAAAAAATCTCGGGCTTCCCTGGTGGCACAGTGGTTGAGAGTCCGCCTGCCGACGCAGGGGACACAGGTTCATGCCCCGGTCCGGGAAGATCCCACATGCCGTGGAGCAGCTGGGCCCGTGAGCCATGGCCACCAAGCTTGCGCATCTGGAGCCTGTGCTCCGCAACGGGAGAGGCCACAATGGTGAGAGGCCCATGTACTGCAAAAAAAAAAAAAAAAAAAAAAAAAAAAAAATCTGTCTTTTATGCTAATACCCAAGAGCTCTGAGAACCTGAAGGTCTAATGGGGACATATTGGAGAAGGCTTCCCATAGCAGTATAGGCTTTTTCCTCTGAGGTAACACAAAGGATATTTACAGTGGTTGTATAGAGACCTTGTCTCTGCCTTTGTCATCTAACCTGGGGAATAATTCCATATTAGGAAGTACTTAAACCCTATTAAGTAGTACATAATTTGATGAGTTCTTATTGACATATTCATGAACTATAGCTTATCTTTTGTTTTCCATATATGTGGTTTTATATAATTTGTTTTCATTTTCCTTTTATTGATTGGCCATAGCTTAAACATGAATTATCTATGTTCTGGATGCTTAGGAAGACATTCAGTTTTGCAATGGCAGTAGGATAAGTAGTACCCTGTGGCCAAAAGTTATAATCCCACCTCGAAAACCTCTAAAAGAACAGCAAAGTCAGCATTCAAGAAGGATGTGAATTATTTAGCTGTTTCCTACTCATATTCTAATTATTTTCAGATACTGTTTTTTACATTGACATGCATTTAATAAAGGTGTTTTATAACATCGATTCTCACAACTAGGGCTAGACTGACATTGTGGGTGTCCTAGACTAATTTTTTTTAATTAATTAATTTATTTTTGGCCGTGTTGGGTCTTTGTTGCCGCACACGGGCTTTCTTTAGTTGCGGCAAGCGGAGGCTACTCTTCGATGTGGTGTGCGGGCTTCTCATTGTGGTGGCTTCTCTTGTTGCGGAGTACGGGCTCTAGGCATGTGGGCTTCAGTAGTTGTGGTGCATGGGCTCAGTAGTTGTGGCTCATGGGCTCTAGAGCACAGGCTCAGTTGTTGTGGTGCACAGGCTTAGTTGCTCCGCGGCATGTGGGAACTTCCCCGACCAGGACTCGAACCCGTGTCCCCTGCATTGGCAGGTGGATTCTTAACCACTGCGCCACCAGGGAAACCCTAGACTAATTGTTGAGGGCTACTTCAAAATGATTTAAAATATTTCAATATTTTATTCAATTTAATATTTTATGATTTGCTTAATTTTGTATCTTATTTTTAATATTTTTATTTAAATATTTTAAAACATTTCTTTATTAGAGTTAGAGGTAAACAAATTTTCTATTAATACATTTTATCATCGTAATTAGACATTTATTACTTGGACAGAATATGACATATCATTTCAAATTATTTGGGATTATTTTTGTTCCACAAATTTTCCATTACTCATTATCATACAGCATCAGTCACTCATCATACTCACTAAAGATAGAGAGAATGTTTAAATTTTCTTTCCCACTATCTGCTCTACTTCCAGCTTCCACACAGGCAAGGTATTTCTGATTTTTTTCTTCTTTGCTTTTCTTTTATGATTTTCTGAACTAAATTTATTCTTTGGAGACAAATTAAATGGTTTCCATTTTTAAATGAAAATATAAATCACCTGTCCCTGGTAACCTGCCCTGAGGCTGCCAACTGCTGGAAATTGTGGCTTTGTTGGTCCGGGGAATTAAGCCCTATAGTATCACCGCATAACCTACACATGTCTGTGGCAAAAATGCTCAATAGAGACAGGCTAGTGAGGGTGATGAGTGTATGTTATTTCCACTCTGGGATGCTATCTGTTTCAGGGAAATCAGGGCCAATTGACCTCTTGCCAGTTATGTTAGAAGTCCCATGTGGAAATCTGCATTAGCTGGCATCATATTACTATTTTTTTCCAGTGATATTTTAGTACATTTTATAGTTGGCTTCCAAGGCAGCTGCCCAGTCAGACTACCCCTTGATATGATTTGGCTCACAACAATCATAGTTATTGAATTAACATTCCGGACAGTGCTTCCTTCTAAATGCAGGAAAACCCCACTGTATCAACTGCCAAGGAGAGAAGGTCTTTGTAGAGAAATCCCCAGCTAATATGCAGTGGTGTTGTATCTATCATATATTAATCTGCACAGGCTTCACAACTTCTTAGAGCCTTGGAAAGTAAGACTGCTTCTTTTCAGTGTAGTTGGCTTCAAATGAAATCATTCAATAGACCATAGACATTTTTTCTTTTTTTTCTCTGTGATTAGATGGATATAAGGAAATTTTTTTCTACTAAAACTTCTTGATTCAGTACAGATGAACAGGAAGGAAAGAGATTCCATTTTTTACTAGAAGAAAAATTATTAATCATAGCAAAGGGTACTATGTAGCTCATTTCAAAGATTTTTCTACAGTGATGGTATAAAGCAGAAGTTTATTCTTAGTTCTTTCAGTTTTCTAAAACTGCTGCTCTCCTGTTGCTTTTGCTTCAGATATTTTTAGGTATTTCTACCTTCTAAGTTCTACTTGCACACACTACCCTATAGATAAATGAGTTTAAATTTAATACATGGCTTTCTGTAAGGGTATTTGTACTGTTCCTTATGAAGTTAATAACTTTCCTCAGGTTAAACACATGTCTGCTATATGATTGGGAAGGTGATAATTGGGGGCAGAGGGCTGAATGGCTCTGATGATATAATTTAGGAATTGCTTTGGCACAGAGTCCTATGTAATAGTCTATCAGACTTGCCAAGTAGATTCTCACAATAGCCTCTAATGTAGAAATTGGGTCCAGAGAAATAATGAAGCAAAACAAAAAAATTTTAAATATGGTGATATATTTGAGAATAGAAAACAAATCTTTTAGTCCTTCCTACCAGATATGCAAATGACTTTGAAAAGGATTTTTGTGTGGGTCCTAGACTATGGATAGAGATGCTTTCAGCTAGGAATGCCTGGGACACTACCTCTGGCCACTGTTACTTGTAGCAGGCCCCCACAGACATTTCTCCTAATGTGTGGCTGAAGGGGCCCTTGTCTTCTTACTATGATCGCAGGATGTACTTAAGCAAAAACCATCAGGGAGGTTTGAGGAACAAGATTTATTACTCACAGGTCCTGGAGGGTACACAGCATGCCAGAGGGCACACAGCAAAGTTGTGAGTAGAGTACACAGACCTGGGGCTCTGCCTTTATTAGGGTCTGAGGTTGGGGGTGTCTGGGGTTTTACGAGTTCATTCTTTTTTTTTTTTTTTTTGAACACGGGCCTCTCACTGTTGTGGCCTCTCCCGTTGTGGAGCACAGGCTCCGGATGCACAGGCTCAGCAGCCATGGCTCACGGGCCCAGCCGCTCCACGGCATGTGGGATCTTCCCAGACTGGGGCACAAACCCGTATCCCCTGCATCAGCAGGCAGACTCTCAACCACTGCGCCACCAGGGAAGCCCATGAGTTCATTCTTTATTGGCTAACTTAAAGCATAAGAGCAGGAATTAGGGTGCAGGAAGGGAGAAGCAGGGTCATTCAAGTAGTCTAGGTGACGCAGGGTTTTCTGAAAGAGGGAACTTTATGGGTGGGGTGGCCTAATTCTTTATCTGGTTGTTTTGTTTGTAGCTGTGTCATACAGCTGGCAATAAGTTTATTCAAGACAGATATCTTTTGAAATGGATGCCTCAGCAATCAAAAGCTCAATGTCAGGCACTTTTTACAACCAAAAAGTTTAATGTCAGGTATTTACTCTACAAGGATATTTGTTGTATTAATTCTCATGCATTATTTATAAAGGCCTTTGTAATGTTTATATATATTGTTTGCAAAATAACAGTGCAATAAACAATAATATTAAAAGTATCTTGTGAATATTGGAAATATAATATTTGCACTATCACCTTCAGAATGTTTAGTCCAGCATCTTACATTTATTTGGACATTACATTCACTTGGGAGAGTGAAGTCAGAAGTTAACTGAGTGTTATATCAATGAGCTGCTGCCAGCATTCTTTCCAATCTGCCCACCTACAGTTTCTCATTCACCTTGAGTACTCTAACTCTGAACATTTTCCAAAAGTTTTAGAAAAAATTGAGAATTTTAAAAAATTGTGGTAAAATATAGACAATATAAAATTTACCACTTTAACTATTAAGTGTACAGTTCTGTGGCATTAACTATATTCAGATTGTTATGCAACCATCACTACTGTCCATCTGCAAGTGAAACTGTACCCATTAAACGATAACTTCCCACTCCCTCCAGCCCCTGGCAATTACCATTCTACTTTCTGTCTCTAAGAATTTGATTGCTCTAGGAACCTCATATACATGGGATCATGCATTTGTCTTTTTGTGACTGGCTTATTTCACTTAGCATAATGTCTACAAATTTCATCCATATTGTAGCATGTGTCAAAATTTCATTTATTGTTTTTTTAATAAATTTATTTATTTATTTATATTTTTGGCTGTGTTGGGTCTTTGTTGCTGCGCGCGGGCTTTCTCTAGTTGCAGTGAACAGGGGCTACTTTTTGTTGTGGTGCACAGGCTTCTCATTGCGGCGGCTTCTCTTGTTGTGGAACTTGGGCTCTAGGTGTGCAAGCTTCAGTAGTTGTGGCATGTGGGCTCAGTAGTTATGGCACGTGGGCTCAGTAGTTGTGGCTCATGGGCTCTAGAGCGCAGGCTCAGTAGTTGTGGCACCCAGGCTTAGTTGCTTCACAGCAGCTAAGGGCTAGGGCTTAGGGCTAGCGACTAGGGCTTGAACCCGTGTCCCCTGCATTGGCAGGTGGATTCTTAATGACTGCGCCACCAGGGAAGTCCTAAAATTTCATTTATTTTAAAGGCTGAATTATAGTCTATTGTATGTCTACACAACATTTTGCTTATCCATTCATCTGTCAGTGGGTTTCTTCCACCTTTTGGCTATTATGAATAATGCTGCTATGAACATGAGTGTACCAATATCTCTTCAAGACCCTGCTTTCATCATGAAGAACCTAGGGGCAAGACAGGAATAAAGACGCCGACCTACTAGAGAATGGACTTGAGGACACGGGTAGGGGGAAGCATAAGCTGAGAAAAAGTGAGAGAGTGGCATGGCTATATATACACTACCAAATGTAAAATAGATAGCTAGTGGGAAGCAGCCACATAACACAGGGAGATCAGCTCGGTGCTTTGTGACCACCTAGATGGGTGGGAGGGAGGGAGACGCATGAGGGAAGAGATATGGGGATATATGTATATGTATAACTGATTCACTTTGTTATAAAGCGGAAACTAACACACTATTGTAAAGCAATTATACTCCAATAAAGATGTTAAAAAAAAAAAAGACCCTGCTTTCAGTCCTTTTGGGTATATATCCAGAAGTGGAATTATTGGATCATATGGTAATTGTATTTTTAATTCTTTGAGGAATCATCATACTCTTTTCCACAGTGGCTGCACCATTTTATATTCCCACCAGCAATGCACAAGAGTTCCAGTTTTCTCTCATCCTCGCCAGCACTTGTTATTTTCTGTTTTTTTTGTTTTGTTTTTAATAATAGCCATACTAATGGGTATGAAGTGGTATCTCATTGTAGTTTTGATTTGCATTTCTCTGATGACTAGTGATGTTGAACATCTTTCCATGTGCTTATTGGCCATTTGTATATCTTTGGAGAAATATCTATTCAGGTCTTTTGCCCATTACTAAATTAGTTTCTTTTGGGGACTTCCCTGGCAGTCCAGTGGTTAAAACTCCATGCTTCCAATGCAGGGGGCGCAGGTTGGGGCGCAGGTTTGATCCCTGGTTGGGGTACTTAGATCCTACATGCTGTGTAGCGTGGCCAAAAAAGAAAAAAAAAAAAGGAAAAAAAAAGAGGTACTTCTGTTATTGAGTTGTAGGATTCTTTATATATTCTGAGTATCAGTTCCATTTCAGATATATGATTTGCACATATTTTCTCTCATTCCATTATTTGCGTTTTCACTCTGTTGGTAGTGCCCTTCAATGCACAAAAGTTTTTAATTTTGATGAAATCTAACTTACCTATTTTTTCTTTTGTTGACTGTGCTTTAAGTACCATGTCCAAGACATCATTGACAAATTCAGTGTCATGGAGTTTTTTCCTGTGTGTTTTCTTGTAAGACTTTTGTAGTTTTAGCTCTTAAGTTTAGGTCTTTATCCATTTTTAGTTCATTTTCACATATGGTGTAAATTAAGGGTACAACTTCAATTTTTTAATTTTTATTTTCTGCATGTGGATATCCAATTTTCCTAACATGATTTGTTGGAAAAATTGTCCTTTCCCCATTGAATGGTTTCATACCCTTGTAGAAAATCACTCATCCAAATATGTGAGGATTTATTTCTGGGCTGTCTATTCTTTTCCATTGGTCTCTATGTCTGTACTATGCCTGTACCACACTGTTTTGGTTACCTTAGCTTTGCAGTAAGTTTTGAAATCAGGAAGTGTGAGACCTCTAACTGTTTTCTTTTTTAAGGTTATTTTTGGCTAGTCAGGATCCCTTGAAATTGCATAAGAATTTTAGAATGGCTTTTTCTTTTCTGGAAAAACAAAAAAAAATCACTGGGATTTAGATAGAAATTGCATTGAATCTATAAATTGCTTTGGGTATTATTGACTTCTTAACAATATTAAGTTTTCCAATCCACTGGGTGTTTTTCCTTTTCTGTGTGTGTTCATTACTTTCTTTCAGAAAGTGCAGTTTTCAGTGTACAAGGCTTTCATTTCCTTGGTTAAGTTTATTTCTATTTATTTTTTTCTTTTTGATGCTCCTGTAAGTGAAATTGTTTTAATTTCGTCTTGCATTATTCAGTGTTACTATACAGAACACAACTAATCTTTGTGTATTAATTTGTATCCTGCAGCTGTGCTGAATTCATTCAATTAGGTCTAACAGATTTTGTGGAATCTTTAGTTTTCTGCATATAAGAAAGATCATGTCATCAGTAACCAGAGATAATTTTATGTCTTCCTTTCCAATTTGGATCTCTTTTGTTTCTTTCTTTTGCCTAATCACTCTGGCTAGGTCTTTCAGTACTATGTTGAATCGAAGTGATGAAAGTGGACAGCCTTTTTCCTGATTTTAGAGTAAAAGCTTTCTGACTTTAACCATTGAGTATTGTGATTATTCCTTTTATGTGTCAACTTGACTGGGCCATGGGATGCCCAAACATTGGGTCAGTCATTCTGGGTGTTTGTGGGGGTGTTTCTGGACGAGATTACACACAAGTCAGTAGACTGAGGAAAGCAGATTGCCTTCTCTAATGTTGGTAGATATCATCAAATCAGCTGAAGGTGTGAAGAGAACAAAAAGGCTGACCCACCCATGAGCAAGGGGCATTTCTTCTGCCTGAGTGCCTTCAAGTGGGGATATAAGATTTTTTCCCACCATCAGACTTGAGCTGAAACACTGGCCTTTTCTGGGTCTTGAGCCTACCACCCTTCAGGCTGGAACTACACTATCATCTCTCCTAGAACTCCAGCTTACCAACTACAGATCTTGAGGCTTGTCATCTTCCATAATCATGTCAATCGATAATAATAATAATAATAACAATAAAAATAATACACAAATGTATGTACATATATCTCCAATTGGGTCTGTTTTCTCTGGAGAACCCTGAATAATGCAAGTATGATGTTGGCTGTGGATTTTCATATATGGCCTTATTATGTTGAGGTATTTTCCTTCTATTCCTAGTTTGTTAAATTTTTGTCATAAGGGTATTGGATTTTGTAAACTGCTTTTTCTGTATTAATGGAGATCATGTAGGTTTTTTTGTTATTGTGTTAATGTCATACATTACATTGATTCATTTTTGTATGTTGATCCATCCTTGTTTTCTAGGAATAAATTCTGTTTGGTCATGGTGTATAACCCTTTTAATGTTCTGTTGAATTCTGTTTGCTAATATTTTGCTGAAATTTTTTACACCAGTATTCAGAGAGGATTTTTGTCTATAATTTTCTTTCCTTTTAGTGTCTTTGGTTTTGATAGTAGGTTAATGCTGGTCTCATAGAATGAGTTAGGAAGTGCTCCCACCCCTTCAGTTTTTCAGAAGACATGGAGAAGGGTTCTTTAAATATTTGGTTGAATTCATCAGTGTAGCCATTTGTTCTTGGGTAGAAAACCTTTTTGTTAAAAGGTCTTTGATTATTTACTCTCCTTACTAATTATAGGCCTGTTCAGATTTTCTGTTTCTTCATGATTCAGTCTTGGTACCATTTATGTGTTTTTAAAAACTCATCCATTACATCCAGGTTATCCAATTTGTTGGAGTACAGTTGTTCACAGTATTATAATCCTTTTTATTTCTATAAAATTTGTAGTAATAGCCCCTCTTTTCATTTCTGATTTTAGTTATTTTGGTCTTCTCTCTTTTTTTCCTTAGTCAGTCTCTCTAAAGGTTCATTAATTTCGTTGACCTTTTCAGAGAACCAACTCTTGGTTATGTTGATTTTCTCTATTTCTTTTCTACTCCCTGTTTTATTTATCTCTCCTCTAATCTTCATTATTTCCTTCCTTCTGGTAGCTTTGGATTTAATGTTCTTTTATTTTTTGTTTCTCAAGATGTAGTTAGGTTATTGATTTTAATGAAAGTATTTAAGCTATACATTTCCCTCTTGGCACTGCTTTCACTGTATCCTGTAGTTTTCATATGTTTTGTTGCTTTATATATTTAGGTGCTCTGATGTTCCATGCATGTATATTTATAACTGCTATAACTTCCAGGTGAATTGATCATTTTATCATTATATAGTGTCCTTCTTTGTCTTGTGACAGTTTTTGACTTAAAATGTATTTTGTGTGATGTAGGTATAGCCATCTCTGCTCTCTTTAGGTTGCTGTTTGCATGAGATATCTTCCTCTATCATTGCACTTTCAACCTACGAGTGTCCTCAGATCTAAAATATGTCTCATATAGATAGCTCGTAGTTGATCCTGTTTTTTTTTTAAACCCATTTTATCTATCTACATCTTTTGATTGGGGAGTTTAATCCATTTACATTTAAAGTAATTACTAATAGGGCAGCACTTTCTTTTGCCATTTCATTTATTTTCTGTATGTTTTAAAGCTTTTTGTCACTTAATCTATTATTGACTTTATATGGTTGATTTTTTTTTTTTTTTTTTTTTTTTTTTTGCGGTATGCGGGCCTCTCACTGTTGTGGCCTCTCCCATTGCGGAGCACAGGCTCCAGATGCGCAGGCTCAGTGGCCATGGCTCACGGGCCCAGCCGCTCCGCGGCATATGGGATCCTCCCGGACCGGGGCACGAACCCGTATCCCCTGCATCGGCAGGCGGACTCTCAACCACTGCGCCACCAGGGAGGCCCGGTTGATTTTTTTAATGACACCTTTTGATTCCTTTCTTACCTCCTTTTATGTATATTCTATAGATATTTTCCTTGTGATTACGATGGGGTTTTCATATAATATCCTAAAATAATGACCATCTGTCATAAATTGTTGGCAACTGAACTTCAAATGCATACAAAACTCTGTTTATAGCAACCCCCAGTTATGTTATTGATGTCACAAATTACATCTATATATTTTGTGTACCCATTAATATAGATTTATCATTTTTTATGCATTTTTCTTTTAAATCCTGCAGGAAACAAAAAGTAGAGTTACAAATCAAATTATAAATACTATTTTTTAATATTTGTACATTTATTTACCTTTACTGGAGAACTTCTTATTTTCATATGATTTCAAGTTACTAATTTCTTTTCATTTCAACTTGAACAACTCCTTAGCATTTCTTGTAGGTTTAGTGGTAATGAGCTCCTTCAAATTTTCTTCATCTGGGAATGTCTTAGTTTCTCCCTCATTTTTGAAGGATAGTTTTGCCAGACTCTTGGTTGAAAGGTTTTTTTTTTTTTTTCTTTTAGCAATTAACATATATCATTCCACTGCCCTCTGGGTCTATTTGAGTTTATTCTGCTTGAAGTTTATTCTGCTTTTTGGATTAGTGTATTTATGTCTTTCCTCAATTTTGGGATGTTTTCAGCCTTTCTTTCCTGCTTTCTTTCTTTCTTTCAAAATTGAAGTATAATTTACAATGCTGTGTTAGTTTCTGGTGTACAGCAAAGTGATTCAGTTATACATATATATATACATATTCTTTTTTTATATTTTTCCATTATAGTTTATTACAGGATAGTGAATATACTTCTCTATGCTATACAGTAGGACCTTGTTGTTTATTTTATATATAGAAGTTTGTATCTGCTAATCCCAAACTCCTTATTTATCCCTCCCCCACCCCCTTTCCCCTTTGGTAACCATACATTTGTTTTCAATGTCTGTAAGTCTGTTACTCTTTCGTAAATAAGTTCATTTGTGTCAGATTTTAGATTCCACATAAAGTGATGTCATATGATAGTCATTTCTTCAAATAATCTCTCTGTCCTTTTCTCTCTCTCTTTCCCTTCTGGTACTCCCATAATGCATATATGGGTCCAGTTGATAATGTTCTATAAGTCCTTTAGGCTCTGTTCACTTTTTTTCATTCCTTTTTCTTTTTGTTCCTCAGAACTGATAATTTCAAATGACCTGTTTTCAAGTTTCCTGTTTCTTTTTCTCCCTCTCTGAGTCTGCTGTTGAATCCCTCTAGTGAATTTTTCAATTCATTTTTTTGTATTTTTCAGCTCCAGAATTTCTTTTTGAATCTTTTATAATTTCTTTCTCTTTATTGATATTCTCATTTTGTTCTAATACCATTTTCCTAATTTCTTTTAGTTCTTTGTTCATGTTTTTGTTTAGCTCTTTGGGCATATTTAAGACATTGTTTTAAAGTCTTTGTCTAGTAACCCTGATGCATGTGTTTCTTCAGAGACTGTTTCTGGAGATTTATTTTGTACCTTTACATTAGCCATGTTTTCCTCTATGTGCCTTGTAACGATTTAAAAAATTTGGGCATTTGAAAAAATTGCAGTCTCTCTCAGTCTTTGTAGACTGATGTGGAAGACCTTTACTAATTAGAGAACTCCTCACTCTTGAGATTAGCCTATAGTGAAGGCTTAAGGTCTTCTCAAATCTTTTCTGGACATCTGTTCTGTCTGGGCCTGGGTATATGCTTTTCTCCCCACCCCCCACTACCCTTTATTTCCTGGTTGATTTATTTATTTTATTTTATTTTATTTTTTACAAGTTACAATCTAGTTTTTTATTTTACTTATTTATCTAAACATTTTTTATTTTATATTGGAGCATAGTTGATTAACAATGTTGTTAGTTTCAGGTGTATAGCAAAGTGATTGTTATACATATACATGTATCTATTCTTTTTCAAATTCTTTTCCCATTTAGGTTATTACAGAATATTGAGCAGAGTTTGCTGTGGTATACAGTAGGTCCTTGTTTGTTATCTATTTTATCTATTTTAAATATAGCAGGGTATACATGTCAATCTCAAACTCCCAATCTATCCCCCCCACCTTTCCCCCTGGTGCCCATAAGTTTGTAGTCTAAGTCTGTGAGTCTGTTTCTGTTTTGTAAATAAGTTCATGTGTTCATTTTTTTTCAGATTGTGCATATAAGTGATATCATATGATATTTGTCTTTCTCTGTCTGACTTACTTCACTTAGTATGATAATCTCCAGGTCCATCCCTGTTGCTGCAAATGGCATGATTTCATTCATTTTAATGGCTGAATAATATTCCATTGGATATATGTACCACATCTTCTTTATCCATTCATCTGCCAATGGACATTTAGGTTCCTTCCATGTCTTGGCTACTGTAAATAGCACTGCAGTCAACATTGGGGTGATGTATCCTTTTGAACCATGTTTTTCTGTGGATATATTACAAAGAGTGGGATTGCTGGATCTATTTATAGTAGCTCTATTTTTAATTTCTTAAAGAACCTTCATACCGTTCTCTAGAGTGGCTGCACCAGTTTACAATCCCACCAATAATACAGCAGGATTCCTTTTTCTCCACACACTCTCCAGCATTTGTTTGTACATTCTTTTTATGATGGCCATTCTGACCTGTGTGAGGTGATATCTCATTGTAGTTTTGATTTGCATTTTTCTAATAATTAGTGACTGAGCATTTTTCATGGGCCTCTTGGCCATCTGTATGTGTTCTTTGGAGAAATGTGTATTTACGTCTTCTGCCCATTTTTTGATTGGGTTTTTTTTTTTTTGATATTGAGTGCATGGGCTGTTTGTAAATTTTGGAGACTAATCCCTTGTTGGTCACATTGTTTGCAAGTACTTTCTCCCATTCTGAGAGGTATCTTCATTTTGTCTGTGGTTACCTTTGCTGTGCAAAACCTGTTAAGATTAATTAGGTCCCATTTGTTTATTTTTTCTTTTTATTTCCATTACTCTAGGAGACAGCTCAGAAAAGATAATTGATGCCATTTATGTCAAAGAGTGTTCTGCCTATGTTTTCCTCTAAGAGTTTTATAGTATCCTGTCTTCCGTTTAGATCTTTAATCCATTTTGAGTTTATTTTTGTGTATGGTGTTAAAGAATGTTCTAATTTCATTTTTTTACATGTAGCTGTCCAGTTTTCCCAGCATCACTTATTGAAGAGACTGTCTTTCCTCCATTGTATATTCTTGCCTTCTTTGTTGTAGATTAATTGACCATAGATGCATGGGTTTATTCTGAGCTTTCTATCCTGTTCCATTCATCTATATTTCTGTTTTTGTGCCAGAACCATAGTGTTTTTATTTGTTTGTTTGTGTTTTTTGGTTTTTATTCCATGTCTAAAAGAGTGTTTATTTTCTCTTCATTTTTTTTTTTTGTGTGTGGTACGCGGGCCTCTCACTGTTGTGGCCTCTCCCGTTGCGGAGTACAGGCTCTGACGCGCAGGCTCAGTGGCCATGGCTCACAGGCCTAGCCGCTCTGCGGCATGTGGGATCTTCCCAGACTGGGGCATGAACCCGTGTCCCCTGCATCGGCAGGTGGACTCTCAACCACTGCACCACCAGGGAAGCCCTCTCTTCATTTAAAAAAAATTTTTTCTTGGAGTATAGTTGATTTACAATGTTGTGTTAGTTTCAGATGTACAGCAAAGAGAATCAGTTATATATATATACATATATCCACTCGTTTTTAGATTCTTTTCCCATATAGGCCATTACAGAGTATAGAGTTCCCTGTGCTATACAGTAGGTCCTTATTAGTTATCTTTTTTTTTTTTTTTTTGCGGTACGCAGGCCTGTCACTGTTGTGGCTTCTCCCACTGTGGAGCACAGGTTCCAGATGCTCAGGCTCAGCAGCCATGGCTCATGGGCCTAGCTGCTCCATGGCATGTGGGACCTTCCCAGACCGAGGCACGAACCTGTGTCCCCTGCATCGGCAGGTGGACTCTCAACCACTGCGCCACCAGGGAAGCCCTAGTTATCTATTTTATATATAGTAGTGTGTATATGTCAATCCCAATCTCCCAGTTTATCGCTTCCTGCCCCACCCCCTACCCACCTGGTAATCATAAGTTTGTTTTCTACATTTGTAACCCTGTTTCTGTTTTGTAGGCAAGTTCATTCTTTCCCTTATTTAGATTCTACATATAAGCGATATCATATGATATTTGTCTTTCTCTGACTTAACTTTACTCAGTATGACCATCTCTAGGTCCATCCATGTTGCTGCAAATGGCATTATTTCATTCTTTTTTATGGCTGAGTAATATTCCATTGTATATATGTACCACATCTGCTTTATCCATTCCTCTGTTGATGGGCATTTAGTTTGCTTCCATGTCCTGGCTATTGTAAATAGTGCTGCAATAAACACTGGGGTGCATGTATCTTTTTGAATTATAGTTTTCTTCAGATATATGCCCAGGAGTGGGATTCCTGGATCATATGGTAGCTCTATTTTTAGTTTTTTAAGGAACCTCCATACTGTTCTCCAGAGTGACTGTACCAATTTACATTCCCACCAACAGTGTAGGAGGGTTTCCTTTCTCCACACCATCTCCAGCATTTATTGTTTGTAGATTTTTTTGGTGATGGCCATTCTGACTGTGAGGTGATACCTCATTGTAGTTTTGATTTGCATTTCTCTAGTAATTAGTGATGTTCAGTATCTTTTCATGTGCTTTTTAGCCATCTGTATGTCTCCTTTGGAGAAATGTCTGTTTAGATCTTCCACCCATTTTTTGATTTGATTGTTTTTTTTTTGATATTGAGCTGCATGAGCTCTTTTTATATTTTGGAGACTAATCCTTTGTCATTTGCTTCGTTTGCAAATATTTTCTCCCATTCTGAGGGTTGTCTTTTCATCTTGTTTATGGTTTCCTTGTGAAAAGCCTTTAAGCTTAATTAGGTCCCACTGTTTTATTTTTGTTTTTATTTTCGTTACTCTAGGAGGTGGGTTGAAAAAGATCTTGCTGCAATTTATATCAAAGAGTGTTCTGCCTATGTTTTCCTCTAAGGGTTTTATAGTATCCTGTCTTACATTTAGATCTTTAATCCATTTTGAGTTTATTTTTGTGTATGGTGTCAGGGAGTGTTCTAATTTCATTCTTTTACATGTAGCTGTCCAGTTTTCCCAGCACCACTTATTGAAGAGACTGTCTTTTCTCCATTATATTTTCTTGCCTCCTTTGTCATGGATTAGATGACCATAGGTGCATGGATTTATCTCTGGGCTTTCTATCCTGTACCATTGATCTATATTTCTGTTTTTGTGTGAGTGCCATATTGTTTTGATGTCTGTAGCTTTGTATTATAGTCTGAAGTCAGGGAACCTGATTCCTCCAATCTTTCTTTCTCAAGATGGCTTTGGCTCTTCGGGGTCTTTTGTGTTTCCATACAAATTTTTTGTACTAATTCTGTGAAAAATGCCATTGGTAATTTGATAGGGATTGCACTGAATCTGTAGATTGCTTTGGGTAGTATAGTCATCTTCACAATATTGATTCTTCCAATCCAAGAACATGGTATATCTCTCTATGTATTTATGTCATCTTTCTTTTCTTTCATCAGTATCTTATAGTTTCCTGAGTACAGGTCTTTTGCCTCCTTAGGTAGGTTTATTCCTAGGTATTATTTTTTTGATGCGATGGTAAATGGGATTGTTTCCTTGATTTCTCTTTCTGATCTTTTCTTCTTAGTGTATAGGAATGCAAGAGATTTCTGTACATTAATTTTGCAGCCTGCAAGTTTACAAAGTTCATTGATGAGCTCTAGTAGTTTTCTTGTAGCGTCTTCACGATCTTCTATGTATAGTATCATGTCATCTACAAACAGTGACAGTTTTACTTCTTTTTCAGTTTGGATTCCTTTTATTTCTATTTTCTTCTCTGATTGCTGTGGCTAGGACTTCTGAAACTATGTTGAATAATAGTGGTGAGAGTGGACATCCTTGTGTTGTTCCTGATCTTAGAGGAAATGCTTTCAGTTTTTCACCATTGAGATGTTTGCTGTGGGTTTGTCATATATAGCCTTTATTATGTTGAGGTAGCTTCCCTCCATGCCCACTTTCTGGAGAGTTTTTATCATAAATGGATTTTGAATTTTGTCAAAAACCTTTTCTGCATCGATTAAGAGGATAATATGATTTTTGTCTGTTATTTCATTAATGTGGTGTATCACACTGATTGATTTGCAGATATTGAAGAATCCTTGCATCCTTGGGATAAACCCCACTTGATCATGGTGTATGATCTTTTTAACATACTGTTGGATTCATACTGCTAGTATTATGTTGAGGATTTTTGTGTCTATGTTCATCAGTGATATTGTCTGAATTTGATATCAGGGTGATGGTGGCCTCGTAAAATGACTTTGGGAGTATTCCTTTCTCTGCAATTTTTTGGAATAGTTTCAGAATAGGTGTTAACTCCTCTGTAAATGTTTGATAGAATTGACTTGTGAAGCCATCAGGTCCTGGACTTTTGTTTGTTGGGTGTTTTTTTCATTGTTGTTGTTTTTGTTTTTGGCCATGTGGCACAGCATGCAGGATCGTGGTTCCCCAACCAGGGATTGAACCCCTTCCCCCCTGCAGTGAAAGTGCAGAGTCTTAACCACTGGACTGCCAGGAAAATCCCTGTTGGGAGTTTTTAAATCACAGTTTCAATTTCAGTACTTGTGATGGGTCTGTTCATATTTTCTGTTACTTTTTGGTTCAGTCTTGGAAGATTGTACCTTTCCAAGAATTTGTCCATTTCTTCTAGGTTTTCCATTTTATTGGCCTATAGTTTCTTGTAGTAGTCTGTTATGATCCTTTGTAATTTTGTGGTGCACGTTGTAACTTCTCCTTTTTCATTTCTAATTTTATTGATTTGAGCTGTCTCCCCTTTTTTCCTGATCAGTGTGGCTAAAATTTTATCAATTTTGTTTACTTTTTCAAAGAACCAGTTTTTAGTTTCATTAATCTTTTTTATTTTTTTCTTTGTTTCTATTTCATTTATTTCTGCCCTGATCTTTATGATTTATTTCCTTCTGCTAACTTTGGGTTTTGTTTGTTCTTTCTCTAGTTGCTTTAGGTATTAGATTAGGTTGTTTGAGATTTTTCTTGTTTCCTGAGGTAAGATTGTATTGCTATAAACTTCCCTCTCTTAGAACTGCTTTTGCTGTGTCCCATAGGTTTCTGATCGTTGTGCTTTTGTTTTCATTTGTCTTTAGGTATTTTTTGATTTGCTCTTTAATTTCTTTAGTGATCCATTGGTTGTTTAGTAGGATATTGTTTAGCCTGCATGTATTTGTGTTTTTTACATTTTTTTCTTGTAATTTATTTCTAATGTTATAGCATTGTGATCGGGAAAGTTGCTTGATATGATTTCAATTTTCTTAAGTTTACTGAGGGTTGCTTTGTGGCCCAGCATGTGATTGATCCTGGAGAATGTTACCTGTGCACTTGAGAAGAATGTGTATTCTGTTCCTTTTGGATGGAATGCTCTATAAATATCAATTAAGTCTATCTGGTCTAATGTGTCATTTAAGTCCTATATTTCCTTATTGATCTTCTGTCTGGATGATCTGTCCACTGATGAAATTGGGGTGTCAACTCATTATTGACCAGGGGATTTTTGCAGAAACTAATGCCTGTGGCCTGAGATTTTTATTTTGGCTGGCCAAAAAATTAATTCTGTTATTTCACTAACACTCTGTGGGTTATTACTTTCAATATTCACACCTGACACACCTGTAAAGTCTAATTTTTGTGAAATGTTGTCTTCAATCCACTCTTCTGTAGAAGCAAAGGAGCATTCTCCAGCACCATGAGTTTCATTTTCACTTTCCATATCAGAATCAATCACTAAAGTTTTTTGTCTTTTTATTGGTCTAATATTCACATCATCTGAATCAGCACTATATTCTGAAGAACTATCATCTTCTGAGACCCTAGTATGTATGTTGCTTGGACAATCAGAGCAGGTATCTGCATACAATTCACCAAAAAATTCTTTTTTACTCAAAATTTTGCAATGCATCGTTTTTGAAAATTTTACATTTATAATATACACAGGCTTGGAACAAAAACGTAATGGAGCAAAATGTGAATGATAATGACTATCATAAGTTGTATAATGAACCCTTCATCAATTTTAAGCTCTAAGAACTTCACGGTGATGTTAATTGTATTGCACTCTAAAAATGTATTGATACGTCTCTGGCCAATAACATTCGGGTAACAAAAGATTTATTAATACGTCTCTGGTCAATAATGTGTTAAAGTTCCCAGCTACTGTTGTGGCACTGTCTGTTTCTCCTTTTATGGCTATTAGTATTTGCCTTATATATTGGGATGCTTCTATGTTGGGTGCATATATATTTATAATTGTTATATATTCTTCTTGGATTGATCCCTTGATCATTATGTAGTGTCTTTCTTTGTCTCTTGTAACAGTCTTTATTTTAAAGTCTATTTCATCTGATATGAATATTGCTACTCCAGCTTACTTTTGATTTTCATTTGCATGGAATACCTTTTTCTGTCTCCTCACTTTCAGTCTGTGTGTGTTCCTTGGTCTGAAGTGAATCTCTTTTAGACAGCATATACATAGGTTTGTTTTTTTTTCATATCCATTCAGGAAGTCTGTATCTTTTGGTTGGAACATTTAATCTGTTTACATTTAAGGTAATTATCAATTTGTATGTTCTTATTGACATTTTATTTTTTTTAAAGATTTTTTTGATGTGGACAATCTTTAACGTCATTATTGAATTTGTTACAATATTGCTTCTGTTTATGTTTTGATTTTTTGGCTGCGAGACATGTGGGATCCCAGCTCCCTGACCAGGGATCAAACCTGTACCCCCTGCATTGGAAGGCAAAGTCTTAACCACTGGACCACCAGGGAAGTCCCCCTATTGTCATTTTCTTAATTGTTTTGGATTTGTTTTTGTAGGTCTCTTTTTCTTCCGTTCCTCTTTTGTTCTCTTGTGATTTGATGACTAAAGGAACATCTATGAAAGAAAATTTTGTTTAGTGTTGTGTTTGGATTCCTTTTACTTTTTTGTATGTGTATCTATTGTAGATTTTCAGTTTGTGGTTACCATGAGGTTTTGATATAACAGTCTATATATAAACAAGATTGTTTAAGTTGCTGGTCTTTTAATTTCAAATGCATTTCCAATATCCTGCATTTGTGCTGTCCTCTTCTCACAGTTGCTGGCTTGGATATCATATTTGTGTGCAGATGATTTCCCACCTTTATTTTATGTTTGCCTTTACTGGTGAGCTTTTCCATTCATAATTTTCTTATTTCTAGTAGTGGCCTTTTCTTTTCTGCTTAGAGATGTTCCTTTAGCATTTGTTACAAAGCTGGTCTGGTGGAACTTAATTCTTCTATCATCTGCTTGTCTGTAAAACTTTTGATCTCTCTGTAAAATCTGAATGAGAGCTTTGATGGGTAGAGTATTCTTGGTTGTAGTTTTTTCCCTTTCATCATTTTAAATATGTCATGCCACTCCCTTCTGGCCTATAGAGTTTCTGCTGGGAAATCAGCTGATAACCTTATGGGAGTTCCCTTGTATGTTATTTGTTGCTTTTCTCTTGTTGTTTTTAATATTTTTCCTTTGTCTTTAATTTTTGTCAATTTGATTACTGTGTTTCGGTGTGTTCCTCCTTGGGTTTATCCTGCCTGGGAGACTCTGTGCTTCCTGGACTTGGGTGACTGTTTCCTTTCCCATATTAGGGAAGTTTTCAGCTATTATCTCTTCAAATATTTTCTCAGGCCCTTCCTCTCTCTCTTCGCCCCCTAGGACCCCTGTAATGTGAATATTGGTGAGTTTAATGTTGTCTGAGAGGTCTCTTAGACTGTCTTCATTTACTTTCATTCTTTTTTTCTTTATTCCATTCCAGGGCAATAATTTCCACCCTTCTGTCTTTTAACTCACTTATCCATTCTTCTGCCTCAGTTACTCTGCTATTGATGCCTTCTAGTGTATTTTTCATTTCAGTTATTGTATTGTTCATCTCTCTTTGTTCTTTAGTTCTTCTCGGTCTTTGTTAAACACCTTTTGTATCTTCTCAATCTGTGCCTCCATTCTTTTTCTGAGATCTTTGCTCATCTTTACTGTCATTACTCTGAATTCTTTTTCTGGTAGATTGCTTATCTCCACTTCACTTAGTTGTTCTTCTGGGGTTTTATCTTGTTCCTTCATCTGGGATGTATTCCCCTGCTGTCTCATTTTGTCTAACTTTCTGTGATTGCAGTTTCTGTTCTGCAGGCTGCAGGATTTTAATTTTTCTTGCTTCTGCTCTCTGCTCCCTGGTGGATGAGGCTGTCTAAGAGGCTGTGCAGGCTTTCTGGTGGGATGGTCTGGTTCCTGCCCCCTGGTGGATGGAGCTGGGTCTTGTCCCTCTGGTGGGCAGAGCTGTGCTCAGGAAGACATTAAGCAGCCTGTGTGTTGATAGGTGGGGATGTGGTTCCACCCTGTTGGTTATTTAGCCTGAGGCACCCATCACTGGAGCCTACAGGCTGTTAGGTGGGGCTAGGTCTTGGGGAAGAAACTGTGGCCTCCAAGAGGGCTTATACCAGTGAGTGCTCACCAGAACTGCCGCTGCCAGTGTCTTTGTCCCTGCAGTGAGCCACAGCTGGCCCCTGCCTCCACAGGAGACCCTCCAATTCTAGCAGGTAGGTCTGGCCTAGTCTCTTATGAGGTCACTGCTTTTTCCCCCTGGATCCTGGTGTGCACAGGACCTTGTTTGTACCTTCCAAGAGCTGAGTTTCTGTTTCCCCCTGTCCTGTGGAAGGAATTCTTGCAATCAAACCCCACTGGCCTTCAAAGCCATATGCTCTGCAGGCTCCTCCTTCCATTGCCATACCCCCAGGCTGGGAAGCCTAAGGTGGGGCTCATGACTTTCACTCCTGTGGGTGAACTTCTGTGGTATAATTATTTTCAAGTTTGTGGGTCGCCCACCCGAAGGGTATGGGATTAGATTTTATCATGATTGAGCCCATTTTACCATCTTCTTGTGGCTTCTTCTCTGTCTTTGGATATAGGGTATCTTTCTTGATAGACTCCAGAGTTATTTTTGTCAGTCGTTGTCCTAGAGTTCTCTTAGACTGTCTTCCTTTTCATCCTCTTTCTTTACTCTTTTCCAGCAGTTAGTTGTGTTTTTGTAGGAAGGTGTGAGCTCACATCCTTCTACTCCATCTTGATGGCCAGTCACCCCTGGTTGTTTTTAAATGGCTTAGTTTCCCAGTCACACATCAATTTCTTCTTGGGGCCTTAGATATTCTATTGTATTCCTCTACCCATGATCAATCTCTTGTCTGTAGGTATCCACAAGTCTGCAGTCCACCTGCAGTTTTTACACACCATGGTGCCCACCACTGACTTCTGTGGCTTCCAGTCTGATGTCCAAGCTATGCCACCATTTCCTGACTAAGGTTCAAGTCAGGCAAGATAGATTCCAGTTCCTTGGGAATCCCACAGACAGGCCTGAACTTTGCAAGCAAATTTCACTCTGTTCTTTCCAGCCCGAGAGAGGGAACTGGGAATTGGGCCATGCCATGGACTGAATGTTTATTCCCTCCCACCCAGTTCAAATGTTGAAACCCTAACCCCCTACTGTGATGGTATTAGGAGGTAGGGCCCTTGGAAGGTAATTAGGTTTAGATGATGTCATATTGTGAGTGCCCACAACACGAAAAGTGCCATTATAAGAAGAGGAAGAGACACGAGAGCTTCCTCTATCCACCATGTGAGGATACAGCAGCCATCTTCAAGTCAGGAAGAGGGCCCTCACCAAAGTCCAACCATGCTGACAATCTGATATCAGAGTTCCCAGCCTCCAAAATTATGAGAAATAAATGTCTGTTTTTTGAGTCAACCAGTCCATGGTATATTTTTTTAAATTACTATTTATTTTATTTATTTATTTTTGGCTGTGTTGGGTCTTCGTTGCTACACACGGGCTTTCTCTAGTTTGTGGCAAGTGGGGGCTACTCTTTGTTGTGGTGTGCATGCTTCTTACTGCGGTGGCTTCTCTTGTTGTGTGGAGCATGGGCTCTAGGCGTGCAGCCTTCAATAGTTGTGGCACGAGGGCTCAGTAGTTGTGGCTCGTGGGTTCTAGAGTGCAGGCTCAGTAGTTGTGTTGCTAGGGCTTAGTTGCTCCGTGGCATGTGGGATCTTCCTGGAGCAGGGATTGAACCCATGTCCCCTGCATTGGCAGGCGGATTCTTAACCACTGCACCACCAGGGAAGTCCCCATGGTATTTTTTTTTATGGATGCTTGAGCAAACAAAGCCCACTTCCTTCTGTCCTTGCTCCAAGGACGTAGCGGGGATGGGGCAAAGGTGAGTAAAAGCCCCGGGAAATTTCGTATCATCTTGCTTGAATGTGGCTTTTTCTTGATTGGGCATTTTCTTGGCTGCTGTAGATTTTTAGCTAGTTCCCAAAGCTCCTATGAAGTTATCTTAATCAGTGTATGGTTGTTTATTTGATAATTCTGTAGGGAAATGAGCGCCTGGAGCTTCCTAGTTTACCATCTTGCTGACATCAACCGTCCTTCTCATAATTTAGAATGTTTATTTTGGAAAGTAAGGGATAACATATAGTGAATCTAAGTATGATACATTAAAGTGAGTATATTGGTTTACCTGGGTGTTTTGAAAGTTGATATATTTAATGAATATTTAATGAATATTTTAATATCATAATTTTATAAAAATGCTAAATCTCTAGTAATTCACATATTTGATTCCATAGTTCACTATGTTCACTGTCAAATATCCTGAAGTGTACATGATAAACAGCCAACTTTCATGCCTAAGTATATATACTATACATATATACAGAGACAATCCTGAGCAGTTACAAAATATGGTTTTGTAACAAGCACAGTGTTTTTTCATATATAACATGCATTATTTCCTTGTGCGTGAAATGCAAATTTGCAAATTGCATCCAGGAACTCATCAAATCTGCTAGATGAATTATGTAATTCAATTTGGCAAAATTTTTGCTCACAGCACAAATAGTTTTCTTTGGTTTTCTTGGATTCTGTTCTAAGAAGGAGGTAGCTGGAAAAAAGTGAAAAATTACAGGATATGATTCATAAAAATCCCACATCTTTTTTGTGTGCTTGTACATTCTTTTTTGAGGGAAAATGTTTTTGTCCCACAGCAATGATTCCTCTTCCTTCTCAGTAAGTACTTTTTAGTTGGACAGATACCCACGGACGGTATATCCAAGGTATTCAAAGAATGGTAGCCAAAATGAGAGGAAGATGCATGTCATTTAGTATCTAGAAGAACATGTAGCATACTCATTAAATCCCTTTTTCACCAGAAAGGAATGTGAAGCCTGAACTTTAACATGGCCACAGTATGTACTAGAGAGCAAAGAAATGAAACCTCAGCTATGCATGCTCCTGCCAAGCATTAGCCCAAATCTTTCACTCTCTGACATGTGATGGGTATCTGTTTCCCTGTCATGTTTTGAGAGAAAAGAAAATATTGCCCATGTAACCCTATCCTCATTTCTAAGGTTCAGGCAAGTGGTACTCACTACTATTTCTTCCTCTTTTCACTTGCAGCCAACAGTGAGATTAAGCATACACACCAAAGAAAGGACTACCAGCACTGCATTGTCAGAGGCAGTTTAATAATTAAGAGTAGTCACATCTCTGCTGATGGCCTATGTGCTTCTAACTTTCTTTCTCTCTTGAAGCAGCCGGCAAACCCTTTCATCATTTTAGTTTGTGAAAAACTCTTATGGTAGTAGCTACTCATTGCCCAGAGTGAGGAGTTCTCTTAAGCAATGGAATGACCAGCAGTTTCAGAAACTAAAGTATAAATTTCATGCATATAAATAATTCACCCAGTATCAGAGCTAATGGGGACCACACAGATTAGATATCTGATGCTCTCATTTCATAGAAAGAGTCTGAGACCACTTCTAATGCTGTCAATGTGAAGGACCAGTTAAGCTGCAAGACTTCTGTCATAAAGATCAAGAAATGCTAAATGAAATTTTCTTTTAAATGTATGGATAAGTTCACCAAAACTAAGAAAACCTCCAAGTACCAGGATGAGGAAGGCACAGAAAATAAGAGTGGCAGGTGGGAGAGCTAATGCTGCCATTGGCTTGGGATGGGGTTGTGGGGAGTTGCCAGTACAAGTAACCCAAAGGCTTATGCTTTAATACCTATATAGAGATAGGAGTTGAGTATTTGGAACTTCCTGAGGTAGAGAATTGGAACTGTGAAACCTATTCCTGTACACACATGTTCACAATTAACCTAGGATCCTTGAAAGGCTGCCCCCTAAGTGGTAGGGTAGACTTAAAAAAAAAAAAAAAAAAGCCCACTGACAACAGAATGACAAGAAGGAAGCTGGTAGTTTTTTGTGGATACTTGGGAGGAAAGAAAGTTCCTGCTGAGAAGTGGTAAGCCTGCACATAGATTTATTATTTATATTCTTGTTAGTCATATGGTCAAAGAACCCATAAGTAGAAAAATAAGCAGAAAAATTGTCCTAAGTGGTAAAAATGCCTGGGATCCCTGCCAGAAGAAAATATAATAATGCTGAAGAGGGATATGTCCTTAATTCAGATAATATGGAATTCCCACAGGTAAAAGCCTACTGAAGATGAATTCACAACAAAATTTTTTCAGAAGAGTAAATAAACTAATATGAGCAATGTCTAAGTACTTGAGGCCATAGAGAACTCTGATAGATACTATAAACTAAATGTGTAGAAGATGATTGAAACGTAAAACAGGAAGTATAAGTAATAAGAAAATAAGACACCAGAATAGTGGAATATTGAAAAAGAAGTGCATACATCTTTTTAAAATGAATAATGCAGTCTTTGAAAGTTAAAATTCATAGTATAGAAATGCATAAAATTAGGCCTGAAAAGATTTGAGGAAATTATGCAGAGGGAAGTATAAGAAGACAATGCAATGGAAAATGTAAAAGGCAAGTTTATGGAGAAAAAGTACAGAGTGAGGCCTATCAATATATGTCTAATAAGAGTTGTATTAAATACTAGAGAAGAAGGGAATAGAAGATAGGGGGAGCTATTACCAATCATAAATAACCTAGAATACCTGGAATAGAGGAAAGAATTTCATTTTCAGATTTAGAAAACTCATTAAGTCCGTTGCAGGATAAACACAAAGATCATACCTGCTCACAGAGAAGATCTTAAAAGATCTAGACAGAAAAAATAGATTACTTTCAAAGGAATGATAATTAGGCAATTGCAGACATCTTGATAGTGAAAGTAGAGTTAGGAGTACAGTAAAATGATGCTATCACAGTGCAACCTACAATTCTATACCCAGCCAACATATCATTTAAGAGTAAGGCCCCAAAAAATACATTTTAGACAGGGAAAATGGAAGCTGATCATCATTCCAAGCCTGAAAGAAGAAAGAAAATGGGTGCAAGCAAAATTGTTGTGCAAAGAAGTTGGCAAACATGATGAAACAATAATTATTGACTTACTACTATTGTTGTTGTAAATGGAAAAATATTAATCACTGATATGTAACTATTGTTTTAAATAAATTTAAGGTTTCAAACAAGGTGAAAGTAAATACTAGACAATAATGAGATATAAGATAAAACAGGGTATATAGGAATCAATGTAATTTAAGGCTCTTGTATTCTGAAAAGGGAAAGTAGAGATGTATGACTAAGGTAATTGACTTTAAGTCAAGTCAGTAATATGAGTAATCACTAAAATAATAGAAACATCATGTATAACTTTCCTAAAAGAACAGAAGTAGAATGTTTAACTTTGAAAGCATTAAAGGATGAAAAAATGAAGGAATTAAGACCATGAGAAATTTACCCATTGTCACAAGCTAGTTCTTTGTAGAAGTGGGTCTGGAAGCCAAAAGTGTGTATTTCCAGTTCTGCATTATCTTCTTTGGGAATACTCTGGAAATACATCAACCAAATTTGAATTTTTGTAGAGTAAATAAGATTTATGTATTTGCCTGCTTTTAAAGGTTTGTTTCTTAAAGCTCTAAACACTTGACTCAACTTGCTCTCAACATAGAGGACAATGATCTTGTAACACAGATTATAGTATAGGGCTCCATATACTTTCCCATTCACTTTCCATTGAGCTTAAAAGGAGTAGTGACAAGAAGGAACTATTTCATAGCATCTAACAGTCCTTTCATAAATATTCAGCAACTGCAAATCTGTGTTTATGGCTGTGTGGGATTGCTGGGTTGAACCTAATAGTCTCTTGCAAGAGATGGACATATATGTAACCATAGAAAGAAGTTAGAATGCATTTAGTTAAGTATGGGCCGAATTTTAAACTGGGGAAATTATAACTTCAAAATGGCAGAATAGTTTTAATGGCACAGAGACTCCTTATAAATACATTCTGTCTGATGAGGGTGTTATAGTCTATCAGGGTTTGGGTTCTGATGAAAGAACTGAAAGTACTGCTTATTAAGGTTAGTGCTTTGAAAAGTAAAAGAGGTTGAAAATTACGTTTCATTAAAGGGCAAATGAAATAAACCAGAAGTGGTTATTGAAGAACTTGATTATCTGGGGCTTGATGTACCAAAAATTATAATTAACTGATTTAAAAAAAAAAGAAATACTGAGAGAAATGCAAATGACTGCAATTTAGAAAGCAATTTCTAAGGGGATTTTTAGGGTGTCTACAAATCTAATCTCCTATCTTTCTAATTCTCAACATTAGATACTTTTAATTGAATGTTGACATTAAGGATGGTAGACATTAGGGATGAAAGGGACATTAACAAACACCCTAAATTGTATCTACTCTCTTAATAGATCTTTGCCCAAATCTTCCTGTGAATATGATACATAATTTAGACAACAAATATTTCTTGAATGTATTCTATGTCTGCCTCTATGTTATAATTCTATGGAGAAAAAAAACAGGTCACAACTTTTTTTAAAGCCTTAGTATCGTACTATTCTAAACTCAAATCTCTGATTAAATTTCTTTTGCAGTTATAGAAGGGGGAGCTTTAATGAATTTTTCATTTCTTTTATATAGTTATATTACCCATTTTCTTGCTATTCTCCATGCTGTTACAAGAATAATACTGAATACATGTGACATAGTAGGCATTCAGTGAATGTTGACTACATTGGATAAAATATTTTGGGTAGCAGTAAAGTAGATGGGCTTTTTTTTCCCCTGGTATTTAAGCCTCAATTTCCTCATCTATTAATTTACTCACCTCACAAGAGTATTTTGAGATTTAAATGGGAACACAGGGTAAGTGTTTAATATTAATTTTTTTTAGAATAAATAAAACAACTAAAACAAACGTTAAGCAAAGAGAAAAATTAAAAATAATGTACTAAAAGTATACATTTTAAAAAGAAACAACCGCATTTAACATGGACATTAAAGTCTTCACATCCAATTAAGAATAAATAATCATAAATATATAATTTATTATTAAAATTATTTTTACAGACTTCCCTTGTGGTGCAGTGGTTAAAAATCCGCCTGCCAATGCAGGGGACATGGGTTCGAGCCCTGGTCCGGGAAGATCCCACATGCCGTGAAGCAACTAAGCCCGTGTGCCACAACTACTGAGCCTACACTCTAGAGCCCGCGAGCCACAACTACTGAGCCCATGTGCCACAACTACTGAAGCCCATGTGCCTAGAACCTGTGCTCTGCAACGAGAAGCCACCACAATGAGAAGCCCGTGCACCGCAACAAAGAGTAGCCCCCGCTCGCCACAACTAGAGAAAGCCCATGTGCAACAACGACCCAATGCAGCCAAAAATAAATAACTAAATAAATTTATAAAAAAACTTTTTACTACATCATTAAATTGATTTACTTTATCACATTTTAAGTCTTAAAATCATTTTTGGGAAGAATTCTTTTGAGGGAAAAGCAAAATATATATGTGGGACTATGTAAAAATTTAAATGTATTGTATAAGCTTTCAATACAGAATTAATAGTGGCTTTTATTTTTATTTTTGGCTGTGTTGGGTCTTCATTGCTGTGCACAGGCTTTCTCTAGTTGCGGCGAGCGGGGGCTACTCTTCGTTGTGGTGTGTGGGCTTCTCATTGCGGTGGCATCTCTTGTTGTGGAGCACGGGCTCTAAGCACGCAGGCTTCAGTAATTGCAGCACGCAGGCTCAGTAGTTGTGGCATGCAGGCCCTAAAGCGTGCAGGCTTCTGAAATTGCGGTGCATGGGCTCTAGGGTGCGTGGGCTTCAGTAGTTGTGGCATGTGGGCTCTAGAGCGCAGGCTCAGTAGTTGTGGCACGTGGGCTTAGTTGCTCTGGGGCATGTGGGATCTTCCCAGACCAGGGATTGAACCCGTGTCCCCTGCATTGGCAGGCGGATTCTTAACCACTGCACCACCAGGGAAGTCCCATATAGTGGCTTTTCTAGATACACTAAGAACTTTAAATTTTACTTGATCTAAGGTAAATGCAATCTTTCTTCTATTTATCTCCAGTTTTTAAAAGATTTTAAAAAGGGAATTCATTCATCTCTTTCCCTGAATCTTGTTTCCTGTTCTTATGACATTTGAAAGAAGAGCAATCAGTTTTTTCCAAAGTACTTATTAGGATATGTGGGGAATTATCCATTCGTGGTCAACTGGGAGAATCACAGCAATTGATATTGATGTTAATATTACAAAGCTGAGAAGTAATTATAATATTTGGAAGTATTTTGACCTAACTCTAAAATTGTTAGGTAGAGGAAGAAATTCTTTAGACTTCTATTTTTGTTTACAAATCACTTAAAAAAACCCTACAACATTCATTCTTATTTTTGCTTATACTCCACTTTTGCAATTGCTATCATTTCACCACTAAAACTTAAAAGAAACAAAGAACCATGAAGTAACATTTGCCATTTGACAAATCTGATTAAACCAAAGGTGTTTACCATTGAAACCGACTCTGCTCACCCACTCCATCTCAAGTTTACTTTCTGTTAGACAAAATATTACTGTCTTTTCCCAGAAGGAACCCAAACCATTGTCCATTGGAAACAGTTATGTTTTAGACTGTTAAACATTGCAGGGGGTTATAAAATACAAAAATAAGTATTGGTCATTGGAATAGATTTCAAAAGTGTTTGGAATATGTATTCCAAAGACATCTTAAGAGTTCTTGGCTAGATTAAAGAAAGATGTTGAAATAGGGAGAAAAAAAAGTGTTTTGTAACTTGTACTTAGTGTACAAACCTAGCCACAATTATCAGATCCATTTAAAATGATAATTTAATAAAATCATGAGGTTAGCAGAGAATGAGCACAGAGTTTATTCTGAAGCTTAGTCATAGTTTTAAAAAGAATGCTTTTAGTATGCCATCTTTGACATGCCATGTTTGCCATTTGCAGAGAGGAAAGACTGTAGAGCTAAATAGACACAGATAGGGATTTAATCCTCTTACTGTCTGTAACAATGGGCAAGTAAAGGAGTTAGCCTCTTCCTTGCTCCATGCTGTCATCTGTAAATGGGAATAATAATACATGATGTAGAAGTCATGTGATGGATAATATAATTTTGGTACAGTGCTCAGTGGAGTAACAGGCACATAGTTGGTGCTTAATCAGTGTTAGGTCTTATTATTATTTATCCTGACCAGAAACTTACATTCAAAAAGCAACTTGTTGTTTTTTTGTCTTGGCCACAACATGCGGCATGCAGCACTTTCCTGACCAGGGATCGAACCCGCACCCCCTGCAGTGTAAGTGCAGAGTCTTAACCACTGGACCACCAGGAAGTCCAAAAAAGCAACTGTTTTACTTTTTCTTCTTTTGTGAATTCTCACATCACCATAAAGGGAGTTTACTTGCAAGTAACCTTTTAATGTTTTGAAAGTGGAACAGTGTCACAGTAATTTATAATTAGTAATATTTATTCAACAAATTTTGTCAAATAACTAGTATTCAGAGTCTAATGGTAGGCACCAAAGAGGTAGAAAAATAAGAACACTTTTATTTCAAATAGCTTTTATTCACACTAGGACTAGAGGAAAGTCTAATTCAGTAGAAAACACAAGACAAAAGGAGATCTTTCACACTCTTAAGGAGAATCATGACATTAACAACATCAGCAATAATTTGGAACACGCCATTGAATTTTCCATTCAGTATTTTCAAATACAAAAAAAGGAATCAGATAGAAGGTGAACAGTCCATGAGCATGTTCAACAATGGTATTGTTATTAGGTATTAATCCTTTATTAGATAATTATTTTTCACATCTGGGAAAACATCACTGGCAGCACAATTTTAAGAAGTTTGGCAACACGTATTTTTCTCAGCAGCTCTGGATGGTAGATTTTGGTGAATGCTAGCCAAAAAAATTAAGGGCAAAACCACTGGTGCACAGAGGACAACAAACTGATCTTATTACAGAAACAGATATCAGACCACAATATAAAAAACATTTTAATTTTACACTAAGACAGAAACTCCAGATTATTGGCATACACATCAACAAAGCCAGGTCTAGAGTGTTTAATCACAAGAGTGATAAATATTGGTTTTCTGCCTGCTCTGCCCACCTTACTTAAAAATATCAGTATATTTGCTTTCAAATGATACAGACTGCCAAGGCTATAATCTACAAAATGATCACTCACTTTTAACAACATGCCTGTTATACCCAGTCACCACTGAAAGGACAGTTTCATAGAACCCAGCTCTGCTTACCCAGAAAGAGTTTAAGAATCTTACAATTTAGAAAGAGCATATGCAGATATTTTACCTAAAAACAAATCTTTGCATACATAAGGAAGTGACATTCCTCCTCAGATTTTAGAATTCTTAATTCTTATGTTTTAAAAAATTGTTCCATTTCTACTCAATTTTAAGCTAGTAAAAGCAATAGCCAGATGTTGTTGCAAGATCTCTATCAAATGTCATAAAATGCCAACTCCAAGAAAGGGCACCACAATGAAGCCTAAAGGGCATGGCCACAATGTCCCACAACACATTTGACCCTCCTTATTTTATTTGATGTTGCAACATTTGGCTCTAATGTACCTAAGGCCCAAACAGAAAAATAAAAGCACTTCAATTTTCTTTGAATAGTCTGGAAATATCTTACTTCCAAATTATATTGAATTTAAAATTTCTCTTTTGTCATTTTTTTTATGGTTAGAATTTATGCTTGTGGGTTTGACTCATAAAACATCATCCAGAGGGCAAGAAAAGTCTATATACAATCTTCTATGTGATAACTAGCACAAGACAATTAAGTAGTACCAAGAACGGAGGAAAACTATATTTTAGACAAAAAAAAAATCTGTATTAATGAAACAAATGCCAGGTCTAAAACTGTAGACCAAAAGGCATTAACCTGATTTATCTTTTAAGATAAGAATAGCAAAAAGTCAAGTGGTTCTTGAAAGAAAGAGATAAAAAAGAAGATAAAAAGTATCTACTAGAGTGTTTATATAAAATTGCACAAAGAAAGCATACCTAGTGATGTCTCAGAAAATAAGCTGCCAAGGTTGCTTCAACTTAGGAAACATAAAGTAGAGATTTAAGAAAGTATTCTGATAGTTTAGATACGGCAATTTTGTATTGGCAGTTGGATAAGGGAAGGAGAGAGGGGTGGAAAGGAAATTATTGGTTAGAAAGATTGGCACTGTACGGTGAATTCACCACATATTTACTAAGTGTTCCAGTTTGAGAATTAAGATGGTTTGAGAAATTGTTTCAACCCTGTTACAACCCTATTACCCTATCGTTGAGGTCAAGTCGAAGCAGCCCCAGATCAAGAGTCTAAGGTTCAACTGTCTGACCCAACTATTTCCAGGATATTAATAACTGACTCAGGTGTTGCATAAACTATTACATAAAACCTGCCAGGTGTATCATACAAAAAACAACAAACTGCAGTTGATTTGGAGAAATCAAGTTCTACAGCCCTGTGTGAGTATACCATGTTCATCTAAAAAATTTATACTCTGGTCACATGACAGTCATGCCGTGCTTCATGAAGCATTGATGGAGTAAAAGCAAGTTGGTAGGAGGCAAGGGCTATGATTTTCAATGTAAATATGACCAGGAAAGAAGCCACACATAGGCACTTACATATTTTAGTGAGGGTCTTGATGAAGATGATGTAATACTTACGATACTTCATTAAAAAGGCAGTGAATAGTACAAAATACTGCTGGAGACCAAAATATACTTGTGTCCTTTGTGAACACAAGACACATTTGATGATGGTCATGACCATGCTGATGATCAGTTTTGAAGATAACAATAAAATGCCTTCATTTCTTTTGGAGGTGAAAATGCCCTCTTTATGGAATGGTTGAACAGGTGTGTTGTTTCCTACATCTTCTTTTCTTTTTTTTTCTTCTCTTTTCTCAGTAAGTCAAGTGATTTCATTCCTGAAGCAGGAAAAGAATGTTAAGATAGATGCTGCTAGAAGTGACAATGTCCAACTCTTGACAGAGTGATTATTTCAAGCTCAGAATGAATCACTTTTAAGACAGAAAACTTTGGCTTGTTTGTTTTTGTGGTTATTAGGCATTTAATACTTCCACTGAGACAAACTGAGAGTAAACTTTCTAAAGATCAACAGTAAAAAATATTTAAATAAATTGTCTTAAACATAAATGCTAGGATAAAAAATAAGTATAAAAGTGCTGATTGGAGAGAAATTTTCTCCCAGGAGAACTTCCACTGATCATTTTATTTTACTTCCATATGGAATCTGTAAAGAAACCTAGTAAATCCACAAAGCTTTGAGAATGACCTTTGGAAATAGGACAGTACTGAATTGCTGGGCAAGACCAGCCCTATAGTTTCTGAAATGTTCCTGTGAGGAGATGTTGTCCTGCTTTTAAATCTACCATGTTGCCAGTGAGAGGTGTGGGAGAATTTTGTAAAGGGTTATAGTCAAAACTGAAGGCAAGATTTCAGTTCCTACAATTGATAATGGAAATGCGATTTACAATAGTTTTTCATAAATATCTGTTTTCTCCAAAAGCTGACTTCTATCTCCACTATTGATGTTGTAAATTCGTTAAAATATTAAAAATGTTTCATCTCAAAGTGTTCTCATTTACTAAGCAATGATTAAATAGCCTCTATTACCATTTGAGGTCCATTTTACTTATTATTTAATAAAACTGTCTGGTTTTCAATTTAATATAGAACCCCAGATTGTACTATATAATTGAGAAAATTTTCTTACGTTTTCTTTTTGGACTTATTATCAAGTCTTATTAAAGTCCTGGCATTGTTTAGTAATAGATTTCTCAAAAACCTTTATTTTTATTCATCATATGAGTTATAAGATCGTGAGAAAGCCTATGTGATTATCCTTCAAAGCATGGATCAGAAAGAGATATATTATTGGTAATGCTTAAAGAGGAGTTTTTCGAACAGACTCTTACTGGGAACTATTGTGAGCAATAAAAATTAAATGTATAAGTGAAGAAAACTATACCAAGTGAAACTACCCTTTTAAAAAGTACTGTTCTATTTCAAAAGAAGTGTTGATATTCTCCAAAAGCCTCCATTCTGTCCCTGAGGGCTACATTACATCTTGTAACGATATAATCAAAAAGCGCTGGCATTCTGTTCTTACAACTACATTCAGCTGTGATTAATCCTCTCCATAGTTTATCTGTCTCTCTATGTATCCTCAAGACTCTAACTGCAACCAATTGGGTACCATATCACTTGGAAGGATGTGTGATTAACTCATTAATGTGTCATATTTTAAATCTAAATAACCTTGGAGATGTCCTACTGATTTGGCTTTATCAGATTGATGGCTATGCCTAAGTATGTGGTAAAATAACTGCAGGAAACTTCAGTAAATTAGTATGTTTGCATTATACTGTTTCATTTTCTTATTCAAAATCTAGAAACTATCTGGGAGGACTGAGAGGAATAATAGAGATTTGTAATTATGAAGTTGATTTTAAAAAGTCACAATTATGTTTCCACTTACCGTATGTTATAGCTTTCCTTTTTAAAGGGTGGGGGTTGTCTTCTTTTTTTAAGCCTTTGGTTTCTTTAAGTAAAATCTCCTCAAGTAATTACAGCAAAAACAGCAAGAGCTAGCAAATATGATTGGCATGAATTTCTCTAAAAATATCATGGAAAAAATTCATTACTATTGTGAATCTAGATTGACCTTACGCTTATGCAATGAAAGTAATTTTTAACTAATACTGAGTTACATTCCATTTCAGATTTCCTATTTCAAAGGGTGTCTCAAATTTCTAAGATGTTAAACCAAGTATTGAGCCATTTTTGTATATGTAATAAAAGTCTTTAAAATTAAAATGGTAATCCTAAAAAAACCAAATGCATGAAAAATATGGTCTGACTGTATAACAAAAGGGAGTTATATAATTCTACTTGAGTGAAATCTTTCATCTTTGATTTACAGGTTGGAGTCCTCTTTAACTAAAACCATATTGTCCCATATCTTTCATATCATGGCCTTCCCTAAAACCTTGTTTTAATTAAGGTTTCTTTCAGATTTTTGAATAAAAGCATGACAATCTTCACTTATGGCTTTAATATATCCTTTGAGTTAGGAAAATATATAAAAAGAAACATCAACTCTTTTGAAAGCGTTGTCAGATATTAAATACTGCGAGGTATTCTACATCAGTGTCTTTAGGTGTGTGAGTTATACAGTGAAATAGAATTTGGGGAGGTAGGGGGATAACCTACTTATATTTAGTAAGTTGCTTTTTAATCTCAGAAATAAATGTCCTATATTTTTAGCCTTTAACACTAAGGCAACATGTGTAAAGGTTAAGTTCGTGTTGTTTTTTTCACATGAAGGCACAACTTCAAGGATAACTCAATTCAAGGTGACTTCAAATAAGCAATGCCTTCATTAACACATTTCAAAGATCTAGAAAATTCAGTAACATTGCTTAAGTCCTCAATGGTTTTACAGCTAAAAAGAACACATCAGACCAAGCAGCTGTGTTAACCTGGGAAGCAAGAAAATAAACTGAGTCCTCAAAGCTCCTGAGTAATTGGGGAGATTATGGGTAATCCTCGTCTTTTTTTATAGGAAGGAAGGATGAAAGGCAAAAAGAAAGGAAGTGATGGAAAGCAGAAAAATAAAAGTGAGAGAATAAGTTCTTGATAGATTTGGAACAAATTAAGATGGCCTTTGAGAAGTTATGCACTTTTCAAAGACACTGAAAATCCTCCGTGGAACATATGCTCAGAGCTACTGTCACCAGAGCAAGGGATGTATGAGGGAGGAAGGAGACTTCATCCTAAATCAACTGCAAATCTCCTGTGTGTGAGAACACAGAGAGGGATGTTAGGGAAACAGGGTAATTTTTCTCAAAAAATGTGATATAAAATATTGCACCATTACATAAAATGTGTGAGGTTGCTTTGGCATTGGACTTTGAGATACTGTGTGGTTTATTCCACTGAAAAAAGCCTCATCCTGGTTCCTCCATCTTGGACTCTTCCTAGCAAGAGTTGAACCATATGTTAAAACAAAGGCCAAAAACAAACAAAACAAAACAAAAAAACCCCCGTGATCTGTCGGGAATTGCTGTCCTTTCATAGCTGAAAGCAAATCCTGTAAACAATTTAAGACTAGCGAAAAAGTTCCCAATAAAAAACTGATCAGAATGTCAGGAATGAGATTTCTCAGGTTTTGCCCAAAATTTTGTTGGCTGTCATACCATCTGTAATTAACAGTATCTAACGCTGTACTGGATGTTTCTAGTTCATACTTTGGGCCTGGGAGTGGGTCACCCAGTATATTAAAAGCACTCTGGAAGCAGTTTCTTCCAATCGTGGTTTACTGTAACTTTAGAATCATAGCGGTTACTTTTAAGGAATCTTTAATGCCCTTTCAAGTCCATCCAAAGAACAAGTGAAGCTGCTGTTCAGAATTTTGTGCCCAGTGTTTATGTTCCATGGAATCTGTGCCACCCAGGCAGCAGACAAGACATGTCTGAGGGTGCTGGGGTGGCGGGGGGATATGCAATGATGTCACACACAGGAAATATCGGGGGTGGGGAAGGCTGGGGAGGACTTGGCGCTTCACAAGGCTGGCTCCTCTTCCATAGGCTCGCCAGCAGTTCTGTAAAAATAAACAGGCAATCAGAATACAGCATAAGAGTACACAATGACATTGTAGATTTTCATGCATAATCAAAGCTGATTTTTCAGCTCTCTCTGATGTTTATTTGTGTTATTCCGTTGTCCATAAATAGAGTTTCTTTCCTAGGAAGTATAAACAAATGTCAAGTGGAAAAACATTTTCGATCCAAGCAATCATTGGAAATGTTCCTGTTTATATTAAAACATGTCAGAATATTTTATAACTCTAGATTCCAAAATGTACATGTTTTGTGTCTAGTACAGTCCAATAATTTATTGAAAAAATTAACTATGATATTTTATTTTAGGAGCAATTACAGTGATTTCCTATGGAACCAGTTTGCTAACGAGAGCAAAGGACCCAGCTAGCTTCTGGAGGAGACTCACCAGGGCTCTGGTTTTTTTGCTTCTGTTCTTTCATAACTGGATTGGCTGCCTGCCGGAGGCATTTCAAATCAAATTCTGAATCTGATTAGCAAATCACTGCTACAGACCCAACGTTTTTACAAGAAACGCACTATGGTAGTGTGTAAATAGTTTTTATTCGGCGTCATCTGAGGGGTGTTCTGCTCTGGCAAAACCAAAACTAATTGCTTGAAAATTTATACTTGAGATTTAGCCTTAATTTAGTAACACTCTGAGGGTGTTTTAAGGCAAACTTTTAGAATGATTTTTAATTTAGTCAAAAGGACAAATTGTAGCAGGAATCCAAATGCATGAGGTAGCTGGATTGCTGAGGGAAGAACGCTGGGGTTTGAGATGCCGGGAGAATTGAGTATGAGTCTGGGCTCTGCGATTTGCTAATGTTGCAACTGCGAATGTTGTAACTATACTTCTGTGAAGCTGCGGTTTCATGTTTAAAACCCGTGAGGAAAAAAGATGTTCCTTACAGAATTAGTGAAGGTTAAAAAAAATAAAGGAGATAAAACGGACTTCTAAACAATACACACTATGAGGCGGTAGTTATTTAACTCTGGATTTGTCTCCTCATCATCTAACATATGTATAAAACTGTGTTGACTGGTACACAGATACAGAGTTATGCCTGTGCTACCATAAGGAAATGCAATATTGGGAAGATAGTCCTCTCTGGGTGGTGGAATAATAGGTAGGTGGTTTAAATTTTCTTTTTCATACTGTTTTTCTACTTGCCAGTATTCTATAATGAATTACTTTTCTATTAGAACAGATTGCTATATTTAGAACACTTCTGAATGAAGAAAAATGAACAATTTAGCCATGTTATTTTATAGATATATAAAGAAAAAACCAAGATTTCTATGTATCTACAAATAAGGTAGTTGCCATTTTAATTTAGCTTTTATTTATTTTTTGGGGGGCGGGTTTCTCTGGTGGCGCAGTGGTTGAGAGTCCGCCTGCCGATGCAGGGGACACGGGTTCGTGCCCCGGTCTGGGAGGATCCCACATGCTGCGGAGCGGCTGGGCCCGTGAGCCATGGCCGCTGAGCCTGCGCATCTGGAGCCTGTGCTCCGCAATGGGAGAGGCCACAACAGTGAGAGGCCCGCGTACCGCAAAAAAAAAAAATTTAGCATTTGTATAATAAATTTAAAACACTGAAAGATTTTATCCATGGAATAGTAATAAAAAAGATTTTAATGCATCCTCTAAAGAATGAGAAATATTAGGTATTCATTATTTAACATTACTAAAAGGAGAGAGTTCCAAATGAGTCCATGTGGAATACTTAAAAAAAAAAAAATTCTTAGGAAGTTATGGCCTATCCAACAGTATACTGGATAAGGAGGTTGTGAGAAAGTGTTTACAGCTGCTATATAAGATAAAAGCTATTTAAATGAGTCATACTCTATTAAAATCTTTCCAAACTAAAATTATCAGCATTCCCACAAGAAAAATTTTAAATTAAGGAAAACATGTAAGTAACTAAACTGATTTATACGTAAACATGCAAACTTATTTACATTTGAGAATACGTGGATTATACAGGTATAGAATCCTCAAACTAGATACTCCAATGGAGACTGAATTCTCCTATTTACTTTTTCCAAACTTTATTGAGATACAATCGGCATATAACATTGTATAGGTTTAAGGCAATGTGATGATATGATACACATATATATTGTGAAATGTTTACCACAATAATATATCCTTCACCTCCCATAACTACCATTTTTGTTGTTATGATGAGAACATTTAAGATTTACTCTCATAGCAAATTTTGAGTATACAATACAGTATTGTTAGCTGTAGTAATCATGCTGTATATCAGATCCCCAGAACTTATTCATCCTATAACTGGAAGCTTGTACCTTTTGACCAACATCGTTCCATCTCCTCTATCTCCCAGCCCCTGTTAACCATCAATCTACTGTTTCTATGAGTTCAACAATTTTTTTCCAGTTTTATTGTAAATAATTGACAAACCTCACTGTATCAGTTTAAGGTGTACAGCATGATAGTATGACTTACATATATTGTGAAATGATTACAATAGGTTTAGTTAACATCCGTCATCTCATATAGAGAGTTCAATGTTTTTAGATTTCACATATAAGTGAGATCATGTAGTATTTATCTTTCTCTGTTTTAGCATAATGCTCTCAAGTTTCACCCATGTTGAACCTTCTTTTTTATGGCTGAATAATGTTCTGTTGTATGTATATACCACATTTTCTTTGTCGATTCATCTATCACTGGACACTTAGGTTGTTTCCTTGTCTTGGCTATTGTAAATGGTGCTGCAATGAACATGAGAGTGCAGATACCTCTTCAAGATAGTGATTTTGTTTCCTTTGGATCTATACCCAGAAGTGGGATTACTGGATCACGTGGTAGTTCTACTTTTACTTTCTTGAGGAACCTCCATACTGTTTTCCATAGCAGCTGCATCAATTTACATTCCCATCAACAGTGCAAATAGATCACTTTCTCCATATCCTCACTAATTTGTTATCTCTTTTTTAAATTTTTTTTAATTTTTTTTATTAGTTTCTGCTTTAAAACAAAGTGAATCAGTCATACATATACATCTGTTCCCACATCCCTTCCCTCATGCATCTCCCTCCCTCCCACCCTCCCCATCCCACCCATTGATGCAAGCTGTTTTAGCACATGTGAAGTGATATCTCCGTGTGGTTTTGCTTTGCATTTCCCTGATAATTAGTGATGCTGAGAACCTTCCCATGTACCTGTTGGCTATTTGTATGTCTTCTTTAGAAAAATATCTATTCTGGTCCTTTTCCTATTTTTTTTTTTTTTTTCTTTTTGCGGTATGCGGGCCTCTCACTGTTGTGGCCTCTCCCGTTGCGGAGCACAGGCTCCGGATGCGCAGGCCCAGCGGCCATGGCTCACGGGCCCAGCCGCTCCGCGGCATATGGGATCCTCCCAGACCGGGGCACGAACCCGTATCCCCTGCATCGGCAGGCGGACTCTCAACCACTGCGCCACCAGGGAGGCCCCCTTTTCCTATTTTTAAATTGAGTTAATTTATTCACTTATTTATTGCTATCGAATTGTATGAGCTCCATATATATTTTGGATATTAACCCCTTATCAGATATATGGTTTGCAAATATTTTCTTGTATTTCATAGGTTGCCTTTTCACTTTGTTGATTCCTTGGCTGTGCAAAAGTTTTTAGTTTGATGTCATTGCACTTGCTTATATTTTTTAGTAAAGTTATTATTATTATTTAAAATTTTTGGCCACGTTGGGTCTTCGTTGCTGCACGTGGGCCTTCTCCAGTTGCGGCGAGCAGGGGCTACTCTCTGCTGCAGTGCACAGGCCTCGTGGTGGCCTCCCCTGTTGCGGAGAGTGGGCTCCAGGCACGCGGGCCTCAGCAGCTGTGGCTCACAGGCTCCAGAGCGCAGGCTCAGCAGTTGTGGCGCACGGGCCCAGTTGCTCCGCGGCATGTGGGATCACCCCGGACCAGGGCTCGAACCTGTGTCCCCTGCATTGGCAGGCGGATTCTTAACCACTGTGCCACCAGGGAAGCCCCTGCACTTGCTTATTTTTGCTTTTGTTGCTTTTTCTTTTGTTGTCATATCCAAAAAATTAATTGTAAAGACCAAAGTCAAGGAGCTTTTTTTCTTTGTTTTCTTCTAAGAGTTGTATAGTTTCAATTCTTACATTTAAGTTTTTAATACATTTTCAGTTAATTTTTGTGAGTGGTATAAGGTAGGGGTCCAGTTTCTTTCTTTTGCATATGAATAAATGTCCAGTTTTCCCAAAAACCATTTATCAAAGAGATTACTGTTAGCCCATGGAGTATTCTTGACTCCCATGTCAAATATTACTTGACAGTATATGTGAGGGGTTATTTCTGGGCTCTCAATTCTGTTCCATTGGTCTATGTGTCTGTTTTTATGCCAATGCCATACTCTTGATTACTACAGCTTTGTAATATTTAAACTCAGGATGTGTGAAGCCTCCAGCTTTGTTCTTGCTCAAGATTGCTATGGCTATTCAGGGTCTTTGGTAATCCCACTGAATTTTAGGATTTTTTTTCTATTTCTGTGAAAAAATGCCATTGGAATTCTGAGAGGGATTGCATTGAATATATCAGTGACTTTGAATAGTGTGGATGTTTTAACAATATTAACTCTTCTGACACATGAACGTGGAATATCTTTCCATTTATTTGTGTCTTCTTCAATTTGTTTCATCAGATCTTACTGTTTCTGGTATATAGATCTTAGTTTTTATCCTGAAAGTTTACTGAATTCATTTATTATTACTAACCTTTTTTTTTTTTTTTTGGTGGAGTCTAGGATTTTTTACATACAAGTACAGGATCATGTTAAGAAACCCTTGTCTTGGTTCTGATCTTAGAGGGAAATCTTTCAGCTTTTTACTGTTGAGTATGAATGATGTTAGCTGTGGGTTTGTCATATATGGCTTCTATTATGTTGAAGTATGTTCCTTCTATACCCAATTTGGTTGAGAGTTTTTGTTATGAAAGAATGTTGAATTTTGTCTGCTGCTTTTTATGCATCTATTGAAAAGACAATGATTTTTATCTTTTATTTCATTAATGTGGTGTATCACATGCATTGATTTGCATATGTTGAACCACCCTTACTCCCAGGGATAAATCCCACTTGCTCATGTTGTATGATCCTTCTAATGTGCTGTTGAAATTGGTTTGCTAGTATTTTGCTGAGGATTATTGTATCTATGTTCATCAGGGATATTGGCCTATAGTTTTCTTGCAGTATCCTTATCTACCTTTGGTATCAGGGTAGTGGCTGCATAAAATGAATTTAGGAGTGATAGATTCCCTAAATCAGTAAATCAGATATTCAGATACAAATGACGAATCCCTGGTCAGGGAACTAAGATCCCACATACTGCGGGACAACTAAGCCCATGCGCCGCAAGCGCCGCAACTACTGAGCCTTCACGCCACACCTAGAGAGCCCGTGTGCCACAAACTTCAGAGCCCAAGCGCTCTGGAACCCACGTGCCACAACTAGAGAGAAGCCCATGTGCTACAACTAGAGAAAAGCCCGCACATCTCAACGAAGAGCCCACATGCCACAACTAAGACCTGACGCAGCCAAAAAAAAAAAGAAACAGATGACCAGAAAGGGGGATTGTCACCTACCCCAGGTCCCATGGTGAGTCTGGGAGGTGGGACCTTGTGAAAGGCAGCTGTGACAGGTAATGTCTGTCAGACACCAGTTTTTGGGTGGGGAGGGAGGGCAGGCTTTCAATTTTTTGGATGAGTTTTGAGAACTGGTGTTAATTCTTCTTTAAATGTTTGGAAGAATTCACCAGTGAAACCATCTGGGATGGGGCTTTTCTTTTTGGAGAGGTTTTGGTTTACTGATCCAATCTCCTTACTCATTATTGGTATGTTCAGATTTTCTAATTTTTTCATGATTTAGTCTTGGTAGGTTGTATGCTTCTAGGAACTTACTCATTTCTTATAGGTTGTCCAATTTGTTGGCATATAATTGTTCATAGTAGTCTCTAGTGATGGTTTGTATTTGTGTGGTATCAGCTATAATGTCTCCTCTTTCATTTATAATTTTATTTATTTGAGTCCTCTTTTTTTCTTGGTAAGTCTAAAGGTTTGTCAATTTTTAAAATCTTACAAAAAACAACTTAGTTTTGCTGATCTTTTCTATTGCTTTTCTATTATCTATTTCATTTATTTCTGATCTGATTTTTGTTATCCTAACTTTGGGGTTAGTTTGTTGTTCATTTTCTAGTTCCTTAAGCTGTAAAGTTAGGTTGTTTATTTGAGGGTTTTTTTTAATGTATGTATTTATTGCTGTAAATTTGCCTCAGCACTGCTTTTGCTGCATCCCATAAGTTTTGTTATGCTGTGTGTCCATTTTTGTTTGTTTCAAGATAACTTTTGATTTTCTTTGATTTCCTCTTTGATCCATTAGTTATACAGGAATGTGCTGTTTAATTTCCACACATTTGTGAATTTTCCAATTTTCCTTCTCTTACGGATTTCTAGTTTCACACCACTGTGGTCATAAAAGATACTTAGTATGATTTCACTCTTAAAATTTGCTACGACTTGTCTGTGACCTAACATATGACCTATCCTAGAGAATGTTCTATGTGCACTTGAGAGGAATAGGTATTTTCCTGCTGTTGCATGGAATGTTCTGTATATGTCTGTTAGGTCCATTTGATATAAAGTATAGATCCAGTCCAATGTTTCCTTATTGATTTTCTGCCTGGATAATCTATCCATTGTAGAAAGTGTGGTATTGAAGTTCCCACTATTATTGTACTATTGTCTATATTATTCCCTTCAGATCTGTTAGTATTTGCTTAATGTATTTAGATGCTCGCATGTTGGGTGTATATGTATTTAAAATTATCATATCCTCTTAATGAATTGATCCCTTTATCACCATATAATGACCTTCTTTGTTTCTTGTTACAGTTTAGACTTAAAGTCTATTTTTTTTCCAGATATAAGTATAGCTACTCCTGCTCTATTTTGTTTTCTATTTGCATGGAATATCCGTTTCCATACCTTCACTTTGAGCCATTTACATTTAAAATAATTATTGATAGTTAGCAACTTACTATTGCCATTTTGTTAATTGTTTTCTTGCTGTTTTGTACTTACTTTGTTCATTTCTTCCTCTCTTAATGTCTTCCTTTTAAATTGATGACTTTCCATAGTGGTATGCTTTAATTCCCTTCTCTTTAGCTTTACCTATCTACCATAGGTTCTTTTTTTAAAAAAATAAATTTATTTATTTATTTTTGGCTGCACTGGGTCTTTGTTGCTGCGCGTGGGCTTTCTCCAGTTGCAGCGAGTGGGGGCTACTCTCTGTTGCGGGTGCACGGGCTTCTCATCACAGTGGCTTCTCTTGTTGCAGAGCACAGTCTCTAGGCTCACGGGCTTCAGCAGTTGTAGCACGTGGGCTCAGTAGTTGTGGCTTGTGGGCTCTAGAGCCCAGGCTCAGTAGTTGTGGTGCACAGGCTTAGTTGCTCTGCAGCATGTGGGATCTTCCCGGACCAGGGCTTGAATCCGTGTCCCCTGCATTGGCAGGTGGATTCTTAACCACTGTGCCACCAGGGAAGCCCTACCATAGGTTTTTGCTTTGTGGTTACCCCGAGGCTTACTTGAAACATCTAATAGATATAACAGTCTAATTTTAAGCTGACAACAACTTAGCTTTAATCGCATACAAAACTCTACCCTTTTACTCCTCCTGTCTATAGTATTTTTTTTAACATCTATATTGGAGTATAATTGCTTTACAATGGTGTGTTATAGTTTGTTTTTTTTTAATTTTAATTAATTAATTTATTTTTGGCTGTGTTGGGTCTTCGTTTCTGTGCGAGGGCTCTCTCTAGTTGCGGCGAGCGGGGGCCACTCTTCATCGCGGTGCACAGGCCTCTCACTGTCACGGCCTCTCTCGTTGCGGAACACAGGCTCCAGATGCGCAGGCTCAGTAGTTGTGGCTCACGGGCCTAGTTGCTCTGTGGCATGTGGGATCTTTCCAGACCAGGGCTCGAACCCGTGTCCCCTGCATTGGTAGGCAGATTCTCAACCACTGTGCTACCAGGGAAGCCCTATAGTTTGTTTCTGATATCATTTTTTTAAATATTGTATATCCATGAGCAAATTACTGTAGCTATAGCTATTTAAAATACTTTTGTCCTTTAACCTTTATCCTAAAGTGTTTAACACATCACTATATTATAGTATTAGAGTATTCTGAATCTGACTATATACTTACCTTTACCAGTGTGTTGTACATTTTCATATGTTTTCATGTAAGTAGTTATCGTACTTTCTTTTCAGCTTGAAGGACTCCTTTCAGCACTTCTTGTAAGGAAAGTCTTGTGGTGATGAACTACTTCAACTTTTTTTTGTTGTTGTTGTTTGGGAAAGTCTTTTTAATCTCACCTTAATTTTTAAAGGAAAACTTTGCCAGGTAAAGTAGTCAGTTGGCAGTTTTTTCCTTTCAGCACTTTGAATATATCATCCTACTCTCTCCTGGCCTGCAAGGTTTCTGCTGAGAAATCCACTAATAGGCTTATGAAGGTTCACTTGTATGAGAGAAAAATTTTCTCTTGTTGCTTTTAAAATTCTCTTTGTCTCTGATTTTTGAGTTTTATTATGAGCCTTGGAGAAGATCATTCTGGATTGAACTTTGGAGCTAACCTATTAGCTTTATGAACTTGTATGTTCACATCTGTCCTCAGGTTTGGGAAGTTCTCAGCCCTGATTTCTTTAAATAAGCTTTCTTTTCCTTTTTTCCTCTCTTCCCCTCTTGGGACTCTAATAATTCATAGGTTGTTTGTCTTAATGGTGTCTCATAAGTCCCACAGGCTTTCTACATCCCCTTTCTTGTTTTTTTTGTTTGTTTGTTTTTGTTTTTCATTTTGCTCCTCTGACTGGATAATTTCAAATCATCTCTTTTCAAGTTCATTGACTCTTCTGCTTGGTTCGGTCTGATGTTTAACTCTATTGAATTCTTTAATTTAGTTATTGTATTCTACAGATCCAAACTTTCTGTTTTGGTACTTGTTTGTTTTCTATCTCTTTCTTGAACTTCTCATTTTGTTCTGGTATTACTTTCCTGATTTTTGTTAAATTGTTTATTGGTGTTCTCTTGTAATTCAACTCTCTTGAGCATCTTTAGAAAAAATTATTTCTAATCCTTTTTCAGGCGATTCATATATCTCCATTTCTTTGGGGTCAGTTAGTAGAAGTTTACTGTGATCCTTTGGTGGTGTTATGTTTCCCTGCCTCTTCGTGATCCCTGTGGCTCTGGGTCTGGGGCAGGGGGGCATGATATCTTGTTGGCTCAGGCCTTTCAGGTCCACAACAATGACAACTATGTGGCCCTTGGTGAGTACTATGGTGGGGGGTAGGTCTGGACTAAGGGTTTTGGGGGTCTTCAGCATCTTCTTCAGATACAGCAGCTAGGGACCAGGGCAGGTGCTGTAGTGGCTGGAACCAGTGGTTCACACACTTGACTGCAGGGCCAGCTTCAGGTGCCTGTGTAGTGTCAGGGGCCAGTTTCAGACACACATGCAAGGGCCAGGGCCACCCGCAGGTACAGTATCAGCTGTGGGGGCACTGGCTCTGGGCATGCACTCCTGTGATTGCAGGGTCTTTCCATGGGGCCATGGTAATGGAGTCTGGTGTTGGAACTCAGGCTGGCAGGGTGCAAGCACATAGCTGGAGGAGCTAACTGACATTAAGCCCAGCATTGCAGGCCAGTGACAGGAGTCAGGGCCAGATGTGGGCCCATAGCAGTTTTGGAGGCCTTGGGTGTAGGGGTGCACTGCCATGGAGGAAGGGTCTCACCACAGATGTGAGCATGGTAGTAGAGGTTTGTGATGTGAGTTGGGCCAAGGGGGGTGCAGGCACACAGCTGGAGGAGCTAGCTGAAGTTGAGGTTCAGGCTGGTAATGGGAGAAAGGACTGAATCCTGGCCCACAGGCATTTGTGGGGGCCTTGGCTGTCAGCATGGACTTCCATGATTGCAGCTCTTGCCACAGGAGGGCACAGAGCAGTGGAGGCTGGCGATGGGAGTCAGGCTGGCAGCGTGGAGGTACATAGCTTGGTTTAGGTGGGCATCTTGCACTTGTGCAGCCACAGAGGCTGGGGCTGATCACCAGTATGGGTCCCAACCTGTGTGTGTGTGGCAGGCAGGGAATGAGGAGGGACTCAGACAGTTGGTGACCATGAACGTGAAAACCAGTGAGGTACAAACTTCAATGGTGAAATCTGCAGGGGGTCAAACGTGGCTGTACTGGCCACTGGTTTCTTCAGTGGTGAAAGCTGCTGGGGTCCTTGAAGAGCAGGTCACTGGAACTATGGTTGCCCCCATGCCCTTCTTCCCTGTTCCTAGCCATCTCTATATATCTCAGCTTTCCTGCTCTCTGGGTGAGGTGAAACTGAAGTGGGTCTTTTCCTGCAGTGTCCCAAAAGGCTGGGGAAGCTGGTTGTTTACCACTGTTCTCCCTTTCCCAGTGAGGGAAACTCCTTCTACCTGGGGAGTTCCCTCTTGGTGCTGAGCAGTGCGAACTTGGAGGATGGGATGACATAGGCAAAATGAAGCTGTTCTTCCTTTTTTGTCCAGTTAGTCTCAGGTTTTTTGTTCCAGTGTGTTGCTGGTGTTTCTAAGGTGGACATCTGAGCTCTCCCAGGGCTGTTTCTGTTCATGGATAGCTGTGTAATTATTGATCTTTGTGTGGGGACAGAGGCTCAGTTCTCCTGTTCTACCGTCTTGGTGATGATACTCCCCTCCATCTGAATTTTCCTACTTCCAACCTAAAGCCACAGCAAGATGATCTTTCCCCCACATCCAGGACTCAATTGTGGCTGGAATTTCAGAGACAGTGGTAAGTGTCTGTGCATTCTCCAGACATCCAGCGTAGGCTTTGAGGAGGTAAGCAAAGTGTCTTCAGCACAAACCATTCACTGCAAGAATGGAACTTCTTCTCTTCAAATATGGGGACTTTCAGGTACAATATAAAGCTTTCCATCAGATGCTTCTCTTTGCTTTCCTCCCCTCAAAGTCATTTCATATTAATCACTTTTTTGGAAAATAGTTAATTAACTGCTGCCACATTCTAATGAAACAAATACACATAACCAGCCAAATCTCTCAGTGTCTTGCAACACAGAAGTTTTATTACTAGGATAGCAAGTTGGAAAATATCCTGGATTATTTCAAGGTAGATTTCATAAGGTAGATGTATTTAGGTCCCAGCTCTGCCATTTTCTAAGATTTAACTTTGAGCAAGGCATCGTCCCTAGATTCTCAGTTTTCTCTTTAAAACTGAAATAATAATCCCTGACCTGCTCTCTGGGTGTTCTCATATCCATAGCTCTCAGTGGATTTAGTATTATCTTTACTTAATCCCTGTCCCTAGGTAACTGTTAACTGTCTACATATATTTTTAAGTTAATTTAAGAAGTCATCTTCATGAAACATTTAGAAAGCGAACTGGTCAGGGATGACCCTTTAATGGCTGTTTTTGGTGACAGAGTGAGAAGCAGTACTCTTGAAATGTGGGGGGCTCCCCACTTCAATCATTTATAGACAGATACCAAGGTTATCTTGATTAACAAAAACACAGTTGTGGAAAGGGCTGGGTGAAGGGGAGAGATAATCTTCAATATTTGGATTTAATTCCTTTTGCAATTAGGTGAGGTAGAGACATAGGAAGGTCAGGAATAAGTGTAAAATAAAACATTCAAAGATAAATTTTAGTACAATAGTTCAGCTGATTGAAAGACACAAACAAAGATTTCATACATTAAGGGAAGGATCAGTTAGGTCCAGCAGTCATAGTAGTTTAGATAATTTGCAAAAATAAAAAGCAGAAAGAAAGAATTTGAGATAAGATATAGCATAAAATTATATTCTTGTATTTTCCCTTAAAGGGGTATTTCATTTCCTATGATTTTTAAACCAGTATTTGTTAATTTATATTAATAATGTTATTTTTAAAGACACATTTCCTCTTGGTTTATTGATTTAATTTACTCCCTATACCTTCCTCTTCCTTCTCCAAGGCAAGCAATCTAATTCCTCTTTTGTTTTGTTTTTTTCAGTTAAAACATTTTAATTTTTACTACTGATTATTTTCTAGTTTCATAGGTTCACAGACAGAGGGGAATTTTTTTTGAATTTTATTTTTTGTATACAGCAGGTTCTTATTAGTTATCCACTTTATACATATTAGGGTATATATGTCAATCCCAATCTCCCAATTCATCCCACCACCACCTCACACCCCCACCACTTCCCACCCTGGTGTCCATAACGTTTGTCCTCTACATCTGTGTCTCAATTTCTGGTCTGCAAACCAGTTCATCTGTACCATTTTTCTAGGTTACACATATATACATTAATACACGATATCTGTTTTTCACTTTCTTACTTACTCACTCTGTATGACACTCTCTCAATTCATCCACACCTCTACAAATGACCCAATTTCATTCCTTTTTATGGCTGAGTAATATTCCACTGTATATATGTACCACGTCTTCTTTATCCATTCATCTGTCGATGGGCATTTAGGTTGCTTCCATGACCTGGCTATTGTAAATAGTGCTGCAATGAATAGTGGGGTGCATGTGTCTTTTTAAATTATGGTTTTCTCTGGATATATGCCCAGGACTGGGATTGCTGGGTCATATGGTAATTCTATTTTTAATTTTTTAAGGAACCTCCATACTGTTCTCCATAGTGGCTGTATCAATTTATATCCCCACCAGCAGTGCAAGAGGGTTCCCTTTTCTCCACACCCTCTCCAGCATTTGCTGTTATTAGATTTTCTGATGGTGCCCATTCTAACTGGTGTGAGGTGATACCTCATTGTAGTTTTGATTTACATTTCTCTAATAATTAGTGATGTTGAGCAGCTTTTCATGTGCTTCTTGGCCATCTGTATGTCTTCTTTGGAGAAATGTCTATTTAGGTCCTCTGCCCATTTTTGGATTGGCTTGTTTGTTTTTTTAATATTGAGCTGCATGGTCTATTTATATATTTTGGAGATTAATCCTTTGTCCATTGATTTGTTTGCAAATATTTTCTCCCATTGTGAGGGTTGTCTTTTTGTTTTGTTTGTAGTTTCCTTTGCTTTGCAAAAGCTTTTAAGTTTCATTAGGTCCCATTTGTTTATTTTTGTGTTTATTTCCATTATTCTAGGATGTGGATCAAAAAAGATCTTGCTGGGATTTATGTCAAAGAGTGTTCTTCCTATGTTTTCCTCTAAGAGTTTTATAGTGTTCGGTCTTACATTTAGGTCTCTAATCCATTTTGAGTTTATTTTTCTGTATGGTGTTGGGGAGTGTTCTAATTTCATTCTTTTACACATAGCTGTCCAGTTTTCCCAGCACCACTTATTGAAGAGCCTGTCTTTTCTCCATTGTATATCCTTGCCTCCTTTGTCATAGATGAATTGACCATAGGTGCGTGGGTTTATCTCTGGGCGTTCTATCCTGTTCCATTGATCTATATTTCTGTTTTTGTGCTAGTACCATATTGTCTTGATTACTGTAGCTTTGTAGTATAGTCTGAAGTCAGGGAGCCTGATTCCTCCAGGTCCGTTGTTTTCCCTCAAGACTGCTTTGGCTATTCGGGGTCTTTTGTGTCTCCATACAAATTTTAAGATTTTTTTGCTCTAGTTCTGTAAAAAATGCCATTGGTAATTTGATAGGGGTTGCATTGAATCTGTAGATTGCTTTGGGTAGTATAGTCATTTTCACAATATTGATTCTTCCAATCTAAGAATATGGTATATCTCTCCATCTGTTCATATCATCTTTAATTTCTTTCATCAGTGTATTACAGTTTTCTGCATACAGGTCTTTTGTCTCCCTAGGTATTTTATTCTTTTTGTTGCAGTGGCAAATGGGAGTGTTTCCTTAATTTCTCTTTTAAATTTTTCATCATTAGTGTATAGGAATGCAAGAGATTTCTGTGCATTAATTTTGTATCCTACAACTTTACCAAATTCATTGATTGGTTCTAGTAGTTTTCTGCTGCCATCTTTAGTATTCTCTATATATAGTATCATGTCATCTGCAAACAGTGACAATTTTGCTTCTTCTTTTCCAGTTTGTATTCCTTTTACTTCTTTTTCTTCTGTGACTGCCGTGGCTAGGACTTCCAAAACTATGTTGAATAATAGTGGTGAGAGTGGACATCCTTGTCTTGTTCCTGATCTTACAGGAAATGCTTTGTTTTTCACCATTGAGAATGATGTTTGCTGTGGTTTTGTTGTATATGGCCTTTATTATGTTGAGGTAGGTTCCCTCTATGCCCACTTTCTGGAGAGTTTTTATCATAAGTGGGTGTTGAATTTTGTCAACAGCTTTTTCTGCATCTATTGAGATGATCATATGGTTTTTCTCCTTCAATTTGTTAATATGGTGTATCACATTGATTGATTTGCATATATTGAATAATCCTTGCATCCCTGGGATAAATCCCACTTGATCATGGTGTATGATCCTTTTAATGTGTTGTTGGATTCTGTTCGCTAGTATTTTGTTGAGGGTTTTTGCGTCTATATTCATCAGTGATATTGGTCTGTAATTTTCTTTTTTTGTAGTATAGTTGTCTGGTTTTGGTATCAGGGTGATGGTGGCCTCATAGAATGAGTTTGGGAGTATTTCTTCCTCCACAATTTTTTGGAAGAGTTTGAGAAGGATGGGTGTTAGCTCGTCTCTAAATGTTTGATAGAATTCACCTGTGAAGCCATCTGGTCCTAGACTTTTGTTTGTTGGAAGATTTTTACTCAGTTTCAATTTAATTACTTGTGATTGGTCTGTTCCTATTTTCTATTTCCTCCTGGTTCAATCTTGGAAGGTTATACCTTTCTAAGAATTTGTCCATTTCTTCCAGGTTGTCCATTTTATTGGCATAGAGTTGGTTGCAGTAGTCTCTTAGGATGGTTTGTATTTATGTGGTGTCTGTTGTAACTTCTTTTTCATTTCTAATTTCATTGATTTGAGTCCTCTCCCTCTTTTTCTTTATGAGTCTGGCTAATGGTTTATCAATTCTGTTTATCTTCTCAAAGAAACAGCTTTTAGTTTTAATCATCTTTGCCATTGTTTTCTTTGTTTCTATTTCATGTATTTCTACTCTGATCTTTATTTCTTTCCTTCCGCTAACATTGGGTTTTGTCTGTTCTTCTTTCTCTAGTTCCTTTAGGTGTAAGGTTAGATTGTTTATTTGAGATTTTTCTTGTTTCTTGAGGTAGGCTTGTATTGCTGTAAACTTCCCACTTAGAACTGCTTTTGCTGCATCCCACAGGTTTTGGACTGTTGTGTTTTTATTGTTATTTGGCTCTAGGTATTTTTTGATTTCCTCTTTGAATTCCTCAGTGATCTCTTGGTTATTTAGTAACGTATTGTTTAGCCTCCATATGTTTGTGTTTTTTACGGTTTTTTTCCTGTAACTGATTTCTAATCTCATAGTGTTGTGGTCAGAAAAGATGCTTGATATGATTTCAATTTTCTTAAATATACTGAGGCTTGATTTGTGACCCAAGATGTGATCTATCCCGGAGAATGTTCTGTGCGCACTTGAGAAGAAAGTGTAATCTGCTGTTTTTGGATGGAATGTCCTATAAATGTCAATTAAATCTAGCTGACCTATTGTGTCATTTAAAGCTTGTGTTTCCTTACTAATTTTCTGTTTGGATGATCTGTCCATTGGTGTAAGTGAGGTGTTAAAATCCCCCACTATTATTGTGTTACTGTCGATTTCCTCTTTTATCGCTGTTAGCAGTTGCCTTATGGATTTAGGTGCTTCTATGTTGGGTGCATATATATTTATAATTGTTATATCTTCTTCTTGGATTGATCCCTTGATCATTATATAGTGTCCTTCCTTGTCTTTTGTAACATTCTTTATTTTAAAATCTATTTTATCCGATATGAGTATTGCTACTCCAGCTTTCTTTTCATTTCCATTTGCCTGGAATATCTTTTTCTGTTCCCTCACTTTGTTTGTATGTGTCCCTAGGTCTGAAGTGGGTCTCTTGTAGACAGCATATATATGGGTCTTGTTTTTGTATCCATTCAGTGAGCCTGTGTCTTTTGATTGGAGCATTTAATCCATTCATGTTTAAGGTAATTATTGATATGTATGTTTGTATGACCATTTTCTTAATTGTTTTGGGTTTGTGTAGGTCGTTTTCTTCTCTTGTGTTTCCCACTTAGAGAAGTTCCTTTAGCATTTGTTGTAGAGCTGTTTTGGTGGTGCTGAATTCTCTTAGCTTTTGCTTGTCTGTAAAGCTTTTGATTTCTCCATTGAATCTGAATGAGCTCCTTGCCGGGTAGAGTAATCTCGGTTGTAGGTTCTTCCCTTTCATCACTTTAAATATGTCATGCCACTCCCTTCTGGCTTGTAGAGTTTCTGCTGAGAAATCAGCTGTTAACCTTATGGGATTTCCCTTTTATGTTATTGTTTTTCCCTTGCTGCTTTCAGTAATTTTTCCTTGCCTTTGATTTTTGTCAATTTGATTACTGTGTGTCTCAGTGTGTTTCTCCTTGGGTTTATCCTGTATGGGAATCTCTGTGCTTTCTGGACTTGGGTGGCTATTTCCTTTCCCATGTTAGGGAAGTTTTCCAATATAATCTCTTCAAATATTTTCTCAGGTCCTTTCTCTCTCTCTTCTCCTTCTGTGATCTCTATAATGCGAATGTTGTTGCATTTAATGTGGTCCCAGAGGTCTCTCAGCGTTTCTTCATTTCTTTTCGTTCTTTTTTCTTTATTCTGTTCCACAGCAGTGAATTCCACCATTCTGTCTTCCAGGTCACTTATCCGTTCTTCTGCCTCAGTTATTCTGCTGTTGATTCCTTGTAGTGTATTTTTCATTTCAGTTATTGTATTCATTTCTATTTGTTTGTTCTTTAATTCTTCTAGGTCTTCATTAAACACTTCTTGCATCTTTTCGATCTTTGCCTCCATTATTTTTCCAAGGTCCTGGATCATCTTCACTATCATTATTCTGAATTTTTTTTCTGGAAGGTTGCCTATCTCCACTTCATTTAGTTGTTTTTCTGGGGTTTTATCTTGTTCCTTCATCTGGTACATAGCCCTCTGCCTTTTCATCTTGTCTATCTTTCTGTGAATGTGGTTTTTGTTTTACAGGCTGCAGGACTGTAGTTCTTCTTCTCCTCTGGTGGATGAGACTATTTAAGAGGCTTGTGCAAGTTTCCTGATGGGAGGGACTGGTGGTGGGTAGAGCTGGCTGTTGCTCTGGTAGGCAGAGCTCAGTAAAACTTTAATCTGCTTGTCTGCTGATGGGTGGAGCTGGGTTCCTTCCCTGTTGGTTGGTTGCCCTGAGGTGACCTAACAGTGGAGCCTACCCGGGCTCCTTGGTGGGGCTTATGGTGGACTCCGGGAGGGCTCATGCCAAGGAGTACTTCCCAGAACTTCTGCTGCCAGTGTCCTTTTCCTCACGGTGAGAGACAGCCACCCCCGGCCTCTGCAGGAGACCTTCCAACTCTAGCAGGTACATCTGGTTCAGTCTCCTATGAGGTCACTGCTCCTTCCCCTGGGTCCTGATGCACACACTACTTTGTGCCCTCCAAGAGTGTAGTCTCAGTTTCCCCCAGTCCCATTGAAGTGTTGCAGTCAAATCCCACTAGTCTTCAAGGTCTGATTCTCTAGGAATTCCTCCTCCTGTTGCTGGACCCCTAGGTTGGAAAGCCTAACACGTGGGGCTCAGAACCTTCACTCCAGTGGGTGGACTTCTGTGGTATAAGTGTTCTCCAGTTTGTGAGTCACCCACCCACCAGTTATGGATTTGATTTTATTGTGATTGAGCCCCTCCTACTGTCTCATTGTGGCTTCTCCTTTGTCTTTGGATGTGGGGTATCTTTTTTGGTGAGTTCCAGTGTATTCCTGTTGATGATTGTTCAGCAGTTAGTTGTGATTCCTGTGCTCTCGCAAGAGGGAGGCGACAGAGAGCTAATTCCTGTTATGTACGTTATCTGTTCATAGGGTGTTCTGTAAAGCTATATGTTATTGTTTTATGAGCGTATATTTTTATTTTATCTTTATACACACATGTATCATTTCTGTTGCTTAATTCTCTCACCCAGTAGTGTAGTTATTACATAAACATCACTGTAAGCAGTTATGTTTATCTAGTCTGTAGTGGCCAAGTGCTACATGTCATCTCCTCCATGGTGTACCTTCACCACATTTTAACTATTTGTTCTTCCAATAATGCACACTGGGTTTGACTCCTCCTCTCTACCCACCACAAAGAAGAAGCTTAGTGAACTTCTTAGTACATGTCTTCTAATTACCCTAGATGAGAATGTCTTCAATATACATTCCCGGGAGTAAGATTACCAGGTTATGTTTTGTGTATACTAAAAATGGTAGTAAAGTGCTTTTCAGAATGCTGCCATAGTTTACCTTCCCACAGTTATGAGAGCTCCAGGGCCCCACATCTCCACCAATGCTGGCATTCCCCGGATTACTGAAGTTTTCATTGATTGAAGAAATAATTACTTAGTGTCTATGATGCACCCTGGCTGTGTTCTAGGTACTGGAAGTATAGGGAGATGTAATACAGTATAACAGATGGACCTGATCTAATTTTGGGATTGAGGGTCAGTGAAAATTGTCCAAGAAGAGGAAGTGATATTTGATATGAGATCTACAAGGTAAGTTGGAAGACAATGGGAAGGCCAGTGAAGGGTCAGTGAGAAGAGAAGGAAGACAAGCTAAGTATTCCAAACAGAAGGAAGGGAGGTTATGTTCCGATAAGACCTGATATGGACATAATTTTGGAGAAAATTTGAAAGCACAATGGACTATCACTACATACCCACTAGAAAGGCTAAAACTATAAGGACCAATTATACAAAGTGCAGGTGAGGATACAAAACAATTGGAACTGTCATTCATTGATGGTGGGAATGAAAACTGGTACGGCCATTTTGGAAAGCAGTTTGGAAGGTTTTTTTAATAAAGTAAGACATATGACTTTCCTATAATTTGGCAACTCCACTCCTCAGTGTACATTAAAGAAAACTGAGTGCTTGTGTTCACAAAGTAAAAACGTGTATAAAAGAGTTAGGTTCCTCCAAAAATTAAAAATAGAATTACCATATGATCCAGAAATTCCACTTCTGGGTATATATGCAAAATAACTCAAAATAGGATCTTGAAGAGATAATTTCACATTTATAGTCATTGAAGCATCAATAGCCAAGAGGTGGAGGCAACCTAAATGTCCATTGTCAGATGAATGGATAAAGAAAATGAGGTATACACATACAATGAAATATTAGCCATAAAAAAGATAGAAATTTTGTCATATGCTACAACAGGGATAAGCCTTTAGAAAAAACGTTATGCCAAGTGAAGTAAGCCAGTCACAAAAAGGCAAATACTGCATGATTCCACTTATTTGATGTATCTAAAGTAGTCAAATTCTTAGAAAGTAGAATGGTGGTTGCCAGGAGCTGGGGGAAGGGGAAAATGGAAGTTGTTTAATAGCGTTTCAGTTTTGCAAGACAAAGAAGTCCTAGAAATATGTTGCACAACAATGGGCATATAGTTAACACTGCTGTACTGTACACTTAAAAATGGTTCAGACGGTAAATGTTATGTGTTTTTTCCGCAATAACAAAACTTCATAGCAGCTTTATTCACAATAGCCCTTAATGGCAGAAGATCTGAATAGACAGACATTTTTCTAAAGCAGACATATAGATGACCAAAAGGTACATGGAAAGATGCTCAACATCACTAATCATCAGGGAAATGCAAGTCAGAACTATGTACCTATGGTCAAGTAATCTACAACAAAGGAGGCAAGACTATATAATTGAGGAAAGACAGTCTCTTCAATAAATGGTGCTGGGAAAAGTGTAAAAAAATGAAATTAGAACATTCTTTAACACCATACACAAAAATAAACTGATTAAATGGATTAAAGACCTAAATGTAAGGCCAAACACTATAAAACTCTTACAGGAAAACACAGGCAGAACACTCTGACATAAATCGCAGCAAGATCTTTTTTGATCCACCTACTAGAGTAATGGAAATGAAAACAAAAATAAACAAATGGGACCTAATGAAACTCAAAATCTTTTGCACAGCAAAGGAAACCATAAACAAAATGAAAAGACAACCCAAAGAATGGGAGAAAATATTTTCAAACAATGTGACTGACAAGGGATTAGTCTCCAAAATTTACAAACAGCTCATGAGGCTCAATATCAAAAAAAACCCCAAACAACCCAATCAAAAAATGGGCAGAAGACCTAAATAGACACTTCTCCAAAGAATACAGACAGATGGCCAAGAGGCCCATGAAAAGATGCTCAACATCACAAATTATTAGAGAAATACAAATCAAAACTACAATAAGATATCACCTCACACCAGTCAGAATGGCAATTATCAAAAAGTCTACAAGGAATAAATGCTGGAGAGGGTGTGGAGAAAAGGGAACCTTCCTACACTGCTGGTGGAAATGTAAATTGGTGCAGCCACTAGGGAGAACAGTATGGAGGTTCCTTAAGAAACTAAAAATAGAGCTACCATGTGATCCAGCAATCCCACTCCTGGGGAATGTATCTGGAGAAAACCATACTTCGAAAAGATACATACACCCCAGTGTTCACTGCAGCACTATTTACAATAGCCAAGACGTGGAAGCAACCTAATGTCCATCAACAGAAGAATGTATAAAGCAGATGTGGTACATATATACAATGAAATGTTACTCAGCCATAAAAAAGAATGAAATAGCGCCATTTGCAGCAACATGGATGGACCTGGAGATTATCATAGTAAGTGAAGTAAGTCAGACAGAAAGACAAATATCATATATCACTTATAGCAGAATCTAAAAAATGATACAAATGAACTAATTTACAATACAGAAACAGACTCACATACTTCAGGAACGAACTTATGGTTACTGGGGGGAAGCAGGGGCGGAGGGAGGGATAGACTGGGAATGACATGTACACACTGCTATATTTAAAATAAATAACCAACAAGGGCCTACTGTGTAGCACAGGGAACTCTACTCAATATTCTGTAATCACCTAAATGGGAAAAGAGCTTGAAAAGCAATAGATACATGTATATGTATAACTGAATCACTCTGCTGTGCATCTAAAACTAACACAATATTGTTAATCAACTATACTCCAATATAAAATAAAAATTAAAACAGATCGTTTGCTCAAGCTATTTTTTGTATCTTGGATGCCTTTGTTCTTATTTACTAGTTGAAATCCTCCATTTTTCTACCCTGGGTCAGTGATTTGTTCCCCAGTTCTTGGCCTGTGTTAGGTCTTCTTTTATTCTGGAGCTCGGTCTATCAAATGACCTATCATTTACAATAGTTGGTCGTTCATGTCTGATCCTGTGGTAGGAAGAATGATAGCCCCCAAAGATGTCCATGTCCTAATTCCTGGAAGTTTTGAATGTTACATTGTGTAGCCAAACTGACTTTGTATTTATGATTAAGGTTAAGGACCTTGAGATAGAGAAATGATCCTGGTGAGTCCAATCTAATCATATGAGTCCTTATAAGCAGAGAAACTTTCCTGGTTTTAAGCCAGTTTTCCCAGCTTTTTTCTTTCAGTCAGAGAGAGATGTGATGACTGAAGGAAGGTCAGAGAGATGTAAAGTTGCTGGCTTTGAAGACAGAGGAAGTGGGTCATCAACCAAGGAATGCAGGCAGCCTCTAGAAACTGGGAAAGGCAAGGAAACAGTTTCTTCCCTAGAGCCTCCAGGAAGGAAAAGATCTTGCCAACCTCTATATTTTAGCCCAGAGACTTGTCACCCTTCTGACCTTTTTGTCATTTTGAGCCATGAAGTAATTTTTTGGTTAAGATAGCAATAGAAAACTAATACAATCTCAAAGTATGTGGATATTTTGGAGACTCCACGGAAGCTTTGTGACCTTGACTCCCAACACTTTGTCTGGCACATAAAAACTAAACAGAAAATGTTTAAAGAATAAATGAACCGGATTTTCTCCCTCCTCATTCTGCAAGTCACAGAATAACCCTGTAATCTGTCAGCATCACTCCCATAGCCCCTCCACCTCACCCAAGACAATTCCTTTCTCCATTTAGACACTTCGCTTTCCCTTCCCACCTTTATCATGTCTCCTCAGTCAATCGATCTTTATGATATGAGTACTATGGATTCTGGTTAGCCAACATATCTGAAAATGGACACTGTCAATTAGTACTATGGAAGAAAAAATGTAAAATACACATTTTGAAAACTCTTGTGAAAGATAAAAACACTGATTCCCTCAGAAAAATAGTACATAGAGACGAGGAGACAAAGAAGTTTCAGGTATCATTACAAATTGTTCTGTTAACATTTTAACAATGTCTTGTTTGTCTTGGACTCATTCATTCAATGAGTATTTGTTTATTACCTACAATGTATTAGGCATTGTGAAAGTTCTTTAAGTCAGCTAACCACGGCTTAGTTAACTGAATCAATTTATTGCTTTGCTTAGCGATTATTTATCAATCTCTTATTTTTAATGACTATAGTATTGATTTAACCTATGAACAGTTAAACATATAGATGCTCAGGTACAGCCTCTCTATTTCTAATATTATAGATCCCTGGATGATGAACAATGTATTAATGGAGGGAAAGAACAGAGCAAACTGAGGAAGTGGGAAAAAGATAGAAAAAAAATAACAAAAGCCAACCTTAATATTGAGTACTTACCCTGTGTCAAGTGTTGTGTTAAGTTCTTAAGATGTATTGTCTCATTTCCTCCTCAAAACCCTCTGAAATTTTCCCTTCATTTTAAAGACAAAGAAAGTAATGCCCAGAGAGGTAAGTAACTTGCCACTGATCAACAGTTAATAAGATGGAGATGGGATCTGAACCTTGGCAAGCTGATTCCAGAGTCACAACCTACTCTTCCTCTGTAGTGGTAAGAAGACAGGACTGAAAGATGAGGATGATGGGAAGCTAAAGTTACCGTGCATCTCATTTTACTTATGCCTCTAGTCCATTGTGTTTCTTTTTTCAAATTAAACACTTGTTTGTAAACAGTTTAGAAGGGAACCCTGAAATACATCGGGCACTGGTTTTAATCCCTAACATACTAAGAGTTCACACATGCCCCAAGACCACATGTTAGGCACTGAACACTGGGATAAAATGATGGTCCCAGGAGGAAGAGGAAAAGAAGATAAAGGAGCTCCTTTCTTTTACCAGGAGCTTCCAAATCTCAGTCCACTTTTCAACTAAGGTATTGTTGACACTGGATGAAAATTAAGAATAAAATTTATATTGGAATGTTTGCCTGTTTAGATAAACAGGTGCTCACAATAACGGTATCAGAGAGAAAAATCAGAGACCTGAATAATTATTGCAATATTTAGCTTCCAGAAGCCTTGGAGAGACAATCCTAAAGCATGGAAAACAAAGCTGTATTTCTGTTAGACACGAATGTGTATTTAAGACTGGTCTATATTTCTATATAAATCTCCAGACACAGGAAAATGGGGTTATCAATGTCCTTGGCACTACTGATAGACCATTCAAAGTTAAGGCAGATGATACTTGGGATTTTCTAGCTTATTACACTTTTAAAAAATATTCATGAATAAGACAGTTATTCAAAAAACAAGATAGCCAATGGGAATATACTGTACAGCACAAGGAACTCTACCTGATGCACTGTAGTAACCTAAATGGGAGGGCAGTTCAAAAGGGAGGGGATAGCTACATGTGTATGGCTGATTCATTTTGTTGTGCAGTGGAGGCTAACACAACATTGTAAAGCAACCACACTCCAATAAAAATTAATTAAAATATAGCCAGATTCAGAATCATATATTTTTCTCATGCTTTTGTGTCATATAATGACTGAAACCATCTCATTCATGAGAAAAGTTGACAAAAGTTGAAGATGAAATGATTCAGAAATGACCAGATCCTCTTGTATTAAAGAAAATCTAATGTGACTCACACTGTAATCAATAAACTGACATTTGAAAACCTAACTTTCAGTTTTTGTTTTGATTAAAAAATGAGAGAGTCAGAAATTCTAGAGTGTAAATATGCTCCCAGTAACTTAAGAGTCGATCATTCTGAAGTCTTGATTGCCAGAGAAAACTTTTTCTTGATTTTCAGCAGAGCCCGAACTGGTATCCAAGAATAAACCTCAATATTGAACGGACCTTTTCAAAGTAGAAGCATTTGAAATAGATACCTGAACAATGCAAACTATAATCTTTTAAAGGTATAGTCTCCTGACAATCAAGAAAGAAACTAAGATCACAGTTCTGTCTTCTAAACAATATGCTATATGTGACTAGTCCTATCTACTTAATTTTTTTTGAACATATAACTTGATCTCACTTAGTTTTCTGCCCTTTGTTTTTGTTTCGTTTTTTTTACTGACCCACCAGTCATTTTGTTCCTGCTCAAGTCCTCTGCCACCTGAAAATTATGTTTTGAAAACTGTACTTCAGTCAATCATCCCCAAAATGAATCCCGAGCCTTTTTCTAATAATTTATTCTTCATGGTCCATCAGTGAGTTATAAAAATGAAATGACTGCTTGCACTGTGTTGTCATCTCCCTCACACCCCCCCCCCCAAAAAAATGAACAAAAAATACTTACAATGGTTCTTAGCCAGGAGCATTTTATCCCTTATTCACTAGTGGTAAATGAGTCAGATATGAGTTGGCCAGGAAAAGAGCTGCTTTACCCAAAATCTTAGTACAAAATGAGTCATCTCACTCCAAACACCAATATATTCTCCAAAATAACTGGCAAGAATTTCCTATAAAAAGAATCTTGCCTTCACCCTTTTCCATCCATTTAGTTCTCTGATTTTTCTAATTTTTCAATTTCCTGTGTACTTATAACACTGCATTCATAACAAAGGCCTAAGAACATTTCTACCTCTTTACCTCATTGTGAAAGCCATCTTTCCTATACTGAGTAGGGGGACAATTCTGATAGCATTCCCCTGAAAAGAATAAATGCTCTGCGGCTTTTAAGGGTTCTCCCTGTCTGACTCTCTGTGATGAAATTCATGCATGGTTCAATAGAAATGCAAAAGCCAGTTCTAGAAGAATTTTTCTTTTCCTCTGCTGAAAAAGTGAGTTCAAAGCCACAGAAAATATTTCAAGCAAAACCATTTTCCTTCCCATAAGAAAAATCAATCAAAATAGATACAATCTGTCTAAAACTGATAAAGAAACATGAATCCAGGCCACAAGCTTCAACTCTGTTTCCCTGTACATCAAAACATTCCCATTCCTATTCTTTCTCTGCCGTCAAATGAAGCTTAAAAATCACTGTGAACTGAAGCCAGGGTCAAGTCCCTATAGATTATCAGGAGTCAAGCACACTATGTACCTGAGGATAAACAAGCATGCTTATAGAGCCAACTCCTGCCAAAGTGCTGAGATTTTTATGTTATGTGGGGCTCACAACAGGACTTATTATTCTTTATTATTCTAAGCCCTGCAATTTAATGGGAAAAATTACTTACAATTCATTTCACTCGGGCTGGAATTTAGCTTCATTTCTCTATACTAAATAATTCTAAAGAATAGCTACACTCCTTTTATATCCAACACTAACAGATGTTAGTTTCCTTAGTTTTACAGCCCTCATATGACAGACAACTAACTGTATTTGGCCTTGGGAACAACTGCAACACCTTTGGATTATGAACTTGGTTTGGTTCTTAGCTGGGAACAGCAGGGGGTTAGTTCATATTATCAAAGATGTAAAATAAGTTTACCCTTATGCTCCAGATGCCCATATGAAGATGTCTTTTAATACAATATTGTACAACTTTTTTTTTCCTACTGGTAATCTTCTTTTTAAGTGGTTATAGTAAGAAAAAACAATTGCATAAAAATGAAATCTCTTATTCAATGTATCTCCTGCTCTTGACCAAAGCAAGATGTTAAATCCATTAAACTCTGAATACCCAGTAAAAGCAAGAAAAACTAAAACTTTTCAAATTTGTGCATTCTTGGGAAAATTGCCAACCTATGTACTAGTAGCAGGATCTGTGTAATTAATGGTGATGTTATTGACAGAGGGAGTTCGATTTCATTCTCAGAAGCAATTTAAAAGTGCAAGCTGGCAGAGCTTTAGCGAAAGCTCACCTATTCATTTTTAAATCGAAGAAATGTGACTTTGAAGTCATCCACAGAGAGCACCAATGTTACTGTCTGTACATTTGGGGTGGTTTTGGTCATAGTAAACTTAAAAGAAATCCTGTATGTAGCACTGTCTGTTGAACACCAAAATGTACAAACTGACAAACATTTCTTAAAAGGAGAAGAAGCAAACTCAATCTTAGGTTATCTTTATGTTTGTTTGTTTTTTTCCTGAAAGCGATTCATATGAAGACTAATTAAAATCAACTCCTTCTTATCATAAAGTAAAATAAAATCAGACCCAGGTCCACACATTCCTTTATACACACTCCTATCTCCTTGGAAGGTAACTTTCATCTTTATCCAGTAGTTGTACCTCACGGACAGTCATATAAGGCTACCCAACTGACAAGCCATACCTCCAGCTTCTGCTCTCCTTTTCCCCCTTTGTTATATCAGTAACTTCGAAATGATGAGAGAAAGAAAAAGAACATCTTGAAAACTAGAGATAACTAAGGAAAGAAGTTAAGCCCATAAGAAGCTTTCTCCATAATGATCTGTACTAAATTATCCAGCGAGGACCATCTATCTCATCACTCTGTTTCTCTGTGAACTGTAAGAACATGCTCCACCTCTGTGTTTCTCATGAAGAATGAAACACATGAATTCCTGACAGCCGACAGCATGTGCTGTGGCATCTGTGGCTTAGGAGAAGTGGAAGTGGAGGAGACTGGAGAAGGAGAGCCTAGAGAGAGGCTCACAAACGCTAATGATGAGCCTGGATGTTACTGACCCTGATGATTCCCCCCATGTTGCATTCATACCTGTTGTCTTCTCGAGCAAAGGGCTGTTCCACATCCACCGTCAGGGAGGCCAGGGCAGAAACGGTCTCCGTCTCCTCTTGCAACTGCGCCCCAGCCAGAGCGCAGCCCCTCGGCACACTCACCGTCCTTACCGACTTCCAGTACTTGCCTAAAAAACACAAAGACCCATGCATCATATGTTATAGGAATTTTAGTTCAACAGTGTTAATCAGAAACTTGTATAGGTCCAACTCAGAGTAGTTGTTAGGTTAAAATTCACAATGTTATACACAGTTGTAATTTAATTTCTTAACTGTTATGATTAAGTGTTTTTCTCAATCTGGAATGCCAAGTTGTGAAGTGCTCTTATTCCCAAGCCTGAGTCTCTCCCTTGCTCAGAAGTTAATAAAGTGAGGAATAATCCACAGTCTAATGAACTCACTATCAGACTGACAGCTGTCTCTGCAACCAGGTAAGCAAACTCTGGGCATCATGCCCTCTGGGTAATCCTCAAGAGACTGGGAGGTAGAAGTCTTATGGAGAAACTGAATGAACCAGTAATGTTAAAAATTGCTACTTGAGCCATTAACTTTTTTTTTTTTAAATGAGGTTGGAGTATTAAAGGAAAAGAAAAGCCCAGAAATGCCAGCATGAATCGAATGGCAGCTTTGCCAGAACAATCAGGTTTGTTAGTCCTGGATGTTCTTTCTTTCTCAACACCAGGGTGTGTACTAGAACAATAATTGATTTAAAACTTTAATATATGCATTGGCTGATGTTGGAGCCCTTCCATAAGTTATACGGATCCAATTATACGGATGTTTCTTTTTTTGAGGCAGGGAAGGAGAATGAGAGGAAAATAGGAGGTAATTTCATGAGAACATGCCAGTGGAATAAATAAGAAAGAGCAGAGTCAACAGCCTTTTTGCAGCCCCTAAGCTATTTTTTTGTGAAGCGTTGAATAGCCCCATATCAAAGCAGGAGAGTCTCCCTAGGTGCTGACATGACTCACCAGGTAAGCAGTATCTCGGCAGCCTGACCAGTTAAGAGGGAAGCTGGCATGCAAAGTAGCTTACTTCCACCCCACCCCACCCCAAAATTAAAATAAAATAAAGTTATGCTAGAGTAGAAAAGACAAATGGGTGAATACTGGATTGGGGAGTAAGATAACTCAGTTCTAGACCCAGCTCTGCCACTAACCATCCTATGCTGGCAGGGCTCTTTGGCACTTTATTTCTGCTTCTCAAAAACAGTGGGATGGCCTCAAATTCCTTCCAGCTATAACTAACATTTCGTGATTGGCCTCTCCTTATCTTACTGCTTCACAAAGGAATGGATGTCATGTCATGTTAGGGGAGGAGACCCAGTCTCCCATCCACTCACCGTGTCAACAGAACCTTCTGGCATAGTTGTCTATTACTACTACTTTACTTGCTGTGATCACCTAGTCTGACCAAAGTCAGAATCATAAAGCTCTTAATTTGGACCAAATGATACCAGTTCTAACTGAATGAACCCACAAAATAACATTTTTTGAAAGCCAAGGCTGTGCCAGATGTTGAGGACACAAAGATGCTTCCCTGACACCAAGAAATTCATGGTCTAGTTGAGAAAGCCCTTTTAGTTAACAAACAATGACAATTCTGTATGGAAAAGGCCCATGTGATCCTAAGAGGAAATAAGAAGAACATATACTTTTGATGCCAAGAAGGCAAGAGAACACTTGCCAGCAAAAATAACACCTGACCAAGTACTTGAAAGACCATCAGAAGTTAGTCAAGCTGAAACAGAGGAAGATGGTGGTGATGAGGTATCCCTAGAAGAGGAAATAATGCACACAAATGTGCAGATACTCAAGTCTCTGTTGTTCACTGGGGTACAAAGTCCACTGCTAGGCACAAGTGGAATGTAGGCAGTATGGAATGTAATGCAAGAGACTGCTATGGTGTAGGCATGGGCTAATTAACACACAATCTTGAATAACATGCCAGTGATCTTGGCCTTCAACCTGTGGGTGATGAGGGGTCATTTTAAACAGAAGAGGCAGAGAATCAGATTTAAATTCTTCAAGGATCCTTCTGGAGAGATCATGGATGATGGATTAGCAGGTGGTGAGAGTGGTGGCAGGAAAAGCAATTTCACCTCCTGGCAAAAATCCAGGCAGGAAATGATGATGTCTAAACTAAAAGTAAGTGACAGAATAGAAATGAAGAGATGGACTAAAGAGAGGTTTAGGAGGTGAGCAATGGAAATGAGTCTTGTCTTATCCTTTAATGGCCCCCTACCTCTCTCAACTTTGAAAGATAAATCTGGATTGACAGTTCCATTCCAAACCCTAATTTCTCTATATCACAATGTCATTATCATCTTACCCAAGTTGGAAATGTCATATTCTATCTGTAAGTGCCTTCAGATGTAATGAGTTTCACAAAGTATTGTTATTAATTGTTATTTTAGCACATGCTATTCACAAAGCAGGTGATTCTAGAAGTCATCATTTCCTTTTTCTCTAGAGTGACTAATATCAGACCTCTGACAAATAAACAACAGGTGGTTTTGTGGGTTAAATTATGTTACAAATTACAGGAAAGAGAAACTTGTGTTACTGAGCTCCCAATATGTGCCAAGGACTGTGCCAGGTATTTTCACATTTATAATTTTATTTACTCCTCATGACAACTATGTAGGCAGTGTTATCTCTAAGGTCACATGGCTAAAAAGCAGAGGAGCTGAAATCCTCACCCAGGACTGCTTGACTCCCAAAATGTTTCTTCCTCTGTAATTGTCTGTCCTCCTTTATTTAGTCCCTCTCTACCACCTCCCACTACCCCTAAAAATACAAAAATAGACTCAATATAGGAAAATCGCAACTTAAAAGAATTATGCACATGGCAAAACAAGTATATATATATATATATATATATATATTTTTTTTTCTTCCCTTTACCAAAGAAATCGTCTTTGGTAACAACAAATTACCTTTGCTCCTTAGATATGTGACTCAGCTGATCTACCTTTTACTGACTTTATGGCATGGGTTTATTGCACCTAGTGAGACAACCATGTTGAGACTAGTTGTTTCTACTCTTCACTTCTCATTACCTTCATTTCTCATAGTCTATTGCAAGTACCTCATTGCTTCACTGATGAAGCTATCATGAAACTGGAGACGAGTGCTCATTGAAGAGTATCCCTTTTTAAAGTGATGTGTTTCTCACCACCTAGCTAAAGGCACCATTAGGCACAGTGCTCTTTGAACCTGTGGAGCCTACCCCAAGTTTCTGAAGCCTGTAGGGTTGTCCATCACAGACTTGTATCGCTAGAGGTCCTATAGCCCACATGGATCGCTTTCTTTAAACCAGGTACCTAACTGAGAAGAGAATCAGAGGCCCGTTTCACACAATTACAGCCAAGAGTTGCCCAGAGTCACCAGAATATCTTTTGACCAAGCTACCCATGCAAAATTTTTCTCTTGAGTATTTTGGGCTCTAAAGGGAGACTGAGAGTCAAGATTTATAAATTGGGACCCCATACTAGTCCCAGAGAAATCATTTGGATCACTCTGGAGCACAGTGTCCACATTTATAAAATGATAGTGGTGGGATTGATGATAAGGAAAGGTCTCTTCCTGCTCTAATTCTCAATGATTGTGATTCTTCTGATGTCGTATATCGCTCTTGGATATTAGAATAAATTTGTTATGGCAGAAAATCTTAGTTTTCTGTGAGCCTGTGAACCCTTGAAGAGGTCAGCGGACAACTTACTTTTAGATAATATGGCACATCTAGAATACCAAGAGCTTCAATTTTCAAGAATTGTACTTCTTCCTCAAGAACACAGAGGAACACAGAGGAACACAATCAGGACAGAAGGACAATCATTAATAAGAACCATTCAGCAGAATGACTGACAATGATTCTTCAAAGTTTAGCCTTTATGCATGTGAGTAGTGAGATGGATTTTAAACAGCTGAGACCTTTTCAATAAAATTTAATGTGTATAAAATATCCTGCTAAGTTAAAGTTAAATGTTAGAAGTTGGCTTTTATCCAAATATATGAGGTTCTTCACTCAGAAATAACCCAAAACTTTAAATTCAACATGGCTTTTAGTAAAGCCTATAAAAACAAGGGAAATATTCTACATTAATAATGCATTTATAGGCCACTATCTCTATTTGTAAAGAATAATAATTAAAATGGAAGTAGGTATAGCAAGACTGCAATATGCAGCCAATTCAAACCCTACAATTTATGGGTTACATTTTCATGTGATGGGTATTTTTTTTCCCCCTACAGAAACATTTGTGCAAGAAAAATCCTATCTGTTGGCATGAGAATAATAGCCCCATTAGCAAGTTAGACAAATGAAGTAAGGTGTACTGCCAGAGTTTTCAGGAGCTGCTATTCATAAAGTAGACTACTAGTAACCAGCCACCACTGTGTTGCTCTCCTAAGGCAATAAAACTGGCAGAAGAGAGGGGTTTTCCATTAAAACTGGACACACACACTCCCTCTTTGATCATATCCTCTATCTTTATTCATTTTTCCCATTGCATAAATCTTCCCACTTCTCAGCACTTTTGGGGGGGAATTATTTGGCTTTCATAGTTCTGCATTTGTGTTTTATCTTGTAGAAGTAAAGCAAAGAATGAATCTAAAATAAAGGTAAAAACTAGATAACGGAATGCAGACAGTCAAGAGTTAGAAGTGGGGGGACACAGATGGAGTGTCGCTGGGTCAGATAGGAGCCATGAGAGGACATGTTGCAGGTACTGTGTAATCAGACTTCAGCATAAACCAGGTTTTTCTTGATAATGATCAATTTGGAAAAAGAGGTACTTGTTGACACATGAAAGTCTGTGTTAGAAATAACCTATCCACCAAACATTTTCCCAACCAAAGCCCTTTGAGACTCTGAAAACTTCCTGACCCCACAACCTCCCCCTTCCATCATCATTGGGAGCCTTGGAGTCACTTCTCAAATTTGTTCTTGCCGCTTGAATGATGTCCTCTTTTGTCATTAGGTACCATGTCCCCATAGGAAAAGAAGCTGGTGCTGACCGAAACTTCTTCCTATCCCTTCAACCTTAGAGATTATTAATACCTGTGGGACGTACAAGGGGCCTAGGTTCATGGATTCTCCAGATCTCAGAGCTTGTTAGCTCTTTTTAAAGAGAAATTCTTTTCTGCATTCTTCCTGTCTATTCTCATGCAATCTATCACCCACATTTCTGTAAGAGTCCTTCTAAAACACAGGTCTGGTAATTTTGCTCCCATTTCAAGATACTAAATCCTCAGAGAAGAGTAAATGCTCCCACTGGCAGCCCAGGAGTTCTACAATGTGGTCTCTGTCTTTCAGGTTCATTAAGATATATTTCTGGAGCTTCCCTGGTGGCACAGTGGTTAAGAATCCGCCTGCCAATGCAGGGGACACGGGTTTGAGCCCTGGCCCCAGAATATCCCACATGCCGTGGAGCAACTAAGCCCGTGTGCCCCAACTACTGAGCCTGCGCCGTAGAGCCTGCGAGCCACAACTACTGAGCCTGCGAGCCACAACTACTGACGCCCACGTGCCTAGAGCCTGTGCTCCGCAACAAGAAAAGCCGCCACAATGAGAAGCCCACGCACTACAACAAAGAGTAGCTCCTGCTCGCTGCAACTAGAGAAAGCCCACGTGCAGCAATGAAGACCCAACGCAGCCAAAACTAAGAAATAAACAAACAAACAAATAAATAAATATATTAAAAAAATAATGTATTTCTTACCTAAATGGAGAACTTTCTTGGGATCCTAAGCACTGTATATATGCAAAAATAAAGATATATTGGAAACTGGTGTATAAATAGAGTGATCAGGTATATTTTTCATTCATGTTGGGGCTATTTTGAGGCTAAAATGGGGCTAAAAATAAAAATTATATGTTATAGAACTATTTACTTAGTCGACAAATTATATCAGTGGGCCTATAAAATAGTACTATTCAAAAAATGTCACAACTAATTATTAGTTATTCATTCTGAAATATAGAAATAGCACAATTCATGTATGCCAAAGCATAGTAACCAACTTTCAAAACATTATCTAAATATTAGAAAATGACAAACAGTATTATGATTTTTGGTAAATGTTCACATGTTAATCAGTTTTGTGGTCATATATCTCACTGACAGAGTATCACTGGTATTTTTTGTTTCAACATGGTCTGAATATTTTAGACTGTTTCATAAAATTGCCTGAAATCTTCTTCAAAGCAGAATTTTAGAGTTAATAAATTTTAAATTGTGGCATCTTTAATTTGCTCTTCTTGAGAGACTATAATATTTTTGGTTGACAAATACTGTCTCTACAAGTGCAGTGCTATCTGGTAAGCTCAGCAATATCCGCTAAATGTGAAGTATTTTCACTTCCAATTTTCAAAATATTGAAATGAGTATTTCATACCAAATATTTTCATGACTACTGTCTTGTTCCTCCTTTCAGAGTACCCTTGGCAAATATTTTATGTAAGCTGAACTTATCAAAAAAGTTTTCTCCGTTTATAACTTCAAATTTTATTTACCAAATTTAGATGCTGCAAAATCATACGACTTCTTAAATTTCATTATATTCCAAAACAATATAAATTTATCCAGCTAAGAACAGTTTTATCAATGATTCTATCAACAAATATATATCTTTGAAAGCCTAGTTACAGATTTTCAAAATCAAATCTTGTACATGGTTTGAGTTCTTATCCTTCAGTTTGTTCATTTATTCCTTTGCTTTTGTAGGGATCAATTTACATGTTTTCCTTTTTGCAAATACTATTTCCTGTAATTGCAATCCTTTAAAAGTTCCAAAGGTTATATTTTTGCTTCATTTCATGACTATTTTTTTAACAGCTTCATTGAGGTATAGTGTATACGGTTAATAAAATTTACCAACTTTAAGGGCAGGTTATGATAACCACTACAAAAATCAAAAATGTAATACTTTCTTCAACCCAAAAAGTTACTTTTGGCCCTTTGGAGTTAATTTCTTACCCTCCTTCTTAGCCCCTGACAACCACTAAAATTCTGACACAGTACAACTTTTGCCTTTTCTAGAATTTCATAGAAATGGAACCATATACTATGTAGTCTTTAATATCTTTCACTTAACATAATACTTTTGAGATTCAAAACATTTCTTTATTGGAATTCCCTGGTGGTCCCGTGGTTAGGACTCCACACTTCCACTGCAGGGGGCACAGGTTTGATCCCTGGTCACGGAACTAAGATACTGTGCTGTGCGGCCAAAACAATAAATTTATTATCATTTTTTATCTTATCATCTCTATCTTTGTTTCTTTGAATGTAATATGCTTTTTCTTTTGTCTGGTTTCTCTGATGTTCCTCAGTGTGAGTTTATTCATATTTATTCTGCTGGTGAATGGATTTCTTGGATCTGTGGATCTGTAGTTTTCAGCAAATTTATGAAACATTTTCCCATTATTTCTTCAAATATTCCCCCCTTTTGTGAGACTCCATTTATACATATGTTGAACTGACTGATGTTGTCCAATATATAACTAATATACTTTTTTAAAGTATTTTTCTCTCTATTCTTCTCTTTGGATAGTTTCTGTTCTTCAGCTTCACTGTTTTTTTGTTTTTTTTCTTTTGTTTTCTGTAGTTTATAATCTGCCATTAATCCTTTTAGGTTGCAGAATTTTTTAATATCAAATATTTTATTTCTATCTCTAAAACTTCCACTTACATGTTCTGTTTTTCATTTTTTTCTGCAGTATGTTTGCACTTTCCTGTTTACATTGGAAGTAACATTCTCATCTGTTAATTTCATCATACCTTGCATTACTGAGTCAGTTTCTGTTAACTGACTTGTCTTCTGGTTCTAGGTCATAGTTTCCTACTTCCTTGTATGCCTGGTAATTTTCATTTGGATGCTTGACATTGTTAATTTGAACAGTTTTGGTTGTTGAATTTTGCTGTGTTCTTTTAAAGCATTGGACTTTGGGCATGCAGTTAAATTGCTTGCACTCAGTATGAACTTTTTGAGGATGCTTGTATTCTTTGTTAGACTAACTTCAGAGCAGGCTTTAGTATAAAGTTAATTTAGCCCTATAACTAAGATGAAACCATTTCAATATCTCTACATGATGCCTTGTATATTACAAGGTCTTTCCACTCTGGCTAGTAGGAATGCAAACTCTTCCCAGTTCTGTTTGAACTCCTTGAATCGTTTAACCTACTGTTTTCCACTGGTTAGTTCCCTAGCCTTGTGGAGTTTCACCTCATGTATGGAAAGGTAAGTAAGACAGTGGTTTAAGGAAACTCTTGTACAGATACCCAGAACTCTTTCTTTGTGCAGCAACTTTATCCCAAGTATTCTGCCTCACAAATTCTAGTCACTTCAATCCCCCCAAACTCTGATCACTTCATTTTCTACTCAGAAAAACCACTACACTCTTTGAATTCTCTCTCCCTATGCTGCAGCCTGGAACTTGCCTCTTATCAGTAAGCTCCAGCAATTGTAGGAATCATTTTGTTTCTCTTTCCTTGTTTGTTTGCTGCTAGGATCACAGGCCTTCAATGCCTGCTGTCCAGTGTCCAAAAACAGAGTTCCACACTCCTACATTGTTGGTGGGAATGTAAACTGGTGCAGCCACTATGGAAAACAGTATGAAGGTTCCTCAAAAAACCAGAGTTGCCATATGATCCAGCAATCCCACTCCTGGACATACATCCCAACAAAGCTATCATTAAAAAAGAAATATGCACCCCTATGTTCATAGCAGCACTATTCACAATAGCCAAGACATGAAAACAACCTAAATGTCCATCAACAGATGAATGGATAAAGAAGATGTGGTACATATATATAATGGAATACTAATCAACCATAAAAAAGAATGAAATAATGCCATTTGCAGCAACATGGATGGACCTAGAGATTATTATACTAACTGAAGTTAAGTCAGAAAGAGAAAGACAAATCCCATATGATATCACTTATATGTGGAATCTAAAATATGACATAAATGAACTTATCTATGAAACAGAAACAGACTCATAAGAAGAGACTTATGGTTGCCAAGGGTGGTGGGGGGAGGAATGGATTGGGAGTTTGGGATTAGCAGATGCAAGCTATTATACATAGGATGGATAAACTACAAGGTCCTACTCTATAGCACAGGGAACTATATTCAATAGCCTGTGATAAACCACAATAGAAAGGAATATGAAAAATAATGTCTATATGTATATAACTGAATCACTTTGCTGTAGAGCAGAAATTAACACAACATTGTAAATCAACTATACATCAATAAAGTAAATGTTTAAAAGTTTCATATGTGTGCTTTTCCTAGTTTACTTTTATTTCTGATCAACAGGCAATTCTTATAGTAGTTATTCCTTCATATGTGAGTTCAGAGGGCCATTTATTGAATATTTTGATTAGTGAATTCTAACTGATTAGAAAGATGTAATCAAAGTTCAGAAAACTCACTTACAAAATAGTTCAATATTATTGCAGAATAGTCATTTCAAACATTTCTAAAGTATGGTTGATAATGGGCAGCAAAGAGAGAAATTTTGTACTGCCCTGCTGAACGTGTTTCTTTGTCATCAGTATCAGTTGTATTTTAAGAACTTTGTATTTCATTTAATTGTATTTTACCCCGTGTTTATAAAAAATTATTTTAAATTTTGAGAGCAACACCATAAACTTTCATTGATAGAATATCAAGCTTACTGGGTTTTGTTTTTAGGGATTTAAAAATACATTTTTATTAAACTTATAATTATATTTTATTATTTATAAAAAGTTAAGGAATTTGGTACTATGTAATCAATGCCAAATGCATTTCTGTTCTTTAAGATTAAGCTATGCTCCAGCAAAATTTAAATTTTCATATGAATATGAAATCAAAAGATTGTATTGTCAGTGTTAGATTTTCACTGTAATTTATAACAGCTTTCATAGTAATGCCCTAAGTTTTATTTTTGGCAGATTTATTTCCAAAAACTTTAATTCCATGAATTGAATGAAAAATATCAAACCATTATTTGAATTAACTGATTTTTCTGTTTGTAGCATCCTAAGGACACTGCATCTTTAACCAAGATATTCTTCTAGCGGAGTCAACAAATAACAACTATTACCTCACTTTGGAGCTGGAAAAAAAAAACGCTTGAAATTGAAAACTCATTAAAAAATTAAAATGAAAACTAAATGCATAGTCATTTTATCTAAATAAAAATCCATGCTTCATAAGTAATACCTAAATGCACCTTCTGCAACTGCACTTGTTAAATTGTCCCCGTGGCCTTAGTTTTTATTTTTGTTTTGTTTTTAATAATGACTACATTTTAAAGTAGATACTACTACTGATTCAACATCATTGTGTCTTCAGTGTTCTTGTCACTCATGATATCACTATATCCTCATGACGAAAGATCAATACTGATAAACATTTTGTGCAAAGTTACATGTTCATTATCAGCTTTCTTGGGAAACAATTGAGCACTAAATTCTGCTCCCTCTCTATTTCTTGAACACATTTTATCCATTCCTAACCTCTGATTCCCCATGTTCCTCCCAACCCCACCTTCTGACAGCTTGGTGGCTTCATGCATGTCACAGGCTGTGGCTACAGCATGCCTGTTTAGTGCATCAGGTGGCAGAAATGTTGAATATTTCTCTCTCCATCTCCCAGGCCAGAAATTTAGGTGTCCTTTACAATTGGTTTTTTGGTTGATGTCTGGTATTTTAATATCCCATCCAGATACCACTTGTTTCAGATTTTTCCTTTTTCAGAATCCAAATTGGTCCCACACCCTTTTTTTTTTTTTTTTTTTTTTTTTTTTGCGGTATGCGGGCCTCTCACTGCCGTGGCCTCCCCCGCTGCGGAGCACAGGCTCCGGACGCGCAGGCTCCGGACGCGCAGGCTCAGCGGCCATGGCTCACGGGCCCAGCCGCTCCGCGGCATATGGGATCCTCCCAGACCGGGGCACGAACCCGTATACCCTGCATCAGCAGGCGGACTCTCAACCACTTGCGCCACCAGGGAGGCCCCCCTTTTTTTTTTAACAAGTATAATTGCTTTACAATGGTGTGTTAGTTTCTGCTTTATAACAAAGTGAATCAGTTATACATATACATATGTTCCCATATCTCTTCCCTCTTGTGTCTCCCTCCCTCCCACCCTCCCTATCCCACCCCTCTAGGTGGTCACAAACCTAGAGATCAGGAGCTGATCTCCCTGTGCTATGCGGCTGCTTCCCACTAGCTATTTTACGTTTGGTAGTGTATATATGTCCATGCCACTCTCTCACTTTGTCACAGCTTACCCTTCCCACTCCCCATATCCTCAAGTCCACATATATTATGGAATCTAAGAAAAAACAAAACCAAGAAAGGTCATGAAGAACTTAGGGTTAAGACGGGAATAAAGACACAGACCCACACCCTTTTTTTGTAAATACAGTTTCATTGAAAACAGCCATGTTCATTACACACTGGCTATGACCGCTTCCTTGCTACAATGGAAGAGTTAGGCAGCTGAAACACAAAGCCTCATATAATTACTGTCTAGTATTGTACAGAAAAAAAATTGCTGACCTCTGGTTCAAAGCAAGGAGGTAGAGAGACGAATATGCCTTATTTTGTAAAAGATCACTCTGGCATCATGTTAGAGAAACAAAAATGGAGAAACCAAAATTGGATGTCGGAGACCACTTTGTAGGATATAGAAATGGTACAATAGAAAGATGATGGAAACCTGATTTGGGACAGTGGCCATGGGAAGAGAAATAATTGGTTGGATAAATGAAATGTTTAAGGAGTACAACAAACAGGAAGGGGTAATGGATTGGATGTAGACAGAAATGGAAAGAACAACAAGAAGGATAACTCCTAGATTCCTCTCCAGCAAAACTGGAAGGATAGTGGTGCCGTTTACTTGGACCAATAAACGTGGAAGAGGTTGAGGTTTGGGGCAAAAATAATGACTGGCTTTGGGCATGTTGACTAGACGTGCCTTTGTGACATCTAGGGGAAGATGCTGAGCTAGAAGTTTAGGAAACATCTGGAACTCAGGTCTGTGGTCTGAGCTGAAGATAGAAATTTTGGAGTTATTCACGTAGAGGTGACTATGAAGCTATGGTCTGGGACGAAAACAACGATAAGTAAAATGATAAGAAATATTTATTAATTGCCTATGAAAATGTGCTCTATATGTAATTTCATATAATTTCAAAACCACCTTGTAAGATAATCTCATTTTCTTTATTTTACAGTTGATAAAACTGAAGTAAAGAGGGTTGAAATAACTTATCCATATAATATACTTAAGAAAAGAATATGTAGGGTGAAAAGCATTTACGTAGAGGATGATGGGCCCACTAAACAGAGATACTTGCATTTAATGCTGCAGCTAGAAGAGTTAAGAAGGGTTCTAACTTCATTTGTTTGGTTGGCTAAAACATGGACCAAAAGGTGGCCCACAGGAAGTGATTTAGAAACGTCAGACCTACCTTGGTTTAATGAAGAGGAAGGGATTCAAAGACTTTGGGAGATTGGAATGTTAAGACTGTATTTGCCTGAAGCCAAGTCAAAAGGACATAGGAGCCATCCTGAAAGAGCTCTGAATAATCAGAGCTTGAACAATTTCAACAACAAAATAAATAATGATAGTATTGGATTATAACCTATAGAATAGATATACATGAGTCCATACTGATAATTATAATTATAATTATAATGAATAAGTTAGTAAATGGAAGAGAAAGGACAGTTCCTCCTTACATGTAACTTCCAAGTAAGAAATGTAGACAGAGTAAAGAAAATAGAAAATAGGCATTGGAACACCAGAGTAATAATTTTTGCAGGCAAGATCTACTGATGGCTGCTAAAATTAATGGGCAAAAATTTGAGGAGAAACAGTATATTTGCATAATCTCAAAGTATCTTCCCAACATATTTATTAATTCCAAAGGGAAATATTCTAACTTTATACTGAAGATCACCTTAATCAAGTGATCCAGGCTAGGGCTAACCTTACCAATAATAAAACATATTGACATTATGTGCTGCAGATCTGATGCACTAAGAATGATACTGAATCACTGCTGTGGTAATCCTGCCAAAAATGCATATCCTCAATCTAATTATGAGGAAACATTAGAGAAACCCAAGCTGAGAGACATTTTTCAAAATAACTGACCAGTACTCTTCAAAAGTGTCAAGGTCATAAAAGGCACAGAAAGACTGAAGAACTGTTGTAGTTGAGGGGAGACTGAGACATGACAACTAAATGCAATGTGTTGATTATAGACTGAATTCTGGAACAGAATAAGGAAATCAGTGAAAAAACTGGTAGAATCCAATGAAAGTCTATAGTTAACAGTACTGTATGACTATTAATTTCTTAGTTCCTGTAATTGTGCTATGGTTTTGCAAGATGTCAACTTAAGGGAAGCCAGAGGAAGGTTATATGAGAATTCTATAGTGTATTGTATTTGCAAGTTTTCTCTAAACTTAAAATTATTTCAAAATAAAGTTTAATAAAATCACTTTTTAAATCTGGCAGTAGAAATGCCACTGGTGACCACAGTGAGATTGCAACCAGAATAGAGTGGTTCCAATAGGGATTTCTAGCTGTGAAAATGGAGATAACTAGATAGAAACCTTTTTCAGGAATTTGTTCCTGGAGGGTTTGAGAGAAATAGGATAGTAAACTGGGGAAGGAGTGGGTTGTTGGAGTTTGTTTTTTAAGATGAGAGATTTTAGGTTGTTTAATTGTTGATGAGAATGAACAATTCAAAGAAAGCAGTTTGGTAGCTGCAATTTACTCTAAGAAAAGTTTATTGCTGAGATTGCCAGCAAAGGTGAGACAGATGGAGGTTTGAGGACAGTGAAATTTGAAAAAGTAGTTTGAGAGAGGCAGTGAAAATTGACCTGAGAAACACAGCAGGATTATAATGGGCCCACTTGAGTTTGGTGTTCATAAATTTACAGGAAATCAAATTGCTATGATTCATGACAATCTCAAGCGGACCTGTTTATTTACGTCCAGTGTTAGAGAAAGTTCCTTGTAGACTATATTCAGGGTTGAGATTTCATTAGATTGGTAAAGTAAAAGGGCAAGATTTTTAAGGCAGATTAAAGGTAGAAGGGCAAATGGATTTAAGTGTTACTGTTTTTAAGCTGGACATAGAAGTGAAGAAAGGGATAATGAACTAGAAAAAATGACAAATTAAAATAAATGAAATAAAATACAAAGTCTTAGGTGTGTGGGTCAACAATTCTATATGCATCTGATGTATCCTTCTCTGGCAGAGATATGCCTGCTAGTACTGGTTTATAATTCATTTTTTTCGGGTCTGCTAAGACAGTAACAGATGGTCATCTGCTCTCCAGGTTCCTATTATTTCCTTTTGCATTCTTCATCCCTATGAGTGTCTGTCTTAAAAACAAAACAACAAAAAAAGATCCTCTTAATTTTTAGTAGAGTTTTATGGAGGAGTGAAAGTAAAATGAATATTTTAAATCTATTATCATTACTTGAAATTATGCCCCTCCACTATTTTAACCCCACAAATAAGGTTAACTATTCTCTGTTTCTCTTTTCTGCTGACTTTCCCTAGTCGCTTGTGTCCTTGTGCACTTTATTTTATTCATTTATTTAAATATGTATGTATTTATTTACTTGAGCTCATATTTTGTTGAATGTGATCTCTGCATATACTGGGGTCTAAATTAGGGATACTTCCCCCAGAAAGGAATTGTATTTGCTTCCTCCAGAATTGAGAAGGAAGACAAAACCTCTTTAGTATCTATCAAATTCATATCCCTAACTTTGATGCAGACTTTAGGCTTTTTTGTGCAGTTATAGCACTGATGTCATCATTTGCCCCAGGGATACTCTCCCATTTTGTGTTACTTATTGATTACTGCTCACTCCCTATTAAATTTCAGCTTATGTTTTCTTTTTCCCTCATATTCCCTTATGTTCTAGGAAGCCCACTAATGGATTAAAATAGTCTGTTTTAACGTATGCAGAAGCTATTTAGGAGAGGTCTATTCTAGTGTCTATCCTGGGATACTTGGGAACAGGAAGTCTGGTGGAACTCTGTTCTTATCTGTGAAATGAAGTGGGAACAGGAAGGTCATATGCTTTAACAGAAGGAAAGTGGGCTTTGAAAGCACAGCCAGACCAGGGTTCAAATGTTGGTTTTAGTGCTATTAGTTGACAGACTTCCAACGAGTGATCTAAACTTGTTAAGCCTCAATTTATTAATGAACAAGATGAGGAAACTAATTATGCATTGCAGAATTATGTGAGGACTAGAGATTATATATACATATATACTTTATATATACATACGCATATATATAATCTATGTTTGTGCATGTGTGTATATAATGTATATATAAATACCTAACAAATGATCTTCCCCAAACTTGACCTTCGAGCACACCGTAATGGTATTGCATGTGTGAAGTGCATCTGGGTGCTAACAGCTGAGTATAATCAGAAAGCATTTCTGTCCTTAAAGAGTTTTCAGTCCTAGAAAGATGCATGGTTTTATCTAGACTCTTGGTTTGATTAGTTCTGCCTTAGTAGAAACATGAGTGAAAGAAAACTCATAATTACAGATGTAGTTGGAATTAAAAAAAAATTCCAGACAAGTTAAGTCTCTAAGCAGATGGCAGGTTTTCCTTTTAATTCTGGTATATTCTAGTATTAGCGCTCCACCAAACAATAATCAGAGTCTCAACATTTCAAGAGAATGGTTAATTAGAAGTTCAAAATCAACTTTCAAAAAGCCATGTGTACAAGGTTGACCTGGCTCTGATACAAGCAAGGGTTGGCGGGGTTAATAGTGGGAAAATGTCTAACGCTGCTTTTCTTCAATGAAGGTCGGCCTGGCCCAGGGCTGCAACATCAAGGCCTCTGTCTAAAGCCAAAAAAATCTATGACAAATAGCAGCTCACACCTGACAACAGTCAGGGTTTTAAACTCAGCAGGGCAGGGATTTGAAATTCTGCCAATCCTTGCATTTTTTTGTGATTAGATGTATTTTGCAAGTTTACAAGGGACTCCAGAGTGGATTCATAGCTCCATGACTCCCTGCAATTTGGCACTGCCCTTCTAGAAGTGACTGTGGCTAAACCTCAATTAACCAGAATGTCCCAAACTCCAAATCTTCAGTTTAACTGATTTCCCCCCTAAACCTGTCACTTTTGGATGAAATAGAAAAAAATGCATACAAAAAATTGCAAAAGGAATGAATTTCTTTGTGAGCTAGAATAACATAATGGCAAACACCACAGACTCCGGAGCTAGAATGCCTGGTTTATGAGCTTGCTTTTGTCCGTTTAGTAATTATGTGTCCTTGCAAAGTATTTAACCTAGATGTGCCTCAGTTTACTTGATTGTAAAAGGGGAATGAAAATGGTACCAACGTCATAGGGTTGTTAAGTAGATTAAATAATTTAACCTATATTAATAAGAGTGCTTAGAACAGTGCCTGGCACACTGAAAACACTCAGTAATTGTTATTTTATTATTTGCTAACAGCTTACAGGGTTTGCATTGTGTAAATAATTTCATCCAATATGCCTCCATAACTTTACTGTGGAGAAAACTTATATTTAAGATTGGGTTCCCCAAATTTTAAGCCTTTCAATCAGCAGTTTCTTTTTCTTAAGTCTAATATTCATCTTTCCTTGCAAACCTTTTCTTCCTCTACTGTTCCCCATCACAGGAGGTGACATCACTACCTACTCTGTTGTCCAAGCCTGAAACTTAGAAACCATTAATCCTCTCCATGCCTATTAATTACATACCAAGCCAACTCTACTTCTGAATTAAACTGCTCACATTTGACAGTAAGTTCTGCTAAATCTCCTGTCCTTACTGCAGGCATAGTGATCTTCTGAAATGCAGGTTTGATCATGTTCCTTCCCTGCTTGAAATAAATCATTAAATCCTTATGAGTTACAAGCCCATTTTCAACATCTGTGCATATCTCTTGTTCTTCTCCCCTGGGTCTCAAGAGGATGGAGATGGAGGAGAGAGGGAAAGACAGAGAGATAAGGAGAAAAGGTAGAAAATCAAAACAAGAAGGGACCAAAAGAGAGAAGAAAAACTGAGTGTCGGTTAGCATTTGGGTGTGGAGTCAAGAAGCTAGAGAGTTAGTGAAATGATTTATGCAGTGCTTGTTGCCATCTGGGGAAACAACCCTTTAATCTATGTGCATAGCCCCATGAGATCAAAATCTTGGACAGTTTCCTCACAACAAGAGATGTACACAAATTCCTTTCAGATTAGAAACAATCTGATTTTCTCCTGGATCGTCTGATGTAAATGCCCTTTCTCCTTGGGAAGGGGGTATGTAGAGGGTATTAAAGTAATGGAAGGAGATGGCTGAGAATGATATTTCACATAAAAGAAGAAAATGACTGCCATCTTTAGAGCAAGTTTTATCTTACTTTAATAGCTTTTCTTCATTAATTACTATCCAGATCTCTTAATCACCAAGAGAACTGGATAGCACCTTCTCTGATTATCCACTCTAATACAACATCAACAGTGTCTGTATTTTATTTTTACCAGCAGTATCTCCATTGGAAATAGAGTGGAAATGAAATCAACAAAATTAACATTCCTTTGTTTGTTTCCAACATCAGTTGTTACTTCTAAGGGTAGTTTCTGGAACAGAGGATGTATAGTAATAATAAGAGAAGCAGATTAAGGAAGAGGGGGAGAAGGAAAAGAATAACAACAAAAAGGAAGAGGAAGAGGAAGTCATTCACTCAATAACACATATAAAAACGTAAGTTAAGCAGAATTCTGACAAGGAGTTGGTGTCAACTATACTTGCCTCGGATCTCCCAGAGAAAATTTGATTTCATTTTTTTTTTTTTCTCTAGAATGGGTGAAAGGTGTGTTCTGCCCATTGTTGCTGCCTGAACCATGTGGATAACTGTCTGCCTCATAGTCAATTACATAGTTACATGGTATATTCTCCTGCAATGAGATAATCATATCCCTTTTCATATTGGTCTCAAAAGTTGGATAAATTCAGAAGACCATAAATGCAATTCTCATTGCCCTAAATAATAATGTGTGTCCTGTGTGTGGGCGAGTTTTAAAAAATACAGATAAATTTAGCCATAGTGACAAATTTTATATGCAGGAGGCATGGATGTTGTTCCTCCATTGATATACAACAAGTCTGACAAAAACATATGGTGACATTGCAATTACTGTCTCTTCCTCATTCTGGCCTATGTCACCAGTTTTCTGTGGTTGGCATAATAAGGAATTCTAAGAAGACCTCAATCTACTAAAGGGAAGAATTCCTAGAGTGGGAAAAAGATGAAAGTAGGGGTAAAGGGAAAAACTGCCTGTTCTTTTATGACTCTGCTTCTGATCTGCCATCTTGTTGCCACAGTGGCACCACCTTAGAAAATCAGTGTGGTGATATGTCATGTCATTCCTCTGGAAATTCCTTAGGAAAGTTAAGTGGCTAGCTCATCGTCACATGGCTGGTGAGGATTATACTGAAATTCGTATCATTTTAAAACACTCCACACTAGTGTTTTTCAACTTATTAGCTGCAAACCACCGGAGGGTTGCAGCAAAATTTTAAAAGAATCCTCAAATCCTTGTGTACACATACATTTTCTTGATCCACAATTCAAAAGATACTATGATTATCGTTATTATCATGCAGGAGGTCTACAAAATTGGTTGACACTTAAAAGGAGTACTCTTCTTACTAAAAAATTTAAATAAATAAAAGGAAACCATGACTATATCCTTGTGGTTTTCATATTTTGAGGTTTCATAGATCAATATCAACATCATTCATTATATGTTTTTCAAACTTAAAATTATAGTCTTTCAAACTAAATAAATTTAGTTTTGTGGAAAACTCACTTCATGGTTCTTCCCTTCAAAATCAGTGAAAATGTTATCACGGGCCAGGACTAGTGTAAAACATGACATTTGGGAATCTTGCTTCTCACCATACTATGTAGAAAAAGGTAAGAGTTCAACGGACTGTGAGTTGTTAGGACGGGTTTCAGGAAAGCCTATATACATATGAAGGTCCTTTATCCTACTCTGGGCTGACTTTTACCTGGCATTGCTTGTTGGTGATTACATCTGGCCAGTCAACTCTTAGAACTGCCATCTCCAAGTTTAGCGATGGAAATGGTAGCTCACAAGCAGTTCATGTTCTTTCTAACTTAGAAATGATTCATCATTGTGGGTTGTGAAAGAGAGTGAAGAAATGGGCTCTCATATAGATTTTGCCTGCACTTCTTAATCTCTTGTTCTGTATGAGCTAACCAAGGAGTACAACCTTAGTTAAAAAGTCAGTCTAGGCTAAGGAAAAAAGAGTGTGGCAAATACTGACATACTGGCTGATTCATTCATTCAACAAACATTTGCAGAGCACCTACAACGTTCCAGAACTGTGCAGAGGACACAGCGATTAAAAACAATGAACATCAGCAAAAATAATCTCTGCCATGAAAGCACCCAGGAAATGTACCTAATCTAGAATAGGGATTTATGGGGATTCATAGATGGCTTCCCAAAAGAGATAAGATCTGAGCTAAGTCTTGAAAACTTAATAGGGATGAGGCAGAAGACTTTGTTAGCAGAGTGAACAGCGTGTGCAAACATGAAATTTCTTGTCCATACCTCCCTTTTGTTATTTCAGAGATGGTTGATCTTTGTATACACCCACCATCCGAAGATGAAACCAGACCCTGACCTGTCGGGGCGGGGGGGATGGTCTTTACCTGTTAGGAGAAGTAGGTGCCCTGCTGTTGCCTTGTAAGGCCTTTTCTTCTCAGCTAAATAAGTAATATAAACAAGAACAGGACAACAGGGATGATCCTGCTGCAAAATACTCACACACATGTGGCCAGGCAAAGGGCCAATTAGCATCACAGCCTCCAGCACCTGCATACCCTCAGCTGTGGGGCTCAGTTCTCAAAGAAATTCACATAAGGCCTGTCAGCACCTTGCTGTCTGCCTTGGGACAAGGATATCTAGGAACCTGCCTGAACGTTTCCCACATGCTACAAGGCCTGTTTTTCAACATTTACATACTTTTCTGATACAGTAGTCCCAAACCCTGGCACAAAAGAATCCTTCCGAACCTGGGCTGGGGGGTGAGCTGAAATTCGAACACCTCCTTAAGTTGAAAGGAGGCACCTGGTTGACACTCAGAGACATGTGAAGAGAAGGTTCCTCTGTTAAACAAAGGCGACCTTCAAGGCAGGCTTCATAAACAGGCAACCTGTGCAGTTGCAAAGGACCCCATGTTCAGAAGGGCTCTCAGGCTTGGTTCAATGCTTGGCTGGCATCTTCTTGAAATTATTAATAATTTTTAACAAGGAAGCACTGGGATCCACAAAGTTTTAGTGAGTCCTGACTGCCTTCCCCACCAAAGGCAAAATGGGGAGCCTAATCAAGGGCCTGGAGTTCTACACGAGCATGTGAAATGGAAGTGTGTTATAAAACAGAGAAAAATAAGATTGAGAGTACAATTTTATAGTTTTTAAGGAAATATAGCATTGTTTGTTAAGTCAGGTACCCACAATTTTGATTTTCCAAGCCATCATGAAGTTTGTTACTCTGAAATACCACTTTCTTTTATTGCTTTATAGACTTTATAAAACCCCTTTCTGTTTCTTTAACCTGGAAGAGTAGCCCCAACCAAAAATAGAATCACCATATGACTCAGCAATCCCACTACTGGGCATATACCCTGAGAAAACCATAATTCAAAAACAGTCATGTACCACAATGTTCACTGCAGCTCTATTTACAATAGCCAGGACATGGAAGCAACCTAAATATCCACTGACAGGTGCATGGATAAAGAAGATGTGGAACATATATACAATGGAATAATACTCAGCCATAAAAAGAAACAAAAGTGAGTTATTTGTAGTGAGGTGGATGGACCTGGAGTCTGTCATACAGCATGAAGTAAGTCAGAAAGAGAAAAACAAATTCCTTATGCTAACACATATATATATATATGGAGTATATACAAAACAAAAAAATGGTTCTTAAGACGCTAGGGGCAGGAGAGGAATAAAGACGCAGACGTAGAGAACGGACTTGAGTACACGGGGAGGGGGAAGGGTAAGCTGGGACGAAGTGAGAGAGTGGCACTGACATATATACACTACCAAATGTAAAATAGATAGCTAGTGGGAAGCAGCTGCACAGCACAGGGAGATCAGCTCCGTGTTTTATGACCACCTAGAGGGGTGGGATAAGGAGGGTGGGAGGGAGGAGATATGGGGATATATGTATATATGTATGGCTGATTCACTTTGTTATGAAGCAGAAACTAACACATCATTGTAGAGCAATTATACTCCAATAAAGATGATTAAAAAAAAAGAGTAGCCCCAAAGACACACAATTCAGAGAAACCCATAAAAATGTACCACACAGTGGTCAAAGCCACAGTACTGAAGCAGTTTCTCTGTACAAATTTTCACTTTATGTCCCAACTGGTGAGAGATCACTGTTATCTTGTGTTTATCTTTCCTTTTACAACCTCAACCCACCATTCAGTTCCTTCTCAACCACAACTTGAGTTCTCCTTGTGTTGATGCTACCCTCAGTCTTTTTTGGTAAATATTTTTTTGCATCACCAGCACCTTGATTTTCATCAGGACTGGCTTCATAATTAGCAAGGCTCAGTGCAAAATGAAATGTGGGCTCCCTGTCACAAAATACAAATTAGTGAGAATTTTAAGGCAGCAAGAGTAAGAGCATTAAACCATGTGTAGGGCCCTTCTAAGTGTGGGGCCTGTGTGACTACACTGGTTGAAAGCCCACAAAGCCAGCCCTGCTTCTCCCTGGCCAGAATTGGGTCAAGTACCGGCTCCTTAACTAATCACTGGTAAGTGGGTTGACAAGTTTAGCCTTGGACTAAGAACAGCTCCTTTGGAGCTGGGCCTAAGTTCATCTTCCCCTGATCTGTACTGCATCTGGTGGCAAGGATTCATGTGTGAAACCAGGCTTCTTTTAAGTTGATGAGGTACACATAGTCACTGAGTAGCCAACAACAGTACCCACTATACCATATACTGTATCCATGACTCAGAAGGAGGCATTCTTCTTCAGAAGCTCTCTTTGATGCAAGTTTTGGTTCCCTAGGGCCTTGAAGAGTTATTCGAATCAATCCTGCTCAAATCTTCCAACTCTCAATTTCCAGGTTTCCATGCACTTCAAACCTCGTCCCTGGTACCAACCCTGCCTGCAGGTACAAGTCGGGGTGAGAAGACACGGTTCCATCCTCTTGATGATTATCATATAATTAAGGAACCATTACCGAAAGACCATAAAACATACAAAAACTCAAATAATGGAAAAATTTTAAATAAAAATACCACTTAAAATCTACATGTTAGTGCAGAGACTTTACAGAAGTACTGGATTAATAAGCTCTGGGTGGAATCTTCAATATGAGTTTAGGAGGAAATAGATTTTTTTTAAAATTTATTTATTTTATCTTTGGCTGCATTGGGTCTTCCCTGCTGCACGCAGGCTTTCTCTAGTTGTGGCGAGCGGGGGCTACTCTTTGTTGTGGTGTGCGGGCTTCTCATTGTGGTGGCTTCTCTTGTTGCAAGCATAGGCTCTAGGTGTGAGGGCTTCAGTAGTTGTGGCACACAGGCTTCAACAGTTGTGGTGCACAGGCTCTAGAGTAGCTGTGGCACACGGGCTTAGTTGCTTCATGGCATGTGGGATCTTCCCAGACCAGGGCTCGAACCCATGTCCCCTGCCTTGGCAGGTGGATTGTTAACCACTGCACCACCAGAAATAGATTTTTAAATGGGGGAAATGGTCAGTGTTGGGTGTTTGAAATGCACTTTGGAGCAAAAGACAGAGATTCACAATCCACAGGGGCAGAATTCTTATACAGCAAACTTTGATAGTTCAGTGAATCTTTTTCAAGAGTCAAACAGGTTTGTTTGGCTAAAGTAGACTGTACAAGTCACTCAAAAATGTCAGTGGTGAAAGGAAAACCATCATGCAGTGGAAAGTCATTACTGGCAAGTTAGATCCAATGCAACAGACAACAGCATGGTTTCTAAAGACATATATAAACCATGAATTTTTACACCTATGTGAAAATTGAGTCTTTTGCTTCTGTTATTTCCTTCAAAACATTCACTCTTTCTTCATCTGGCCAAAATCCTGTTCAAACTGAGACAAGCTGGGACCTGGGGCCCTTTGCTGCACTGCTGTAATGCTTGCACCTGGACACACCTCTCTTCAAGCAACAAAATACAAAGAAACTATACGGAACTAAAAATAACTGCGTGCATGCCCAGTTGGGGCAATTCTGGACAAAAGATACAAAGGGACCAAAAAACCCAAGAGCCACTTTTGAAGAGCCTGGAGCAAAAGCAGGGGGTCAGCAGCAAAAGCAGGGTACTGCGCATGCCCCCTGCACACAACACCACCTAAGGGGTGGGCAAAACACCTAAGCCACCCCTCTGGCCCGACCCCTGGACACACCCCTACCCTCAATCTCATATAAAGAGCAAGCTTATCCCCCCTCCTCAGCGAGCAAGCAAACAAAGGAATCTGTTGTTTGTTCTTGCTCCCGGCTGCTGCAGCAGGGGCCCCAATAAAGCCTAGCCTGAATTCCTTGTCTGGCCTCTGATCAATTTCTATTGATTAAGGAGGCCAAGAACCCTGGTCGGTAACAAGACCTTAAGACCAAGGTCAGGCCCTATCACCGCCAAGGAGCCTTCCTCAAACCTTCCGTGAACCTTCCTCACTTTGCAGTACTTCTCCTTCTGGCTGCAAGGGACTTAAGAAAATGACTGTTTCTTGTCCATGATCTCAGTGAAATGATCTATTTTAGTGCCTCTCACTCACTGGACTGTAAACTCCCTAATGCTAGAAACTGCCTTATTCCTCTTCTGTGCCTTGCCTTGATAAGTGCTCAAGTTATCATGTATCAACATGTAATAAGTATTTAAGAATGCTTATTGAAAGTAATGGGATCATAATATACATAGGAACAATAATTTTAATAGTCTGTGTGTATAATGGAAAAACAATACTCAGAAAAAAAAAGAATCGTATGTGTAAAAAGTAGGTATTTTTTATGCTGCTGGTGACCTTAATGAAGTATTAGATTAGATTGCATAAGCACCAGATGAACGGATAACTTAGAACCCCAGTCACGACCGTATCTCCAAATTACTACTGAGCAAGCAAAGACAAGGACTCAGAGAGAGATGGAAGGTGGCTTCTCCAGCGGTGTTAAAAAATGCTTCTACAAAAGAGTAGCAAAGCTAAGGGTTTTCTGATCCTCCTTCACACTTAATTTTGCCATTTGCTTTTCCCATTCATGCTGGCTTTCATGTCAATTTGTGCTTGCTTTCAGTATGTCTGTCTGTGTGTGTGTGCGTGCGTGCGCGCACACTCATGCATGTTATCATCTAAAAAAGAATAATTCCTGAGAAAGTAACAGTGATGTGAAAGGAACTGGGATAGTAAAAAAAGTCTCTGACTTTTCCTTTTTGTTCAGTTGGACTTTCTAGTAGGCTTTCTCGTGAACTTTTTCCTCTATTGACAAACTTAAAACGAGTAAATGACTGGTGAATTCCAACATCACTAGGAGATAACTTACCTCAGTTAAGACTGGACAATATAATCACAATTTCTATGTTAATTTCATAGCTCTGAGTAGATACTTAGTGGCAGTAATGGAAAAAAATCCAAACACTTTTGGAAAACATGAGAAAAACAAGGTTCTAAATCTAGAGTCTCTGAATTTCGTTATCAGTGTGAGATAAGATTGCCACACTAACAGCAAGGCAACAAGACATTTAGGTATGAATACATAATATGTGGAAATTATAATTACTTTAAATATATTCCTTATATTTGAGAAGTTCAACTATATTTTTCATGTGCTCTAATTCTCAATATAAGCTTAATTAGTACCTTATTAGAAATATTAAAAAAATTTAAAGACATACTTTGAATTTCAATGATCTTCTGTAAAGAAGTAACAGCATTCATATTCGGAGTTTGTTGGAGAATATCTTCTGCAAGTGGCTCCAGCTGCAAGAATGGTAAATAATGATATGAGCAGAACATTATGACTTTATAGTAAGTTTCACAGAAGCAAACCAAATTGAAACAACCTAAAAAAAAAGCCTGCTCCAAGAACTACTTAAGATTTTGCTGATACCAGTTCCAAAAGTGTAGCCAGTTTTATTTTCTGTTTTGCAGCAATGTAATTGAATTCCAAGGGGATTTTCTACTGGTCACAAAATTAATCTATGAAGTCCCTGAAGCAGGTGCATGTCTGTGTATTATTCATTAAAAATCCGAGTTATTTGTGTAATTTTTGTGGATTCCTGACAAACCAAATTCCATCATGTCTGTATATGCAGCTGGGCCCTGCAAACGAAACCTCAGGGAAGCTGAAGTAGACAGAAGGTGGGAAGTCTATTATCCATACTTTTGTGGTGTTTTTACACCTAACTACGTTACACTTTTGGACACTTCACAGCAGAACGCCACGACACATAGCTGCTCTTATTCAACTGCTATTGAATAAGTAGTAGAGAAAATGCTCAAATAAAACCAAAAGTAAAATAACTGTACATTTTCATTTAACTTCCACTGTATTCACATCTATGCAGATAGCCATGTGGAAGCACAGGACAAATTCCTGTCTTGCAAATCTATCCTGATCTTCTGGAATTACACTGATTTTTCATGGGGAAGCTCAGCAAACATTGTTTTGCAAGAAATGAAGAAGAGCTTTAAATAATTTATGGAGTGTTCTGGCAGAACTAAATCTGATGATGCATCCCTGGGAATACCTTGGTGATGTGGCTTGGTGTGGAGCAGGACAAACTGCATAGCAGAGCACTTGCAAACAAAATAGCTGTCCAGCTATGGTGACCCAGAAAGCAAGGAAAGTAATAGTAAAAAGGGATTAACAACAACAAAAAAGTTTTCTTAGAAAATTTAAAGTTAGTAGTCTCAATAGGCCAAACTATTACATGGCAAGAATGGGAAACGATGTCACTAGACACTGTGCCAAAACATGAACCCATCTATGTCTCTTCATCTGTAGAAAAAAAGTAAAAAACTCAGGGATTCCAAGTTTCCACAGCATGTGTGAGTGAATCTTCCCCCCAGGGTCTCTCTGAATTGATTATTCTATACTTTAATCATGGAATCTAAAACAATAGCACCTTTCTTCCAGATGCCATAGGATAACAGACTAGCTCAGGGATATTTATACATGGGTAAATTCACTAAATATAACTTTCCAGAGTGTTTTTCTTAGCTGCCAAAGAAAAACATTTAAAACATCAAAAGGTTTACTTGCAGTACAGTTTGGTGAGAGGGGAAAAAAAAAAAAACCCCACAGTGTCAGTGAAAGGTTCTGCAATCTTAAACTCTTAAAATTTGTTAAAAATCATTTTTTAAAAATCTGGTATTTCAGACAGTATCTTCAAAAATATGTTATCCTAGTAACACCCTCTTAACTCAGAGGAATTGCTGAATCATAAACGGAAGGTTACTTGGAAAACTCTTATTCAAGAATTAGACAGAGCTGAGCTACCTTGCTCATAAATAATCTTTCCTTTCACTTCTCTCTCAGGGCTTAGAGAAAAATTTTAATAGAAATCAGGTAGACTTTATTAATAAAATGTTCTGAAATATCACTCTATGTTCGAATACTTAAGAATAAAAGCACAACGTAGTATGAGCATATTTAGTTCTTAAGCTTTCCTGCGACTTCAGGGTAAAATGCTGACAAACGGAAAGGTGCTAGCTACTGGAAAGAAAGCTACAGGCAGATCATTAATGTAAAAACCTCACTTCTGGAACGCTCTCACATTAGGTCTGTGGGCTATTTTTAGGACCTGGGTTATGTAGAAAGTAAACTTGATGCAGGGTGTTGGGAGTAAAAATACAAACAACCCTAAACCTCCAATTTGGAATTGTCAGTTAGATACGATAAAGTTGTGTCTACTTATGAAAGCAACCTAGAGAATTAAGGCAATTACATTGATAATTTAAGCCTCCCAAACCATTTCCCTGCATACTTTAGGTGAATGTCATTTGGAGGATTTAACCTTCAGTAAATTGCCCCAATTTGTTTCATTTTGAGTGTATACACACAGACAGAGCTGAATTCAGAAAGTTCTCAATGTAGGTTCTTTATTTTTTCTCTAGTAGCTCTGCTGAGAAGGTAATGGGTAATACTCGCAGTTGGCAAGAAGGCAAGCAGCATTTAGAGTCTGTTTTCATAATATTAAAACCTTGTATAGAGGGACCACAGAATTGAGTTGTCTTTTCTAAACGAGTTTGTTGATTTAATAATTCACAGTTATAAGCACTAAAAACATCTGACTGAAGCATCTATTTAATAAATATTTATGAGTAATGGTCATTATTAATAAAATCTAATAACTAACTGTAATAAAATAATATTAAACAAATAGTCATATTTTATAATTTTGGAGCAAAAAATAAGAATATACAGTAAAGCTGTGTTATGTACCTAGTTTGGCCGATAAGATGTAGCAAAAACACTGGCAATGAGGCTAATCAATGTTAGTAAGAGTTATTAAAAGATAAATAAGGAAGTAATTTATGCAAACCAGAGAACTTCTGCATGCAAAAGTTATACTAAGATCAAACAGATGCAGATGTAGGAAATATCACACACCCATCACACTGTCTTTGTTGCACAATTCCATCAAGTAATAACAGAGTTATAAGATACACTAGATGATTTTAACACAACTTCTTGACATTTGAAGCTCTCATCTAGGTTTCCTATATCTAAAGCTTAAATGCAATCATTACTTACCGCAATTCTTTATATAAATTTTCAGACTCAGTATAGGGATATTTATTTTTCTACATCTTTTACAGAAAGTTGCAATACTCTATTGATACAATTCAGATGTTTGTTAAATTGCACATACCATGTAATTGCTAAGTACTACAGCTATTTTAAAACACCATAAAAGTTGGGGCCATTATCATGTTGTGAATAAATAATTTTCAGATTCTTTAGAATCAGATCATTTAAATCATCAAAAATCACTTTAGTTGGCTAAGATGCACTTATGGAAAAAGGCAAGAAGGGTATCCTTGGAGAAGCTCGAGTAGAAGTTTTAAAACTCACTTTGTACTTATGAGACATGAAAATCATCTCTATTATTTTCATGATTCAGAAAAGAACAGAAAAAAAAAAAAGCTAAACAGATTTTGCAAAATATAACAGATACAAGAGGACAGATGCACACATCAACCAAGCAAAGGATCTACTAAGTACTCTTAGCTTTTATATTATGTTTCCCAAATATGCCAAGTATTTTCATACTCTTATACCTTTATTTATTCTCTGAATTTTATTTTCCCTATCCTTCTTTGAATTGGTGAAACCATACTAAATCATTCAAGGACTAACACAAACACTGCCTGCTCTGAAATCTTTTCTAAAATCCTCTGATAGAGCAAACTGCTTCCACTCTGTCTCCTTTCCACAAAAATTTTCTTCTTTACTCTACACATTATATGATAGTCAGCCATGTGTGTCATTCTCTATTTTGTTGTGGGCAATTTAAAGGCAAAGGTAGAGCCTGGTATATAATAGGCATTAAAAAAATGTTGAATGAATGGAGGAATGATTAATTGAAAGAAAATATGGGGAGATAGGCTTTATTTGGCTCTCCATAGCTAACAGACCTACATGGAATATGTTCTTTCACTTGGTTGTCTGCCATAATCAGGGCATGTTTTTAGACTAAAAGAATAGGGAAGGGCTTCCCTGGTGGCGCAGTTGTTGAGAGTCCGCCTGCCGATGCAGGGGACACGGGTTCGTGCCCCGGTCTGGGAGGAATCCCACATGCCATGGAGCGGCTGGGCCCGTGAGCCATGGCCGCTGAGCCTGCGCGTCCGGAGCCTGTGCTCCACAACGAGAGAGGCCACAACAGTGAGAGGCCCGTGTACCGCAAAAAAAAAAAAAAAAAAAAAAAAAAGAATAGGGAAAACAACAGAGATAATTCATTTTTAAATCAAAATAATTGATTTTTAATTGATGTTTTAATTGATTTTTAAATTAACCATCCATTTTGTAAAACTAATTTATTAATTCCAATGATGTATAAACCTAATTTTATATAGACTTTATACAATCATATCTTCTGTGAATAACGAGAGATTTATTTATTCCACCCCAATCTTTATATTTTTAAATTTCTTTTTCTTACCCTATTGCACTGTCTAGGACCACCAGTGTAATGTTAAAATGAAGCACTAAGAGTGAATATCTTTGTCATGTTTTTTATTTCAAAGAAAAATTCTCATGTTTCACTTTTAAATCTGATGCATACTATAAGATGTTTGTAGATATCCTTTATCAAGCTAGTAAATTATTCCCAGTTTATCAAAAGTAGTTCATAATTGAGTGTCTAATTTATCAACAAATTTTTAAACATCTATTGAAATGGTTATATTTCTTCTTCATTCTCTTAACGTGGTGAATTATAACAACTTATTTTGTAATGTTAATATCCTACATTCTTGGCCTAAACACAATTATATTATGGGTTTTTAAGATAATGATGAACTGCTAATATTTTGTTTAGGGTTTTAACTGCTATGCTTATGAGCAGGATTTTCCTGTAATATTCTTTTCTTATAATGTTCTTTTGAGCTTGGGTGTCAATAGTATACTAGCCTCAAAAACCAGTTATGAAGTGTTCTCTTCCCATCTTCCCCTTTACTCTAAAACAGTATAAATTATTAACAGAATTCACTGCTGAAGCTATATGGGCCTGGTGTTTTCTGTTGGTATATCTGGTATTGAAGATTCAATTTTGTTAATTATGGTAGCATTCAAATTTTCTGTCTTTTTGATTCAGTTTATTTTTACAAGAATTTTTCCATTTCAAATAAAATTTTAATTTTCTTTTACACGAAGTTTTTTTTAAAATATTCTCTTGTAATCATTTTAATACATTAAGATCTGTGGTAAAGTCCTTTTTGTTCATTCAGAGTGCTGGTAATGTATGACTTTTCTTTCAATCAGTCTTTCTAGAGTGCTATCAATTTTGTTAATTATTTCAAAGAACTAAAATTTGACATTTTAATTCTTATATATTGTATGCTTATTTTTATTTCATTGTTTCTTTATATTTAAGTCACTCACTTCATGTTTAATTTGTTGCTTTGATCTCCTAATTTCTTGAGTCGTGTGTTCCTATCTGTAATTTTAAACTTTCTTCTATTCTAGTATATACATTTAAAGCTTTACATGTGTTTCTAAATTCAGCTTATACATATTACACTTTTGATATTTCATATTTTCATAATTATTCAGCTCAAAATACAAAATTTACTGTGATTTCTTTGACACATAAGAGATTGTATTTTGAAATCTCCAAATCTATGAGATTTTCCAATTATCTTTTTATTTCAAATTATACAAACACTTTTTAAAAGTTTTGTTCTATACTTCATCTTTTTATTTTACATCACTGGTATTTTGTTTTATTTTTAAATTTAACTTTATTGTAGTAAGAACACTGAACATGAGATCTAACTACTTAAACAGATTTTTAAAGTATATAGTACACTATTAATGACTATAGGTACAATGTTATAGAGCAGTTCTCTAGAGCTTATTCATCTTGCTTGATTGAAACACTATGTCCATTGATTAGTAACTCCCCAATTCTCCCTCTCCTCATCTGCTGACAACCACCATTCCACTCTTTGATTCTATGAATTTGATTATTTTATATAGCTTGTATAAGTGGAATCATACAGTATTTGTCTTTCTGCAACTGGATTATTTCACTTAGCATAATGTCTTCAAGGTTTACCCAAGTTGTTGCATATTGCAGAATTTCCTTCCTTTTAAAGACTGAATACTATTCCATTGTATGTATATATCATTTTCTTAACCATTCATCTGTCAATGAACATTTAGCTGGTGTCCACATCTTGGCTATGGTGAATAGGGCTGCAGTATTCATTGTGCTATTATCTCTTTGAGATCCTGATTTTGATTCTTTTGGATAAATACCCAAAAGTGGGACTGCTGGATCACATGGTAGTTCTATATTTAAATTTTTTTTTTTTTTTTTTTTGCGGTATGCGGGCCTCTCACTGCTGTGGCCTCCCCCGTTGCGGAGCACAGGCTCCGGACGCGCAGGCTCCGGACGCGCAGGCTCAGCGGCCATGGCTCACGGGCCCAGCCGCTCCGCGGCATATGGGATCCTCCCAGACCGGGGCACGAACCCGTATCCCCTGCATCGGCAGGCGGACTCTCAACCACTTGCGCCACCAGGGAGGCCCTATATTTAATTTTTTGAGAGCCCTCTATACTGTTTTCCATAGCAGTTGCACCATTTTGTATCTCCACCAACAGAATGCAAGCATTCTAATTTCTCCATGTCCTTGCCAACACTTGTTGTCTTTGGGTTTTTTGTTTTTTTTTAAATAATCGTCATCCTGATATTCTGACAGATGTGAAGTGATATCTCATTGTGGTTTTGATTTACATTTCCCTGATGATTAGTGATGCTAAGCATTTCTCATATACCTGTTGGCCATTTGTATGTCTTCTTTGGAGAAATGTCTATTTAAGTCCTTAGCCCATTTTAAAATCAGGTTTACTATATTTTACTACTGAGCTGTTAAGAATTCCTTATATATTTTGGAGATGAACACCTTATCAGATATATGGTTTGGACATATTATCTCCCATTCCATAGATTGCCTTTTCACTCTGTTGAATGTCTTGTTGTTCAGAAGCTTATCAGTTTGATGTCATCCCACTAGTTTATTCTGTTTTGTTGCCAATGCTTTTGGTGTCATATCCATGAAATCAATGCCAAGATCAAAGTCATAAAAGTTTACCCTTATTTTTTTTTTTAAGGATTTTTATAGTTTGAGGTCTTACGTTAAAGTATTTAACTCCTTACCCATTTATTTTTGTGCGTGGTATAAGATAAGGGTCCAGTTTCATTCTTTTACAAGTGGATATCTAGTTTACCTGATACTATTTGTTCAAGACATTATCCCTTCTCTATTTTGTATTCTTAGCACTCTTTTGAAGATCAGTTGACCATATATGTGTGTATTTATTTCTGTACTTTCTATTCTGTTCCCTTGGTCTGTATGTCTGTTTTTATGGCAGTACCCTACTGTTTTGATTACTGTAGCTCTGTAATATATTTTGAAATCAGGATATATGATGCTTCCAATTTTGTTCTTCTTTCTCAATATTGCTTTTTTATTTGCGGTCCTTTGTGGTTCCATATGAATTTTAGAATTTTTTTTCTATTTCTGTAAAAAATGCTACAGTATTGGGATTTTGATAGGAATTGTAATTGAATCTCTTGATTATTTTGGGTAGTAAAGACATTTTTACAATATTAAGTCTTCCAATCCATGAACATGGGATATCTTTCCATTTGTTATATAATATAGATTCTAGTTTAGTTTCATTATGATGAGAGATACTCTGTTTGAAATCCTTTAGCTGAAATTTACTGCAACTTGCTTTATACCCCCAAATATGGTCTATGTTTGAAAACGTTGCATGTGTCCTTGAAAAGAATGATATTCTGCAGTTACTGGGTAAAGCCTATTATTTATTTCAATTAGGGCAGGTTTATTAAGGTGTTTAAGTCTTATACATCCCCCTCCCTTTTTTACTGTCTTCTTCCTCTATCAGCTGCTGAAAGAGGTATCTTAAAGTCTGTCACTATGATTGTGGTATTAACTATTTTTTCCATTTGTTTCATTCAACTTTTGCTTGATATGTTTTGAAGCTGTGTTATTAAAACACAATTTTAAGTTGTTTTATCCTACCAGTTAATAGAATATTTTATCTCTATGAAGCATCTCTAACTCTAGTTATTTTTTTGTCTTAACATCCACTTAAGTGATACTGATAGAGCCATGTAAGCTTTCATTCAGTAAGTTAATGTAGTTTAATTTTTTCTTCATTAAAAAGGTTTTTAAATTAATTAATTAATTAATTATTTATTTATTTTATCTTTGGTCATCGTTGCTGTGCATGGGCTTTCTCTAGTTGCAGCAAGCAGGGGCTACTCTTCATTGTGGTGCGTGGGCTTCTCACTGCAGGGGCTTCTCTTGTTGTGGAGCATCAGCTCTAGGCACGTGGGCTTCAGTAGTTGTGGTGCACGGGCTTCAGTAGTTGTGGTGCATGGGCTTAGCTGCTCCGTGGCATGTGGTATCCTCCCAGGGCATGTGGGATCCTCCCGGACCAGGGATTGAACTTGTGTCCCCTGAATTGGCAGGCGGATTCTTAAGCACTGTGCCACCACGGAAGTCCCTTTTCATTTTTTACATTCAAACTTTATCACTATATAACAGAAAGTGTCCCTTTAAACAGCACTTTTTATTACTATGTGATAATCTTTGCTTTTATTGGTGAACTAAATCCATTTATATGTGTCTTGTGAAATTGCACAAGGTGATTCTAAAATTGTATATGAAAACACAAAGGGGACAAATGTAACCAAGACTGTCTTGAAGAAAAACAAACTGGGAGGTTTGTTTTACTAGATATCAAGATTGCTTATAACACTATGTAAGTGAAGACAATCTGATAATGTCTCAAGGACAGATAATGAGACCTGCAGAAAAGACTAGAGTCTCCATGTATATGTGGATAAAGATACCACTGCTGAGCCATAAGGAATGAATGGCCTTTCAATAAGTGGTACTTGATCAACTATATATCCACATTAAAAAAAAACTTGACTTCTACATTATGCCATATACATATGCAATTCCTGAAGAACTGCACATCTGAATGTTTAAGTCAAAAATCTTTAAGAATAGAATAGAGAAAATACTTTCATGATTTTGGGTATACAGAAAGAATATTTAAACAGAATACAAAAAGAACTAATCCCAAAGGAAATGATTGATAAATTGTACTATATTGAAAATTATTTTTATTTATCAAAGGACACGATTAAGAGGGTAAAAAGACAGACAAGGTATTTCAACATATGAAACCAACAAGAGGATCTATAAAGAACTGCTCAGGGCTTCCCTGGTGGCGCAGTGGTTAAGAATCCGTTTGCCAATGCAGGGGACAAGGGTTCAAGCCCTGGTCTGGGAAGATCCCATATGCCGCAGAGCAACTAAGCCCGTGCGCCACAACTACTGAGCCTGCGCTCTGGAGCCCATGAGCCACAACTACTGAGCCCACGTGCCACAACTACTGAAGCTCGTGTGCCTACAGCACATGCTCTGCAACAAGAGAAGTCACTGCAATAAGAAGACCGGGCACCGCAACGAAGAGTAGCCCCTACACTCCGCAACTAAAGAAAGACCGTGCAGCTACGAAGACCCAGCACAGCCAAAAATAAATAAATAAAATAAATAAATTTATTTAAAAAAAAGAACTGCTCAAGTAAGTAAGAAAATGTCCATCTGAAAGTAAACAAAAACTTGAATAGGTGCTTCAAAAATGGTATGTACAAATAATAAATAGATGAAGAGCTGTTTTAGTTAATTAGTATTCTGGAAGAGCAAAGCCATGATGATATACTACTACACACACAACAAAAATGTCTAAAATTTTAAAAGACTGCTAATACCAAGTTTTGGAAGGACATAGAACAATGGAAATAGTCATATGCTGCTGATAAGAGTATGAATTGTGACAATCCCTATGGAAAGCAGTTTGGTATTATCTACAAACATTAAATGCATGCATACCCCATGACCCAGCAATACTACTTTTAGATATATACTCAACAGAAATGTGTGTACAAATGTACCAAAAAACATTTATAAAATGTCTATCACAGTACTGTTCACAACAGCCCCCAAACTAGAAAAATACCCTCTACTCATTAAAAGTAGAATAGATAAATAAACCATGACATTGTCCTGGAAAGTCTTTTTATGGAATCTAATACTATATAATGATGAAAATGAATAAACTATAGCTATTGCACAAGTATGGATAAATCTCACAATGTTGAGCAAAAGAAGTTGTATATATATAATCATATATATGTGTGTGTGTGTGTATATATATATATATATATATATATATATGATTTCATGTATACAAAGCTCAAAAACAGGTAAACTAAAATCTTATGTTAGAAACCAGAAAATAGGTTACTTTCAGAAAAGAGAAAGGAAGTGCTGATTGGGAAAGTGTGTATGTGATCTACTGAGGTGCGGACATTATTCTGTTTATTGACCTGGTTGATAGTTATATATGTGCTCTATTTGTGATATTTCATTGCATTGTACATTCATGTCTAATGCAGTGTTCTGTATGAATATTGTATCTTATCATTAAAAGCAGTTTAAAAAGAGAACATGTTTTATGACATAAGGGAATAGGGAAACTAAGTCTGGTTCTTGAGTCCATGCTTTTTCTACTATATTATGGTGCATCTGAGAAAAAAAGTGAGATTATAGGTTTTGCAGCAAGAACAAGTTACATTCTTAGATATAGGCCACAAATTCACTTAATAACGGGAACTGAAAGTCCCCTATAACATGCAAAGCAACTCAGAAAAAAAAATGCAGAAAAGGTTCAGTTGTCAGGATCAAAGATCTTGTGGAACATTGGAAGAATATGATGATCAAGACCAAGAGGATAAGGGAAGCAGAGTGCCGTGAAGACCTGACTCTCCACGCTGATGATCTATTCTGGATTCCCTAGTGAGGAGGGATTGGTGGTTAAAACTCAGCTCTCATTGAAATAATTATCTTAGAGAGGCCTGCAATTAGTTGTATATGTTTAATTTGATTGCTTAAGTAAACCTGGATATAATTTTATCCATATTGTGATTCATGAGTCATTCTCAAAATAACCCCTTTTACTCATTTGGAGTCATTAAAATTCTTGACCAAATAGATGGGAAACAAAAGTAAATCAGAATAGATTCTACTGATAATCAAGTTATTATACTGACACACTATTGCGATTGTTCAGACTGAGTCTGCCTGCAACCTACCTTCATATAGACAATGGTGATATCACACAGCAATAAAGATACATCTCTGGCCAAGAGAAGTGATATAAACCTAGCAAGTCTTATGAGACTAGCAGGAGGACCAAGAGGCAAAGGGTACAGTCATGGCCATTCAGCTCACAGGAGATACTGAAGGAATTCCCTTAATAAAATATGAGGGACAGTGGGGCTAGACTCTGAGATTATTACATGGTTATTATTCTATTAGTTGAGATTTATCCAAACCTACCCCAGCTTAGATAAATGTAGGTTATACAATATATTGGCCAATGAATGGAAGGAGGAAGGCTATGAGGAAGTGCCTCTATCCACTATCATATCCAAATAGCATACCACAGTTTCCATGATACTTAACTATGGAAAGTTTGGACATAATGGCATATTTAAGCATCTATGGCAATAACTAGCTAAATAATTAAAAATGAACTTAAAGGTAAAAAGAGGAGGCATAGTGGTCTATTAGAAAGAGGATAATGAATACAATTAGTTGGATAATTCACACTATCAATATTTTGTTTAAACATTGAGGTAAGAGTGTAAATATGCAATATAATGAGAAAATATTCCAAATCACACAGTTGAGTTAGGAAAATACTATATATATTAAAAGGTGCATGTTAAACTGAAGTTTCAATAACATTTAAGAGATGTGCGGTCAGTGCTTTATGTGTAGTTTCCTAATGTAATGTCCATAGTCTAGATATCAATTGTTATAAAAAGGCTTAATTCATCCTATAAGCAAATAAGTCACTGTTTTACAAATAAGTTTAAATCTGATAATTATACTTTGTAACTCCTCATGTTTCACTGTCTTTTATTCTTGTTTGTCTTACCCTCATTTGCTTTTTTGTTTTCTCTATTTCAATCTGCTGATATGCATGTTTTAAACTGTTTTTCCTTAATTTTTTTGTTACGTAAAGAGATTTTTACTATACTGTGTTTGAAATATTGACTTTTCTGCTAAGACCTGTTTCATATCATGCAGGAGTGGTACAGTGGTAAATGTTTAACAGCTGACTGTCAAAAAAAATAGTTGTAATTTGTAGCATTTGCTGATTTCCATGGTGTAAATACTCCCACCATAGCCTATTTCAAGCTAACAATGTTATATCACTGAACTCAGATTTGAGCAGAGATACACACACTTAGCACTCACAAGCCATTAAGAGACAGCTCTAACATATCACTAATAGGCTATTATTTTTTTGTTGATAATCTGGGGGAAATTGTTCCTAACAATTATTTCCTTAATAAACTTTTGTTTTCTTGCATGAGATTGCCTTATTCAAAACGCATACACTATTTTGTTGTTATTTTACCACAAAGGATGGGACTCATTTGTTCAAGTCTTCCATATTGTCCACAGGAATTCTAATTCCTTACAGTATTCCATTCCACTGATCCAATCTCATTATTCACTTTTATTCCACTCAAAGTATCCTCTCCTCTGCCACAAACAAACAAGCCCAAAAAAGAGTCATCCACAATTCCAAGAAGTCTTAATGTCTTTATCTATGTATCTCCACTACAAGAGAGAAATTCTTTGCTTTGATTTCAGCTTTTCAAATTATCATTTTTATTCAAGATCAAAGTTAAAAGTTACTTGCTCTATTAAAATATTCCTCCATCGTTATAGTTAAAAATAATGGGTCCTACATTACACTCCCAAAGTACTTTGTTTATATTTCTTTTACTTTTACTTGTATCAGAACTTACGGGTATAAAATTGATGTCCAATAAAAGACTACTGAATGAACAGACAGACAAATGAATATCATAACATGTTTACTTCACCACTGAAAAGAAATGCTTTCTCTCTTTTATTGGTAACCAGAACCCTATGAAGTGTCCAGGTTCCCAGCCCACATTCCTTTTAACACCTTCTAAAAACCCTAAAGACAATCAGTACAGATCTGCATGATGGAGTTTTGAGTTATCCAGGTAACTTCTAGTTTATTTGGCATTTGCTAAAACAGATAAACAGAAAACTCCACAATCACTTTGGCTCTGCTTCTCATAAGCTTTTAAGAAATGCAAATTCATAGGCTATATCTATCAATACAACAGAGAATATCTTCAAATAATATTTTCCAAAACATTTTAACTCTTTAGATTATCCATACACTTTTTCAGAGTGCGGATATGTTTCAAAGTCTAAGAAAAGACCATGAAAAACATTATTCTGGATTATCACACATTTTCCCTGTAGTCACTTCTCCCTTTCTCAACTCATGACTTGCAACTATTTAGGAGCTTGTAAGCTTTCCCAGATTCACACCAATTCCCCAATGGAGTCAGCCATACATCATCTAAAGGATGAAAAAGATGGTAAAGTGGCTCATCCATTCAAAACCTAATACAAACAAACCCCTGATGAGCAACTCAGACAACAACATCTCAACAGTTCACCTCAGCGGTGGTTGTCAACACTTAAGTCAATTCAAGAGATTTTTCAGCACCTTTAGAGCAAAAAGTCATCTTGGAAAGATTATAAACATACACAATCACTAAGTGTAGCCACTGTTGCTGAAATCAAGTCAAATAAAAGCAGCTGAACCTAATCAACAGGAGATAGCAGTTATTACAAAAAGAGGAGAAATGAGAGAGAGGAAGGCAAGTAGTGAAAGAGAGAGAGAGAAAGGAGGGAAGGAAGAAAGGCCTAGAAGCCAAACCTTAATAAGAGTGAGGGAGATCAAGAAAAGACATGCTATAGACTCAAATGTTAAGTGCAGAACCTTCAGTACCAGAGGCTGTAGCATCATCTCAACAGCTTCCATGTCTATGGCAATTTTTTTTTCTCTAACAAGCTTAAAACAGTCATTTATTCTGTTTTGACAGGTGGTCTTTTAATGGCCATGTTCTCAACTCACTACTCAAGGCTCTTAGTGCTATATGTACTCTCCTTTCTTTTACCTATCTTAAGTTTTTCAATGTTTTTATTTTAAATTCCATAGGAATGCCAACTGCTTAAGCTTTTCTCACCTCCTAAGAAAATTTCTTTCAGAGGAAGCAACCCAGGGTGCTGCTAATTGGCTTTGCATAACAGTAGGCAAATGTGGCCTTAAAGCAACTGTGACATTGTTTGCCAGCAAACGCAAATGCAGATTACCAAAATCAGTGTCTCTGAGAACCTCACAGATGTTTCTATTACTATAACTAACAAACGATGTGACTATTCACATAGCTATCTTTGATGCTAGTCCAAGCAACCTGATTCTTCACATTTAGATAGTCACTTTAATTTCTTACAATCCTCAAGCTGGAGTTTCTAGTGCTTCATTAAAGTTCAAAAATATTCATCATACAGTGATTGGACTGATAAATCTAAGTCCTGAACTTTGCCAACAAAAAGGAAAAAAATGGACTTCTGGTATGTCTTCAAAATCAGTTGCCTCAAGGCATTTCCTGTATCATGCTCAAATTAGTTTTAATCCAATAGTATATTATTTTGACTGACCTTGTGCATATTTCTTAAAAGAATAGTTAAGAGATGTTTTGCTAACTAGATCACTCTCATGATAAAAAATATTTAAAAAGAAGAAATGCCTATTTTGGGTGTAACACTCAGATAACTTAATTTTTTTTTAAAAATCAAGTTTGTGGTACCCATCTATGTATCTACATTGAGATGCAGAGCCAAGAGTTCCTGCTGATTTTACAATCCCTTTGGGTTATGTAATACATATTATTCTGCTGATAATAAGCCATATGAAGCAGCATTTTGCTGTATTGACATGGCCTGGCCAAGAACAACAAGGAAAAGAAATAGCATTAAAAAAACTGGCAAAATGTTTATGAACTCTAAATCCTCTGCACATGAATAAATACATCTGACAAAGTGCAGAGTCTCTCAAAAAAGCCCTTCTTGACCTTCCTAATTTGAGTTCAATTGCATGTTCAGTGTTGAGAAGCCAGTGTATGTTCTGCCAATGTTTTAAGCTCAAGCTTTACTACACTTTGTTATTTGTAAAAGTGAAATCCCAGATAATAAGTTATAATTGCCCTATTAATCACTTGAAAAGGGAGTTTGGAGGGAAAATGGGATTTGAAATTGCAATAATTGGTATCCCGAAAGACATCCTTTTTTATTTTCTTACCTAGAGCCTACCACATACTACTATGAAAACAACATGTATGCACTTTTTTTCAATGGTGAGGTACAAGCACTATGCCTTATATATTAGTTTCTCTAAGGGAATGAAACTTAAAACTTCAGTGTAGTGATGCTGTTAGTCATGATGACCTTTGAACTGGAAAAAAATACAGAAACCCAGGCCATGGATTATAAGTTATATTGTCAATGAAAGAGAGAAGAACTTTTTGTTTCATAAGTTGTTTCAAGTATTACATTTTCATTTCCTTTTTTCAAATGAATTATAATGTACAACACATAGGTATTTTTCTTCCATTTTTCATTTAAAAAATCATTCTTTCTCTTTGCTTCGTTTCTCTGTGTATTGATAGACCTGACACACCAAAATTTACCTTTCAAAGTTCAATATACCAAATCCATCTGTTACCCTTAAAGTATTTTGTGAAAAATCTATATTTTTGCTTATATCCCTAAGATATCTCAATTAAAAAAGAAAGACATAGATTACTTAAATCTCTCTTGTTTAGTTCATAATGAACAAATTTTAGATCGTGCTTGTGTAATTGAAGACAGCCAATGAAAAGGAACAGGTAGTATTTAGGGTATTATAATAACTAAATCAAATTTACTATAAGATATCCAGATAATTGAAGTTGATTAAATAGTCAATGTAGCCAAAAAAAATCATTTAGTTTATCACTTACTGGAATTTTTAGCATTTATACACACACGTGGGCATGTTTAAGATTGGCCAATGGTACTTTTATCCCTTCCTCTATTTCAAGCCTGGTCTTTCTAAAAACATAGAGAAAAGGCAAAGGTCTCAAACTTTAAATTAGGTGACATCCCTCTAATGTCAGTAACTGTTCTATGAAAACAGTGTCTTTGATCTCTAGATATAGCTGATATAATAAAATGATCAAAGACATCCTAGTCAAATGAGCATACAAGGGAAGGAAGGTACAAAACACATCCATTTTGCTTTTTTAGTAAATTCAGATAAATTAAGAAAAACATGTAACTCCATACAACTGACTTGCATCTGTTCTGAAATACAATCATCTTTTAAAGAAAGAGACCACAGGACAAATTATTCCATCTTCATTGGAAATCCTCCCTTGGAAGAAGGGAGTGGGCCAAGTGCAGAGATTACAAGAGCACAGAGATAGAATGTCATTTGAATGAATGTGTTCAAATAGAGCCAGTGAAATCCATAATTTCTTTTCACATAGTTGGAAAAGTGGTTGGCTTTTGCAACTGGGTAACATTTCTTTCTGGGCAGGTCAATCATCCATGGAGCCACAATCCACACCATACTGTGATTTTCTGCACATCTGGTGTAAGCCTTTGCATGCAAATATTAAAACCAGTCTACTTCCTTAAAATGTTTCTATATTTAAAATGAAATAAGTAATTTGAGAATATAGGTGAATATGCAAAATATGTTATCTGGTAGGCAAATAGAACAGCCCAACATTAACTGATAAGGTAGAAGTAGTATTCATTTTTTGCACTCCCTTATTTCAATGAAAAACAAAAAAAAAAACAAAAAATAAAACCTCAACATTCTGTTTGATGTTATTTGTTCATAGGAATCTCAGAAATATTCTAATATTTAGAAAATCTTAAGACACCATGTGTGATATGAATTAGCAGTCCACTAATAACATTAATCACCAGATAGTTACATCCTTTGAGTTACTGTGCTAATATTACACAACAGAGTAAAGACTTGAGCAGTGCTCAAGTCTTCTGTCTCATATTTTCCTTCAAATTAAAAATGTACATATTTACTTAAATAAACATAGCACAATAATCATATTGAAGCATCATAGGTTTGTAAGATAATGACAATAAAACTTATGTGTTCAGTGTGCAGAAGAAAATATACTTTTTCCCCTTCATAAATACTGTAGGTGAAAACATGAGTTACTTTTAAAGAACAGTATGAATTATAGATTTTTTAACTGATTTTGTATATGTTTATTTTATAAGCAAAGTAATACTTTGAGTTTGTGAAAAAAGGCAAAATATATAAAGTAGCTGTAACATTCTGTACATTCACTATAAAAGTAAATGAATTGATATGATAATATTAATGAATGCATATGAACTTTGAAATATTTGTGAATTGCTATTAATTTGTCCAAAAGCTTTCCATGGTCTGGAAGTGAACCTAATGGTAATCTGATCTGAAGTGTTCTCCAGAGTAGTCAGAAAAATATGTTGCAATTTAGTTATGTGATGTGAAAGAAAAAAGAATGACCTTTGGCAATGTAAATTCAAGTTCAGGTCTTGGATCTATTGCATTCTGGCTGCATGACTTTGAATGGATTTCTCAAACCTCTTTGAGTCTCACTATCACCATCTGTAACATGGAAATAGTATGTATCTCTCAGCCTAAAGAATTTATAAATGGTGACCGAAAAAAAGAGTTTATAAATATTTTTAAGACTCCAGACCAAGATGGTGACACAGGAGGCTCTTGAATTTTCTTCCTCCCATGGATGCACTGAATGTATAGCTACAAACAGAGCAATTCCCTTGAAAGAAACTAGCTGAGTGACTACTACACATTGAGCAAATGAGAAAATACCCATATCAAAATGGGTGGGAAATTCTTAGATACACTTTTGCCATGAACACTCATTCCCCAGCTTCTCCCTGAGGAGTGAAGGGTTTGGACTATACATCTAGCACCCCAACTTTTAGGCTCCCACCAGAAGAATGGGCTCCCAAAACACTTAGCTCTGAAAGCCAACAGGGCTTGGTTTCTTGAGTCCCATAGGACCAGAGCAAACAAAAAAGCAGTTCTTAAGTATGTGAGCACTTACTATCAATACTATAGCTATCCTCCCAAGGATCAGTGCAGAGGGAGCAGGCAAACATGCTCATCTCCCAGTCTTTCTCTGCAAGGGATCTGACTACATACTTTACAAGCTGCTGCCTGAGGGGTCTGGCTTCTAATTAGTTCACATCAAGATGCTGACTGTGATTCTCCCCAGAGCATTCAATAGCTGGTGGGCACTTCTCCTGCCTTCTTCTTCTGCTTCCCTCCAACAATAAAACCAGGTCACCAAGTGTCTCCATGGAAGGAGCTTGTTCACATATCTAGCACCACAAGTTTTATGGTTGCGACCTGAAGGATGGGACCCCAAATCACCTAGCTCTGATAGCTAATAGAGCATGTGTTTATTAGTCCCATAGGATTGTAGCAAACAAAGAAGTAAGTTTTAAATGGGCACAGGAGTACCCCTCATGTCAACACACGTGAGCTCAGTGTAGAAGGAAAGGCAAAAATTCCCATCTCACAGTTTCTCTTTGGGAGGGGTTTGACTGCATACTTTCCACCCAGCTTCTAATCAGCCTACTTCTAGGTGCTGACTGTGATTCTTGCCTTATGGACACTTATAGGTCTGGGCACACCCTCAACTACTGGGAGCCACTAACAACGAAGACTGTGGCTTGGACAATCACAAAGGTTTGAGAGGTAACCAGGAGCTTGGGCTGGGCTGATAGACAAAGTTCATCTCCTAATGAGACCAGCCTATCAAGACTGGGAGAGGTGGGTGTTTTTATAATGTGCAGAAACCAACAAAGGAAGTCAAGGAAAGTGAAGAAACAGGGGAATATATTCCAAACAAAAGAAGATAAATCTCCAGAAACTAATCTTAGTGAAATGGAGATAAGTGATTTACCCCACAGAGTATTCAAAATAACAGTCCTAAATATGGTCACCAAGGTCAGGGAGCAATGCATGAACAAAGTGAGAATTTCAACAAAGGGAAAGAAAATATTAAAAAATAACAAGCAGAAATCACAGAACTGAAGAATACAATAAATGAACTGAAAAATTCAATAAAGGAGTTTAACAGCAGACCAGATCAAGTAAAAGAAAAGATCAGGGAACTCAGACAAGGTAGTGAAACTCATCAAATCAAAGCAGCAAAAGAAAAAAGAATGAAAAACAATGAAGATAGCTTAAAGGACTTAATGAACACCATTAAGCAGACCACCATACACATTTTAGGTTTCCCAGAAGGAGAAGAGAGAGAAAGGGCCAGAAAGTGTATTTGAAGAAATAGTGGCTAAAAACTATCCTAACCTGGGGAAAGAAACAGACATCCAGATCCAGGAAGCCCAAAGAATACCAAATAAGATGGATCTAAAGAGACACACACTTTGTCAAAGTTAAAGACAAAGAGAGAATCTCAAAAGCATCAAGAGAAAATATGGGAATCTCATTAAGATTATGAGTGGATTTTTCAACAGAAAACTTGCAGACCATAAGCAAATGGGATAATATATTCAAAGTGTAGTAAGAAAAAACTGCCAACCAAGAATACTTCACCCAGCAAAGCTGTCCTTAAGAATTCAAGGAGAGATAAAGTTTTGAAGACAAACAAAAGCTAAAGGGTTCATCACCAGTAGATTTGCCTTATAAGATATGTTAAAGGGAGTTCTTCAAGCTGAACTAAAGGATGCTAACTAGTAACATGAGAACATAAAAGTATATAAAACTCACTGGTAAAGTATATATATATATATTATATATCTATAGATACATACACACATACATGTATGTATATACATACATGTATATATACATACATACATATATATATTTTTTTATACTTAAATTCAGAATACTCATATTGTAATGGTGGTGGGTAAATCACTTATAACTCCAGTGTAAAGGTTAAAAGACTGAAGTATTAAAAATAATCCATAACTACAATAATTTGTAATGATTACACAATATAAAAAATGTATATTTTGACATCAAAAGGATAAATTGTGGGAGGAAAGTATAAAAATGTAGCGCTTTTCTAAGCATTAAAAATTAAAATGTTATTGGCTTAAAATATTATACACTATTAAAACTATAGGAGTTATATGTAAGCCTAATGGTAACCACAAAGCAAAAACCTATAGTAGATATGCAAAAGATAAAGAGAAGGGAATCAAAACATACCACTACACAAAATCATCAACTCACAAATGGAAGACAGCAAGAGAGGAAAAACAGAACTACAAAACAGCCAGGAAACAAAAAGATGGCAACAGTAAGCCCATATGTATCAATAACTTCTTTAAATTTAATGGACTAAATTCTCCAGTCAAAAGATATAGAGTTGCTGAATGATTTAAAAAACAAGGCTGAACTACATGCTGTCTACAAGAGAATCACTTCAGGTTTAAGGACACACAGGCTGAAAGTGAAGGGATGGAATATGCCATGCCAATGGAAACAAAAAGCAGGGCAGATATACTTATATCAGAAAAAATAAACTTTAACCCCCAAACCGTAATATAAGACAAAGAAGATCATTATAAAATGATAAAGGGGTCAATTCACCAAGAGGATATAACACAATGGATAGCTTAGATAGAAAATCAATAACTAAACACTGGACTTAAACTACATTAGATGGCATAGACCTAACAGACATATACAGATCATTCCATCCAACAGCAGCAGAATATACATTCTTCTTAAGCACACATGGAACATTCTCCTGGAGAGATAATACAGTAGGCCACAAAACCAGTCTTAGCAAATTTTAAAAGACTGAAATCATCCCAGTTATTTTTTCTGACCACAATAGCATGAAACTAGAAATCAATTACAAGAAAACACTGGAAAATTCACAAATAGATAGTAATTTAACAACATGCTACTGAACAATCAATATGTCAATGAAGAAATCAAAAGAAATAAAATAAATCTTGAGACAAATGAAAATGGAAACACAAAATACCAAAACGTATGGCATGCAGCAAAAGCCATTCTAAGAAGAGTTTATAGTGATAAATGCTTACATTAAGAAAAAAGAAAAATCTCAACTAAACAACCTAACTTTAAACCTCAAGAAACTAAAAAGTGAAGAATAAACTAAGGCCAAATTAGTAGAAAGAAGGAAACAACAAAGATCGGAGTGGAAATAAATAAAATAGAGATTAAAAAGACAATAGAAAAAATCAATAAAACTAAGCTTGTTTTATGAAAAGATAAACAAAATTGATAAACTTTTACCTAGACTAAGAAAAAATGAGAAAGGCCTCAATTAATAATGCATGAGGAGACATTACAATTCATAACAGAAATACAAGGGAACATAAGAAACTACTATGAACAATTACATGCCAACAAATTAAATAACTTAGAAGAAATGGATAAACTTCTAGAAACAAAAAACGCATCAAGATTGAATAATGAAGAAATAGAAAATCTGAACAAACAAATTACTAGTAAGGAGATTGAATTAATAATCAAAAACCTCCCAACCAAGGAAAGTCCAGAATCAGATGGCTTCACTGGTGAATTCCATCAAAAATTAAAGAAGAAGTAATACCAATCTTTCTCAAACTCATCCAAAAAATTGAAGAGGAGGTAAGATGCCCAAACTCATTTTTGGAGGTCAGCATTTCCTTGATACCAAAGCCAGTAAAGAACACTACAAGGAGAGAAATTACAGGCCAATATCCCTGATGAACAGAGATCAAATATCCTCAACAAAATACTAGCAAACTGAATTCAACAGTACATTAAAAGGATCATATGCCATGATTAAGTGGGGTTTATTCCTGGGATGCAAGCGTAGTTCATCATCTGTAAATAAATAAATGCAATAAGCTACATCAACAAAATGAAGGATAAAGATTATATATAATCATCTTAATAGATGCAGACAAAGCATTTGACAAAATTCAACATCCTTTCATGAAAAAAACTCTCAATAAATTTGGTATAGAAGGAAGGTACCTCAACATAATAAGTCCCGTATATGAGAAACTCACAGCTGACATCATACTCAATGTTGAAAAGCTGAAAACTTTTCCTCTAAGATTAGAAACAAGATAAGGATACCCACTCCTGTCACTGTTATTCAATATAGTACTGTAAGTAAATAGTATCTAAAGCAATCAGGCAAGAAAAAGAAATAAAAGACATCCAAATCAGAAAACAAGAAGTAAAACTGTTACTATTACAGATGACATGATACATGTAGAAAACCCTAAAGATGCCACCAAAAAGCTGTTAAAACTAAATGAATTCAGCAAAGTTGCAGGATAAAAAAATCAACACAGAAAAATCATTCGTGATTCTGTACAGTAAAAATTAACTATCTGAAAAAGAAATAAAGAAAACAAAATCTCATTTACAATGGCACCAAAAACAAACTACTCAGGAATAAATTTATCCAAGGAAGTGAGAGATCTATACACAAAAATCTTTAAGACACTGATAAAGGAAATTGAAGACATAAATAAATGGAAAGATATCCTAGGTTCATGGAACAGGAAGGTTAATATAATTAAAATGTCCATAATACCCAAGGTGAGCTATAAATTCAATGCAATACTTACCAAAAGGCATTTTTCACAGCAATAGAAAAAAAAATCCTAAAACTCATATGAAACCATAGAAGAACTGCAAATAGCCAATGCAATCTTGAGAAGGAAGAATAATGCTGGAGTTATCACATTTCCTGATTTCAAACTATATTAAAATTAATCAACACAGTATGATATTGTCATTAAAAACAGACATATAGATTAACAGAACAGAAGAGAGATCCCAGCCATTAATTAATCTTCAGGAAAGGAACCAGGAATATACAATGGGGAAAGAATAGTCTCTTCAATAAATGTTGTTGGTAAAACTGGATAGCCATATGCAAAAAATGAAACTGGATCCCTATCTTATACACAAAAATCAATTCAAAATTGATTAAAGATGTAAATTTAAGACTTGAAATCATAAAACTCTTAGAAGAAAACATAGGGGGTAAGCTCCTTGACATAGCTGTTGGCAATGGTTATTTGGATTTGAGAACAAAAGAAAAGACAACAAAAGCAAAAATAAACAAGTGGGACTACCTCAAACTAAAAATCTTCTGCACAGCAATGGTAATCACAATAAAATGAAAAGGCAACCCATGGAATGGGAAAAAGTATTTACCACATATCCAATAAGTAGTTAGTATCCAAAATATACAAGGAATTCATACAACTCAACAGCAAAACAAACAAACAAAACCAAATACCACAATTCAAAATGGGCAAAGGACCTGGATATGTGTTTTTCCAAAGAAGACATATAAATGGCCAATATGTACACGAAAAGGTATTCAACATCATTAATGACCAGGAAAGTGCAAATCAAACCATAATGAGATACTTCCTCACATATTGTTAGGATATCTATTATCAAAAAGGGAAGAGATAAATGCTGGTAAGGATGTTGGGAAAAGGGAACCCTTGTGCATTCTTGGTAGTATAGTCACTATGGAAAACAGTAGGAGGTCCCTCAAGAAATTAAAAATAGAACTACCATATGACCCAGGGATCTCACTTCTGGGTAAATATCCAAAGGAAATGAAATCACTATTTGGACATCATTGGACACATTGGAAACAATGTAGGTGTCCATCCACAGATGAATGGATAAAGAAAATGTAATACACACACATCCACATACACAGACACAATGGAATATTTTGCAATCTTAAAAAAAAAGAATGAAATTCTGACTTTTGTGACAACATGGATGAACATGGAAGGTATTATGCCAAGTGAAATAAGCCAGACAGAGAAAAAAAAAAACTACATGGTATCACTTATGTAGAACCAAAAACAAACAAACAAAATAGTTGAACTCATAGAAACAGAGGGTAGAATGGTGGTTGCCAGGAGCTGAGTGGTGGGGGGAATAAGGAGAGGTTGGTAAAAGTTTTTAAACTTTCACTTATAAGATGAATAAGGCTTGAGGATGTAATGTATAACATGGTGAATATAACTGATAATACTGTCTTGTATAATTAAATTTTCTAAGAGAGTAGAACTTAAGTATTTTCATCAAAAAAAAATATAACTGTGAGGTGATGAATGTGTTAAATGAACTCAATGGAGGGAATCATTTTACAATGTATATGCATATCAAATCATAACTGTATATGTTAGATATATGTATTATAATTTTATTTGCCAATTATACCTTAATAAAGCTGAAAAAATATTTTTCAAAAGCTTTTTTCCCCCTGAACTGACATAATCCTACAGAAAATATTAAGAGAACTTTTCTTTGAGTTATTTCTTTTTCAATGTTTCATTGCTCATTAGCCGGATCAATATACAAACCATTTCCTCCCAAGGGTTATCTTTACTTATTTATTGAGGTCTGCCAATAACCTGATCGAGGGGAGTACTATATGGATTCCATAACTGGGCAAAAGTTATAGCATATACCATGAGAACATGTAAACTTTTCTTATCTAAGGCTTGCCTTCTTCCTTAAAATTGTAAGAGCTCCATTGTGTTTTCTGAGTTCATGTGATTTTAAAAAAGACAAAAAATATGCATGCATACATTCCTGGTCCTTTACCCCTACTCTTTTGTACTTTTAGTTTTTTACCTCATTTCCTAGAAGGGCATTAACACAGGCTTCTGATGCATCGCAGATGGCTGTGAGATCATGTCCTCCTTCTAGAGCCAACACCACATGTCCATCAGCCAGTGTCATCAATTGCTTCGTCAAATGACCAAAGCCTAACATAATGCAAACAGAACATTTCAAAGTATAAATTAAAAGTTAACTGACCACTAGAATCTAATATTGATTGAGCATTTATTCTGCATATGTCCTTTCTCGGCACTTCCCATGTGCTAACTTGTTTAATACTCACAATAACTTGATAAATTAGGTCCTATTAGTATCTCTATTTAACAAATGAGGGCACCAAAACCCAAGATCCCACAGCTAAGAAGTATCACAACTAAGATTTGCAACAGTCATTTTGGTTCTTCACCAGTGCACATTACTGCCTTTCACAACACACTCTATGTGTACCTGGATGAAAAACTTGAATAGTGTTTGTTTGACAATAAGGTAAACAATTCCGTTTGCTTAATATTTCTTTCCTGTTTCCATCATCTGCCTTCATTATAAAAGGAGGTTTTCTATATGACAGCTCAAAGTACTTAACTATCACATTAGACTTTACAGACATTCTTTTACTATAACATAGTTGCTAAATGCAAAAAATAATATCTATTTATGTTATAAAGTATAATATGACAAACACCTGGTCACTCACCTTCCAATTTAAGGAAAATACTTTTGAAGCCCCCTGTATGCTTCTCTCTAATAACATAATTCCTCCTCACTATGGGAAATCAGGATCCTGAGTTTATGTTTATAACTCCTTTGCTTTCCATTGTTAATTTGCTTATTTTGGAACTTTATAAAAATGGTTTTATACTTTTGCACCTTGCTCTTTTCACACATTTTGTTAGCTCATCTCTGTTGATACATGTAGCTACAGTTCTATGCTGTCTAGTAGGCCATTTAACGAGTACAGAAGAATTTATTTACCCATTCTCCTGTTGACAAATATTTAGGTTTTGTGTTATTACAAAAATTGCCCCTATGGGACTTCCCTCGAGGCCCAGTGGTTAGGACTCTGCACTTTCACTGCCGTGGGCCCGGGGTTCCATCCCTGGTCAGGGGAACTAAGATCCCACAAGCCATGTAGTGTGGCCAAAAAAAAAAAAAAAATGCCCCATGAACATTCTTATACTAGTCTTCTGGTGTACATGTGCAAGAGCGGAGTGAAATTGTCATGACTTAAAACCTGCTAAATAATACCAGATCATTTCCAAAGGACTATTATCAATCCCCACTCTGAGAAGCAGTACATATTAGAATCCCAGTTTAGTCACATCCTTGCCACCATTTAGTATGATTTTGCCAACTGGGTGGATGAATGATAGCATCTTACTGTGGTTTCATTCAGTATAAGGAGGAATCTTTCTATTTCTACTCCAAATTAGAGTTTTCATTATAAACAGATGTTGAATTTAATTATTTTACTATACCAAATGAGACGGTTTTTCTCCTATAATTTCATAGTGTTGTGAGTTACATTAATATTTCAAATATTTAGCCATCATTGAATTTATGAAATAAAATAAGTTTGGTTGTGATATATTATCTTTTTTATACAAAGCTGGATTTGTTTGACTAATGCTTTGTTTAGAATTTTTTTCACCTATGTTTATGAAAGGGGTTAATCTATAAATTTCCATTTTTTTATTGAGCATGTTGAACATGTTGAATTTTATTATGGTCAGACCCTCTTTTTCTATTATTTGACCCTAGAATGTTGGGTAGAAATCTTCTGTAAAACCATTTGACTCTTGTGTTTTCTTTGAGGAAGATTTTTATCTATTGAGAATTTCTTTAGGGATTAGAGGACTATTTGTGTTTTCAATATCTTCCTAAGTTATATTTTTCTAGAAATTTCTATCTTTTGTGTTCAAACTTATTCCGTAAAGTTATTTATTACCTTTATTATCATATGATGGAACTCCAATTAGATGTAGTCATTGTTACTGTAACCTCAACATCTCTGAAGTTTTCTTTCATATTTTCTTTCTGTCCTGCATTATGTGTACTTTTATTTCGTATCTATCTTCCAGACTTTCTCTCTCCAGATGTATCTAATCTGCTATTTATACTTCTACAGATATTTTCATTTCAGTGATTACATTGTTCAATTCCAGATGTTCTATTTGGTTATATTTCATAACTTCCTAGTCATTTTTATATTTTCTTACTTTTGGTTTATGTTTTTATTTCTTTCTTTTATTTCTTTAGGCATAATTATTTTATTTTTTGTATCTGCTATTTAAAGTCTTTGTGGCTTAGTTTTACTATTTTTTGTTTCTGATGATTCAGCCTCATGATGTCTTAATTCTCCTTTGTTTTTTGAATTTTTTTGAGCTCATATTAATCAGAACTTTATATGTGAGAAAGCTTGGAAGCCTGAGTTGAATGTGATATTTATCTTTGAAACCTGAGTTGAGTGTGATTTTGTTTGCTTCTGCTGGATGGCTGAAACATTACCAACCAAGATCAATTTTAAATTCTTAGACTCAAGGGTTTTTTTTTTTATGCACAGATAATGTAAATATAGACCCCAAAACGATTACAAATTGACATAGAAAAAAATATAGTTTTTTTTTCCCCTTTCCATTCCCTTTAAAATTCCCTCTACTGATAGCCATAGCTAAGATCAATTTGTTGTTTTATTCAGCTGTATTTCCTTTTCTCCTATTTATCCTTTTCTTTAGAGTTGGCCCTTTGACATTCCCTTTTCTATTCTGGTCTCCAATCAAAACCCTTCCCTTCATAGACCCAAAGCTTTGACTCCCCTTTCTAGTATGCAGTAGTCTATTAATGTTCAAGCTTTCGCCAATTGAACACTTTGGGATAGCCCAGGGTGGCCAACAGCTATAGTATTTGCTCACTTTTCTTCATCTTTTTGGAAGTCATCCATAAATTTAAAAGAGTAGTCTTGATATTTTCATGTAGGAGTATTTCAGGATATGCAGTCACTCATATTGCCAAATGTAAATGTCTCTCAATATTTAAAAAATTTTAACATTTCATAAACCTGCTCAATTTCAGGCACTACTGAAAAAAAAAGGATAAATGAAAATATATAAAACCATGTGTTCGGGCTTCCCTGGTGGCGCAGTGGTTGAGAATCTGCCTGCCAATGCTGGGGACACGGGTTTGAGCCCTGGTCTGGGAAAATCCCACATGCCGCGGAGCAACTAGGCCCGTGAGCCACAACTACTGAGCCTGTGCGTCTGGAGCCTGTGCTCCGCAACAAGAGAGGCCGCGACAGTGAGAGGTCCATGCACCGCGATGAAGAGTGGCCCCCACTTGCCGCAACTAGAGAAAGCCCTCACACAGAAATGAAGATCCAACACAGCCAAAAATAAATACATAAACTAATTAATTAATTATTTTTTAAAAACCAACCATGTGTTCAATATGGCATTTCATTTTTTAAATAGGCTTTAAGAACATGCAGGACATAAACATTTAATTTTTAAAACAATTATATTTTTAAAGCAGTTAACAGATGTGTTGCTACAGCATAACACATCTGGACTGGGCTCCCAGATCCTCAGATGCTCAGCGGCCCACAAGTTCCTGAATCGACTTGTTGAAAACAAGTGGCCAAGATTGCGGAGTAGGAAGACCCTGAGCTCACCTTCTCCCATGGGCACACAGAAATTACAACTATTTACAGAGCACCTATTGAGGAGAAAGACTAGAAGGATATCAGAAAAGATCTACAACTAAAGATATAAAGAAGGAACCACAATGAGATGGGTAGGAAGGGCAAAGATGTAGTATAGTCAAGAGCCATATTCCTAGGTGGGCACCCACAGACAGGAGGATAATTACAATTACAGAGGTTCTCCCCAAGGAGCGAGGGGTCCAAGCCCCACATCGAGCTCTCCAGCCTGGGGGTCCTGCACTGGGAAGCCAAGATCCCAGAAAGTTCAGCTCTGAAGGACAGTGGGGCTTACTTTGGGGAGAGCCAGAGGGCTGTGGGAAATAGACTCCACTCTTTTTAATTAATTAATTAATTAATTTTAGGCTGCATTGGGTCTTCATTGCTGCGCGTGGGCTTTCTCTAGTTGTGGCAAGTGGGGGCTACTCTTTGTTGCAGTGCATGGGCTTCTCACTGTGGTGGCTTCTTTTGTGGAGCATGGGCTCTAGGCACACAGGCTTCAGTAGTTGTGGCTCACGGGCTTAGTTGCTCCTCGGCATGTGGGATCTTCCCGGACCAAGGCTCGAACCCATGTCCCCTGCATTGGCAGGCGGATTCTTATCCACTGAGCCACCAGGGAAGTCCCTAGACTCCACTCTTAAAGGCACACACAAAATCTTACACTCTCCAGGACCCAGGGCAGAAACAGTAATTTGAAAGGAGCCTGAGTCAGACACACCTGCTGATCCTGGAGTAATAAAAGGGAGAAACCTACAAACAAGAATACTTTACCCAGCAAGGCTTTCATTCAGATTTAATGGAGAGATCAAAAGTTTTATAGACACGAAGCTAAAAGAGTTCAGCACCACCAAACCAGCTTTACAAGAAATGTTAAAAGGACTTCTCTATGTGAAAAAGAAAGGGCCATAACTAGAAATATGAAAATTATGAAAAGAAAAGTTTCATTGGTAAAGGCAAATATATAGAAAAGGTAGTAAATTAGCCACGTATAAAGCTAGTAGGAAAGTTTAAAGACCAAAGAAGTAAAATCATCTATATCCACAATAAGTACTTAAGGGATGCACAAAACAAAAAGATGTAAAATATTATGTCAAAAACAGTAAACATGGAAAGGGGAGTTAAAATTCAGGGTTGTTAAAATGTGTTTGGACTTAAGAGAGCGGCAACTTAAAATAATCATATTTATATTTAGATTGCTATATATAAACCTCATGGTAACCACAAACCAAAAATCTACAATAGATACGCACACAAAAAAGAGAAAGGAATTCAAACATAATTCTAAAGATAGTCTTTTGGCTTTAAAAGACACATGCGACCCAATGCACTCAACAGATTTATAGAGAAAAAGATATCAGGCTTGTGGTTATCAGAGGTGGGGTTTAGGGGGAGGGGGAATTGCATGAAGGCAGTCAAAAGGTACATATTTCCAGTTATAAGATAAATAAGTACTATGGATGTAATGTACAGCATGATAAATCTAATTAACACTGCTGTGTGTCATATATGAAAATTGTTAAGAGAGTAAATCCTAAAAGTTCTCATTGCAAGGAAAATATTTTTTTCTCTCTCTTTAATTTTATATCTACATATATGGGATGATGGATGTTCACTAAACTTACTGTGATAATTATTTCATGATTTATATAAGTCAATTTATTATGCTATACACTTAAACTTATACAATACTTGTATATCAATTATATCTCAAAAAAACTGGAAGGAAAAAAACCAAAACATTAACAAAATTAATAGATTTTTTAAGAGCAGTTTTGGGTTTATCGAAAATTTAAGCAGAAAGCACAGAGTTCCAATATACTACCCTACCCCCTTGCTGACCCCTATTAATAATATCTTGCATTAGTGTAGGACATTTGTTACAGTTGATGAACCAGTATTGATACATTATTGTTAACAAAAGTCTACGACCAGGATTTACTCTTTGTGTTGTATAGTTCTGTGGGCTTTGCCAAAGACATAAAGTCATGTATCCACCATTATAGCATCATACAGATTAGTTTCAAGGTCCTAAAATTCCCTGTGCTCCACCTATTCATCCCTCCTCTCTGCCCCCCAATCGCTACAAACCAATGATCTTTTTTGTCTCTGTAGTTTTGTTACACATTTTTTCAGTGTTTACATTAATTCAAATTTTTAGCTTCTTGTATTAACCATTCTAAGTACAAAACTATTTCATTCTCCCTCATTTATATAATACTTATAATATTTATACTTCTATATCCATGAAAACTTGAAAGAATTATCACAAATGTGGAAATGCATGGTCTGCAAGCCTACCTAGGCTGCTCTCAAGCCTGACCTTGTTCTTCTCTTAGGTATTGTGGGTTTTTGTTTGAAAAGAAAGTAAATTTTCAGGATAAGGTTGGTAGAAGTAATGCAAGTCCATAAAATTGTCAAGCAGTGAGACCCTAAAACCACACTAAGTTGCTTCCATTTTAGAACAATGAAATAGTATCATCTTAATCCCTGGAATGCATTGAGATATCCACTCAATAAACCAGAGCTGTCCAGAATTTCAGCTCTGGTCTAGCACTTGAGGTTAACTACGAACAAGGTGAGTTCATTTCCCCATTACCTTGCAGCACTTCAATGTTGATTCTATCCACTTAGCTACTATTTTGATGGAAGTCAAAATATTCACTTTATAATTACCCTATGTTTCTAAATACTTGGCAAAAACTATTCTAAAAAAGATTTAAAAATTAGGTGAAAACTGTTTTTAAGCATTATTGTGTTTTTCACTTCTATGGACCTCATGATGATACCAATAAGATCTTTTCCACAGGCCATTTAGGAATGAGGCTGAACACATTAAGCTCCACCTTCTTACCTGACTGCTATAAAAAGAACGGTAAGCTTACAGAAAATGTGTAATGCAGAGTTCTGATCCTAATGCTTAGAAACGTTCTTGGCCTAAGTCAGGGTTAATAGCACATAGTAAGTAATTCCATTCTAGAAGATAAATGAGCAAGAAATACTCATAATATTCATAGACAGATATTTCTGCTAATCATATTGTTAAATATTCTGAACAGCTTTTCCTGTAACCTAAACCATGGCAACAGTGATAACTTAAAAAGAGATAATAATAAATCAAGCCTGTATGCCACATCTTTCATAATGAAGGTTCCTAGCAATTGAGAATTCAATTATCTAAAGTTACTACTGAGCGGATCAAATCACATGGATTAAAAAAAAGGAGGTGGGGGGAGGGATAAAGTCTCAAATCTGATTTAAGTTCACTCTTTCCTTTGGGAATAAAAAAAAAAAGTCCCGTAAAATACCAAATTTAGATGGGATAGTAAAAAGTGGAAGGAAAGAATGGAATGAAGCTAATCTTTGATCTCTATCCAAATTCCTCTTTCTTTTACCTACAGGGTTTATTTCCATTCACATGTTACCCATGTGATCTCTGGAGCCACAGATTGAGGCAGCTGAACTCTGAGTTATCCTTGCACAAAACATTCAAGTGAAGTAAAGAAATAAAGTTTCTACGAGGCCTAAGCTCTCTCTTCCCATCAAAGTAAGAAATTTAAGAACAACGTTTTACTTCTATTAACCTGAGTTCTACTGTGTCCATTACTGCTGTACATATATAAGAGGGATTAGAAAAGCTAAGTGTGGCTAGCAATGTCAAGGTATTATTTTTCTGGACATGAGAAAAAGAAGATTCAGTGGTGTGTGCATGCGTGCGTGTATGTGTGTTCATTTGAGAGGTTTTGTAACATAATTTTAATGGGCATAATTACAAGTTTCATTTAATAGTTTTTACTTCCAGCTTCACAAAAGCACAAAAGCTCATCCTACTTGTTACAACAAACTGAACCTGTACAGCTGAAAAATTATAGCAGAGAGCATAGCGCCAGCAAGGTTTTCCTCAAGGAGGTTCGAGTGTCTGCAGTGTGAGGGTTGATGGGAAAGAAGCGATCAAGTGAGAAAGTAAGTCTGCATAACACAGTGCATGTTGAGCTCAAGCAATTACAGATATGAAATGGGGTGGAACTGGGTTCTTAAGGTCCACATATACCTTTTGTTTCTGAATTTTTTTTAGAGGGTGGGGTACTTAGGGAGGAGCCTCGTTGCCTGGGGCAGCAAGATGGGCAGGATCAGGTTAGTGACTGGAAATGATACATATTCAGTGAAAATCAGCCTCAGAAGTTGTCCCTACCATGTGCATTGGCTGTGACAGAATACTCTCAGAAATATTTTTCAAAGTGAAAGTTGGCACCTTAAGCTCTTCTGAGAAAATCTTCTAGAATGAGGCATTAACAAAATACTGCCACTACTACTTACTGTACTACTGCTACTGCCACTACACTAAAGAATACTATATATAACCTGGTTGTTTCAAAAAGCATTAAGTTAATTTAATTAAATCAGCATTATTATAAGCATAAGAAGGAAGGTACATTGTAACAAATCTTTTTTTTTTTTTTTTTTTTTTTTTGATGACCAAACATACTGAACTGGTAACTACCAAGACTGAGACACCACTGAGGAAGAGAATTGCAAGGGCATCTTTAGCTAGAAATCCTCTGATTCACTGGAAGCAAACTTAATTTTGTTGCTTCTGTAAAGAATATTAAATAAGCAGTAAATATGGTAGTGCTTCAAATGACCAATTTCACTGTGATTTCCCAAAATTCTATGAGGGTTCATTTCTGCTAAAGAAGTCATATGGTGTCAGCATTTTTATTTATTTATTTATTTATTTATTTATTTATTTTGCGGTACGCGGGCCTCTCACTGCTGTGGCCTCTCCCGTTGCGGAGCACAGGCTCCGGACACACAGGCTCCGCGGCCATGGCTCGCGGGCCCAGCCGCTCCGCGGCATGTGGGATCTTCCGGGATCGGGGCACGAACCCGCGTCCCCTGCATCGGCAGGCGGACTCCCAACCACTGCGCCACCAGGGAAGCCCCGTGTCAGCATTTTTATTAAGTTTGGAGAAATTGTTTGAAATGAAAAGTTGCTCTAGGAAGCCTCAAAGATTAAACTTTGGATATATATTTCATAACTAAGCCATAGGACACAAAAGGATTCACCCTTCCAAATGTCATGTCTCATATGCTTCTCCCTAATGTTTCCCAAATAGTTCCCAGAATATTGGTAGTGCAAGGAAACAACCCTAACTTTATTTTAATTTCCATCTGAAAACAACTATTTTCAAAACAAAAATTAACACATGTTTATTGTGGAAAATGTGGAAATAGAAAATAGAAAAACAAGGCAAATAAAATTATGTAATATATAACAAATGTGATATATGTTGTTATACATTATATATTTTTTAATAAATAATAAATAGTAATAAAATAATTATAATTTATATAGTTATAAATCCAGTCCTACCGACCAGAAATAGCCAGTCCCACTTTTGTGGTATTTCATTCTTATAGTTTTTGTGTATTTTGAAAATAAAACAGGATCATATTGTAATTTTTAAATTTACATTTACAAATACAAATATAGTAGAAAACATGTTTCATATACTCTGCAATATCATTTTAAATGTATTAATATACCAACTAATTCCCTGTTTTCAGATATTAAATTATTACTAGTTTTCAGCTTTATATATAAGGTTGCAAATAATATCCTCCTGTATGGTTGAAGCACTTATCTGATTCTAGTGTTATTACGTATTATTATAGGATGAAAAGAGGCTTGCTTTTTTTTACTGCTAACTTTTCTTTTTTACCAGAGTATGAGATAGAACATAAATAGTAAAGCACATGATGGTAAGACGGGAATGAAGTTCCTAAACTTTATAAACTTCATTCATGTGCATTCAGCAACGCCTGTTGTGGATAACTGAAACATTCTTATAGAAGCTTAGAGAAATGAGATACTCTTAGAAAGTCTGTTTTTATTATGAAATTGAAAATATGTAGTGTATCAGAACTCTCTAGGGAGGCCAACACTGAGGGACTTCTGCTGTAGGTTGAAGAGGGACTTCTCTCCAACTTAGAGTGTAGTTAACCATTGCTATTTTGCCATCCTATAAAAATCACACCCTAGAATCAGCAGCCAACCCCCAAGAAAGGTAGGTACTTGGGTCATGATTCACTTGATTAATAAAGAAATAGTGACACAAAATGACTGATTAGAAATCATTTCACTTCTACTTGTAAATCTCCTAACTTTTCTGATATCAGTCTCCCATTCACTACAGTGCTTCTTCACTATTATTTCCTATGTCTGCCTAGGAAAGCTTCAAGTAAACAAAGCAAGAATGATAGAGGCAATCCCCCACCCCATGGTGCCATTTAGCAGAGGAAGTGGAGTGAGAGTCAGCAGCAATGACAGTCTCTTTAGAAATATTGACGCCTAATATGTTACTGATTTATGTAATTTTTGTAACTCTTTCTGGTATGGTAAAAAAGCCTCAATAACAGTTTTACTCATGTTTTAACAGGTTAGTTTCATTTGGTCCTAAAATATTTGTGAAGACTTCATTGCAAATTCAATATAGTAGGGATCAATGGAGTCAGACACTTTTGTCCTGTTTTCATTTGCAATTTAATTTTGCACATCCACTGGCAAAATTTCCGTAATTATGTCCAGGAAAGATCAACTGAAGAATGAACATACGGTAAAGTGTAATTACAAAAATTGTAGTCATTTTCCTCTCTAAACCCCTTAGTCATTAAGTTACCATGTTGTTCTTTAGGAAAATGCAGTCAAACTCAAGTTGAGAGAGAAGTTTGGGTAGCATGTGGCTGGCTCATGTATTGTGAGGCTCCCTAGCAGGACTTCAAAGCAGAAGCTGATTGTTGCAGATGGGAAGAATGGTCTCCACAGAAATACCTTTTTAAGAATTATGATGCTGTAATTCATATGGTAGGCACTTGTGATTCGTTCCTGATGATGTTGGGATCATTTAACTCACAAAACCATTGTCGCTACCATAAAATCCTTTCATCTGTAGCCAAAAAAGGTTTATTTCATGCAAATGAAAATTTTTCATTAAAGCATCACCTTAATAATGGGAAAGGTATATATTTTCTGGTCATGTTTAAAATGTAAATTTATGAACATATTTTGAAGATTCATTTCACATTAAGATCTTTATTTATTTGATGTTCTAGGACTCTTTTCAAGTTCATTGAAACTGGAAATCAATTTTAGAAGAACTAAGGAGATTATTATCATTAAATCTTTCAGTTGGCTTATTCCAAGCAGCCCTATAAATACTGCATATGTTTTAAAGAAGGCACTTTCAAGTACAGTAAAAATCCTTTTACTGTTCCAGTCAGTGATGCTCCAGGAAGTAATTTTATATTCTCAGCACCTTTTGAAAACAAATGAATAGTTGGTTTGTATCCTAAACAAAATCTGAGACAAGAGAATACTTCAATGCCAGTATTTTGGAAAAATGAAGTTAAAAAATATTTATCCTCAGGAATTCCTGAGAATAAAATGGCAAGAAAGGTTGACTGGCATTTTGACCATCCATCCATCCATCCGTCTGTCCATCCATGATCCATCTATCTAGAAATCAACAGTTTATTTACTAAATGCCTACTATGTGCCACAGTTTTATATATAAATCTTATACTTCAAATACATGAACCTCAGTTTTCTCATCTGTAAATACAACTACGGATTATTTATTCTACCTCACAGATTTGAAATAAGTATCTAATCATAAAAAGCCACCTCAATATATATATAAATACAGTACATTGAACAGAACCTGGCACATAGCAGGTATTCAGTTTTTATATTTTTGAATACAAGAATTTAACCGTAGAACTTAAGATCTAGAAATGAATTTTAAGATTAAATACTCCAATTCTTTCATTTTAAGGTTGAGGAAACTAAGACTCAAAGGTCAATTATCAAGGCAAATAGTTAACTACAGAGTTGGGGTGAGAACCCAAAGCATTTCCCACTATTCAGCCAACCCAATAGATATTAAGACTGCCCATTTTTTTTAGACATGATTTCCAGTTCAAAAGGAACTTTAAAAAGAGTTCCTAGACACCAAATGGCTTTTACAAATCATTGCTTTGGTGTGTTAAGTGTAAATGATCCAGAAACATGTGAATTAAATTTCCCTTAAAATACACAAATATAAAACCAGTGAGGAGATAAAAATCCCTAGAAAATGCTTTTGGATATCATAGGACCATTCCTTCCCACCCCTCAACAAAATTGTTTTTGCCAAACCCCAACTGCAATTTGATTTGCCAATCACTAGCTTTTACTGCTGTTTTCAATAATGCATTAAACACATGGGATCTATTCTCTCATCGATGCTCATGCAAAACTGGCCAAGTGAGATGAACAAGAGCAGGACAGTCTCATGCTAAGCAATGATGATCCCATTACAGTACTTTGCACTACTCAAATTCAACCAGTATTTACTGAGTACACACTCTAACAATAACTAGGGAAATACGTGGATGAATAAGATATAGTTCCTGCTTCCAGAGAAATTACATATAAGGGGCACATACACGGATAAATAAAATTTGACATAGAGAAAGATAATTGTTATAAAATAAACACATTTTTATAAAGCTTAATAGATGGAAGACATACATCTGTTTAGAAGAAACTCAGAAGATAATAGAGGACATATTCAAACATCTGCAGTGTTATGCATTTGTATATCTTTGCCTCAGCTTCCCACTTCTGATACAGGAACAGTCATGCTGGTTAGTTTCAGTAAAATATATGTAAAATGCACCCACCCAGCACTTCACACATAGGCAATATCAATAACTATTACTTCCTCACCAGCCCATCAGCCCTCTTCGTGATTCAAAAGCTCTCTTAGGTAAACAGGCAAAGTATTCTAAATGGTATCATTTTTTTCATTCATTTGGTTTTTCTACTAGTAAACTTAGTTGTAGAATTACTCCGTTATGCTCACATAGGACCACATATATTACAGTTCCAGACAGCAAAATGGGGAATGGAAAAATAAGTTTGGAGAACAGGAACCCATATTTCCAGATAATCCTACTCTTTAAAATTTTTTCTAAAAAATAAATTGCCAGAATTAATACGTTCAAATCTAGCACCTAGCTTGGTACATAGTAGATGCTCAGTACATGCTACTGAAAGAATGAATGAATATGGAATGAATGTATTCTATTTAAGTTTACTTAATTCCATTTCAATTAGATAGTATGGTAGGCAGAAATCTCAGAATGACCCCCAATAACTTTTTTTTTTTTTTTTTTTTTTTTTTTTTTTGCGGTATGCGGGCCTCTCACTGTTGTGGCCTCCCCCGTTGCGGAGCACAGGCTCCGGACGCGCAGGCTCCGGACGCGCAGGCTCAGCGGCCATGGCTCACGGGCCCAGCCGCTCCGCGGCATATGGGATCCTCCCAGACCGGGGCACGAACCCATATCCCCTGCATCGGCAGGCGGACTCTCAACCACTTGCGCCACCAGGGAGGCCCCCCAATAACTTTTGCTCTTGTATAATACAGTCTCCTCTGAGTGTGGATGAAATCTGTGCATATAATGTATACTCCTGTGGTATGGCAAAAAGGTGTTTCAGTTGACTTTGAGTAACTCAAAGGGAAGATTTCAGGCACTGTCGGAGGGAACTGGAGGGGGTTGGCTAAGATAATCTAATTGCATGAGCCCTTCAATTTTTTTTTTAATTAAAAAAAATGTCTTTTGGGGCTTCCCTGGTGGCGCAGTGGTGGAGAGTCTGCCTGCCGATGCAGGGGACACGGGTTCATGCCCCGGTCCGGAAAGATCCCACATGCCGCGGGGCGGCTGGGCCCGTGAGCCATGGCCGCTGAGCCTGCGCGTCCGGAGCCTGTGCTCCGCAACGGGAGAGGCCACAACAGTGAGAGGCCTGTGTACCGCAAAAAAAAAAAAAAAAAAAAAAAAAAAGTTTTTTGGCCATGCCACGCAGCATGTAGGATCCTAGTTCCCAGATCAGGGATCAAACCCACATCCCCTCCAGTGGAAGCACAGAGTCTCAACCACTGGACCACCAGGGAAGTCCCACATGCGCCCTTTAAAAGCAGAGTTTTTCTCTAGTTGGTATTATAAGAAAAGTTAGGGAGATTTGAAGCATGAGAAGGACTTGATGCACCACTGATGGTTTGAAAATGTAAGGGACCATGTGAGGAGGAATGTTGGTAGCTTCTAGCCAACAAGGAAATGGGGACCTCAGTTCTACAACTGCAAGGGACTAAATAAACTCAGAAGAGGATTGTTCCTTACAACCTCTAGCATAAGGAGCCAGCCTGGCTGATATTTTGATATTAACCGTGTAAGACCAGAAGCAGAGAACCCAGTTCTTGTGATCTAACAGAACCGTGAGGAAATAAATGGATGGTGGGGCTTCCCTGGTGGAGCAGTGGTTAAGAATCCACCTGCCAATGCAGAAGACACCGGTTCGAGCCCTGGCCTGGGAAGATCCCACATGCCGCGGAGCAACTAAGTCCATGAGCCACAACTACTGAGCCTGCACTCTAGAGCCCACGAGACACAACTACTGAAACCTGTGTACCCAGAGCCTAAGATCCGCAACAAGACAAGCTACCGCAATGAGAAGCTCGTGCATCACAACAAAGAGTAGCCCCCGCTCACTGCAACTAGAGAAAGCCTGCAGGCAGCAACGAAGACCCAACACAGCCAAATAAATAAATAAATACATAAATAAATAAATAAATAAATAAATAAAATTTTAAAAAAGGATGGTGTTTTGAGTTAATAAATTTTCACATATCCCTGAATATGCTATAGGCGTAAGATAAATCGATAGTGGAATAACAGTTCATGAGGTAAAATTGAAAGTGTAAGGAAAGCTGGAATAGTAATGGTAACTACAACAATGAACAATTCTAAAATATTTATCCTGTGCCAGGTCCTGGGGTTCATACAGATGTTTCACTCAGTCCTCACACCAACATTATGAGGTAGCTACAGACAGTATCCAACTTTCTAGAGGGGCAAACAAAGAGAAGTTGAGTAACTTTCCCAAGGTCACACAACTAGAATATAGTAATGTCAGGACTCAGGCTCTAGACTCTGAGGCCTTAACCACTGACCCTACTGCCTGTTTAAAATAAGTGAGAAGAGCCCCAAATAATTTTTTTAAAAACCCACACACATAAAGCATGTTTACTTTTCACTTAGAATAACATGAAGTAACCAATGCATGTCACCATGTGCCCAAAGGGTTCATCTGTCCTCGCTATTCTCCACCCATTTCCCCCACTAAGTGCCAACTACCAGTATGCTGAGGAATAAGACATATACCTTGACAATGCCTGAACAAAGTGTCTGCTGGATCTGGAAGAAGTGGGTTGTTAGAAGAAAATAAGGTTATGATGAATTTTCAGTCATGATGAGATACTTCAAATAGAGTCAGTGCTGCTAACTTCTCTGTTACGCTGAACCAAAGCCAAAATCTGTGGGTCACTTTGTTTAAAAGAACAGGAGAATCCCAGTCCGGGATGAACCCAGGTTTATGTAAATTAGGTGACCTTTTCCAGGCAGAGAGATTTCAAGAACTGTGAACTCTTCTGAAGAACCAAGGGCTCTGTATGATCACTGGCCATGTCAAATTGGACACTGCAAGCCTTTTCTAACTAACGCATCTTGTGCTCAAGGAACTATGGGAGGGCTTATACAGCTGAAAGAGTGTACAAGTTAGGAGAAGACCCTGGGCCTGGAGATGGGCAAGCATCCCAGCAGAAAACTCTAGGCTCACTTTCGGAGAGCAGTGACCTCCATACACCAGCCACCCAACCACTTGTCGTTGGCTTCTCACATTTTTCAGGATTAAATTCAAAGCCTTCAAGACATGGTCTCTCTCTCCAGCCCCATCTTCTGTCATGTCCCCACATTTACTCTTCCCTTGATGTAACTAGTTATACAATTTGATGAACACAGCAACCAAACAATGCCCACAGTTCTGAGCTTCCACTGATGAAATGTCCTGTCCACATCCAGCTAACTCCTACTCACCTGTTAAATTTAGTGTAAGCAACATCCTGAGCCCCCTGGGCAATGCAGAATTGTTCCTATGTGCCCCCTTCACACTGATTTCTCTCTATAGTCCTTAATTTGCGAGTTCACCCTACGAGGTTATAAACTTCTAGACAACAGGGACCACATCTTGCCTGGCTTTGTATATCCAATGCCTAGTACAGTGCTTGGCATTCTCAGTATGTTAATTAAATGACTGATGTATAAATAGTAGAGAGACCTGAAGCTGACTTTATAGACTTGGATGAATGTGTGTTAATAGCTAAAGTGTATGTGGAACTTATTGCAGGGTAGGCTCTTTACAACTTATTTAATGTTCAACCCAGCTAACACACACACACACACACACACACACACAGAGGTATGAAAGAGGTATTACCATTATTCTCAATTTAGAGATGGGAAGTAAACACAGAGAGGTTAAAGCACGTTGTCCAAGGTAAAACAGCTCTGGAGTCCACACTCTTAAATTACAATACCCAACTTTCTGGATTCAGGGCCCATGGTGATACTGGAGAGCAATTTTTGAAGAAAAGTAAAGAAAAGCAAAGCCCTGAAAAATGTCATGCTCTTGGGGCTTCCCTGGTGGCGCAGTGGTTGAGAGTCCGCCTGCCGATGCAGGGGACACGGGTTTGTGCCCCGGTCCGGGAAGATCCCACATGCCGTGGAGCGGCTGGGCCCGTGAGCCATGGCCGCTGAGACTAAACGTCCGGAGCCTGTGCTCCGCAACGGGAGAGGCCACAACAGTGAAAGGCCCGAGTACCGCAAAAAAAACAAAACAAAACAAAATGTCATGCTCTTACACCTACTACAGAATAACTATTTTCCTTTCTTAATGTTTTAAAAAAAATACTGTGGCCAGTACACGTAAAAAATCTTTCTCAAAGATTGGCTGGGGGAGCAGCCAGGGAAAAAGTTTAGGTCCAAAGAAATACAACAAGCCACAAAGAAAACTCAAGTCCCTGTCACAGACTGTTTCTTACACAGTTCTATGAAACTTGTAAAGAATTTCATTAATTTAGTTTTACAGAGTGAAAGTAGAATACAGGAACTGTGCTGGCCAATGAGGATATAGTTTTGAGCGTAACAAAGACAGTCCCTTTCCTTACATCACTTAGAAACTAATGTTAGTGAGAGCTACCATCACCAGGTACCATGCTATGTGTTTGAAACATTATCTCATTTAATCATCACAACTGCCCAAGTGGGAGAATGAGTTAAAAAGAAATTAACTTGCCCAAGCAACACAGATAATGGCAAAGCTGTAATAAGGAAGTGGCTTGTTGATTCCAGCACGCGTCCTTCAAACCTCTCAGCTGTGTTTGAATCCACATACTGAAGTACTAGTTCAATGTATTAATGCTACAGTCACGGCACCAACTGTGCCTGAATAACACTCCTCAAATGTTAATGACTGTTACCCATTCTTCTTAATCAAGCTTTAACTTACATTCATAAAAACTGATTTTCAGGAAAAAAAAATCTACTTTGATTTTCTGATATTATCACTTCGAAAAGGAATATATTACTTGCCCCCCTGCTAAAACCCCTAATTTCTTTTCGAATTAACCCTTGGAACTAAGCTTGCTTTTCAACGTTGGTATAGCATTAATTCATGACGGCACTCCCCAAATCCAGCTCAGATAATGATGGTCATGGCAATTCTTGTAGTGCCCACTGCCAAAAAGTTTATCTACTATATTTGTCCTTGTGGTTACTTCATGACTAATTGCTTTTTTAAAAAAAATAAATTTATTTATTTGTTTATTGGCTGTGTTGGGTCTTCCTTGCTGCGCGCAGGCTTTTCTCTAGCTGTGGCGAGCGGGGGGCTTCATTGCGGTGCGTGGGCTTCTCATTGAGGTGGCTTCTTTTGTTGCAGAGCACGGACTCTAGGCACACAGGCTTCAGTAGTTGCAGTACACAGGCTCAGTAGTTGTGGTGCATGGGCTTAGTTGCTCCATGGCATGGGGGATCTTCCCGGACCAGGGCTTAAACCCATGTCTCAATGGACATAAGTCTCATTGCCAAAAATATTTCCTTGGAATTCCATTTCCCAAATGACCCAGGTTTTTAATTTCAAGACAAAAATACCTGATTTTAAAAGAAAAGTTTCTACCCTCAGGGCAAAACTGATGATTTCTTATTTTTCTTGCCATAAAAGGAGGTTCAGGAAGCCTCTGAATTATAGGTTTCAAGCAACCATTTAATTTAGATTAAATTAGACAGCAATTGTATGTTAAATAAATATGAAATGGCTCTGAATGTATTTGTCAAAGATTAAGCATTCTGTAATACTTGGCTTCTATTACACATTTGTTATTGCTGATTTTTAAAATAAATCACCATTTAATTGAAATATTTAAAGAACATTTACAAAGGAAAGTATAGTATTTAGCAAAACCCATGAGAATCTAGTAAGACCAGTAAGGTAGCTCTTTTAAAAAAAAGTAGCCTGTTCTCCAACATTGTGGTAGAAAATCTGTAGTGCAATTGTGGCCAGAATCCTATACAATCTTTACAAATGCCATGATTCAACTTGCCAACGTGCCAGCATGAAACCAAAAAGTGTTTATTTTAAATATTTATTATCAAAGTAGTTTTGGTCTGTTATAGGCTCTTCCCACCTGCTATTAAAAAAAAAATCATTAACTGAATTACAGGTAGATGAAAATAGAAACTTCCTCACATATCCATCAGTATATGAGTATAACTATCATTTTGGGGCGGGGGGGGGGAGGAATGAAATATTCCAGAGTACACTGCATCGTGATTTTTATCCTGTACTTTTTTCCTGCTTTCCCGAGCTGGAGATGTGGAACATGAAAAAGGAGTCTTCCCTAGATCATGCTAGAGGTCTTGCATCTCAAGGCACAACGAGGCCCAATATCCAAGATACTCTAAAATGTGGCAAAAACAGAGCATTTCAGGGAGCGTGGTGGCTTTTTAGGTCAAATACTTCAAGGCACTTAAGAGATCTGAAAGATGACAAGAGTGTAGCATTGAATGTTGACAGAGTGAACTAAGCAGAGGCCAGTGTCAGAATGGGTAGATCAAAGATAAAGAAGAGTTTTCAGGACTTTGGGGACTAGCTGGGAGTCCAGCTAGTCCAAAGTCTGGACTACGTATCAGAATAAATGAAGGAGCATAATCTGCTGGTAATTCCAGAATCATTAGAACTGGGAGGTCATGAATGTCTTTCAATAAGAGTCTGTAATGAGGGACTTCCCTGGTGGTCCAGTGGTAAAGAATCTGCCTCACAATGCAGGGGATGCGGGTTCAATCTCTGGTTGGGGAACTAAGATCCCACGTGCCGCGGGGCGACTAAGCCCGCACGCCATAACTACTGAGCTCATCCACCTCAACTAGAGAGCCTGTGTTCCTCAAACTGCAGAGCCCACAGGTCCTGGAGCTTGCACGCCGCAACTAGAGAGAAAAAACCCACACGCCACAACTAGAGAGAAACCCGAGTGTGTCACAATGAAGAGCCTGTGCACCGCATCAAAGACCTTGCAAGCTGCAACCAAGACCCGATGCAGCCAAAAATAAATAAAATAAATAATAAATTTTAAAAAAAGAGTCTGTAATGAAATTAGGCAACCGATTTTCAAACTAAAGACCATTACAGATACACTAGGGCTGGGAGTCAAGCTGGAATACACTTCAGATATGCACCTGTCTAGTCTATTGCTCCTCCCTTAAAGCGTCAGTATAGATTTACCAAAAATAGTTAAAATTGCAGAATCTGGATATTAACAGACTGATCCATAACTGAAAAATGTGGGAATTTTATTAAGGTATGACCACTGGCATTCTTCTTATCCCAATGAAAAGCATCATAGCTTCAAGAAAAAAAAGAACTGAGTGACCAAAATTACCTAACTAATACCAGATGACAAAAGAAATTTAAAATGACTGTTAAAGGAATGTGCCTTTTATCATAACTATTATGTCTCAAAGGAGTTGTGTAACTCATCATAAAAACTTTCAACCTCAAATTCATTAAGGAAAAATGACTTCTCTTGAGAGATACCCAGATGTTCTCTGCCAGCTCCTTAAATCCACCCAAGACATCTGTTGAGTCTTACTGCCTAAGGAATGTTAGTTTCTAGAAAAGATTATCTAGTCTATCTTGTGAAACATCAGTGACAGAGCCAGTGTGGCACTACTGATTCTGAGTTTGGGTAACATTAATCAACAGTAAAAACGAATGTTATCAGGGCTTCCCTGGTGGTGCAGTGGATAAGAATCTGCCTGCCACCGCAGGGGATACAGGTTCGATCCCTGGTCCAGGAAGATCCCACATGCCGCAGAGCAACTAAGCCCGTGAGCCACAATTACTGAGCCTGCGAGCCACAACTACTGAAGCCCATGTGCCTAGAGCCCGTGCTCTGCAACAAGAGAAGCCACTGCAATGAGAAGCCCACATACCGCAACGAAGAGTAGCCCCCACTTCCCACAACTAGAGAAAAGCCCGCGTACAGCAACAAAGACCCAACACAGCCAAAAAAAAAAAAAAGAACATTACCAACTAAATTCCAGCTCTGCTGGATAAAGCTAATTCTCATCTCTAGGTTTTAATTTCTCTATGGGTCAATTAAAGGGGTTGGATTAAGTATTTCTTAAAGTGAGGTTAACCTCTGGCTAATCTGAATCATGCAGGTGTTTATTAAAATGCAGATTCCTGAGACTCATTCCTGAACAAGTTAAAATCCAAATCTCTGGGGTGAGACCCAGACTCTGCATTTAAATTTATTTATTTATTTATTTTTGACTGTGTTGCATCTTTGTTGCTGTGTGTGGGCTTTCTCTAGTTGCAGCGAGCGGGGGCTACTCTTCATTGCGGTGAGTGGGCTTTTCATTGCAGTGTCTTCTCTTGTGGAGCAGGGGCTCTAGGCACGTGGGCTTCAGTAGTTGTGGCACTCGGGCTCAGCAGTTGTGGCTCGCAGGCTCTACAGTGCAGGCTCAGTAGCTGTGGCACACGGGCTTAGTTGCCCCGTGGCACGTGGGATCCTCCTGGACCAGGGATTGAGCCCATGTCCCCTGCACTGGCAGGAGGATTCTTAACCACTGCACCACCAGGGAAGTCCCCCAGACTCTGCATTTAAAATAAGGCCCTCGAATTACGTTTCAGAGCCATGTGACTACAAGATCATGAAGGGTCCTTCCAGCTCTGCCATTTGGGTTGATCCTTTGATATCTGTAGTAGTCAACAATATAAGCATACCAAGAAACAAGCAAAATAGATCCAGTTTTATTTTGCTTGTCAACAAGACAGACATCGAAATAAAGATAATAGACTTCATTGTTACTCCAGGTTTGGGCTGTCATGAGATGGTATACAAAGTAGAATTTCAACCTGGTATTTTCACCCTTTCCCTGCCCTGTGTTGTATCCCAGTCTCCCTTTTAAGTGCAATTCTCCTCTTCCTTCTGGTCTCCATGAAATATACTTTTAAGAAGGGTTCTTACATGGTGAATTTATGTCAGTGGGTTATCTTTATCAGGAAAGTTTAGGCATGGGAGCCTCATCTCAATAATTAAATGTTAACTTTTACAAAATTCATAAAAAAGTGCCCCATTATAATAAGAGTTATATAACTTGTTAATTCTGGAATGATAAAAGCCTTTTTCCTCTATTAGGAAGCCTTCTCAAGTGAAACTGTGTCCTGGCTCTCCCCCAAAATGTAGTCTTAAAGGAAATTATTAACTCACATTTAAGACCAAACCTTGTTACCATCATTTTGGTTACTCTTACGATAAATTATAAAGTGTGAAATGCCAACATGAGGAAGACATTCCACTAATGATAAATAAATAGTTTAGGTTATAATAATAATAGGCAGCTCTTTGGAAACAATAATTTGCAAAACAACACATTAGTGCCCTTTTGATTTCATATTTCTAAAGATAATAAAATTTTCCTTAAGCACACTGAGTTTTCTGTTGATTAGGCCTTTAAGTTAATCATGACTATTCATTACCTCAAGTATTTATTGAGGAAAGTTTTCTATGTTGTACTTGTCTCTTTATTACCTACTACTTCAAAGTGCAAGGCTTGATTTGAATAGAGGATCTGAGACATGCAATACTATTAAACAAAAAGACCTGGCCTATGTTCAACCAACCAGACAACTACATTTGAGGAGCCATGATTCTTAATGGAAAACAATTTTTCAGGCCCATAAATTAAATTAAGTTAAAACTAAGTTTATTAACAAGAGAACTCTGGTGAATCCCAACTGCCATCATTGAGCATAAAAGGAAAAGCAGGTTCTTAGGATATTTCAGCATTTCAATTGGTTGATTCAGTCAAATAATTGGATCTAGTGAAGTTTTGTTTCTGGTTGAAACAACTGAGGTTGCAGCATTTGCAGGACTATATGGTCAAACTGACTGTGTGTGAATCTATCACCCAAGGATATACTAAGTTTTTAGTGAGGAGAGACAGACAATAAACAAGGAAAGGTAATAAAAGCATGGTTATTTTGGTGGCTTAATGTAGGGTCAATTTTTAATGATCACCCGAAGAAGGCCTGGAATTCTTACATCTATTCTTAGCATAAATAAGTGGGGAAAATTGTAAATCATTTATATAAATATCTCATTTAATTACATTAGTCCACAGAATGTGTCTTTTTTTTTTTTTTTTTCAGTACGCGGGCCTCTCACTGTTGTGGCCTCTCCCGTTGCAGAGCACAGGCTCCGGACACGCAGGCTCAGTGGCCATGGCTCACGGGCCCAGCCGCTCCACGGCATGTGTGATCTTCCCAGACCGGGGCACAAACCCGTGTCCCCTGCATCAGCAGGCAGACTCTCAACCACTGTGCCACCAGGGAAGCCCTACAGAATGTCTCTTGAACGATACTGACTTTCTGTATCAACATTTTTTCTCCCCTGCTTTATGAAACACTCTTCTCAACTGGCCTTACGCCATGATACTCTCAGGTTTCCCTCCTTCCTTTCCTGTTCCGAGTCTAGCTGCTGGCTCCTCTACCGCCTTCCTCCTGAGAAGTGTGGGTACTCCCAGAGTTCTGCCCTCAGTACTCCACTCCTCCTCTGCAAACGCTGTCTAATCAGTGAATCCTTTCACTGCTACATCATTTACATCCATAATCACTAAGTCAAAGACTGAAATCTCCATCTCTCCTTACCCTCCTTTTCTAGATTTAATTCTCATTCACAAATTGCCCAGTAGGGCATTTCTTTATACATCCACACTTGACTCTAACTGACCATGTCTAAATATTATCCATGATCCATCTTCCATAGCTTCTCCTCCTAAAATCCCCTTAACATCTGCCAATGACAATGCTCAAACTACCTGGTTTGGTAAGCCAGGCCCCAATATGCCATATTGTTAAACTGACGATCCTAAAGATGCTTTCTTTCTGGAGATTGCTTTGGGTGAGAGCCACCAGTGACATCTCAGGCATGTTCTTTAATTTTCCTGGGTCTCTATTTCTTCTTCTGTGAATTCGGCGTAAATAACACTTGAGATTATGGTGAATACATGGAAGACTGCACATTTCTGCTTAAGCACAATGTGAGGACACAGCAAAGTGCAACAAATGGTTGCCGGAGAGAGCAAATGTGATGTGTTTACTTATGTCTTTCTTTCCATCTGCTTTCCCTTCTCCTCTTATTTATATTTAATTCATCATCCAAGAGCCAGCTCTGCTGCCCCCTGTCACTACTCTTAGAGAAATTTCCCTGATCACTATACATTTTCCCTGCAGAATTCACTTAACCAGGTACTGTCTTTTCTTGCATGTCTTTTTTATTTTCAATTTAATTGTGAAATTCTGAAAGAGTTGTTCAACACCCCAATTTTTGACATGTCATCCAAACCAAAACAGTAGTATTTACTGAATAAATTAAAAGCCAGTGTTCCTCATTCTCATGTCCAAAGGGACATTTAGATTGAGCAGTGCCTATGCTTGGATCTGAGTTCTCAGTCCTGACTGACTGCAAACATAGTGACAGTCGAGCCAGGGAGATCAGTGCTTTGGCATTCTCTGTACTTTTTCCCAAGGAATGTAGGAAGATTTCATATTTGTGAACTTTGAAAGCATTTCAGCTCACCTTTACTGACTCTTTTCTTTCCACCACGTGTGCTTGCAGAACTTGAAATGTAATGTGAATACTGAAGTGGATCGTCTCCTTCCTCTGGAGATGTAACTTAACATGAACAAAATGTGGACTCTACCCGAGCAATGCTCAGGAAAGCCTCTCAGGTCCGGAAATAAACATTCTGGGATACTCTGCAGGCCAGATGTGCAGACTGTGAGATGGCATGTGAGAGTTGAGAGAAAGAACCCAAGCGCATTAAATCTAGCATATTCCCAGGGTGGCTTGCTTTTCTTTGCAAAGATGTGGCAGGGAAGCCCTTTGCTCCTGGCTGCTGTTTGCCCACATTTCCTGGCTGTTTGCTGATATCTATTAAAAGGTAGGTTTGAGAATAATGGTTCTGATAGGGAGGTAGGAAGCACCACCTAAACCCAAAATGTTTATGTGCCCCTTTCTCTCTAAAGCCCAAGAGCCACCTCATTAGACATATGATATAGAATTCACCAAAATTCGACAGCAGTTTACTGTGTTATCTTGAGCAAATCATGTTGCCACACTGAGATGCAGCTTCGTCACTTTCTCATTTGTAAAGGAACTAAAACCTAGTTCCTTTACATCTATGATTCTTCCCGAGTAAAAGATTCATCTTTACCCCCATGCAGCAGCGCTCTCCAGGTCAAACTCTAATTACTCTCTTCGGAACTCCAAGAAATGGCTGCCAAATCTCTGGCTGCTGACTGACATTTCATATCCACGCTAGTGCACTTTCAAACACAAACCATCCTGAGCCTGTCTTTGTTCTTTGGGATGTCTGTTTCCGTCATCCCAAGAAAATGTAAGAACAGTCAAACACAGGTGTTTGGGCATGGCCTAACAACTACGGTTCTTTGTCTTTTTTTTTTTTTTTTTTTGAGGAGGGAATCTGTTTTAACGTATAGAAAAAGTCACAAAGGCTGATCCCAAAGTCTTGACATCCCCTCTGGTTGTCTGAAAATTCCCTCTGAAGTCCATGAGAATGCTGCACTCCATGGACCCAGGCCCGTAATTGACAAATGAGGAAATATCTGAGGGGACAGAATTTTAAAGTTAGCAAAGAAAAAAAAAACCTCTTAATACAGAAAAGGTGATTTTGTTGTTGTTGTTGTTGGAAAAAATGGGAGTTTAAACAGCACATTTATTTCCTTTTAATTTCTGGGCTGTCAGACATCAGCTCTGAAGCCCTGATTCGGAACACATGCAGAGTCCCTTTGAAGTTCTGGCTGCTTTTTTTTTTTTAACAATGGCAGAAAGATATAAAGAAATTAAACTGCAACATAATCATGAAACAGAACTTCGGGACTCCTGATTTACAAATTGTCATTCTTTCATTTTTTTAGGGCTCTGTTTTCAAAGCTTCATTGTAGCACATAGTTTTTTGTAATTTTTTTCCCTTTAAGCTCGATCTTCAGTTATTCTTTTCTCCTCCAAGATGAAGCTTTCTACTTGTATTTTAATCAACTAAAAAATAGTTTATTGTGGTTTTCTGAAGACAAGAAAGGAACTGGAAAATCCAGGGTAATACATTAACGGAAACTTTTTGATAAAAGCCATAGCAATATAGGGTTTAGCTCTCAAAGTACCCAATTCTCTTGGCAGAAAGACAAAATTGTACCTTAAATTTTCAGGCAGTCTAGAGAAAATGTCTACTTCGTTTTCATGCTCTAATTGCAAAAGATCATTACTAAAGGTTTCAAGGACTCTTAATAAAAACTGCATTTCAAATTTTGTCTGGTAGATGCCAAATTTGAAAACAAACACACACACACACACACACACTCACATACACACACACCACACACAAACTGATTTAATGTTGTCATTCAGAGGTCATACATATTTACTTGAACAAGGTGCACATGAATTGTGTAATCCAACAGCCCCTTTAAAATCTACATGCAAATATGAATAGGCTAAAAGATTCTTAGTCCCCCGAATCATTTTCCTCCTTCTATATTTTTTCTGTAAATCTTGTATTGGTTTTATCATATAAAGTATTGTAATATTTATACTCTTTCTTAATACTGCTATACTTTATTCTACCTCTTTCCATTGTTAGAGTGAAATTTCTCCTGCAGGGTTTCTCCTCTGCTATATTTTTAATGGTCAAAATTTCAAAAACGATGATTTCATCCAAAGTACTGACCTTCAGTGACTACTCATCATTTTTTATGTCAAGTTCCAACTCCATAGAGCAAAGTAATGTGGGAAGTTGGAAGAACTATCCCCATCACTAGTCAGCTTATACTCACTTCTGAGAACTGGTGGCTAAATTTTCAGAGACTCTGCAAGCACAGCCATTATTAAATATTATATAAACTTACAATTTAAAACTTATATTAAAAACAAAGGTATTAAATACTCAAAACTCATCATTTCCTAATTTTTCAGCACAGTTGCTACTGTATATGCGCCTAGGGTTATTTGTATCTATTGTATTCCTCTGGTGGAAATACTATGTTAACGGTTTGCTACTGCATATCTCTTCTCAACCTGTGTTAGTGACTTCACTTTAGCTGAAATTGGCCACGTGGGAGTATTACACCACAGGCCTGTTTGTTTGTTTGTCTGTTTTAGAGAGCTACCTTTCAAACATTTACCTGCACCACTAATTGACCTCTGTACCTAAATTATTCAAAATACCTAATTTACAACTTACAGTGATCACTTTATATTTTATCTTGGGTTAATTCAAGTAAGAATTGGAAGCTGGAATTTATTTTTGTCAGTCTTCCTTTTGGGGGGAGCACTGAAGGGGAGAATGAGAATACGTGTAATTATTTCTACTATTTCCACTTGCCTACAGACTGAAACTCCTCAAACCTCCTTAACTGCATGCTATTTTTCAATCCCTTCACTGTTATTCAACATACTGACTTTCCTTTTACGTTCCCAGCTTCCAGGGCTTTAACTTCTTTTCTGCCTAGAATAAAACTGCATTTTCACATCTACTGAACCACCTCTCAAGGCTTTAATGAAAATTTACATACTCTGTGATGTCAGTAGTAATTAGGAAGGTTGGTATAAGATTCCTCTTATTTTCTGGCACAGGATCAGGCACACGTGGTCCAAATGAAACAGAAAGAAAACTGTTCATAATTTCTTTTTTTTAAAGGAGAGGGGAGTAAAGTGTCTATTGCTATGTCATTACCTTAGAATCCTGGACTGTTAAGTGTCTGGAAGGGGGGTACCAAGTATGTCAAGTAGCCTAATCCCTTAAGTATTAAATAATCATCAGATGGGCTGCCAAACTTCCTCTCATTCTACTTTGACAGCAGCCTCCATCTACAAGTGAAAAACATTTCTCTGTCAAGTAGTTTAAATTCTATTATTCTGATATGAATGACTGTCTTGAATACAAACAGATTTTAGACAGAAAATTAAGATCTCTTTCTCCAGAAGGGATGTGGAAGAGATTTGGATAAGAACTGGAGAAAGTCTGACCATGGAAATTAGCCATGTGTTGAAAAGACTGCATTATTTATATACACTTACATAGCCTTTGGTCTAGTTCTCAAGAATGCTAGATTCCCCTCAATGCCCAAAAGAGGAATAGAAAATTTCTAAGCAGAGAAAATTTCATTTGTATGTGCTACAACTAAATAGAACTTTTTCACTGAAAATTCCTCTTTAGGTAGTTTTCTAATATTTAAGACTAGTATTATTTGTAGTACAGGGATGAGAACATCAGTATAAACACACCGCCTAAGCTCTTGTGTAACATCATTTTTAGAGAGCATGAGCACGTCCTTAGTGAAACTGAAATACCTAAATCTCAGGCCTACCTAGGTTCAGCACAAATCTGTCTTATCCCAAATTCTAGCAAGGAGATTATTCTAATTTTTATTAGAATCATTACAATTAATGACACATACAAGTTTTTTATAATTAAAAATTAGACCAATATTTCTCAGCCTCCACACTACTGATATTTTGGATCAGATAATACTTTGTTGTACGGAACTGTCCTGTGCCTTACAGGATCTTTAGCAACATCCCTGGGCTCTCCCCACTAGATGCTAGTAGCACCATCTAGTTGTATCAGCTGCAATGTTTCCAGACACTGCCAAACATCCTCTGGAGTACAAAATCACCTCTGGTTGAGAATCACTGAATTAGACTGATTTCCAGTGAAAATGTTAACTTGACACATAACACACTTTTAGAGGTTTCTTACCTACTGATGAAGAAGAAAACCGCATCATAACAATAATACTTTTGCCCACTTTTAAGATACTTTCGTAGTTTTTAAAAAGCTTTAAAACAGGGCTTCCCTGGTGGTGCAGTGGTTGAGAGTCCACCTGCCGATGCAGGGGACACGGGTTCATGCCCCGGTCCGGGAAGATCCCATATGCCGTGGAGTGGCTGGGCCCGTGAGCCATGGCCGCTGAGCCTGCGCGTCCGGAGCCTGTGCTCCGCAGCGGGAGGGGCCGCGGTGGTGAGAGGCCCGCGTACCGCAAAAAAAAAAAAAAAAAAGCTTTAAAACATTATCTCATTTAATTCTCATAACCTAAACATGTGGGGTTTTACGACAATTTTCATAGATGAGAAAACTGAAAACAGAAAAAGAAATACCTTCCCAAAGATCACTCAGCTATTGTGCTAGATCCAAATATATTCTAACGTTCATATCTATATAGTCAATGAAAAATTACCAAGCACTGACTATATAAAAACAGTGTAACTGGTGTGGCTCTTAGCTTTTATATTATGCTTACTTCTAGAATATTAATCTTTTTAAAAAATATACATATGTTTGTGAAGTACCAATAATTCCATGCAACATTTAAAAATGGGCTCCATATGAGGATATTTGTCTTCCATATGTTAAGAGACAGTGTAAGACAGTATGTCTTTTCCTTTAGAATAAAATAAACTATCATGGAAAATATTGTAAAAATATCTAAAATATATTAGATATGTATACCACATATAAAAAGTAAAATATACTGTGACTATGGCATACATTATAGGTACAAATTTGATCAGAACCAATTCTATGGAAGTCACCTTTAACCTTCATTTTCAAGGTTATTCTGTATCTGGATGATGCTGAAAATGACCTTAAATACTTACACCTATTCTCAGGATATCACTATTCTACCAATAGTTACTACACTACCAAGAGTAAAGTAAACTCTAAATGCCTCATATACCATGCATGTTGCCCTTTGGTGCATTCTGTTTTCTTTCCAGGATTATCTGGTTTCACATCACTGGGTTGCATGACAGAGGATCACTGGTCTACTCTTCTCCAAGGAATAAACTAGCTATGGCTCCAAAGATCTATGGCCTTTCTCTTAACAATGGACCACAATGACATCATTGCTGGATTCTACTTTGCTCCTCGAGGTTGCAGTATGACCCACCTGTAATCAAATTTGGCTGTCAAATAATATGACACCACAACATCTGTGGGGAATTCTTACACTAGCAGCATGACTCAACTGGGAATAACATGAGTGATGTACTCTTGATATGCATCATAGCATCTTATGATGTGTCACTCTTTAAAAATCTTCTTAGACAAAACTTCATCACTTGCAAATTAACTAATATTAAATTCCTATTATTCCTCACCTAGTGACAAACGTTTTTAATAGACAGTTAATCTGTGAATTGTCTATTTTACCTGGGAAACATTTAACAAATCAGAGTGTTCTAGTGATGTGTGGGAGAACCTCCTTGCTTCTCTACCTTTTCCATCTGCTGAATAGAACTACATCCTGCAGGATGGATTCTACACCCTTGGGATCATTTGGTTTTTTTTATTGGAGCTTGTTTTCATAGCATCTGCCTGCAGTTTCTAAGTCTTTGGATGCACATGGAGTTGGTTTCTTCTTTCCTGTGAGGATGATCCTGATGTGAAGATGAAAGAGAGATCTTTCTTTCATCCCACATTCTCTCATTCCCCAGGTTTATACCTAAACTCTCCCATCTCTAGGGTAAGAGTTCTGGTATTCACTGATCCAAATGAGAGCTTTCCAGAGCTTAAAACCTTTAAGACATCCGTGAAACTATAAATATCCCACTATCCTCACCAGCACAAACCTAGATACTTCATAATCTTGGGGAGAGAAATGGGCTTTCCAAATTCTATGGAAAGGAGCTTTGAATACATCTTATCTATCTTTTAAGAGTCAAGGTATTCTTGGTGTACATTTACCTACTCTAAGATGCTGTATTAGATTCCCAAGTGCTTTCAGGCCAATAAAGAGATATAAGGCAAGGTCATGGACTACAACAAGAAAAGATAAGGGGATGAACAAGAGAAGAGATGCCAACAGTATCATGAGCAGTTAACAAGAGCAAGTTCTTCCAGCTGGGAAATAAGGAGGCTCTTCAAGGAGGTGAGGACATTTCTGCTGAAGCTCAAGGATCAGATGAGTTGGCCAAAGTGGGAGGAAGGGCAGAGAATCCACTGAGCACGTTACAGAGAAAGGAAAGGCTGAGGATTTGAGGTTGTTCTGCTAAACAAAAAAGAGAACTTTATGTAGAAGAGGGCAAACATCACTGTAAGGCAAGTCTATGACAACCCATGGAGTCTCTGGAATGTCATTTCTTCATAAAACCTGTCCTATTCCTGACCATCTTGACTTGAAGTGATCTTCTGAAAGCCTAGAGCACTTATTTTTGTTGCTCACTTATCACACAAAAACCATAAATTCATAGAATTTTAGCACTGGAATAAATCCAAATATATATGATAAAGCAAGAGTTAGTAAGGTTTAGTTATCCTGTCTACTATTAGTTTAAATTTTCTTGCAGATGTATATGGAAAAACAATCTATTAAGATGTTAATTAGTGAGTGCCTTTTCTTCCTTTTGGGAAAATGACAGTATTAGCTTTCCAGCACCTGCCCCCCATCTCCCACCCCTGCTCCACACACACACATACACGCAGCCCACTTCTATTCACAGAGAAGTCCCAGGACTTTGGGTTCTGAGTGCTATAGGTTCTTTGGTTTTCAGAGGCTATTGATGGCTTTTATGGTTCAGAGGAAATGAGAAGCTGCCAGATAACAGAAGACAATCTCTGCCAGATTTTTGTTTAGAAGTCCAGCCTTACAAGATAATTTAATATAGACCATCATGAGAGGGAGGGAATTAGGGATTGGAGCCTGAGTTGACAGGAGAGAAACTGGCCCAATTCCAGGCATGGTTTCTTAGACATGAAAGGGAGAATCCTAAACCTAAGGTAGCCATCGAGTCACTCTGTCATGTCGCCTGATTTTATTTTTCATTTAGCACTTAATGCTACTAATACTATCCACGTTTAACTTTTTGTTTGCTAATTGACTCCCACACCCTCACCACTCCCAGGAAGTAAGTTCCATGAGGACAGTGAATTTATCTTTCTCATTCTCACCACTGCATCCTCAGGAAGCAGATGGCACCTCAAAGGGTGTGAGAACAGAGTTTAAAACAAAGGGACGGGGCTTCCCTGGTGGCGCAGTGGTTGAGAGTCTGCCTGCCAGTGCAGGGGACACAGGTTCGAGCCCTGTTCCGGGAAGATCCCACATGCCGCAGAGCAACTAAGCCCATGCACCACGACTACTGAGCCTGTGCTTTACAGCCTGTGAGCCACAACTACTGAGCCCACATGCCACAACTACTGAAGCCCGTGGGCCTAGAGCCCGTGCTCCACAACAAGAGAAGCCAACGCAATGAGAAGCCCGCGCACCACAACAAAGAATAGCCCCCGCTCGCCACAACTAGAGAAAGCCCGCGTGCAGCAACAAAGACCCAACACAGCCAAAAATAAACGAATTAATTAATTAAAAAAATAAAATAAAATTCCCTAAATGAAAGGCTAGGTTCTTGAAATGATAGGGAATTTTACCTTCCCATGACAGTTTTTCTGGAAGTGGCAGGAGTGCTGATGGGACAGCATACGCATATTGACAGCAACAGAACACTCCAAGAGCTTGTGAAATTAGGAGCCAAAGGAAAACAAAAAACATCCCTGTGCCCTAGCTTTGGCACAGAGTGAGTGAAAATACATGCCTTCAAATGGATCACATCAGCCTGGACAGTGGACAACAGCAACCGTGATGGACTGAAGGCTACAGCCCCCTGTGAAACTCTTTAACTACAGAAGCCCCCTTTACCCTCTCACTCAGGTCTCAGCATGACTTTGGGGATGGTTAGAGGGATCCCCATTGACCTTTGTTGAGGATCTAGCAAATGGAAAACTCAAAGCCAGATCAAATTTGATTTAGAACAATAAATCAGCACAATATTTTATGAATCCAAGGGTGTACAGCAAATTCATCCCTGCTATATACTGCTTATTCTTCCAAATAGACATTAATCTCCATGAGGATATTATGGGCTGAACTGTGTCCCCCATCAAATTCATATGTTGAAGTCCCAATCCCAGTACCTCAAAATGTAACCATTTTTGGAGATAATATCCTTAAAAGGTGATTAAGTTGAAATGATGCCATTAGGTGGGGACTTAATAATATGAATGGTATCCTTATAAGAAAGAGAAACATCTGCAAGCCAAGGAGAGAGGCTCGTTCTCCTTTTGTAATATATTGGGAGTGTGAAGAACAGTGTGTCTTTCATAATTATCTTCTACTTACATGGTAGGCACATATGAAGTAGAAAACAAACCTGACCATTTCAGTCAAGTTCTACTTCTTACTACATTAGAAAATAACTTTCATCTATTTTAAAAAATAGGGAAAATAATATTTTTTATTCAAGGAATTTTTTTTTGTTTTAATTGGTAGGATTCTTTTCTTCATCTTCTTTTTTACTGAAGTATAGTTGATTTACAAATTATTCAAGGTACTTTAAAGCTTGTACATGTTCCAATTGTTGGGTGTTTTTGGAAAGACAGGAATCATGCTTATTGTAATTATGAGTATTTCAGTCTCGGACATTCAGCAGAATCTCTGTTCCCAGTCGTAGCCAGTACTATACTGATTCTAGATCCTTTGCCAGTTGTGTAAAGGTCATGTGGAGGTGAGCAGAATATGAGGTATCTGGCTCCAATTCCACTTGAAACATTAAAGTGACTCCAGATTGATAAAATAGAGAGAGGAACAGCGTGCTGGACTACAAAGATTGCAAACCAGAGTGAGTCAACTGGTACATTCTTGACTAATGGTGACTGACAATGAAAGGGAGAAGAGACCTTAGGAAGGAATAAAAACTCCATTTTAGTTTAAGGTGTAGGTAAGATGTACGAGAGTATTTCGTAGAAAGATGACTGAAGACATGAGAGTGAACGGCTGGCAAGGACAAGAAAACAATGTTTCCTGCAAGGATATGAAAAATCACCCTTTTCATGGTCAAATACTGGCACTCAGTGAGATAAGGATAAAAAAGGAAATTAAGAAAGTTAAAAACAGAAACTCTATGCCTATCTTCAGAAAGTGGAAGAGAGGAAATTCTACTGGAGGTCTGTTTGTAAGACTGGCAAGAGGAAGACCATGGAGTAAAGAAGTTAAGAAAAATGAAAATGGATTAAAGCTCGAGAGGAGCATTATCGATTCAGTAATTCTGGTCTAACTTACCACTGCTTAGGGGCCCTATGCAAGTGTTTTACACGAGCTATGAGTATAGTGTTATTTCTGTTTAGTAAATGAGGAAACTGAAGTTTAGAGAGGTTAACAACTAGCCTAAAGTCATGTAGCTTAGACAAAGCTGAGTCAGGACACAAATCCAGGTTTGCCTAGTTTCACAGACCTTGCTGTAATTAACCCCCAGGCTGAAAGTCCATTAATTCTCAAAGTGTTCCCTTTCTCCTACTGTGATCAATAAACTTATTCTCTGGCCTAAACATGTAAATTGTTTGCAAAGAGCTCATGCAAGCAAACTGCCGAGTATATTTGCTCCTTTCCCCCTGAATAACTCTGTATCACGCTTTATTATGTCAGACTGACCTTTCCTACAAGCAGGGGTTATCTGTGCACAACTTGTTTTGTTCATCCCTTGCACAATACCATAGGTAAATAAGTGCCCTCACTGTAGATGATTATTCTCGCTAGAGAACACTCCAAGGAACGAGATCAGTGAGACTCCTGAATTTAGAACGCTAACACATTTAGGGTAGAGAAGTGCTTCACTGACAGTGTGAAATTTCTTTCTCCCAACCTTTCCTATTCCTCGGGTACTAAAATCAAGTGTTCTTCTTTTGTTATGTGCTAATTTGATTACTCAGCAAAATTATTACATTCTAGGAAATCCAACAAGATGTCTAACTGAGGTAAGTATATTTTTATTTATTTCGGCGATATAATTTATTCAATAAATATCTTCCCCTGCCCTTGTTTCAGCTGCTCACAGGCAATTCTATTAGGAATGAAATATTATTAGAGGGGGTTCTCAAAAAGTGCTTTATCTTCATTATATTGAAAATTCTATTCCAAACGAATCTTTGGGGAAATCTTTTTTACTGACATACTTTCTTTCATAGTTTTGTTTCAAACATGAGGAGCTTTTCCTGCCAAAGCCTCATTTTTCTCCTTTTTGGCTAAAAGCTGTTTTTCTGGAGACTGTTCCTCTCCCCCATCCCTTGGTGGCTCTCCCCATGATGACTCTCCGCAAGACACATTAGAGCGCTTTGCCCTAATCCATATTTTACTAAATAGCCCCAGGAGTGAGAAGGACCTCCACGAGGATTTGATTAAACAAATTCTTAAAGCTAATAAAACGTTTTCAAGTTGTAAGAGAAAGCAGCATAGTGCACATGCCCAAGGAGAGCAGATGTCTCACTTTTCAGTCATCCTTAAGGAATATGGTTTGGGATGGAGTATATTCTCTTTGAGATCAGTTCCAGAGGCTTCAGCCTCAAGGGGCAGTCTCTCATGAAGGTAGCTTTATTGAACAGTGCAACACAGTTGTGACTTAAGCTATTTCTATACTTTTCAGAGCAATTTTATGTTTTTATTGAAAAGGTAGAAGAAAATAAATAGGTAAGAGCAGGCAAAGCTTCTGATTAAGCTGAGTCTGACGTAAAATCATATGACTTACCCCTGGGAGAAATGGAAAAGAAAGCTACTTGTTAAATACAATAGATCAGAAATGTATACATGCAGGTCTGAGGATGAAAAAGATTAGATTAAGCATATTAGACTGATACATGGAGCCTATTTTTATAATTAAATAAGCTTGGTTATGAAAACAATCCTATTGAATGTTCAGGAAATGGTTAAAATGAACCAAGTTGGTTGAAACATAGGTAATGGTCATATTTATATATGCTAAAATACCTACATTATCCAGTGGGGAGAAGTCTATCAACTAAGTGGTTAATTTGGTCCCTATCCATAGTCACAGAGATTCATTTATTTAAGGGGAAAGGAAAATCCTGTATAGGCATAGGATTCTCCCAGCTGACTGATAATAACAAACAGGCTCACTAGAAACAAATGGTTCTAAAATCTCCACTATATTATGTGTTCAATAGACATAGTTTAAATATCAAGTCTAGCTTTTCTTTTTCCTAATGTCAGCAATGCAGAAAAATAACAGGCCTTTAGAGAAGAATTTTTAAACTTTGAGATATTTTAATTCTGCCCCAGCAGAGAAACAAAGAACCACAGAAAAAAATATATTATTCACATGCACACACACATACACATATGTAATAATGAGCGTCTGATCTGTTGCAGTATGGGAGCCCTGGGAATAAAACATCTTGTTGAGAATCACTGTAGTATTTTATTAGACAATCAGGATTAATGTCACAGAATTTAAGCAATCTTTGAAAAGAAGTCAAAATGTGCCACAAAAATTCACTTGATTGTGCCAGTGGGAATATTTCCTAACATCGTCCCAAACTTCAAAAATAGTATAAAGCATGCAAATGGAGAAAGGGGCAGGGTCCATCCATTTCTTCCCAAGTATATTTAATTTATTTAACAGAAAAATGTTGGGAAAACTGTGGCTCTCATTAGCATGAGAAAAGAGCATCCAGTGGTATCTATACACTGGGCTGTTTGCATTTTGTTTTTCCCAGGGCAAGGGAGGTATTTGAATTTCTTATTGCTTTATGTCACCAGTCTGTAACCCAGACTGTAACTTTAAGATGTTATCTCCTGGCTGCTCAGATAAACAGCCCATTATGTTTTTATGGTGGGCAGTTCCGAATCCTCAGGGGATTAGAAGATATTGGCTGGAGTTTGTGGTTCCCTGCTAGATTATCAAGGGGTCCATGGGATCTTGTTCAGACTATATCTTTAAGCAAACACCTCTCTCATAATGGTGTCTCACGCTGCCTTCTTGGCCATGGACTTCAAAAGCTGATTGCAGGGAGGGCCAAGAAGGCAATAACCCCTAATATAACAGAACCAGCCTAGAAGGGACAGACAGGGCAAAGGTAAGGCGTCTCGGAGGTTGGCATTTGTGTGTTTAGCCACATGGGGTGAATAGGGGCCATCTGTTCTTGAATCAGCTAACTCATCGTTTTCACACCATCCCAGGATCAAGTACATTTCATGGCTACAGCTGTCACCAATAAGAGCTTTCCCAATCCTAATGATACATATTTTACATAGTTTATTTACCTTAATGCTCTAAATAATGATAGTATGTATAAACGTAAGAGAGAGAGAGAGAGAGAGAGAGAGAGAGAGAGAGAGAGAGAGAGAGAGAGTGTGTGTGTGTGTGTGTGTGTGTGTGTGTGTGTTGGGGGATTTGAGTTGTTCTTTGTAGATTTAAAAGTAAGACTATCACAATTAAAACAAAACTCAAGTATGTATTCATAAAACTCATACAGCCTTTTGGCAAGGGAAACACCCTGGAACGCTGTGCTGCTGGAATTCTTTGCTTTCTTTTGAGTGTATTGTGTGAATTTTTTTTTTTTTAATTAGAGAAACTCCCTGTTTGAGATCTATATGCAAAGAAATCCCTCCTCTGTCATCTTTCAAGTAGTTATGTATGCTATGAACATTTCAAAGAATGCTTCATTTCAGAAAACACACGAAACAGTCTCAATTTTAGAGATCTGGAAATAAGAAACAAACTTGAATTTTTTGTTAATATTTCAAACTCAATAAAAATTGTTTATTACATGGGTGTGTAGCTTATTAAATATTAAATGTTATTAATGTGGATTTGTGTCTTTATCCACACAACTTGGTAGGTGACAAATTACATTCAATAATTCAAGGCTTATACAATGATTTTAAATATTTTTAACCCATTGTATTTATATTCATTATTTTGTAAGTTAAGTTAGCCACCGCATCTTCTAAAGTGTATATTAAAATGCTACCAATTTTAAGTTTGGACCAAAACAATTAAAATTTGTATCTTCCGGGGCCTATAAAATTTTAAAACTATGATTTATTTAATCAATACAAGGTCAGTTGAAATTTGCTACTAGTGGATGACAGTCTCCCTTTATTAATATCTTTAACACAACTAGCCTATGCTGTCAGATTCTTCATGAATCTCAGTAAAGATAACAAAAAAGAAGAAATCAAGTTCATATTCAGGTATAGAAGAGTGAGTTACTTTCAGGATAAGTGATGCCAGTGGTAACACCAGGACTTTGAGTGAACTCAATCATACTGGTTGCTGTTTACCAGAGTTCAGTTCAAATCTAAACACAACAAAGAAAGTGCCCTCTATTGATAGGACAATGAATTAGAATTTTGATTCTGAGAAAGAACAGTCTAGATAGCTCATCCAAAAGTTATGTTTTCAATCAGTGAAACCATAGCAAATACATCCTAAGATTAAAACATGATTTCTCATTAATAACAGTTTGCTTGGTGGAGATTCCAAAACCTAAGTCCATACTTTGGAAACTTTCCCCATGCAATAACTTTCTAACTCAGCAATCTTTATACTTTTTGGTAGCATAATCTTAACAGAATTTTAAAATCTCTATACTCTCTTACATATTTTAAGAGCATGTCTAATATTTTTAAGAGCTAGTAATTTTTAAAGGATGTATTTTCAACATATTGTATAAGCAGTTTAAAAATATTTCTTCAAAATATTAGACCTCTTGATCCAGCTTATTCAATTTTTGGAAAATGTCCACCATACAATAGAATTGGCAATACCAGTCCTATTTGTCACACCAATTAACTAAATCAGAGTCACTTTTTTTTTTTCCAGGAAAAAGTATTATTCCATTTTTCAATTCAAATATTGTATAAGTGAATTCCAACACAGGTAGAATGATGACAGATGGATGGACGAATGGATGAATAGATAAGATAGGTAGGTACATACATACATATGTACATACATACACATATATATAGAGTCACAGAGTCTTTTTGTGAGTTTGTAACCTAAATAAAATAAGATACTGTTTCCCTCAATATTGCTTACCAAAACTCACTTTGTTTTGTGATCACAAAGAAAAATCCCTCAGAGATAATGCATTTTCTTAATCATTCTTGTTCACATACTCCAAACATTATCTATATGAGGCCACTCATTATTTTCATGAAAATATTAGAATTTTTTTTCATTTATGTGAAATTTCCTTAGCTGTCTGCCATTTGGCCAAGTACCACTCAACATTTCATGCCATACTTAAGTTACCTTGTCAGCAAGATCTTTCTTTCCTCAAACAGGTAAACTGATCTACTACTTCATCTGTTTTCCCATAGGTTATTGTAAGTATTTATTTTACATCTATATTACCATAGTTGTATACATATCTCTCTTAATATCGTTACTTTTTGTATTTAAAGACTTACTAAATGGTTTTAAACGAAACAAAAGAATCAACAAATGATTCAATAATTAAGAAATAGTTCCCTGGTGGCACAGTGGATAAGACTCTGTGCTCCCAATGCAGGGGGCCCAGGTTTGATCCCTGGTCAGGGAACTAAATCCCACATGCATGCCACAAGTAAGAGTTCACATGCCACAACTAAGGAGCTGGTGAGCCGCAACTAAGGAGCCTGCCTGCTGTAACTAAGAAGCCCGCCTGCCACAACTAAGGAGCCGGTGAGCCACAACTAAGGAGCCCGCCTGCCACAACTAAGACCCGGTGCAACCAAATAAATAAATAAAATATATTTTTTTAAAAAGTAGTAGCTCCACCAAGAAATGTCTGAAACAGTGCTTCATAAGGACAGTAGTCATGTCTAAGTTCATGCTCCAGAAGAGGTGATTTCTCTAAATGCATAAAATATGCTTTGCTAATTTCTACACATACAAAAATTTACATGGTATTATCATTCTTCTTTATTCCTAAAGAGATTAATTCAGAGGAGACATTTCGAGAATGACAGTAAAAAGCAGCAATCTAGGAAGACCATACGTGGACATGGTCTTTTAATATTTAGCTTTAGGTCCATGCCACTGTTCACTAGTGGGAAAGACTTATTAGCTGGAATGGGGGGACAATGTTTTGTTAAAAAAAAATTTTTTAAAGGATATTTGAGTGGGGAAAAATGACATTTGTCTTATCATTTCTAAAATTTAATTATATCGATTTAACATATGTAACAAATTGCAAATACAATTTTAAATGGAAAATAATTCAAAAAATATTATATGGAGAATTATAGCCCATTATTCATTCTTTTTGGTTGCTCAATCAAGACCTTCTCCAGTAGAACATGGTCAAATTGCATGTGACCTACAACTTTGATCATTTGATATTCTGCAAGTGAAGGTAGCAGAAGGTAGCAGAAGCCCTCACACAGCATCCTTTAAACAATTTGTGGAAAACTGTGACACTGGATTTTAGGAGTCATGTGATATTATCTATTCTCTTATAGATATATCCTAAGAAAACAAACAGAAAATGTGTAAAGTCCCAGAGTTTTGATAAACCATGAATTCTCCCAAGTCTGAACACTGTTTAGGTTTCAGAAATTACTCAATAAGTGATCAGTTAAGAAATATTATTAATTTCTCTCCAAATGGCAGCCAAGTTGCAATAGACATCTAACATATAACAGGACTTATATTTTCATATTTATTTATCACCCTCTGTTATAAATATGTAGAAAAATATCACTAAAGCCATTTCTGAAAAATTCAGTCAGACCAGATTTTGTTCAGCCAGCATTTTTTTCCATGATTTAAATTTTAAAAATAGGAAATGTTAATGAAAACAAGCTTTGAGACATTCAATGAAGTCACAGGTCATGATTTTATACTAGAAAAAAATGAGCATCTGAATTTTGTGCATTGAATGAACATATGTTGCTAAATCTTTTAGAATGTCACTGAATGTAGAGATAGTTTAAATCACTTTATTTTTCTTTGTTCATGTTTATGGTCTCAGGAACTGAGAATGAATTTCTTCGTTGGACACATTAGAGCTTAATTCACCTACCTTCATTGTTTCTCAATAGACATCCTGTGTACTGAAAATTTCAATAATAGAATTTGCACTTTGAATGTACTGGGTCAGAACTGGTAACTCTGAAGCAATGTTCTTTCTTCTCTAACAAGCCACAGGTCCTCAGGAGTGGTATGTGACCTGTTTTCACCATCACTAACAAAAAGTCATTTTACACAAAAGGAAAAACCTTTATAACTAAAAATAAAATCTTGTGACGCATTGTGAAAATTATTTGGTATGACATTGGGTTTTATTATGCTTTGTGTTATTTGTGAGGAACAAAGAAGATCATGCTCAAGATTGAAAAAGAAAACACTTAAGGAGGTCTGGGCAGTTTTAACAGCATGAGTGAAATACAACACCAAACAGGATGTCTCTATTCCCTTTGAACTTGAGGCATCCCATGGACCCTAAGCTACTGAATTCTCTGGTTAGTTATGTGGTGCCAGACATTCAGTGGCACTTAATGAAGATAAGTTTCTACCTCGTACTTTTCAAGGTAATGGTGGATGAATCCTGCCTGACCAAATTGAGTGTTTTATCAAAGTCTTTGTGAAGTTGGAGAAAATGTACACATTTTTCTTAGGTCTTAAAGCAACTGTCCACTTTCTATTTTTTTTTCACTGACTGCCAACAAATCTTCAAATCAATAGGCAGAAATATGTCCACATTTATGTCTCAAGAATAAATGTATTTGCTTGTTCATTTATTTTATTTATTTTAAGATTTTTTTTAATGTAGACCATTTTTTTAAGTCTTTATTGAATTTGTTACAATATTTCTTCTGTTTTCTGTTTTGGTTTTCTGCCCACAAGGCATGTGTGATCTCAGCTCCCCAAACAGGGATTGAACCCACACCCGCTGCACTGGAAAGTAAAGTCTTTAACCACTGGACCACCAGGAAAGTCCCTGTTCATTTATTTTAAAATGTAAATAAGACTCTAATGGAAAATAAAATTTAAATTTAAGCATCAACTGATTGTATCTCATTATATTTTCCTTTTTTTTATAAATAACACTTAGAACTTCCTACATATTAGGAAAAGTGTCTTCTTGATTTTTCCCTTTTGCATTAATGAAACAGGTACCTGGTTCTTTTTTGAGGTTTCCCTGATTACCCAAATAGATCCATAGTTTCTTTATAGTTGTACAGTCAAGGAGTACAGAATCCACACTAGGACACTGCCATTCCTCTCTTTTAGAAATTTACTCATAAAGAAAGTAGCTAAGAATAATTAAATTATGCTTATTATTACTTGGCTTGTATTTGAAGTTTCTGTTCTGAAAACTCTTGGAAATTGAGTGGAACAAGAAGCTTATTCTGATCAAATGCAAACCCCAACATTGCACTGTCTTGCTTCACAACAGAACAGGCCAGAGATCCATCTGATGCTACCTAAGGGGAACATGCCACCCTATTATTTTTGATTTTTAAATGTAAGCATCAACTGACTACATCTTATCAAAATTTTCTTCTTTCATAAAGAGATTAACATTCTAATTTAGACAAAGTGTGCATTGAACTAATAAAAATTTAAAGTAACTCTCTACGTGAACTGATCTTTAGAACAGGATTTAGTGAAATCACTCAGGATCATGCCTGGATCCTCTTATTCAGCAATAATTAGAACCCTTCCATAATATCAGTTCTAAGCACTCTCGTCTCTCACCATCACTGCCTATCTTTTCAGTTTACTCCTACTACTACAGCAACTGCAATAATTCTGAGATCGGCAATTCATTGATCCTATCTATTTTTCATTCGTCTTATACTCATTTCCCTCCTTTAACCGGTTTAGAATTCATAGTACATAAGATAGTCACTGCCTTGCCTCTTTCACTCTAATTCAGCCTTTGTTAAACTCTATTGCTCAACAGGGCTGGTGAAAGTGACACAGCTATGCTGAACTGTCTCACTCTGAAGCAATGCCCATGAAAATTATGTGGGCCCTCAAAGTTGCTCTATGTCACCTACTGCTAGTAGATGCCTTTTTACTCTCCTAGCTACTTCTGTCATTATCTTCTCTTCAGTTTTCAAACCTCCAAAATTTCCTCCCTGCTCTCATTCTCACTGATGACCTTGGTTCCTATTTCACTGAGGAAGAAGTCAATCAGAAGCACACTTCATCAATCTCCTACCACTACATTCAAGCACCTGCCAACATCTGGACCCATGTGCTCTGCTTTTCCTACTGTTACCATGGACAAGCTGTCCATGTATCTAAGATCTCATTCCCTTCTTAAATTCAAGGAAATTTCCCCAGAAATTAATTCTTTCCTCTCACTATAACAGTATCAATTTTTCACCTTGTACTAGATCATCCCCAGCATCACATAAATATACTGTTATTTTACTAATATTATGTTTTTAAATGCTCATTTATTTCCTCTCTCCACCTACTGCTCCATTATTCTGATCCCCTTTAGAGCAAAATTCCTCAAAAGATGAGGAATCTATACATGCAGTCTTCAATCTCTCCTCCAATTCTTTCCGATCAGGATTTAACTCATCAAACCCCTTGGTGACAAGGTCAGCAGTGTCCTCCCTGTTACTGAGTTTAGTGACCAGTTCTCATCTTACTTGCCCCATCAACAACACTTCACAGGGCTGATAATGCTTTCCTCTTTGAACCGCTTGCTTCAGTTAGGTTCCAGGACACTAGCTAGTGAAAATCAACCAGTCCTCACCTGGCTCCTCCTAACGACTCTGATGTTATAATGCTGGAGCATTCTAGGTCTCAGTCTTTAGATATCTTCTCTAGCTACCTATACTGGCCCCCGAAGTGATCTCATCTGGGCTCCTGGCTTTAAATACCATCTACATGCTGATAACAACTACATTTATATCTTTAGCTCTGACTTCTACCCTGAACTCACAGCACATACATCCAACTGCCTTGTAGACAGCTCCACTCAGATGTCTAGGAGACTCTTACAAGTCTGTGTGCAGAGCTGAACACCTGATCATCAGCTCTAACCTGCTTCCATGACCTTTCCCATTTCACTTACCATCAATTCCTTTCTATCTGGTGTCCACACCCAAGACCTTGGAGCTATGCTTCCTCCCCTACCCTCACCCACTCTGTCCAGAGCCAGTCTGTCAGCAAGTCCCGTTCACTTACCTTTACAATAAATCAGAGCATAACCACTCCTCATCACTTCTACCTTCCTCTCTCTCGATCACTCTACCTCAGTCCCCCTTGCTTCTTCGCTCTTTGAACACTCCAGTGAACCTCTGCCTCCGGGCCTTTGCCCTGTCTATTCGCAGGACTAGAATGCTCTCACAGCTTGCTTCCTCATTACCTTTGGGTTTTCATGCAAACATCATTTATGAGCGAGGCCATCTCTGACCATCCTTTTTAAAATTGCAAGTCTCACTTCTCCCAGCATAACTGGATCCTTCCCCTACTTTAATTCTGTTAATAGCATATCAACTCCTAATGTACTGTATGTTTGCTTCTTTATTTGGTTTAGTCTTTAGTAAATGCTCTATGAAAGAACTTTCCATGATGATGCAAATGTTCTATATCAGTGCTGTCCAGTGTGGCAGCAGCCAGCTATGTGTGGCTACTGAGCACTTAAAATATATAGTTTAATTAATTTAAATAAAAATGATCACATGTGGCCACTGGGTACCCTTTTAGACAGCACAGCTTGGATATATAAGCTGCATGAGCTCAGGGAGTTCTGATTTTTTTAGACTGATGTAACCCCAGGACATAGTCAATGCCCAACATATATCTGTTGAATGAACTAAGCAATTTTTCCATTCTGGTTTCATTTTCCTGATTAAACAATGATGCAGGCCATGGTATTTGGTTGATGGAGGGAGCACAGGTTACATGGTTTAGCTCCCACTCACCCTGCAGCCCTTTGTGCAAATCCTAAACTGTGCAACAACAGGTGGTCATCCTGAATGACTTGGTTTTGCAGATAAACACCAGTTGTTTAGAGTCTGTAGCTTTCCCTCTCCTTTCTGACACAGCTATCACCAATAATGTGAAAAGAAGGGCAAGGACACAGTGAGAGCGCCCTAAATATGCCTGTCTCTGTCTACTGTCACTGCCTTGATGAAAAAGATACTTTGGGTTCCTTTTTTCCCTTCAATGTTTTTACCTACTTGAAACCCTATGTAGGTTCTAAATTCTCTCAGGTGAGAGAGAGTCTCAACTCTGAGTTGGAAAATGGCCAAATATGAGAAGAACTAAGTAATAGGCTGGGAGAAAAAAAATAAAAGATCAGACATAAATTTAATCTTCTTAAACTCAATAGCAATTATCCTTAGAATGTAAATTTCATCTCTCTACCAAGAAGGAAGCTCCATCAATCTTATGTGTGGAAAATTTAACATCATTATATGTCTGGGACAAAATCAAATACACTTTCCCTAGCCCTCTGAATTTGTTTCTGCGCAATAAATCTCCTTTTCCCACTTTGTATTGCTCCTTTACTTATCTTTTACTAAAGCATCATGAGAGAATAGATACACAGGGACCCAGGTTCACCTCTTTCTGTCCTAGCAGGGAAGGGCCCAAATCCTTCATGTTGGAGAGTTTTATGCTTTCAACACCCAAAATCACTTTCCAGGAGAGAAAGGAAAAGAATAGGAAAATAAGAGGGGGAGTGGGGGGGAGAGGGAGAGGGGAGACGGGAGGAGAGGGGGAGACAGGGGGAGAGAGAGAGATGTAGCCAAAGGGGTGAACTTAATAAACTTGGATCCCTACAGTGATGCAAGTCCTAAGCATGTCCTGGCCCTGCCTCTCCTTGTTTTCAAGGTCAATTTCTGATATAAACATATATAGAAAAATACATTTGACCAGCTCTGAAGCTAGACCACCTGTGAATCCCGACTGTAGCTCTTTTACAAATCTGGCATTTCTTATCTTTTTTATGCTTTAGTGTCCTCACCTATAAAATGGGGATCATAGCAATACTGCTTATCTTTCAGTGTTGTTATAAAGATTAAAAAAGTAAATGTGGGCCTCCCTGGTGTCGCAGTGGTTGAGAGTCCGCCTGCTGATGCAGGGGACACGGGTTCGTGCCCCGGTCCGGGAAGATCCCACATGCCGTGGAGCGGCTGGGCCCGTAAGCCATGGCCGCTGAGCCTGCGCGCCCGGAGCCTGTGCTCCGCAACGGGAGAGGCCACAACAGTGAGAGGCCTGCGTACCGCCAAAAAAAAAAAAAAAAAAAAAAAAAAAAAAGTAAATGTAATGTGCTTACTATAGACTGAAAGTGCTTATTAAATGCTTGCAGCTCTTGTTATTCTAGATAGAGAACTTTAAAGCATTCTATTGGTTGGTCCAAATACTTCATTTTACAGGTGAGGACTGGAAACATCAATTCTTTAAACAGATACTTAGTGTCTGAATAAGGATGAGAACATAGGTCACCTAACTTCCTAGTTAGTGTACTTTCCAATATACCACTCTAATATTCACTGTGTCCCCTTATTCCTTTCCCTCTTTTTCTTGATTGTTACATGGAAGTAAAAGGAGTCATCAGACTCCTTAGGAAAATTGGAGGTGGAAATGGTGGCTTTGGTTGAAAGCAAAAAGCTACTTAACATTGCTCTCTTCACATTTTCCCTTCTCTGATGTGGGAGTCATCAAAATCAAAGCAGACCAGTGGGAAGTTCTCTGCCTCCTAACCCCAGAGAGAACAGATCCATTCACAGATCTGCCAGGTTGCTACAGCACCAATGCCTCTGTTCTGTGTGGAAGGTGGCTCTAGGGCTGCCTCTAGATGGATAGATGAGGCGGGCCCGCTGGAAAGAGTGAGCAGATGGACTCTTGAACAACCTTGGGCTAGTCTTTGGCCAGGCACTTATCAGTTATTAAGGCTGGTACTCAACGATTTACAGAACCTGCAGTGGCGTCTTCTCCTAATTGCTGAGATCCCATTTTGCACCCTAGTGCCAAACAGTCCCCCTGAGACTACTGAGTAAAACAGCAGGAACAGTCCCAATAACCAGCACAGTGCTTAATAAAATGCAGCTCTTAAAGTAGATGACCTTCCAGGAACCGACCCAAGTAGCCTGACACTCCTCTGTGTTCTTTAGGCCCTTCATGAGCCTCTCAGTTACTGAAATTAGCTACATTTAATAAACGTTTCCCTCTGCTGGCTACTTGGAAAATAAAGTGATTTTAGGAACTCTTATGTGTGCCTTATTTAGATGATTACCCTAAAACAGGAAGGAAATATTGTGCATAAGGACAGTGCTGTGGGGAAAAGTCTTTGAAAGAAATAAAAACATCTGAGGAAACTGTTTATATCCAGAAAACTGCAAATAAATGAACAGAGCTGGCAACACATTTTGAATTTGAGATAAGTGATTGTAAATGAGATGACTGGATTTTATACAGTGCTCAAATATGTGCTATGAAACCCAGATCAGACAGACTTGCTAAAATACCTACACTGCTACAGTTAAGTAATGGCTGGCCAAATAAATTAAATCTTGAGTGCACTGCTAAATTAAGTCCGGTCTCTCTAGGCTTACCTTTGTCTTTTCATCTCGACCTCTATCTATGCTTTTATCTTTCTATTTTCTGTCTTACTTTAAAATATATATCATAGTATTATCAAAGATAAATTTCCATAGTATTGTTCAAAAATAAATATTTTCTCTTATACTGTAGTAAATTTCCTTACTTTATAAAGAAAACCTGCTTCTGAAAAGATAATCAGTCACAATGGATGTGGTATAAACACAATCATCACTAGAAAAGTACCCTCTGTTTTTTTATTAAAAAAATTTTTTTTAATATTTAAATTTAATTTTATTTATCTTTTTATACAGCAGGTTCTTTTTTTAAACATCTTTATTGGAGTATAATTGCTTTACAATAGTGTGTTAGTTTCTGCTTTATAACAAAGTGAATCAGTTATACATATACATATGTTCCCATATCTCTTCCCTCTTGCATCTCCCTCCCTCCCACCCTCCCTATCCGATCAGTCTAGGTGGTCACAAAGCACAGAGCTGATCTGCCTGTGCTATGCAGCTGCTTCCCACTAGCTATCTATTTTACGTTTGGTAGTGTATATATGTCCATGCCACTCTCTCACTTTGTCACAGCTTACCCTTCCCACTCCCATATCCTCAAGTCCATTCTCTAGTAAGTCTGTGTCTTTATTCCTGACTTACCCATAGGTTCTTCATGACCATTTTTTGTTTTTGTTTTGTTTTTCTTAGATTCCATATATATGTGTTAGCATATGGTATTTGTTTTTCTCTTTCTGACTTACTTCACTTTGTATGACAGACATCCACCTCACTACAAATAACTCAATTTCATTTCTTTTTATGGCTGAGTAATATTCCATTGTATATATGTGCCACATCTTCTTTATCCATTCATCCGATGATGGACACTTAGGTTGCTTCCATCTCCTGGCTATTGTAAATAGAGCTTCAGTGAACATTTTGGTACATGATTCTTTTTGAATTATGGTTTTCTCACGGTATATGCCCAGTAGTAGGATTGCTGGGTCGTATGGTAGTTTTATTTGTAGTTTTTTAAGGAACCTCCATACGGTTCTCCATAGTGGCTGTATCAATTTACATTCCCACCAGCAGTGCAAGAGTGTTCCCTTTTCTCCACACCCACTCCAGCATTTATTGTTTCTAGATTTTTTGATGATGGCCATTCTGACAATGTGAGATGATATCTCATTGTAGTTTTGATTTGCATTTCTCTAATAATTAATGTTGTTGAGCATTCTTTCATGTGTTTGTTGGCAATCTGAATATCTTCTTTGGAAAAATGTCTATTTAGGTCTTCTGTCCATTTTTGGATTGGGTTGTTTGTTTTTTTGTTATTGAGTTGCATGAGCTGCTTGTAATTTTGGAGATTAATCCCTTTTCAGTTGCTTTATTTGCAAATACTTTCTCCCATTCTGAGGGTTGTCTTTTGGTCTTGTTTATGGTTTCCTTTGCTGTGCAAAAGCTTTTAAGGTTCATTAGGTCCCATTTGTTTATTTTTGTTTTTATTTCCATTTCTCTAGGAGGTGGATCAAAAAGGATCTTGCTGTGATTGATGTCATGGAGTGTTCTGCCTATGTTTTCCTCTAAGAGTTTGATAGTTTCTGGCCTTACATTTAGGTCTTTAATCCATTTTGAACTTATTTTTGTGTATGGTGTTAGGGAGTGTTCTAATCTCATACTTTTACATGTACCTGTCCAGTTATCCCAGCACCACTTATTGAAGAGGCTGTCTTTTCTCCACTGTATATTCTTGCCTCCTTTATCAAAGATAAGGTGACCATATGTCCGTGGGTTTATCTCTGGGCTTTCTATCCTGTTCCATTGATCTATGTTTCTGTTTTTGTACCAGTATCATACTGTCTTGATTAGTGTAGCTTTGTAGTATAGTCTGAAGTCAGGGAGCCTGATTCCTCCAGCTCCATTTTTTGTTCTCAAGATTGCTTTGGATATTCGGGGTCTTTTGTGTTTCCATACAAATTGTGAATTTTTTTTGTTCTACTTCTGTGAAAAATGCCAGTGGTAGTTTGATAGGGATTGCACTGAATCTGTAGATTGCGTTGGGTAGTAAGAGTCATTTTCACAATGTTGATTCTTCCAATCCAAGAACATGGTATATCTCTCCATCTATTTGTATCATCTTTAATTTCCTTCATCAGTGTCTTATAATTTTCTGCATACAGGTCTTCTGTCTCCTTAGGTAGGTTTATTCCTAGATATTTTATTCTTTTTGATGCAGTGGTAAATGGGAGTGTTTTCTTAATTTCACTTTCAGATTTTTCATCAATAGTGTATAGGAATGCCAGAGATTTCTGTGCATTAATTTTGTATCCTTCTACTTTATCAAATTCATTGATTAGCTCTAGTAGTTTTCTGGTGGCATCTTTGGGATTCTCTATGTATAGTATCATGTCATCTGCAAACAGTGACAGCTTTACTTCTTCTTTCCCGATTTGGATTCCTTTTATTTCTTTTTCTTCTCTAATTGCTGTGGCTAAAACTTCCAAAACTCTGTTGAATAAGAGTTGTGAGAGTGGACATCCTTGTCTTGCTCCTGATCTTAGTAAACGGTTTCAGTTTTTCACCACTGAGGACAATGTTGCCTGTGGGTTTGTCATATATGGCCTTTATTATATTGAGGAAAGTTCCCTCTATGCCTACTTTCTGGAGGTTTTTTATCATAAATGGGTGTTGAATTTTGTCGAAAGCTTTCTCTGCATCTACTGAGATGATCATATGGTTTTTCTCCTTCAATTTGTTAGTATGGTGTATCACGTTGATTGATATGCGTACATTGAAGAATCCTTGCATTCCTGGAATAAACCCCACTTGATCATGGTGTATGATCCTTTTAATGTATTGCTAGGTTCTCTTTGCTCTTATTTTGTTGAGGATTTTTGCATCTATATTCATCAGTGATATTGGTCTCTAATTTTCTTTTTTTGTAGTATCTTTGTCTGGTTTTGGTATCAGGGTGATGGTGGCCTCATAGAATTGAGTTTGGGAGTGTTCCTCCCTCTGCTATATTTTGGAAGAGTTTGAGAAGGATGAGTGTTAACTCTTCTCTAAATGTTTGATAGAATTCACCTGTGAAGCCATCTGGTCCTGGACTTTTGTTTGTTGGAAGATTTTTCATCACAGTTTCAATTTCATTACTTGTGATTGGTCTGTTCATATTTTCTGTTTCATTCTGATTCAGTCTTGGAAGGTTAGATCTTTCTAAGAATTTATCCATTTCTTCCAGGTTGTCCATTTTATTGGCATAGAGTTGCTTGTAGTAGTCTCTTAGGATGCTTTGTATTTCTGCGGTGTCTGTTGTAACTTCTCCTTTTTCATTTCTAATTTTACTGATTTGAGTCCTCTCCCTCTTTTTCTTGATGAGTCTGGCTAATGGTTTATCAATTTTGTTTATCTTCTCAAAGAACCAGTTTTTAGTTTTATTGATCTTTGCTATTGTTTTCTTTGTTTCTGTTGCATTTATTTCTGCTCTGATTTTTATGATTTCTTTCCTCTGGTAACTTTGGGTTTTGTTTCTTCTTCTTTCTCTAGTTCCTCTAGGTGTAAGGTTAGATTGTTTATTTTATTTTATTTTATTTTTTTTTTTGCGGTATGCGGGCCTCTCACTGTTGTGGCCTCCCCCGTTGCGGAGCACAGGCTCCGGACGCGCAGGCTCCGGACGCGCAGGCTCAGCGGCCATGGCTCACGGGCCCAGCCGCTCCGCGGCATATGGGATCCTCCCAGACCGGGGCACGAACCCGTATCCCCTGCATCGGCAGGCGGACTCTCAACCACTTGCGCCACCAGGGAGGCCCCTAGATTGTTTATTTGAGATTCTTCTTGCTTCTTCAGGTAGGATCGTATTGCTATAAACTTCCCTCTTAGAACTACTTTTGCTGCATCCCATAGGTTTTGGATTGTCATGTTTTCATTGTCATTTGTCTCTAGGTATTTTTTGATTTCCTCTTTGATTTCTTCAGTGGACTTCTTGGTTATTTAGTAACATACTGTTTAGCCTCCATGTGTTTGTGTTTTTTACGTTTTTTCCCCTGTAATTCATTTCTAATCTCACAGCATTGTAGTCAGAAATGATGCTTGATGCTTGATATGCTTTCAATTTTCTTAAATTACTGAGGCTTGATTTGTGACCCAAGATGTGATCTATCCTGGAGAATGTTCTGTGCACACTTGAGAAGAAAGTGTAATCTGCTGGTTTTGGCTGGAATTTCCTATAAATATGAATTAAATCTATCTGGTCTATTGGGTCATTTAAAGCTTGTGTTTCCTTATTAATTTTCTGTTTGGATGATCTGTGCATTTGTGTAAGTGAGGTGCTAAAGTCCCCCACTATTATTGTGTTACTGTCAATTTCCTCTTCTATACTGGTTAGCAGTTGCCTTAGATAATGAGGTGCTCCTATGTTGGGTGCATATATATTTATAATTGTTATATCTTCTTCTTGGATTGATTCCTTAATCATTATGTATTGTCCTTCTTGTCTCTTGTAACATTCTTTATTTTAAAGTCTATTTTATCTGATATGAGTATTGCTACTCCAGCTTTCTTTCGATTTCCAGTTGCATGGAATATCTTTTTCCATCCTCTCACTTTCAGTCTGGATGTATCCCTAGGTCTGAAGTGGGTCTCTTGTAGACAACATATATATGGGCCTTGTTTTTGTATCCATTCAGCATGCCTGTGTCTTCTGGTTGGAGCAGTTAATCCATTCACGTTTAAGGTAATTATCGATATGTATGTTCCTATGACCATTTTCTTAATTCTTTTGGGTTTGTTTTTGTAGGTTCTTTTCTTCTCTTGTGTTTCCCACTTAGAAAAGTTCCTTTAGCATTTGTTGTAGAGCTGGTTTGGTGGTGCTGAATTCTCTTAGCTTTTGTTTGTCTGTAAAGCTTTTGATTTCTCCTTCGAATCTGAATGAGATCCTGGCTAGGTAGAGTAATCTTGGTTGTAAGTTCTTCCCTTTCATCACTTTAAATATGTCATGCCATTCCCTTCTGGCTTGTAGAGTTTCTGCTGAGAAATCAGCTGTTAATCTTATGGGAGTTCCCTTGTATGTTATTTGTCGTTTTTCCCTTGCTGCTTTCTAAAATTTTTCTTTGTCTTTAATTTTTGCCAATTTGATTACTATGTGTCTCAGCGTGTTTCTCCTTGGATTTTTCCTGTATGGGACTCTTTGTGCTTCCTGGACTTGGGTGGCTATTTCCTTTCCCATATTAGGGAAGTTTTCAACTATAATCTCTTCAAATATTTTCTCTGGTCCTTTCTTTCTCTCTTCTCCTCCTGGGACCCCTATAATGCGAATGTTGGTGTGTTTAATGTTTTTCCAGAGATCTCTTAGGCTCTCTTCATCTCTTTTCATTCTTTTTTCTGTTCTGCAGCAGTGAATTCCACCATTCTGTCTTCCAGGTCACTTATCCGTTCTTCTGCCTCAGTTATTCGGCTATTGATTCCTTCTAGTGCATTTTTCATTTCAGTTATTGTATTTTTCATCTCTGTTTGTTCTTTAATTCTTCTAGGTCTTTGTTAAACAGTTCTTGCATCTTCTCGATCTTTTCCTCCGTTGTTTTTCTGAAGTCCTGGATCATCTTCACTATCATTATTCTGAATTCTTTTTCTGGAAGGTTGCCTATCTCCACTTCATTTAATTATTTTTCTGGGGTTTTATCTTGTTCCTTCATCTGGTACATAGCCCTCTGCCTTTTCATCTTGTCTATCTTTCTGTGAATGTGGTTTTTGTTCCATAGGCTGCAGGACTGTAGTTCTTCTTGCTTCTGCTGTCTGCCCTCTGGTGAATGAGGCTGTCTAAGAGGCTTGTGCAAGTTTTCTGATGGGAGGGACTGGTGGTGGGTAGAGCTGGCTGTTGCTCTGGTGGGCAGAGCTCAGTAAAACTTTAACCCGCTTGTCTGCTGATGGGTGGGGCTGTGTTCCCTCCCTGTTGGTTTTTGGCCTGAGGCGACCCAACACTGGAGCCTACCCGGGCTCTTTAGTGGGGCTAATGGTGAACTCTGGGAGCACTCACGCCAAGGAGTACTTCCCAGAACTTCTGCTGCCAGTGCTCTTATCCTCACAGTGAGCCACGCCCACCACTGCCCCACCCCCTGCAGGAGACCCTCCAACACTAGCAGGTAGGTCTGATTCAGTCTCCTATGAGGTCACAGCTCCTTCCCCTGGGTCCTGATGCACACACTACTTTGTGTGCCCTCCAAGAGTGGAGTCTCTGTTTCCCCCAGTCCTGTAGAAGTCCTGCAATCAAGTTCCGCTAGCCTTCAAAGTCTGATTCTCTAGGAATTCCTCCTCCCATTGCCAGACTCCCAGGTTTGGAAGCCTGACGTCGGGCTCAGAACCTTCACCCCAGTGGGTGGACTTCTGTGGTATAAGTGTTCGCCAGTCTGTGAGTCACCCACCCAGCAGTTATGGGATTTGATTTTATTGTGATTGCGCCACTTCTACCATCTCATTGTGGCTTCTCCTTTGTCTTTCGATGTGGGGTATCGTTTTTGCTGAGATCCAGCATCTTCCTGTTGATGACTGTTCAGCAGTTAGTTGTGATTCTGGTGCTTTCACAAGAGGGAGTGAGAGCACATCCTTCTACTCCACCACCTTTAACCAATCTCCAGTTTTTTTTATTTTTGGCTGCGTTGGGTCTTCATTGCTGTGCGTGGGCTTTCTCTAGTTGGGGCCAGTGGGGGCTACTGTTCCTTGCTGTGCGCAGGCTTCTCATTGTGGTGGCTTCTCTTGTTGCAGATAACGGGCTGTAGGCATGCGGACTTAAGTAGTTGCTGCACGTGGGCTCTAGATTGCAGGCTCAATAGTTGTGGTGCACTGGCTTAGTTACTCCGCGGCATGTGGTATCTTCCTGGACCAGGGCTCAAACCGTGTCCCCTGCATTGGCAGGTGGATTCTTAACCACTGTGCCACCAGGGAAGTCCCTTCCCTCAGTTTTATTCCTTGTTTTTATCTTAAGCAACATGAAGAGTCTTTTTTTTTTTTTGCACATAAAAATCTTTTAGGTGTTTATGGAAATTCTTACTAAATGAAGAAGTTTGCTGTTTGTCCCAGATATCATTAGCCTGTACTACCTATATGAGCTTGTCTAGCTAGACTGACTCCTTGTTATGTAGGTGTCTGGGAGATTTGTTCCACCAACGGAAGTGATCCCCCAAAATCTACAGACTCATGCATTTTGTTAACAATTGCTAATTATTGCTTTTTTCAAATGTAAATTAGTTTGAAGTATTTAAAAGCCATATAGTTATATTTTGTTATCAAGACACAGATCCAGAATTGTTCAATTCCAACAAGCGTAGTTTTCTATGAATGTATTAAACTTGTAATCCAAAGCACTTTCAAGGCACATGAAAATTTTAACAGTATATAATTCTGGCTAAGATTTGTTGAGGGCCTACTAAATGTTAGTTTTTAGGGTGAAAATGGGCTGTTTTTATTTAATCTTCACAAACCTATGAAATAGTCCCATTTGCAGAAGAGAAAATTGAGTGTCACTAAGGTAAAATAAGTTATCCAACGTCACACAATTAGACAAGTGTCACAACCAAGTGTCGATCCTAGAGAGGTACACTTCAGAGCCTGCTTTTTTGAACCACTATCTCATACTGCCTGCTAGTCTGGTTATTGTTTCTTTTCTTTCTTTTTTTTAATAGCAACAAACATGGTTCAACTTGGATGCTTATGAAAATACCTTGAATATACACCCATTTACCATACTTTTCAAGTAAAAGAAAAAAAATAGATTGACTTTGCAGAATTAAAATACATTTTTAAATGAGGTCATTTGATTTTTTTAAGAGAAAAAGCATCCAATAAATGAAAGTCAATAAATATCTTTTGAGTCTGGACAGTGAGTGAGGAGATGTTTTAGGCCTGGGGACAAAGAGTTAACAATACAAAGTAGCCTCAAATTGCATAGTTTTGGCAAATAGCAATTAGGGCAAGCAGTAGAGGATGATGGGGGGGTGGGGGGGCATGTGGTTAGGGAAGAACTCTCTGGGAGGATAATATCTGAGCTGAGAAAACAGCCAGGGAACACTGAAGGAGAGAGGGTTGCAGACAAAAGGAATATGCTATACACAGACCTGACAGGAGTCTGGCCAGTTTGAGAGGTGGAAAGATTTGCAAGTCTGGAGCATAATGAACAAAGGGGAGGACCAAGGAGAATAGGGTCACACAGAGAGAGGAAAGAGGTCATGTATGGTAGGAAGTGAAAATTATATTGTAGTTGCAGGAAAATAATATTAAGCATAGGGATGACCTGCAATAGATGGTCAATGATTTGGTAAAATAATTTCTGAAGCAGACAGCTCCTCCAGTTACAGACACATTCTATCAAGGCAGAGAAAAGAGGAAAACAGTAGGGAATGAAGACCTTACCTATACATTTATATCGTTATATATGACTCCACCTAAATCATTCCTGAATAAAGGCTGAACATTAGAGAAATATGCAGTAGTTGAAGCAGAGATTTACAAACTGATGTTCCTAACCCTAGGCATTTCTCTTTTGCTTCCAACGTGAAAATAAACATCAAATTATTTTATGCAGGTGACTCATTTAGATTGAAAAATTCTACACATTAAAAATCTGAAGAAATGATAGGAAGAGATAAATAAGAGCTTACAATCTGGTTAGATCCATATAATTTCTTATGGAACAAGCTGGTACTAAGATTTAGAGGTAGGTTGGGGAGGGGATGAAGAAACTTCTTTAAAATAAGTATGGCATTTTAAAAACAACTTGGAAGAAAAGTCTCTATCTCTATCTCATCATCTATCTATCATCATCATCTCTATCTCATCACATTTCATATTGTTTGATTGAAAATACATCAAATTCTGGGGGCTTCCCTGGTGGCGAAGTGGTTAAGAATCCACCTGCCAATGCAGGACACACGCGTTTGAGCCCTGGTCTGGGAAGATCCCACATGCCGTGGAGCAACTAAGCCCGTGCGCCACAACTACTGAGCCTGTGCTCTAGAGCCCACGAGCCACAACTACGGAGCCCGCATGCTACAACTACTGAAGCCTGCATGCCACAACTACTGAAGCCCGCACACCTAGAGCCCGTGTTCCGCAACAAAAGAAGACACCGCAACGAGAAGCCCATGCACTGCAAGGAAGAGCAGCCCCCACTTGCCGCAAGTAGAGAAAGCATGCACACAGCAACAAAGACCGAACGCAGCCAAAAATAAATAAATAAAATAAATAAATATATTTAAAAAATAAAGAAAAGAAAATACATCAAATTCTGAGATCAGGAGAAATCTTCTTTCTTTTTTTTTTTTTTAAACCACTTCTTTTTTATTGAAATATAGTTGACATACAACGTTATGTTAATTTCAGGTGTACTACATAATGACTTGACATTTGCATACATTACAAAATGACCAGGATAAATCTAGTAACCATCCGTCCCCATACAAAGTTATTACAATATAATTAATCATATTTCTTATGATTACATAAGAATCATAAGATTCTTGCATTCTGTGTATTACATCCCCATGACTTATTTATTATAGAACTGGAGGCTTGTACCTCTTAATCCCCTTCACTATTTCACCTACATTCCCATCCCTGCCCTTCTGGCAACCACCTCTTGGTTCTCTGTATCTATGACTCTGTTTTCATTTTGTTTTGTGTGTTTGTTTTGTTTTTTAGATTCCATATATAAGTGAGATCATACAGTATTTGTCTTTCTCTATCTGACTTCTTTCACTTAGCATAACACCCTCTAGGTCCGTCTATATTGTCGCAAATGGAAAAATTATTGATACTTTTTCTATGACTAAAGTATTTCATTATACATATACCCCACATCTTCTTTTTTTTTTTTTTTTTTTTTTTTTTTTGGTATGCGGGCCTCTCACTGCTGTGGCCTCTCCCGCTGCGGAGCACAGGCTCCGGACGCACAGGCTCGGCGGCCATGGCTCACGGGCCCAGCCGCTCCACGGCATGTGGGATCCTCCCAGACTGGGGCACGAACCCGTGTCCCCTGCATTGGCAGGCGGACTCTCAACCACTGCGCCACCAGGGAAGCCCACCCCACATCTTCTTTATCCACTTGTCTATCATCGAACGCTTGGGCTGCTTCCATATCTTTGCTATTGTAAATAATGCTGCAATGAACATTGAGTGCATATATCTTTTTGAATTAATTTTTTTGTTTTTTTCAGGCAAATACAATACATATAAGTGAAATCGTTAGGTCACATGGCAGTTCTATTGTTAATTTTTTGAGGAACCTCCACACTGTTTTCCATAGTGGCTGCACCAGTTGACAATCCCACCAACAATGTTTGAAAGTTCCCTTTTCTCCACATCCTCACCAACACTTGTTATTTGTTTAGGAGAAAGCTGATTTCTAAAGTACTCTTTCTACCAAGGGACCTGGTAGAGTTCATTGTACTCTACTGAGTAACAATTATGTTATTTAGGTGAAGAGATAAGGGGAAGTCCACGGAAGTGACTGAGGGAAATACTGGGCAGAGGAGGCTCATTAACTGTAATGCTCCGGAATCATGAGAATTTGTGTTTAAGACAGTTGCCACAATTCCTGGTGACTTATCTGTGGCCATGAGCCCCAGTGTCACCTGGGACAAGTCTGGAGGTTCTGTTGAAAAAGATTTAGGGAGAAAACAGATATGTGGGACTCCAGCCATCTCCCTATAAAAAGCAACAATAGCTACCTATTTCAGATATTTTAAAATATCTTTAAATATTTAAATATGTTAAACATTTTAAAATAACTAAATATTTAGAATATATTTTCATCTAAGAATGCAAAGTTGTTTTGCCTTAGAATTCTGAACCCAGCTTACTTGTATGAAAACAATATCCCCAAATTTAATGGGTACAATATCACTGATATCTTCTCATATTTACAGTATCGTATATTACAAAGCATCTTTTCAAGTTCATTATCTCATTTGATTCTCATAATAGCCCCATGCTTAGCCAAAACAAATATAATTTGTACTATTTCTGTTTGAGAGACAAGAATATTAAGTCACAGAAAAGTGAGTTGGTTGCCAATGAGACTCAAAATACAGATCAACTAATTCCAAGTCCTGTGTCCTTTCTTTATATAACTAGCCCCGTGGTTCTCCAAGTGTGATCCCTAGACCAGGAGTATCAGCACTCACCTGGGAACTTGTAGGAAATGCAAATTGCAGGTCCTACTCCAGACATAATGAATCAGAAATTCTAACAGTGGGGCCCAGCACACCTAACAAGTCCCCCAGGTGACGCTGATGCCTGTGAGTTCAGAAACCGTGGTACTAGATGGTAGTGATTCTCCAGCCCATGAGAGCAGTGTGAGGAAAACTTCCTGTAAGAGGAAAGTACACATTCATTCCCCATAATTTCCACGATAACTTCATCAGCCTCACATGTGCTGGTAGACGATTATCAGTCATGTAGCTGTGGCCCAGACCCTTATACTACTGCCTCCGACCTATGACATTACTTAATAAATCGTTTGACTACCTGACTCTTCATTGTATTGATTTCATTTGATAAAATGAGTTGGAAACCAGTTTTACTTAGTGTGATCATCACGATAAAGGGTCAGAGCCCATGGTCATATAGATTTCAGGCCAAGGAAAAACAAATTTTTGTCTGAATTAAAAGCAAACCCATTAAGAGAATCCACTATCTGAAATTTCTCCTTGATAGTACTTTTGGTTGTTTTATATTATATTATTATTTTAATTTTTACTTTCTCAAGACTCTATTCAATCATTGGAAGTCTGTAAAGCAAATATAAAATGCAAATCTAAGCTATAATTTTAGTATGACCTTTGGCTGGGATTTTTAAAACAACATCTCAAAAAGTAAAATACTACAT